>NC_064618.1:789465899-790090899 GCF_023898315.1 Schistocerca nitens | reverse complement strand
TGGTGTTAAGGAAGCATGGATTACTGCTCCTCTCAACCACTTCTGTTTTCCCATATTTCATCCAGACTCTTTCTGATGGTATGAAAACATGCACAGCAAGCACAGGGTTAGGTGAGCGCCCATGACCATCACAAAGCAAATTATCACAGGCCAATGATATCTCACAAAGTGGCAATTCTGAAGGATCTGCAAACAAAAGAAAACAAATGTTAGCAGGATAAGTCTGCATGTCAAGTAAAATGGTACAAATGTACAGGCACATTTATAAGATCAAAGTACTTATACAACAGAAAAAGCTCTACACCAGCACCTAGATTTATGGCAGCGACATTTCTTGACAAAATATCAGTCCAATAATTATTCTACTAAGCTGTAATTTTCTTACATGAGTCTCAATGTTGCTCTGCAGATATAATTAACTGGCAAGCAACTCACTCACTCACTCACTCCAAATGGAAGGAGCAAAGATAAACATACAGTTGAGGAAATTAGTAATGGTCACGCACATAAACCATACTGACACTGTCAGTCAGATTTAGGTGCCTGTTGCCCACTCAATTCCTCAACCACATAGCAAGTTGTTACCTCTGCTCCTTCCAATTTAAGGTTTCTTTTTAGTGTTTTTTATCCCCATGTTCTGATTAGTGGCCAACACCGACTTCCGAAATTCCATTACACATTTGTCTAAATTAGTCTGAATTTTGGCAGAGAACATGCTTGCTTACGCATCTGAAGACATTACTAAATTTAGGTAATCAAACTCTCATATTTCTCAGAGTGAAATCATGAGTATATTTTCTGTATTTAGTAAGTTTTTCTGATCCTTGTTTCATGTAACCAGATACACAATGTAGGTAGTTCATTACTCCAGCACAGATTTAAAATTCAGTTGTCTGATTTTTAATTGGAATGTATGTGTGAACTTTCCTCGTATGTATATGTTTCATTTCTTCTACTTTTCATTTCGTTTCAGTTTTATGATTATGTAGCTTTGTTCAAGCAATGTGGTAGTAATTTCACCATGTGTTAATTCAGGACAAACTTGGATACGTTTTATTCTTAATGGCGCATGATACTTTATTGCTATTTGTGTCTATGATGTGTATGTTTGTCTTCTTTTAACTTTCACAAATCTTTGTAATTTTGCTTTGTTCATGAATATTCAACAGTATTTGCAGGTGTTTCACGCCTCTGTAGCTTATTCTCATGTGTGAGGTGAGGCAGATAAATTTCTTTTTGGAAAGTGTTCCATAGTATGCATATTCACAATAATTACATCACAGCGATGTGGATGAACCTCTGAGTCTTTGACTTACTGCAATGGGTAAATGCGTGTGTGAATATAATAGGTTTGTCTGAATTTTTCCCATCAGCACCTAAGATTTCCTTTACGTTTATCACCACAATGCACCTCAGTCAATGACAGATCAGACTTTAGAATTAATTTGTATATTTTTAATATGATGTTTTATTTTAATAAACTATGTTAAACTGTGATGACAGTTTCCCAGACAAACCTGTCCCCTTTTGTAAGATTATTTTTAATACATCCCACCTGGCATTCCTGAAGCACAAAAGGCAGACCTTATATTTGTTGATTTTTATCTGCTCATCTTATTCTTTTTGACAAGGCTTAAGCTCCTGTTTGCTCTGAATTATTTGATTTATCATCTGTACTTAACCTGTTTCCAGATATTCACTAGGATCTTTTTATTAACTTTAACATGTTAGTTATGCTTACCAATTCAGTGACTGATTCAGTTCTTGTATCAAATTTTTCCAATTTTAATTAAATTGGGTGGTGACCTAGAAAAATATTGTGGCACACGAATCTTACAGTAGACTGCAGAGTTACATGTTGGCTAATTTCCCCCAGTTTCTGTTTGCAAATCATTTTCCAGATAACCATTCACTCATTACTAACCATTTATATGGCAACCCTGTATGCAACAATGACTGAAGCTGTAGAGAAACAGTAAGAAGGTAGGATGTATTAATTGCAACTTACGCATTGTTCCAAGACTATTTCTTCTCATGATTTTACAGCGTCGTTCTTGACTCAGAGTTGCACTGTTCTGTATCGTTTATGTATGTATTTTGTAAGTTTTGGAACTCTTTTGTTTAATTGTGTGTGGGTACATATTGCTTGTGTCAATTCTACGTGTCAGATTGTGTGTGATACTTGTATTTAGACTGTGTGCGAAACTTATATTCTGACTGCTTGTTTAGGAAATTAGACATCCATATTTTTTTTATTTCTGTGGCTGCAGATGTTTTATAGCGACATTTTGCAGAAGTGGGCTTTACTTATGGCGACTCGTACCTGGTCCAAAAGCAATAACAATAGCAAAAATCTTGACACGATGGAACACAGTAATTGTTCAGCTGCAGAGGTCGAGCAAACCCAGAAGTATAGTAGCAGGGACTCCGTACCTCTATGATGTAGTGCAGGGTAATGAACAGTTTTCAACTGGAAACGTTAGCAACAATACCACACATGTAAGTTTTGAAAACAAATAGAAAACACCCACTTTCATGTTAGAAAGTGCAGGGAAGACCGTAAGTAATAGCAGTGAAAGTACAGCTCAATCCCTGATCAGCCCTGTAGTAATCTATCAATTTGATATGAGAGAGCTAGTAAGAATATTATCTGAAGAGAATCATAGGCATTAGAAGAAAGTAATAAAAAATTATCTGAGGAGAATCATAAGGTGATAGAAGAAAGAAATATAAAATTATCTGAGGAGAATCATAAGGCGTCAGAAGAAAGTAATAAAAGTTATCTGAGGAGAATCATAAGGTGGCAGAAGAAAGTCATAAAAATTATCTAAGGAAGTGGACCAGGAGCTGGCAGGTTTTGCAGTAAAGATGAAAAATGATATAGTTGCAGGAATTTAAGGAGCAGATTCAAATTCTCAAACAGCATGCAGGAAGAGAGTCTTACGGGGGATTTCTGTATCAGCTGAGTCATGTAAGCATGAACATGTGGAGCTGCATACACTTGTGGAAAGTCCAGCGGCACAGGTACTGGAATGCTTTAGTGACCGAGTGGATGCTAATAGCAAAGCGATCCACATATTGGAAGCCGAGGTTGCAAGCAAGGCTGGAAGGTTAGGGGATTTGTTCATTAGCAACATTTGTGACACGAAAGCACCAATCAGCTTAGTTCAGAGGGTAGGGAGGAGATCACCACTGAAAGCTCAACGTAGTCAGTGGGAAGCAAACATACAACATAGGGACATTGCGACAGAATTTTGTGAGTGTGTATCACACTTAGAGAACCTTGGGTACAATGCAGAGGCCAGTGAACGTGTCTGTAAACACAGGTGGGAGAGTACAGATCAGGCACAGTACTGATTTGGACGAGGCTAGGGGAGAATAAAGTGAAATGGGAGCACTCGCGAGAGATCTCCATGAGAGGAAATGCACAGATTTGATTTTAAATATTTCCCCTTGGTGAGGAAGTTAGAAGTGCTTTGGAATGCTCCAGATGGGACTCATCCCAGGCTTTGGTTACAACATTTCCAATTTTCCCTTCCTCCAATCTTGCTGAACTCACACAAGATTGAACAGATGTGTGGGTGCCTCGGAAGTAAGCCAGCTGTATGCATGAGGGGGGCAGCAGGCCACTGCAACTCAGTCAAGCAACTGCAACTCAGTTAAGGAGTTCCAACAGATTTTTCTATCAGTATACTGGTCTGAGGCAGCCCAGGACTGCATTAAACATGGGATAATTATGATGCCGAAGTTGCATCATCCAGGCTTTTCAAGCCCAGCTCAGTTATTCAAAGATATGCTATACAAAAATCAGTTCTTTTACGATCCTTAAAGACCAGCAGAACTGAATCACATTTTCTTTATGAATTTACCAATGAACTTGCACCACACTATTATTGCCAAGATGAAACAGAGGGATTTAGAACCATGCTACAGGAACTTCAGTACAATGCAGGTGACGGCGCACAGCATGGTGGATCATATTCAGATAGACAGATGAGTTGTGACCATAGTCGCAGCCGCAGTGAAAACAGGAGACAGGACCACACATGGAGGTGAGACCGATATGAGGATGAAACACATCAGCCATATCAGAACTGGCTTAATAATATGTAATAATAATAATAATAATCGCAAGCAATGAGGAAGGAGAAGGGGGAGGAGTCACATCTCAAAAAAACCGGGGTCCATCTGGCTCCAGATGGTAGCACCCTGTGAGGGCCTCTGCCTAGAGTTACAGTTGAAGCCCGGTCAACAGTCTCAAAGGCGGAAGAGGAATCCTAACTCCCAATCGCGAAGAGAGCGGAAGAACCTAATGGAGAAAACCATGAAAAATAATCATATCGGGCTAACAATCCGATGTTACCTTAGAATTTATTTCCTACCATGTACAATGTACAATTTCAATTGCAGAATGGAAAGTCCACTAAAAGAAAGCAATACCCCAGGTGGTAACTCGAAAGAGGAATCCACCATTGCTTTATGCAATGCATCGGGACCTAGGGTTCTGGGGAGACCCAACGTCTGCCTTAAGAAGGAGTCGGAGCATCCTTGGTATCCTTCCAAACTCAAGTTCAAAAGGAAATTCTTTGCAGGCACCTTGAACGTAAACTTATCACTAAAAATTGGTAAACAAAAAGAACTTGAAATTCTCTTAGATAAGCATGAAACACAAATGTTAGCAGTTTAAGGAACAAGATTTTTGGATGAAAATGTTACAGAAATCAAAAACCATAGAATTTTTTAGGGTAAACCAGCAACAAAAATCACGAAAGGCATGCCAATACTTGGTACCACTTTCAATGTTCATAAAAATTTAGTAGATAACATTACACAATTCAAATCCAGTTCTGAAAGACTATCCCTTCGCACAGTTAAATGCAAGAATAAACAGCATACCTTTGTTAATTGTCATGCCCCAATCAATGATGACAATAAGAAAAATCCAAGTAAAGTAGAAACATTCTGGGAACTTCTAGAGGAAGAAATATCAAAAATTCCAAAATCAAATGTTGTTATACTAATGGGGAATTTTAATGCACAAATAGGGAGGGAAAAATCATTTCGAAAAATAGTATGATATTATCCAACCCATAAAAGAACAAACAAAAATGGCACAAGACTAATCAGTCTTTGTAGAACATTTCAGCTGAAAGTAATGTCCACCTTCTTAAAAAAAAATATATATATATATATATATATATATATATATATATATATATATATAAAAACAAAACTTTAAATATGTCTGCTTGTGTCTGTATATGTGTGGATGGATATGTGTGTGTGTGTGCGAGTGTATACCTGTCCTTTTTTCCCCCTAAGGTAAGTCTTTCCGCTCCCGGGATTGGAATGACTCCTTACCCTCTCCCTTAAAACCCACATCCTTTCGTCTTTCCCTCTCCTTCCCTCTTTCCTGATGAGGCAACAGTTTGTTGCGAAAGCTTGAATTTTGTGTGTATGTTTGTGTTCGTTTGTGTGTCTGTCGACCTGCCAGCACTTTCATTTGGTAAGTCACATCATCTTTGTTTTCAGATATATTTTTCCTACGTGGAATGTTTCCCTCTATTTTTTATATATATATATATATATATATATATATATATATATATATATATATATATATATATATATATATATTAGAGGGAAACATTCCACGTAGGAAAAATATATCTAAAAACAAAGATGATGTGACTTACCAAATGAAAGTCCTGGCAGGTCGACAGACACACAAACAAACACAAACATACACACAAAATTCAAGCTTTCGCAACAAACTGTTGCCTCATCAGGAAAGAGGCAACAGTTTGTTGCGAAAGCTTGAATTTTGTGTGTATGTTTGTGTTTGTTTGTGTGTCTGTCGACCTGCCAGGACTTTCATTTGGTAAGTCACATCATCTTTGATCAAGAAAGGCAAAAACATGGATCTTTCCGAAACCAATGCTAGGGGAGTTCCAGTTAGATCATGTGGCTATTTCGAAATACAATTTTAAAGAAATCACGAATGTAAAAGTAGCAAGAAACAGGGAATTTGA
Source organism: Schistocerca nitens (assembly GCF_023898315.1). Lineage (NCBI taxonomy): Eukaryota > Metazoa > Arthropoda > Insecta > Orthoptera > Acrididae > Schistocerca > Schistocerca nitens. The sequence continues at coordinate 790,084,867 of NC_064618.1, read as the reverse complement.
TTCTGATCATTACCTGACTAAAATTAAAATGAAACTTCCTGGCAGATTAAAACTGTGTGCCCGACCTTTAATCTGCCAGGAAGTTTCATATCAGCGCACACTCCACTGCAGAGTGAAAATCTCATTCTGGAAACATCCCCCAGGCTGTGGCTAAGCCATGTCTCCACAGTATCGTTTCTTTCAGGAGTGCTAGTTCTGCATGGTTCGCAGGAGAGCTTCTGTAAAGTTTGGAAGGTAGGAGACGAGATACTGGCAGAAGTAAAGCTGTGAGGACCGGGCGTGAGTCGTGCTTCGGTAGCTCAGATGGTAGAGCACTTGCCCGCGAAAGGCAAAGGTCCCGAGTTCGAGTCTCGGTCGGGCACACAGTTTTAATTTGCCAGGAAGTTTCATATCACCGCACACTCCGCTGCAGAGTAAAATCTCATTCTAAAATTAAAATGAAACTTCTGCCTAATAAAAACCAAAAGAGACAGCAAAAATTAATTAAATTAATTAATTAAATATAATACAGACAGGCTCAAAATCATCAGAGAGATAATAAAAAATTTTCAGGAAGAAGTTAAAGTAACTAAATAAGGGAAATTGGAAGAAATATCGAAAGAAATCAACAAGACAGCGAAACACGTATTTGGAACAACAAAAATGAAGAAGAAAGTCTGGTGGAATGAAATCTATGAAGAAGCAGTAACAGAAAGAACAAAAGAGTGGAACAAATGAAAATGTTCTGGGAAACCTGAACACCATGATGAATTTAGAATGCAAAGGAAAGAAACAGCAAGAATAATAAAGAGTGCTAACAAATTGTTGCAGTGTTACCATGGTGTAAAAGTTTTGCCATCAATCAATATCTGCACCAGCTTCTGGCACATTGCTTTGGAGCCTTCATGTAGACAGCACACCGCCCTACTCTGTTACGGTAATTGCTACCAGTTCCGGCACCTTCCGTTCAGGCTGAACATATCTTCAGCAGCATTTATTAGAGGGCTAAACAGCATTTTGCTGGACAATTTACAGGAATAGCTAACACTTTAAGTCTATGATATTATCATCACAGAAAAGTCGTGAGAACAACATAATGAAATGTTACGTAGACTGTTGGAGGTTTTAGAAAATGCAAGTGTTATTATGAATTTAGAAAAGTCTCAATTTGGACAGAAAGAAATAAAGTTCATAGGGTATACAGTATTGGCCATTCAAATATGACTGGTTCCTAGGGTATACAGTATTGGCCGATGGAATATGACTGGATGCTGAGAAAATTTCAGAATAGCGGAGTGTGCACCACTGACAAATAAGAAGCAGTTGAGAGCATATTTATGCCTCTGCAACTTCTATATGTGGTTTGTAAACACGAGTGTACTTTCCACACCTCACCTTTGCACCTTGACAGGCAAAAACAACTTGTGGGATTGGGAGCAGGAGGCACACAAGGAATTTAACAAGATGAAGAATGCACTAAACAATGCATCCCTTCTGTCACATCCTGATCTGATGAAGGAGTTTTGTCTCACAACAGACAGTTCTTTGTCTGGCTTAGGTGCAGTTCTCTTTCAAGCAGATGATGAGGATGACCCATTTTCTTGGAAGACAATTTCCTGTGGCAGTAGAGTGCTCTTGCATTCAGAGAAAAACCATTCTATCATGGAACTTAAGGCACTTGCAATCATCTGGGCATGCAAGAAATTCCGGAGTTTTTTGTTTGGTCAAATGACTAGCGTGTTCAGGGACCACTGCACTCTGCAGTTTTTAATGAGCACAAAACTGGGATATGGAAGATTGTCCCGCAGGTTTTTATTTCTCCTAGAAATTTACTATCAAATACATTCCTAGAGAAAAGGATGGGATCACAGATGTACTGTTGCACACACCGTTAAGATTAGACCATGTGGGAGAGGAGAAGTTTGGAGTAAACAACTCCAGTGTTTTTTCCTTAAAAAATGTTGCTTTTGAAAACTTCACGTTCACATCCTTAAGTAACATCAGACAGGAGCAGGATAAGGACAATGTATTGAAAAACTTCAAGGAGAAATGGCACAACGAAGATAATGTGGCAATTCGTCTGCTTTATTTAGTTCGGAACGGGATCTTGTTCAAATGACAAGCCCCAGTGGCTGCTAGTAATCCCAGAGGAACTCGTGAATAAACTGGTCTGGTATGTGCATTTAAGCTATGGGCACTTTGGTGCATGTAAATGTTTCCTATGGCTGTGGAAACCTGCTACTTTAACAATATGCTTTGTCATATTTAGAAAGTAATTAAGCGCATGCAGGCACTGCCAGCAAGAGCAATCGACCATGGAGTCATATGGTGCATCACTGCATCCCATTACTCTGAGTTCTAGCTGAAGTAGATATTTTTGGTCCTCTAGTATGCTCTAAGACAGGTTTTAAATGTGTCTTTGTCGCAGTGGAGCTCAAATCGAAATGTTTGTGCCTGATGCTACTAGGGCAAAGCCATGGGGGGAGGCAGTTGCAAGTGCATTCTCCAATTCAGTGGGTTCAGTGAAGAAAGTCATCTCTGCTAATGGACCACTATTTAGGTTGAAGTTCTGGGAGCGTATGCTATCTAGCAGAAAAATTAAACCAGTGTATATCTCACTATACCATGCTTCCTCTAACGCTAGCGAACGCTGGATGAAGAAAATTGGGAAACTCTTTTATATATACTGCAATCGTGACCACCGGTAGTGGGACACACATATAAACCAATTTCAGGACATACTGAATGAGTTGCTGAATGGGACGACTACACTTCCTCCTGTTTTGGTACTCGAAACCAAAGAGGGCCAAGTAAAGTAAAGGACATGGTTCCTTGGCTTGCTGAATCGGGATTTAGGCGTACTGAAATTGTGGACTTTGCAATGTGAAACATTAAAAGTGCAGCTGAGACAAGAATCAAAGCTCACAAAAAGAACATTTGAAAGATTCAGTTTCATATTGGTCAAAAGGTTTGGATCCAGAATCATAAACTGTCCAACAAGCAATTTGCCCTGTGCAAGAAATTTTTGAATTTGTACAGTGGTCCATATTGCATGAAACGCTTTCCACTAGGAAATGCACTGGAAAAGGAGATGCTCCAGACACAAAAGTCGCAAGGCCTCCATCACATTTCAAATATTAAACCATTTAAACCAGCAGATGTGGACACCATAGAGGAACAGTCAAACAAATCATGGTAGCATTGTTATTAGGTATGAAAATAAATCTTTGTTTGCACGTGGGTACTATAGTAGTTACATCTGTTTGTAGTAAATTGTCCCAACTCTGTAGATCTTTGTGTATGGGAATAAAGTTAGTGGTAAATAACACTCAGTCTCTGTAGGTAGAAGTAACACGGAATCCACTCCATTTCCTTACCATACCTTGTACAAGACATATCCTGACCAAATTCTCAATATAAATAATATGTTTTATCTTTACTATGTAAGACTTAAGTTTATTGTCTAAATTTTAAGTCTCATTCCAATAATGTTAAAAGAGCTTATGTGTGAATCTTGGTAACATTTTGCTCATACAAGTAACCTTGTGAGAAGTAAATTCATTTCTTTTTCACGTTTAAAAATTTTTGAAATCTTTATAATTTATTCATTGTTTCTTTTATTTCATTTTATTAAGGTTAACACTGTAAAGCCATTTTTGGGGCAGATTTCAATTTATTAAGGTTAACACTGTAAAGCCATTTTTGGGGCAGTTTCCCATGTATTAGTTTTAAGTCAACAGTAGAAATTTCCTTTGTAAATTCTGTAACACCTATATGATGTTATCGTGAGATGTTTCTCCGTGCAATTTGAGATTAACTTTGTGAACCTGCGGCAGCATCTGCTAGAGATTCTGTGGTTAAGAGCATGCCATCTGCGCCTAATGACGGATTTCCAAGGTGTGCTAATAACAGGTCGGCTCCGTCCAGTAGCGACAAAAGCAGATCTGCAAGAAGGGGCTGCTCAGCCCAACCCCCTGCTTCACAGTATCAAATGAAGGTGGCAGACCAATGGGTTGTATCTACCTGACAAGCCAAGGCCTAAGGCTAAGCCTGTGTCCGCAGGAGGCGATGTCAACTGTCAGACGCGCCCATCCGAATTCAATGTGCTCTGTGCCAAGGGGACGTGCCGCTCAACAGCGACTTACGTCATCAGGTGACGGCATCTTGATAGGTGTCCCTGCTGCTGAGGATGACACACACGGGAGCCAGTTCATGTCTCCCTTCCGAAGAGATACCACAAATGATCAAAGGCAGATTACAATTTGATGTCACTGATGACGTGTGAAGGCGGTACACCATGTGACCACGAATTGCATGATTGATGCAACTTAGTGTATACTTCACAAACTGCAAGAACAATGCAATCCTCTTGCTTCGACTTCAGCAAGTGCAATGACTGTGTGTGAAAACAGTGCATAGGTATTGCTCATTTCTGTGTGACTTAAACAAAACCTATGTACATATTTTCATTAAAAGTGATGACCACAGACATCACACTTAATGAATTACTGAAATAATTATGTTTTCCATCTTTGTCGATTTATTGACACTTTGGGTATGGCCAAGATATGATTCATGCTACTATCATCTCTCATGTATAATGTATTATCTATGTGAAATATGGAAGTGTGCACAATGGTGCCACGAACAAATTTCTTTCTTATTCATATTTTTATAATACTCTCAATAATCTTTGAACTTGTCAAATTTTTTTGTAAATTTATTGATATCTTTTATAACCAATCTGTGTATGTGTTTGCTTAGCCTAAACTTTTACTCTGATATATTCTGATGTGTGGCATTCTGTAATGTACTATAATCGCCATTCATGTTATATCTAAACTCAATTTTTTCCAGTGATTCTTTCACATTCACTTTTAACTCATTGTGTTCCCAAGTTGTACATATAAAATAGTTCTATTTTGGCTTGGCTCTTGGATTGGACGTGACATGAGAGTCACATCCACCTTTCCTGATTTTAAAAGCATCAACTGAACATAATGTTAATCTAGGTGACCAAATGAAGTACCTGTTTAAATCAGTATATTGCAGTGTCACAGAGTAGATTCATTTTACACATACATACTTATAGTTTGTTACGTTTTTTTAATGTTTGTTGCCTGTTTCACTGATGTACTCATAAACTGTCTACATTTAGGGCTGTTATTTTGTTCCTTTATTTTCTTTCATTTTTTTTCATTCTATTTCTCCTTTCTTTTGAAAGACTGGTTGATAATGCCCAACCATGGCAAGTACATTCTCTGCACAGTCTTTTTCACAGGACATAAGGCTTATGAAACATCTCTGTTAGATTTGTTTCATACTATTTAATTCGTATTTGTAGTTTAGTTTTGTACTTCATGTTTGTCTTCATTCAGTGGTACACAATTACATTAAAGTATCAATTTTTCCAGTAGCGTATAATCCTATGTACATTATCTGCACTTTTCACTACCGAATTTCCTTTCTCTCTTTATCATCTGTATGAATGAGTTAGTGAGTTTGTATGTTCAATCTGTCTTACATACGGTAGCAGTGCAGCATCTGGCTGTCTGATGCGGTAGCAACAGTGAAGCCAATGTAGCTTTCTCAGTCAAGGTAGAGGGATTTGCACCTTTTCAATAGTCATTCAACAGGAGTTAAGATGGTAGTGGAAAGGACCCCTTTGGTATACTGTGGCTAACTGGGGAAAGTTCATTTCAGGGAGAGCATGCTCTCGTCACTAGAGACTGGACCTATGGTGAGTGAAGACAGTACTCTGCAGTGCGACTTGACACTGATGAGAGTATTAATGTGTGATAGTGTGAGCTATTGCAAGTGATGTACACAACTGATCTGCTAGTTCACTTTCAAGTACAGTAATCGAATTCTTATATTTTTGTAGTGTAGTCACAAGTATATTTTCTGTATTCAGTAATTTTTTTCAATCCTTACCTTATTAAAATTCAATTGTTTGACTTTTTTTAAAATTGGAATGCATATGTGAACTTTTCTCATGAGTACTTGTTTTATTTCTTCTACTTTTAATTTCATTTCAGTTTTATGATTGTGTGGCTTTGTTCATGCCATGTGGTGGTAATTTCAATGTGTGTAATTTCAGGTCCCTCTTGGAGACTTTTTCTTCTTAATTCTGCGGGATATTTTATTGCTGCTATATGGTTTACATTTGCATTCTTGAAGTTTTCACGAGTTTTAGTAATTCTGCGGGTGTTTCATGGCACTGTAGCTGTTTCATGTGCAAGGTGATGCAGATAAATTATTTGTCCAAAGTGCTCCATAGTATTCATATTCACAATAATTCCATCACAGTGATCACAGTGATAAGGATGAACGTCTGAGCCTTTGACTTACAGTGATGGGAAAAATTCTTTTTATAGCTATTCCTGAGTGTGTGAATATAGTAGGTTTGTTTGAATTTTTCCCATCTGCGCCTAAGATTTCCTTTACATTTATCACCACAATGTACATCAGTTCTCAATATAATAATAAGTGAGTTAGTTACATAAAAGGCAATGACAGATCGAAGTTTAGAATTAATTTATGTATTTTTAACATGTTGTTTTATTTTAATAAACTATGTTAAATTGTGATGGCTGTTTCTCAGACAAACCTGTCCCTCTTTTTCAGATTATTTTTAATACATCCCAACTGGTGTTTCTAAAGCAAAAAAGGCAGGCCTTATATTTGTTGACTTTTGTCTGATCATCTAATACTTTTTGTTAATGCTTTAAGGTCCTGCTTGCTCTGAATTATTTGATTTATTGTTTGTACCTTAATTGTTTCCAGATATTCGCTTTGATTTTTTTTTTAATAACATTAGCACATTACTTATGCTTACCAATTCAGTGATTAACTCAGTTCCTGTATTAAATTTTCCCAATTTTAATTAAATTGGGTGGCAACACACAAAAATTTTGTGGCGCACAAAACTTACAGTAGACTGCAGAGTTCCACGTTGGCTAACGCCCCCCAGTTTCTGTTTGTAAATCACTTTCCAGATAACCATTCACCCATTAATAACCATTTAGTGTGTGTGTGTGTGTGTGGGGGGGGGGGGGGGCAGATTTTTTTTTCTTTTTTTTTTTCAACTTCGTGAGTCACATTGCTTTATAGCACTCTGAGCACATAAATTAACTCGGCACTTTCTGAATTTAAGGCTGATATGTGAGAGAGAACGATTTTAGATTTTTTGCAGTAAAACCCTAGATAGCTTGGTTCAGCGAGACATTTTGAATTTCATGGTTGTTCACGTGAATTACTGACTCTTCTGTATTTTCATTTTGTTGGGCCTGAAACTGTGAAGTTACAGTTTTTGTTGGTTTAAAATGAGCCTGTTTCTATAGAGCCATTAGGAAACTATTCGTCTGCAATGAACCTACAGGAGCGGTAAGATGACGTCGTTTGGTTTTTTTAAGCAGACTGGTATCATCTGCAAATAGTACTGCTTCTGTATTCTGTATGTATGAGGGCAGGTCATAACGTACACTACAAAAAAAAGGTCCTAAGACAGAGCCCTGTAGTACATCATGACTAATTAAGGATGGCTCTGAAAGGTAATTCTGTGTAGTGCTATTGCATTAATCTGAAATCTATTACTTCAGCCACTCATTTGGCACACCTCGTGCACCATAACAGTAAATTTTGATTAAGAGAACTGAATTACCTGTAACATCAAATTTCTTTGTCAGATCTAATAAAATATCTCAAATTTTGAAATGTTTGTTGACTGAATTTAAGATGTGATTGATAACATTAAAAGCAACAATCTCACTGGAATACTCTGAAACCATGCTGACAGAGTGATAAACAGGGTGGTCCACTGATCGTGACCGGGCCAAATAGCTCACAAAATAAGCGTCAAACAAAAAGACTACAAAGAACGAAACTTGTCTAGCTTGAAGGGGTAAACCAGATGGCGCTCTGGTTGGCCTGCTAGATGACGCTGCTATAGGTCAACGGATATCAGCTGCGTTTTTTTAAATAGGAACCCCCATTTTTTATTACATATTCGTGTCGTACGTAAAGAAATATGAATGTTTTAGTTAGACCACTTTTTTCACTTTGTGATAGATGACGCTGTAATAGTCACAAACATATGGCTCACAATTTTAGACGAACAGTTGGTAACAGGTAGGTTTTTTAAATTAAAGTACAGAATGTAGGTACGTTGGAACATTTTATTTCGGTTGTTCCAATGTGATACATGTACCTTTGTGAACTTACCATTTCTGAGAACGCATGCTGTTACAGTGTGATTACCTGTAAATACCACATTAATGCAATAAATGCTTAAAATGATGTCCGTCAACCTCAATGCATTTGGCAATACGTGGAACGACATTCCTCTCAACAGTGAGTAGTTTGTCTTCCGTAATGTTCGCACGTGCATTGGCAATGCGCTGACGCATGTTGTCAGGCGTTGTCGGTGGATCATGATAGCAAATATCCTTCAACTTTCCCCACAGAAAGAAATCTGGGGACGTCAGATCCGGTGAACGTGCGGGCCATGGTATGGTGCTTCGATGACCAATCCACCTTTTATGAAATATGCTATTCAATACCACTTCAACTGCACGCGAGCTATGTGCCGGACATCCATCATGTTGGAAGTACATCGCAATTCTGTCATGCAGTGAAACATCTTGTAGTAACATCAGCAGAACATTATGTAGGAAATCAGCATACAATGCACCATTTAGATTGCCATCAATAAAATGGGGGCCAATTATCCTTCCTCCCATAATGCCACACCATACATTAACTTGCCATGGTCGCTGATGTTCCACTTGTCACAGCCATCGTGGATTTTCTGTTGCCCAATAGTGCATATTATGCCAGTTTACATTGGTGAATGACGCTTCGTTGCTACATAAGCGCCAAAAAACCTGTCATCGTCCCGTAATTTCTCTTGTGCCCAGTGGCAGAACTGTACACGACCTTCAAAGTCGTCGCCATGTAATTCCTGGCGCATAGAAATATGGTACAGGTGCAATCGATGTTAATGTAGCATTCTCAACACCAACTTTTTTTAGATTCCCGATTCTTGTGCAGTTTATCTGATACTGATGTGCGGAGTAGCCGCAATAGCAGCTAAAACACTTACTTGGGCATCATCATTTGTTGCAGGTTGTGGTTGAGTTTCACATGTGGCTGAACACTTCCTGTTTCCTTAAATAACTTAACTATCCGGCAAAGGGTCCGGACACTTGGATGATGATGTCCACGATACCGAGTAGCATACATAGCACACACCCGTTGGGCATTTTGATCACAATAGCCGTACATCAACACGATATCGATTTTTTCCGCAATTGGTAAATGGTCCATTTTAACACGGGTAATGTATCACGAAGCAAATACCATCCACACTGCGGAATGTTATGTGATGCCACATACTTATAGGTTTGTGACTATTACAGCACCATCTATCACAAAGTGAAGAAAGTGGTCCAACTGAAACATTCACATTTCTTTATGTACTACACGAATATGTAATAAAAAAATGGGGGTTCCTATTTTAAAAAATGCAGTTGATATCCGTTTGACCTATGGCAGCGCCATCTAGCGGGCAAACCATAGCGCCATCTGGTTTCCCCCTTCAAGCTAGACAAGTTTAGTTCTTTATAGTTTTTTCGTTTGACGCTAATTTTGTGAGATATTTGGCCCGGTCACGATCAATGGACCACCCTATATATTCTGACAGAAAAATTTTGTTAGCCAAGCTAGAAAGAGATGTTCAATATTTTTTGAAAAGCCAGATAATACTGCTTCAAGTATATAACTTCATATTTCCTGAGAGTCTCCTTTCTTATCTAGACTTATTACTTTAACAGTTTCCAGAAGATCAGGGAAAATGCTTTCTGAGTGTGATGAATTGCATATTTCTAATAAGGGTGTGAGACTAAAGCATTATCCAAGAGGTATAAAATCTGAACCCAAAAACAAGAGAAAAATTGGCACACGGCAAAGAAGAACGGGATTTGGAGGAAGAGGCAGCTTAAAAAGAAAAGGAATGGGAGAGAATGGATGGAATGAAATTCTTCACAGCAAATAATAGTGTGAAATGAGATTCACAATTATGCAAGAAGCTAGAAGAGCAGAAACTATTTTACAAAGAAAATCAGCAGAGGAATATAATACAATTGTATCCAAACATAAGAAAAGACAAGGCTGCAAAAATAGAGGATGTCAGTCATGAGGGATGATGAAAAATATGGAGAAAGGCACAGGAAATTAGAACTGTGTCTCAATGCTGCTGAGGGTAAATTAAAGAAATAAAAGTTGGAGGCAGGAATATTAGGTTTCCACATAACATCCATGAGATAACTGCAAATGAAGCACATGCTCAGATACAATAAGAATAGAAAAGAAATTAGTTATGTCACTGTTGAAGGATTCATCTCATGGTTGATCTTGATTGAATTAGGCAAAACAAAGAAACCTAAATTTGTATGACAAGAAAAATATTTGCACTCTGATCCTACCAAACACAAATTCAGTGTATTAACCATTTTGTCACCTTAGTCAGTAACAAACACAGGAACGGAGAGAATTGACGAACTTGCAGAAATGGGTTCTGGAAGAACTGATTCTGTTGCCAGTAAAACTGTGGGCACAATTGGCTGATCACAGCAATGACCAAAAACATTAATAAAAAAGAAGATAAAATCAGTTTTGTATTGAAGCACTGGAGTGGTAAAGCAATAAATTGGAATGTGCACGCATAAAATGAAATGAATAATCACCACAGCAGTCCAAACAAGCATTTCCAGTGACGACAAAAATCAAAATACATTTTCAATTACTTCAATGTATCTAAGTATCATGGGAATGACACGACAATAAAAATTATTATAAAAATTTAATGTTCCATGAATGGTTACTTATATTGGCCACTAAGAAAAGAAATTTCATTGTCAGTTGCTGTACAACAATTGGCAAAAGTAATACTGGAGAGTCTTGCAGGATGGGTAATAAACAAACTGGAAATGTATTGAGAAGTCTTGGATGTAATGGATCATACAGGTTGAGAATGGAAAACTGTCAAAGGAGCTGCTAAGATGAGTTCTGCAACCAATGCAGTAAAGAGAAATTTGAAAAAATCCCCAATCATGACAATAAAAAGAGGTGAATCTTGATCTTGAGGTGAATGTGGTCCAGCAATGCAGGCAAACCCTGAACTATCTGGTTCTGATATTAAGAACACGAGTAAAGAACGACACTTGGTCAGAATGGAGGTCAAAATGAAAAAGTGCTACTGTACAAGAGACAGAACCGAATGAAGAAACTAGATAATAAAGAACAGTACCATATAAAGGCCAATCTGAAATTGTATTTGTGAGAACCATTTCAATATGTAGTTACAAGACAAAGGTTCGACAGCCTGCTCAACCCCAGTTTTATTGCAATGAAATAATGTGTGCGCCTATTTGTGAGTCTAGACAAATAAGCAATGCAGCAATGAGGGTGTGATTCAGAGACCTTCTGTAAATGTATGTCAAAGCTACATCACGAGCCTGCTTGACATATGATCCAGATGCAGTATCAATAACCACTGCAGTCTTGATGTACTAACAGACAGAGTCCTGAATTGGTGCAAAACAATTATGTGAGCAGCACTGTACTGTCCCATCAGCCACAACAATCTGGGCATGCCAACATACATCACCTTAAGTCAGGATGTGTGGAGTGTACTTTGTATTCGTTAACATTATGCCTACATCGCCAGATGATAAATATGAGCATGCATGATGGGAGATTAGAGTACTTGCACTGCAATGAATCAATAATCAAATGCCAAATGTACTCAGAAGTGACATGGTGAAATGTAAAGTAATGAAGTGTGAGAAAACAAACATCATCATCATTTGATTTTGGGATATCACAAATCATTATGTTGTACAAAGGGCATGCAGGAAAGTAATGCCTCCAAATTTTTTATGTGAAAACTCTTAAGGCTTTTAAAATAAAACAAACTTTATTAACATTCCACATCTTTATTCTTCATGTCTACATATTTATTTCTCACCACAGTCACCTGGCGGTGAAGAAATTTCTCCCAATGAGTGTCTGTCTGTTGATCATCACTGTAGAAAGTCTGACTTTGCTGACAGAGCCACAACCTCACCTCTGCTTGCACCACTTCAACACAATCAAAGTGAAGTCCTTGAAGGTGTTCTTTAATTTCTGGAAATAGATGAAAATCAGAAAGGGCCAAGTCAGAACTGTATGGAAGATGATCAATGACAGTGAACCCCAGGGGTCTGATTGTTGCAGATGTCACACTGCTCATGTGCTGTCTGGCATTGTCATGCTGAAGGAAAGGATGCTCCATGTGTGGACAAACTCTTCAAATTAATGCTTTCAGTCTTCCAAGGGTCTTGCACTACCTTGCATTTCTGGTGGTGCCTTTAGGCATTAATTCTAAATGCACCCCATCTTGAACCAGAACACTGAGCACAACATAGCCTAATCTTTAATTTTCTTGGCATCAATGATCCTTTGTAACAAAACTCCACTGATGCCCTCTTGTTTTTGGGCTCAAAATGGTGAAACTAGCTTTCATCACATGTCACATTGTTGCTAAGGAGTCCATCACCCTCACACTCAAAACACAAAAGAAATTCTTGACAGATGTCCAATCTGCTCCGTTTCAAGTCAGGAGTGAGCATTAGACGCACTCACCATACAGACAGTTTTCTGTGCCACAGCTCTGTAATGATGGCTTGTACACACTCTCGTGATATGCTAAACTTGCATGAGAGCTGTGTCTATGTTTTTCGACTATTTTCTCTGATGAGTGCATCAACATGATACCGCTGAGCTTTGTCGATTGCTGTATGTGGTTGTCCACTCCAAGCTCTGTCACACATATTGATGTTAGAAGAATAGTTTCCTTTCTTATGAGCAATAACAACCCAATGTATCACAATACTGACGTCGATACAATCATCACTGTAGACACCTTTCATTCTTCTGTGGATTTCAATTGGAGGCAAGATTTCTGTGATTAAAAACCTGATAACAGCATGCCGTTTCCCACACACCCACAGTCACATTACACACTACAATTCTGAACCTTCTAGCGGCAGAGGGTTGCAACTTGAATCAGTGAAGTGGAAAAGTCGACTGAGTAATATGAATAATTTATAATACCTCAAATGACACACAGAACAGAATAAAAAATTATGAGGCATAACTTTTTTGCACACTCTTGTATTTATGTCTTTACCTACTAAATTACATGAATTATATGCCACAAAATCTTCTCCATATCATTATTTGTACAATGTTTACTTTTTCAAAGATTAATGTGATTTTTGTTGGTTAATAATAAACAACATGTATCATTACATTATTTATTTTACAGACATTTTTAGTATACTATCTGATATAATAATTTTTATGATGTAATTATGCAATCCAAACATTTTCTGAATATATTGGCATACATAATTAACCTTCAGACATGTATGTACATTCACATTTAGAATATTTATTGTGTCACAACATACTTTTTGTTAGGTTAATGTACATATAATTTTCATGGGCTACAGACATATTCCTCAGATACAGATGTTTTCTAAAGTTCATAAATTTACATGCTAATAACTTTTCAGTTACTGATCCATAGTTACTACGTGACTGACACCTATTCTTCTCTACAGCAAATACTGTACATCTGTTTATTTACATGACAAAAGCATTAAGAATATATTATGTTCATAATATTCTGTCATATGAGTGTTTTGTGAGTAATTAACATGAAAATTAATTTGACATAACGTGATTTCTTACCTCTTCTCCCATTAATAAATTGCTTCATTTCATACTTAACTGTCTTCAGTAATACACTAGTGAAATAATAACCTGCTTTTCTGAAAAGTGACACAGCTAAGGATCTTTAAATATTCTCTTGTTACATAATCATGTAAATGGTCAACATTTGCCATATTTTCTGCTGAGAATGTGTACTATAATTTTAAGAGTGACTCATTTCATATCACAGTGTGATGTCACAATTGTGATCCATGTAATAAGCAAATAACTAACTAATCCAAATTATTTTCCATGTAAATTTACTTTGACAATTTCAATTAGTATTGGTGTGTTGTTATTGAATAGTTGCAAGGCTTTACTGCAAGTTTTTAAAAGAATTTTTATTTTCTGGCTATTCATTTTTTCTTTCAATAAATATTTTTTGTGCGGCTTTTAATTTGTGATCATGTATGGTGTGGAACAATGCTTTGCATGTAACCACATACATATTCACACATTTCAGTTGATTATTTTACTATTTTGTTGTTTAGTTTAAAGCCTCCTGCCTTTTCCCTCTGACCTACTGGGGCCATATTTTCTCAGTTTCACAATAAAATTTTAGGTTGCTCTAAATGTCCAGTCTGAATTTTTTTTTGTTATTGTCCTAGTATGTTGTCAATTTTAATATTTTTTATTTATTTGTTGTTTTATATGGCTGAACATTAAGATTTAAAATATCATAGTTACCATGCAACAGATGCTTAAATTATTTTGGTAGTTCATGGAACAAGAATATATTATGCTTTGTGAAACTGCACTGCTGTTTGGACAGTGTGAACATTGTATGTTATACTGTGAATATGATGTGGTGGTTGTGAGCTCTCATACAGTGTTATTGGGGCTGTTGTGCATCATGTTAAATCATCAAAGTCATTATTAATTCTGACAGTACACAAGAGATTAAACTTATACTCTGCCCTAAGTTTTTTGGTGATCTAAAATGTCTGTGTGAAAGTATTTAATGAATACTGTGGAACACATGCATTTTCCAAATTAATGTGCATTCTTTGACTATTGATGTTTGTGTAATAAATTAAAAAATAAATTTTGTTAACCACAATTAGTGTTACACAGCAACTAAGAGTTCTGAGCCACGGTCTGGACATAGGCACACTTGGGTGGGAACTGTGGATGAGAAGAGGAGTAATGTGACTTTTTCATTCCATCGAGGATGTTTTATGATGTTGATGTGTTTGAAAGCAAAACAGAAGGAAGATGATATCTAGATAAAAATAAAATTAGAAGAAGATTGGCAGAATAATCACATTCCGAAAGCAGTGTGATATGTTTCCTCTGCCAGTCACGAACAGATAAATGGTGTTCAGAAGAATTATTTTAATTTTTCTGAAAATAAGCACATACAAAACAGTGCCTGTAAATATTTACAGAACAAAATAAACAAAATATAATGTAACATAATGCTATGAATACAAGTGGCACCTAACCCAAGATGAAATCACAGGATTCAAAATACATTATTCATATAAAAGAACTGACCGAAGATGGAGTTTATTTCGCACTGAATCAGAAGCACAGTCGGAGCTTTACCACAATGGATATGATGAAGGGATGGTTGAAGAAAAATTTGAAGGGTCATCCTGCAATATGTCCACCTCCACTTCAACCAGGCATACTCCTACTTAAATTAAATGTCTTAGGAATTTGTTTGTGGTTGTGTGAAAGATGTGTTGGACTTATTCTGTTTATTAGCTTTGTTTTTTTCACATAGGTTATTTGGTGGCATTGTATCACTTTCTTTAGTATTTAGAGATATACTTTCATATTAACTTCAATCAATGGTGTTTGCACTGAAAATCGCAATAAAGGACTGGTTTACTGGAAAATAGGAGCAAAAGAAGCTGCAAATACTGGAGAGTGCCTCTAGCATGTAATTCATATGTAACAGCCAATCTTTGCTGCAGAACAGGTGTGGGCCTGAACGACTCAGCAGCACAGCTGGGTTACACATGCTGATCCAGGATTATGGGAGTTCTTTCCATAAAATTGATACAAAGCCTTTCACTTACAGGATATACCACTTGTCACTGAAAATAGCGCAACACATTAGGAACAGAAGGGTATTCTTTTAGGCAGAGATACCATGCTTCTACAATGATTCATGCAGGGAGACAAAAACAACCGTGCTCTTCACCCACTATTGCCTGCACCGAAACTTGAGTTTATAGTGCGGAAGTATGCTTTTACATACTGAGGCAACACTGTCATACTGAAACTGAGAATCATCATGACAGTACATATTTTGAAGTTCTCTGTTTGCTCACTTCCTACTATGTTATACTTCAGTCAACCCAACAGTTTCCCCATCTCCGCAGGGGGGGAAAAAATTCTAGTAAAACCTTACTTACACATTTATTAAAACAACAGCAGTGGCAGCAGCAGCAGCAGCAGCAGCAGCAGCAGCAAGAATAAAATAATTTTGAGTAAAAGATAAAATCCTTAAAATTGTGCCTTGTTGGCAACTTAAAAAAAAACGCTCCTTGCTGTACACCATGAGCTCCATGTAAAGATATTTAAATTGTTTTCCTTCCAATCCTGTCTAGTATATCTCCCCTGACCCACGTTTCTGAGAGAGTTTTTCAAACTTTAACCATTTTCTTAAACCTCACCAGTCCTTTACCTTCAGCCTTCTTCATTCCCCTCTGAGCCTTCTGCCAGAAGGAGCTACTGGTTCCGAAAGCCTGCAAACTGTTATACCTTTTATATGTGTGTTCTCCTGCCATCACTTGGTGAATAGGCTTTGATCCATCCAATTACATTATGTTGTCAAAAATTTATTATTTTCATTAATATATTAGAATGGTATTTGGACATATAGCTGAACAGTGGCTTATGTATATGACTGTATCAAATAAGGTATCGAGTAAGAAATCTTTAAGCCCGAATACCAATCTAGCCATTAAACATTTTAAATGCATCTCACAATCTACAGCAAGATGTCTTTTAATTAGTAAGGTGTCCCCTCCTCCCTTCCGCTTCATGCCCCACGCACACGCACACGCACACACACACACACACACACACACACACACACACACACACACACACACACACATTAAATTAGAGGAACTCAGACAGATGACCCCAGTTTTAAATTCTCTGTATTAGTCAAAAGCTGAAATACTAAAAAGTGAAGTACTGTAGCGAAATTAAACCATTTAAATTTTTTTTTGAAAATGCTTCTTGCTGACTGCAATAAAAATCCTATGTTGTTAAAATCTATACACCTGCTTTCTCACAAAATCATAAAACCCTTGTTATGCTCCTCCAGTCATCCTCTATAACAGACAGCAGGTTCATGGTCAACTGAGGCATCCTCTGGAACAACATTTTAACTGAAATCCAAATCAGTCAGCAATTCTTACTTATTGCACTAGCACATCATGCATTCTGAAACCAGAATATTTCATTATATTTGACTGAAATTTAGTCCATGTACAAAAGTTTGAAATTAATAAAAACTATTTAAAACATATGATGCTCTGTATCCTGATCTTAATATATTTCAGTTAAGTCGTCGTTCTAGAGAATACCTCAACTGTAGGGCTCCTTTCCTGTCAGCAAATAAACTATAATCTACGAAAACAGAACATACTAATAATATAATGAAAAGGATAATTTCTACACACCATATAGCGGAGATGCTGAGTTGCAGAAAGGCACAACAAAAAGACTCTGGGAAAGTTAGCTTTCGGACAGCAAGGCCTTTGTCAACAATAGAAACACACACACACGCACGCACACACACACATGTAGGCATGACTACAGTCTCTGGCAGCTGGACACAGAATGC
The DNA here is from genome assembly GCF_023898315.1 of Schistocerca nitens. Classification (NCBI taxonomy): domain Eukaryota; kingdom Metazoa; phylum Arthropoda; class Insecta; order Orthoptera; family Acrididae; genus Schistocerca; species Schistocerca nitens. The sequence goes on along the minus strand of NC_064618.1, from coordinate 790,067,259 downwards.
GAGCAGCAGGGCATCATGGGAGAGGCAACCAGGCTGGGGTTGGGGGGGGGGGGGGGGGTTTAGCAAGATATGGGTGGAGGGTGGGGGATGGTAAAGTGCTGCTGGGAGCATGCAGGGATGAGGTTAGTGGACAAGGAGACGTGTGTTGGTGGAGTCAACCCACATGCAACTGTGCCCAGAAGAATATCAACTCCTTCTCTGGGTTTTGTAAGTGAAGGAATATGTTCTGGATATGCTAGAGTGCTTCCTCTGCACAGTACATGGAGTGGATAACTTGCAGTATCTTTATGGAGTCAGAGGTTGAGTACGTCTCATTTGCTCTTGTGCCTCTACATCATACACAGTAAATAATTTGGTTAGTGTGCCTTGAGAGTATGATCAGGGCAACCACAGTGCTGCCCATATTTTCTCCCTGTTTAGACACCCAGGGTAGCTGTGCACTTTTGCAGGATTGGTATAAAATATTGTTAAGGAGGGTTTAAAAAATGTAATTTGGAGAACTCCTCCACTGTAGTTTTAAAATAATACTGGGGATTAACAACAGTCAGGATCAATGACAAGGGGAAGGAATGATATTTCATCCACATTTAATGATGAGCACTGCTTTCACTCAGATTATATATGGCTTTGTTGTTGGATCCAGCTCCCACATAGATAAGGGGCAGTTGTAAAGTTCCTCAATGTTAGATCAAAAGAGCCACCTACTCCTCTCAGCAATGGTTCTACCCTGAAAGACTGTACACTGGCTGGAGGTAGCTGTGGTTTCTGTAAAATGCTGCTATACCTCAGAGACAGTCCAGGAGAGAACACTTACCAAACACCTTCCACTTCTCCCAGAGATCCTTTGGGGGAGACATTGTGGAATGATTTAAGGAATTCTGGAATTCCTGCCAAAATGTCCTTTTACTTTCCTTAAAAATTCGACACTTCATCATTGTACCCCAGGGGTACTGTCTCTGATTAGTCATCAAAATGTCCTGGATCCCGAGTTCAGTACCAATCAATGCTTAAATTTTGAATAAAAATCATCAGCAATGGCAGTCATAGGCTTCTGGTATCAGAAATCGCATTTACTCTGTCAACAGCTTGTCAAAGAGGGCAGGAGGTCACAAAGAGGTTTGGGGGTGCCCTATGCTCTTGACATAGGAAACAACCAGTTACTGGAAAATCAATGCATTAAAGGCAAATTATGTGTATCCACAAGACAAGTAGACTATAACAGAAAAATTGTCACGATTTCTCAATTGGAAGAAGATTCTGGATTAGTTCTCCATTCAGAGCTCTGGGAGAGAATTGGCAAGGGTGAGGTGACCATGAGAAAAAAGATTGAATAACCAATGAAATGGTAATATTCTATAAGTTGGAGCATGAAATATCAGAATTCTCAACTGGTATGGAAAATAGAAAATCTGGGAAGGGAAGCACGAAGTCTCAGTCTAGATGTAGTGGGCAGCAGTGAACTGAAATAGGAAGTTCATAGGGATTTCTCATCAAACAAATATAGCTTAAGTTCAACAGCAGCAGAAAATGATATTACGGGAATAGGATTCATCACAAATAGGAAGGCAGGACAGATACTGATTTATTGTCAACAGTTCAGCAACAGGGTTATTTTCATCAGAATCAGCAGCTACTTAATGTGAACAGCAATAGTACAGCTATACATGCCGATGTCACACACGCAAGGTGGACAGAGAGAGAAAGTACGTGTGTGTACGAATATGTACTTCAGTATGTAAAGGGAGGTGAAAATCTAACAATTATGAGTGATTGGAATGTTGTAGTAGAGGAAAGAATAACAGAAGACAGTTATGGTAGGAAATAGGATCGGTAGTGGAAATGAAAGAGGAGAAATACTAATGAAGTTCTGCAACAAATTTCAGCTGTTACTAGTGAATACACTGTTCAAAAATAACAATAGAAGAAAGTGTAGTTGGAAAAGGAGACACGGGAAGATTTCAGCTGGATTATAGCATTATCAGACGGAAATCTGAAATCTGGTATAGACTCGGATCATAATTTAGTAATGATGGAGAGTAGACAAGAGCTTAATAGAGTCATCCAAAGGAATCAGTGTGGGAAGGACACTGAAGTACTAAGGAATGATGATGTGTGTTTTAAGTTCCCTAACATTGCACCTTGGACAAAAGAAGAAAGTGATCATTTGAAGGATTGATTCAGACATATGGAAAAGTCGAAACAGTTTTTGGTGAAATTAAAAGCAAGGGAAGCAATGCCAAGAATCAGTGGGACTTCCACTGTTAAATGCAAAGGTGAGAGTGGATAGGTGGAAAGAGTACACTAAAGGCCTCTACGAGGGGGAGGGCTTGTCTGATGACGTGACAGAAGGAGAAGTAGGGGTTCATATGGAAGAGACATCAGATTCAATATTAAGTCAAACAGATCTCTGAAAGACCTGTGAACAAATAAGGGAAAAGCCATAGAAAACATTCGTTTTTCTGAATTTTTAAAATAATGAGGAGATGTGGCAACCAAATGACTAATGAAGTTGCTTTTTAGTGTCTATGAGCCTGGAAATATACCGTGTAACTTTTGGAAAAATATCATCCACACATTCCTGACGATATCAAGGACACATGAGAAATATTGAGCAATCAATTGAATATCTCATGCATCCAAGTTGCTGACAAGAATAATATACAGAAGAAACGAAAAAAATGAGGAATTGTTAGGTGATGATTAGTTTGGTTGTAGGAAAGATAAAGGCACCAGAGGGGCAGTTCTGATGTTTCACTTTATAATGGAAGCAAGTCAAAATCATAAGATTTGGCAATCTAGAAACTACATTGAACAATGCAAAAAGTGCAACATATTCGAGACTGTTCGCACTCAGATTTAAAAAAAGTGTAAGATACAGATGTAGTTTTTTGCTCCTACTTTTCACAATCCATACATCAAATAAGCAATCTACATACAACTATAATCTGCAAACCACCATGAGGTGCATGGCAGAGGGTATGCCCGACTGTACCTGTTATTAGGTTTTCTTCATGTTCCATTCACGTATGGAACATGGGAAGAATGTTTGTTGGAATGCCTCTGTGTGTGCAGTAATTAAATTTATCTTATCTCAATGACCCCTAGAGGATTGTAGTATATTCCTAGAATAATCATTTAAAGCCGGCTCTTGAAACTTATTAATAGACTTTCTCGGGATAGTTTACGTCTATCTTCAAGAGTCTTCCAATTCAGTTCCTTCAGTACCTCTGTGACACTCTCCCATGGATTAAACAAACCTATGACCATTTGTGCTGCCCTTCTCAGTATACATTCAATATTCCCAATTAGTCCTATCTAGTTGAGCAATATTCTAAAACTGGTCATATGAGTGATTTGTAAGCAATCTCCTTTGTAGATTGATTGCACTTTGTAACGGGTCAACTGCCCCTTACGTATTGAGAACACTATATCTTTGCATCACGCAGGTTGCAGTAGGTACTATGGATAGTTGAGCACCCATTGCACCACAGAGTAGTCAGTGTTAAAACACCGAGCAAGTAATTTGTTGGCTGCTAAGCGAGCAACGCAGATTTCGGCAGGACGGCTGACTGCATTTACAATTGTTTAATGGCTGTGTGTGTCACCCAAAGCCATGGGACTGACGTCCAACAAATTCATAAATGGCATTAATTAAGTGATTGATTTGATGTGTTTACATGTTCCTTTGTTCACCGTGATTATGCGACAACCGTGCCGGACACCCACGATTTGGATTCAGTGAGGATTGTGTATTCAGTGCCACACAAAGAATATTGGCGCGTAATGACATTAATAGGCGACCTGTGATGAGTTAACCATTAGTACTTTGTCAGACAAAGGGAGTAACTGCCTCATTCATGCTGTTTAGACAAAAAATATAGAACATTAACAACAAAGTATGTACTAATTATTGCTACCTAACATCCTAATTAGCTTTGTTGGATACGATACGAAACAATTCCCGTGCACATATTAAATGATGAGCCTTTATCAGTTGCACACGCTCAAACTATTTTAAATTGTTAGGCTGTAATCCAATAGTCAATGACGGTGGGTTTAATAGGGAGAGTTTCAACTTCCTCAATATTCTGCCAATAAATCAAAGTTTACCATCTGCTTTACCCACAACTGAACCTAAGTGATTGTTCCATTTAATATCCCCACAAAGTGTTACACCCAGGTGACTCATTGACATTATGGTCATAGGATATTATGTTTTTCGTTTTGCGAGGAGCAAAGTTTTACATTTCTGAACATTTAAAGCGAGTTGCCAATCTCTGCACCACTTTGGAATCTTATCAAGATCTGACAATATTTATGCAGCTTCTTTTGTATAGTATTTCATTATGGATAACTGCATCATCTGCAAAAAGTCTGATTTTACTATTAATATAGTCTGCAAGGTTTTTCGTATACAACATGAACAGCAACAGTCCCAACACACTCCTCTGAGGCATACCCCAAGTTACTTCTACATCTGATAATGACTCTCCATCAAAGATAACATGTTGCATCCTCCCTACCAAAAAGTCCTCAATCCAGCCACAAATTTCGCTTGATACCCATACAAAGATTTTGACAACAAGGATAGGTGTCGTACTGAGTCAAATGCTATTTGGAACTTAAGAAATACTGCATCTACCTGACTGCCTTGATCCAAAGCTTTCAGTACATCATGTGAGAAAAGTGAGAGTTGAGATATGCATGATTAATGTTTTTGGAATCCATGCTGTTGGCACTGAGGAGGTCATTCTGTTTAAGATACCTCATTATGTTTGAGCTCAGGAAATGTTCCAAAATTCTACAACAGTAGTTAGTGGCTCACATCTACTGCCCTTCTTGTAGACGGGCGTGAGCTTTGCCTTTTTCCAAGAACTGGGCACAGTTTTTTGTTTGAGGATCTACAAAAGATTATAGCTAGAAGAGGGGTTAACTCGATCACAAATTCAGAATCGAATCTGGCAGGGATTGCATTGGGCCCTGGAGCTTTGTACAATTTTAACAATTTCAGTTGTTTCTCAACACCACTGACACTAATACTTATTTCATTCATCTTTTCAGAGGTTCAACAACTAAACTGGGGCAAATCTCCCGAGTTTTCCTTTGTAAAGGAACATTTGCAAATGGAGTTAAGCATTTCAGATTTTGCTTCACTACCCTCAATTCCAGTTCCTGTCTCATTCACTAGGGACTGGACATTAACTTTAGTGCCACTAACAGCCTTTACGTTAGACAAGAATTACTCGGGTTCTGTGGAACATTACTTGACAATATTCTGCTATGTCAGTCTTTGAAGGCATCATGCACTGCTCTCTTGACAGCCAAACATGTTTCATTCAGCATCTCTCTGTCTATAGCCCTACACTTTGTTTTAAACCTATTGTGCAGTAATCTCCGTTTCTTTAGTTTTCTTACAGTGCCTGTATACCATGGAGGTTCCCTCCCATTATGAGCTGTTCTACAGGGTACATATCTATCCACTGCACAGTCAATTATTCTTTTACACTGAGCCAGAGTTCCTCTAAAAGCTCCTGCCCTGTGCTGAAAGTTTCAAGTTCCTCATAGAGATATGATGCTACTGATTTTTTTTATCTATTTACTGAACAAATATATCTTTATGCTTGTTTTAGTTGTCCTTTGAATTTTGGTAGTCACTGTTGCCACAGCCATGTCATGGATGTGGACATCCTCAATGAGGTCAGGTCTATTCGTTGCCATAGATCGAATTTATTTCTATCAAGAGCAAGGTTCCTAACTGTATGTTCTACATAGTTCTCAGAGAAGGCATTTACTACAGTCTCACAGGATATCTTATTATATCCATCATTAATAAAACTGTAATTTTCCCATTAATTGTTGGATGATTAAAGTCTCCAGCGATGATTACAGTATGAATGGGGAACTTACATACAAATGAACTGAGGTTTCCTCTAAAGTTTTCGGCTACATCAGGAGATGGGGCTGGTGGGCAATACAAGGATCCAATTATCATTTTATGCCCACTCCTGACAATGAGTGTTGCCCAAACAATCTCACATGCAGCTTCAATTTCTACCATGGTGGATTTGAGTTTCTTGTCTACTGCAACAAATACACGACCTCCATTTCCCATTTGCCTATCCTTTCAATATACACTTAAATTTTCCCCAAAAATCTCACTTGATACTAATTTCAGCTTTCAACCAGCTATCTGTACCTGGTTTTATGTGAGCTTCACTGTTTTGTATTAGCACTTCAAACTCCGGCACTTTGTTGTGAATATTTCAGCAGTTTGCATTAGGATTTTAATACTCCCACCTGTGGGAGATATTTCTTTCAATCTTACACTGATACTTTTGGGTTTACTATAGCTGTCATTGTCTGGATTGGATTGAGAGTCACCTAATCTAAAAAACCCTTGTGCGCACCCCACACACAGTCAACTACCTGAGTAGCAGTCTCTGATGTGTAGCGCACGCCCGACGCATTTACAGGGACCCTACGATTCTCAACCCTATGATGCAAGTCCAGGAAGTGACAAGCTAGGCTGTGACAGCAGTTTCAAAGTCTCTGGTTCAGCCCTTCCACTCAACTTGAAACCAAAGGGCCATGATCAGTTCTGGGACAATGATGAAAATAAAAGGAATGTTAAAAAGTGTGATCATAAATGGGGAAAAAAAAACACATTAGTGATGAGGATAGCAGAAATAAAATTATCGATCAACTTAACATCAGAAATGAGGACCACGAAGTAGGTGAAGTTAAGGAATTCCACTACGTTTAAACGAAATAATGCTGATGGATGAAACCAGGAGGATATGAAGAAAAAAAGGCAGAATACTTCAGGAAATGAGGGTATTCCTGACCAAAAGAAGTTGAACAGTGTCAAAGGTCAGCCTTAATATGAGGAAGAGATTTCTGAGAATGTCCTTTTGGAGCATAGCAAGTGAATCATTGACTACGGAAAACTGAATAAGAAGAGAATCTAAGAGTTGAGATCTGTTCCTCAGAGTTTTTCGCAGTGGCATGCTTCAGATTCAACAAAATCTTCTCAGTTTGCAATCCACATCATTTCAAATAAAACTCTAGCTTTTGACAGCAGTCTCCGCCATTGTCATGAGGAGTTGAAATCACTGACAGCCAGGGCTGGCATGGTGTTCAGCTTAAATGGCAGTGTCTGGAAACTTCCAGAGAGGCCTGGAGTCACACATGCACAGAAGGCAAGTTGGGCAGCTCCTATCAACTCCACCCACCGCAGGACAGAGTGGCTAGGAGCTGCCCCATCTGCCTTCCATGCATAACTCCAGGCCTCTCTGGATGATACTAGACACTGCCCATCCATCTATATAAGCAGAACAGCACGCCACCCCTGGGAGCCAGTGATTTCAACTCCTGATGCCAATGGCAGAGACAGCTGCCAAAAGCTCGAGTGTTTTATTCGAAATGACGTCGCTTGTAAACCAAGATTTTGTTTAAGTCTAAGATGTGGTGATGTTGTAGGATGGTGAAAATTAAGTGGACTAATAATTTTAGTAATGAGATGGTTTTTCAGAGAATCCATGAGGACACAAACACCTGGCAAACATTGCCACAAATAAGGGTCAGGAATGATACGGTATGTGTTAATGCATCATTCAATAACTTCCATGATACTTGTGGGAGCTGCAGAGGGTAAAAACTGAAGGGCAAGACAGAGACTGGAACATATCAAACATTTAAATGACTATGTTGGGTGCAAGTACTACCCTGAGATGACAGGTTGTCACAAAGGAGACAAATTCATGCCATGTCAATACCATTTCCTGCTACTGTTGATATTATGATATATTCGGCCCATCTGGTGGTTAATCACCTTAGCACTTTGTCTACAGGAGGGGGGGGGGGAGACCAGAAAAATGTAGACACTCTTTGATAGTTAATATCTTTGGAAGAAAGTGGCATGCTGTAGAGTAGTCCACTATTTTCTTAACAGATCTTGGTGCACATTTTTCAGCAGATGACATTGCAGCAATGAATGAAATAAGATTGTCTTTTCAGCAAAGCAAGGTCATATTGAAGACATACTGAAAGTACAAGGATATGATGGAGGGACAACAGCAAAGGTGTAACGTGTATGGAAATCAGCCACCAACATGTACAACAATTTATCATATTCGGGATAAATTTGAAGCTGACGGTACTGCTAGGTATGTGCACAAGAAAAGGTCTGGCCAACCAAAAACATCAACAAATCCAGCTTACAGCACTGCTGTGCTCCAACATTTTACTGCTACCTTCAAGTGGCATAAGCTGTCATCGGATTAAAATCAACGTCTTTCCAGATCTACTATTCCCCGGCTCCGTATGATGTTAACATGCAGGGATGTTGACATTTTAATGAGAAGGGTTCCATTCCTTAGACTTTTACATACTTAAGGTCTTTCAACAATGGCTCAAATGCTTTATAAATGTAAAATAAGGACAGATTCTCCAATTTCTTTTCTATTTTTATTACTACGTACATATTTTGATGCAAAAAGGGTCAGTCTGTTCTTTGTTCTTTGGGTGTGAGTGCTCACCATTGGTCCAGTCAATCCATGAGAGTTGTGTTCTATTTCTTAACTTCGTAATTGGTTCCATTGCCATTACACAAGCAGCTAGGGGAAGTGCCACAGTGGTTGTCTGCTAACGACTGCTTCACTTCAACAACATGCTCCCCATTGGCACATAGCACACCTCAAGGTTTAGTCTTTCTACATAAATGTCTGTACCAACCCCACGATCCAGGTTCACTGTGACACACAAAATTCCCCTGTCTCACAGTGTTATAGTCGCTGAAGCTTGCAAAGACGTTACGGTTACAAAGGAATGGAAGCTAATGAATAGCGAGTGCTTTAAGGTGCTCTGCAGTCAATCTTTGGACCATTTTCAGAGAGAGGTCTCACTATATGACTACTCCTTTTCTGACTGAGGGATGTTTTTTACAGTCAATCCTGTGCAAGCCTCTTCATGTCTATGTAATTCTGGCACCTACATCCATTACACCTCCTTACTGTAGCAAAGCCTTGGTCTCCCTCTACAATATTCCTCTGTCATTCCTTTCCCCCAGTCCACCATGTCCTCCTATTTTTCTTTCACTTCTTGTTCCTACTATCAAATTCTAGTCACCCTTTACCAGTTTTCATCTGCCTTAACTATCCAAATCATCTTATCATACATTATACATTCCTTTAATATCTTTATAATCTTCAGAGCTAATTGGCAGATAATCTTGTCATACCATGATGGGTGTTGGCTTCATGCCTAGCTTGGCTATGATAATGCATTCACTACATTGTTCATTATAGCTTACTCACAGTACTATTTTCTTCTTCATTATTGGGCCTACTCCTGCATGAGCCCTATTTGATTTTGTTTTGATATCCATGTACTGACCTGACCTGAGCTAAAGTCCTGTTCTTCCTCCCAACGCAATTCATTAATTCCCATGATATCTAACTTCAATCTATCCATTTCCCTCCTTAAATCTTCTAACCTACCTATCTGATTAAGGGATAACATTCACGTCACAATCCACAAATTACCTGTTTTCCTACACTGATGACAACCTCCTCTGGAGCAGTCCCCTCTGGAATATTTTACCCAAGAGTTTGCCATCACCACCTTAGCACAGTAGAAATGCATGCTTTGGGAGGTGGAGTGGAGAGGGGGGGGGGGAGGACTATTACATGGCTGTAGTTTTTCTTTGCTTTCAGCCATTCACTAATGTTCATGTTCACTAATGTTACAAGACCACATCAGCCAATCATCCCGATTGTTGGCTATGCAGGAACAATGGGTTAGTCTTGTCCTCTTCACAGATACCCCTCCACTGTGGATGGAACTATTGTATGGCGATATGAGTTGTTGAGGCATGCCAGTCACCCCACCTTGACAAGGTCCATGGTTCATGGAGGAACACTGTCACATTATCTTTTTGTATATAAAATAATGATTTTTTCCTTAACTGTAGCATATTACCTTTATGTGACAATAAATATGTAAGCCTCAGACACCACTTACCATGTCCTTAAGAGGTGGCTTGCATGCCTAAGTTACACAGATAACTGTGCCTCTGGTACAACTACATCAGAAGGGTGTCTGTTGAGAGGCCAGCCTAACATGTGGTTCCTGTTCAGAAATTGCAGAGGTGACAGCCTGGATTGCTGGCTGATCTGACTTTAAACATTAACCAATATGGTCTTCTTATGTTTGTACTGCAGCATGGCTGAAAACATGGGGGAATTTGTGCCGTTATGTTTCCCAAAGACATGCAGCTCTACTGTATTGTTCAAAAATGACATCATCATCTTGGGCGAAATATCATACAGTTCTATATTGGAAAATGTCATCAGATGAATCAAATCTGGTGTTATATGAGTGAAAATGCGGAATGTTTAAGATCCCTTTACAGAGTAGGTGTTTATAAAATTTTAAAAAAGAAATCAGTAGGCTGAAGTTTGATATAATGAGACTTTGTGAAGAGCAGTGGTAGGAAGAACAGGATTTTTGGTCCAGTGAGAACAAGGTTAAAAAGAAAAAACCAAAGAGTGTTAATGCAGAAGTAGGACTAGTAATGAATAAGAAAATACAAACACATGTGAATTACTATGAACTGCACAGTGAACTTATCTTAGCAGAGATAGACACAATATCAAGAGACACAACAACAATAATATAAGTATATATACCCACTAGCTCCACAGAAAATAAGAAGATTGTGAGTATGTGTGATGGGAAAAAAGAAATTATCCAGTTTGTTACAGGAGGCAAAAATTTAATTGTTATGGGGAACTGGAATTCAACAGTAGAAAAAGAACAAAGCACAATTTAATCATTGTAAACACTTTGTTTAAGAATAACAAAAGAAGACTGTACAAACAAAAGAACAGAAGATACCTGGAGCCACTTCTGGACTCATACAGATCTTATAATGGTAAGATGAGATTTTGAAACCAGATATTTGAACTGAAAAATCTTTCCGGGAACAGATGTGAACTCTGGCCACAATTTATAGGCTATGAACTGCAGATTAATTAAGAAAACACAGAAACATAGGAAATTAAGGAGATGAGACCAGGGTAAATCACTGTAGAGTGTTCCAAAGGGAGCATTAGGCAACTACTGAGCGAAACTTTGGAAAGGAATAAACTTGGAGATACATGTGTAGGTTTGAAAGATGAAACAATGAGATCAGCAGAGGAAAAATTAGGAAAAAGGCGCAACTCAACAGAAATCCTGAAAAAGGCACAGCTCAACAGAAATCCTTTCGTAACACTTAGATATTGAATTTAATAGACAAAAACAAACCATAAAAATGTAGCAAAAGAAACAAAGAAAAGATTAAAAAAGGGAACAGATTAACACTAACTGCTGAATGGCTAAACAGTAATGGTTACAAGAGAAATGAAAGCTGTTTAAGTGCGCATGATTATAAGAACGATAGAATATGTGAGCTCTCTCAGGTTAACTTGGAGTGTTTGATTAATAGTGCTTCGGGTGTTCTGGTGAGTTATTGTTTCCATTTTATGCACAATATTTCAACAAGCACTCCAGCCACCATCTTCAGGTGCTGCAAGTTTTGCTGTTATATCGAGATGAACAAGCTGTACCTATGTGTGCCAAAATCAAACATCCCATAAACACACTAACAGCGAATAGGATTATGTGCTGTGCAAGCCTGGTGTTAGTTTGAGACAGAATTTATGGCACCCAACAAGTAATAGACATCTTTCAAAAGAGGTTCTTCAGCTCTGTCTTTACATATCTGCTACACTCTGCAAATATCTTGAGAATGGGTTAACAATGTACCATGGTCACAAACAAAACCATTCCAGTTGAAAATGTTTGCACGCCAGGAAGCAAAATTTGATCACTTGTATGAAAAGCCAAGACAAGATGCAGGGAGCCACACTGTAATTAATCTCACAGACAGATATCTGTACGAGGATACAGTTAAGATCCTTGCAAACCCGCTAAATTTTGTGCCCACTCCGAAAATGCTACCAGTAACAGATCACATCAGCACCATGGAGCATGGAACATGGAACATGTTGAAGTCTTTCCCACCAGGACCAGCAGATGAGGTTCACTGCAAAACCTATAGAGCACTTACTGACAAGGGAAACTCCCCATATCACCCATTCAGGTTTAGTGGTAAGAGGACCCAGTGGATAGCCCATCAATAACTGAACACAGATCAAACATTGAAACAGGAAGGTGTGCTGACCTGTGAAAAAAGAAGCAAAATCAAAACAGTAAACAGACCAAGCTCAAGATGTGGAATGTCAAATGCATTTAAATAGCTGCGGCATTGTGGTTATCTGTTCACGGTGTTGGACTGTAGACAGGGAGATCCACGTTAAAATCTGCCCCGTGCTGTGTATTCCCCCCCCCCCCCCCCCACCACCACCACCACCACCACCACACAAAATTAAAATTATGAATTGACTGTCCTGTCACTGACGTATCTGCTCACTGTAATCAAATTTATGTCTGCAACAGCGATGTGTAAGGAAGGGACCTCCAGATGTACATATCTCCTTTTTGTCCTACACTTGCACTTCCTGTTTTCATGCTTGGTCTATGTTGAGTTTTTAACGAGCTACCCACTGGGTCATTTTATCACTAAATCTGAGGGGGGTGTGATGGGGAGTTTCCCTTGTGAGGTCGCAAAGCTAAGATCCAGTATCTCCAAGGAAGAAAGTGAAACAGTGAGAAATCTGTGGCAGGACAAGGGAACTGTAGTTTTGTCAGCCAACAGGGCAACACTATGGTCCTAATGTAATGTGTGGACTACAATAAGACGATTTATCTTTTGAATGACATTGCTTGCAGATAGACAGATGACAATCATAAGAATAAAATCAAGAGGAAAATAATGAAACTTCTCAATGAGTCAGGTTTGTCATTTAATATTGTTAAGGGTCACAGAACACAAGCGCTGATGCAATCACGACTCTATGGCCTAAAGTACAAGAGGAATGAGTTCCTTTAAGTATTCATAGTAAGTAATATTGGTGCAGCTGATAAAATACCTCACACTCAGCAGAAGTGCTAACACCACATTCGCAACTCCACTGACTCAGTTGACTGCAGATCCAGGATATGGAATTTGGTCAGTTTTGATATAATCTCCCTCTTTACACGATTCCCATTTCCTGATTCCTTGAAACTAATTGCAGAGAAAACTGACAATTGTTTCATAGAACTTTCTTGACACATTATGACATCAACTTATTTCTTGTCCAACAGTAAGTATTATGAACAAACTGACACTATGGTACTGGTCAGTCCATTATCGCTTGTCATGATGAACCTCTACACGGAACACTTTGAAGCAAAGGTACTACAATTTGCGAAGTTGAAACCAACATGTTTCTATCAGTATATGGGTAACACATTTGTAGTGTAGCTACATAGAGTGGAAAAACTTTAAGAGTTCCTGGAATATTTAACCTCTGCCCCTACATTATACAATTCATGACAGAACTTGAAAAAGAACACCAGTTATCTTTTCTCGGTGTGTTAGTTGAGGGAAGAATGTATGGATCCTGGGGTCACAGTGTACATACATGATCCAGCATAATGAATAGTAGGCTATAGAAAGGATAAAAGTTCAAAACAAACTGACAAATTCATTGAAACACACATTGAAAACAAAGAAAAGTATACACTATTACACATCATTTATGCCATTTTCTTGATTTTGAATATAACACCTTACAGATGACCATGCATTACTCCAAGTAGCACATGAAAGTTTCCATCACACAATTCAGCATGTTCAATGGGACCTCCTCTGCAACTATACAAATGCTTTCCTTGAGTTCAGTTACGCTGTAAGCACATGTAAAATACACGAGAGTCCTCAAGTATTCTCACAAGAAGTTGTGAGAGTAAGTAAAATTGGGTGACCATGCAGGCCAACAAATGTCTCCAAACTGGAAACCAATCAACCAGGAAAATAACGCCACAAGACATTCATAGACTGGTGGGACAGATGAGCTGTTGCACTGTCCTGTTAGAATCATGTTGCTGTTGTTCAACCTTGGAAAGAGGAAGTTATTTAACATTTGGATAGATTGATCACTAATAACCATTACTGCATGACCATGAAGGTCCTCAAAATAACAAGGATCAATGATGCCAAACAATGGCGTGCTGCAGCACACAGTCGCATATTCTTAGTGAAGAGATTTAACATACAGCCAATAAGCGTTACTTTGGTTACATAGCTTCCTGTACCTTAATTCTGTTTATCTACACCACTGGCTAGATGAAAATGGGACTCATCTGACATCAGTGAGTTGTGCCACATCTGTCACAAGGTGAGAGTTTGCTGGGCAACTTTACCTTGTCTGTTTAGTTCCTGTACAACCTGCAATTCAAATTGATGGAAGTGCAGGTTCTTATGGAGGATGCACTGCAAGGAATGATCTGACATTGTTACCACCAAGGTGTCTCTGGCAGCAGAATGCTGAGGACTTTGGATGAGTGGGTGATGCCCCTCCTCTACTCGCTGCACTGTCAGCTGTGTCTTTCTTTGCCCTAGACTTTTCTTCTTTGCACAAGATCCATTATTCATGAATTCTTGTACCCAACACACAATTGTCTGATGATCAGAGACTTTCTAATGTTGTCTCAACTTGAAACGGCAATGAAAGAGTCACTGAATTGTGATGGGAGACTTATTATTTTTTGGAATATGCCTCCAAGGAGAATGCTCCATGCTGTGATCTCCACAAGGCCATAATTACAAATAGCTGTCCATTTTCAATGCAGCCCCCACATCAGCAATTTGCACAAATGCAACAGCGACACCACACTATGTAAATTGAATCCTAATATTCATAGAAAACCTACACACTCTGACCTCTCACTTCCATGCCACAAGCCTTCATCATCCATCACAAAAAATTTGGTGCTAAGGGCTGGTCCATAGAGCTCTAACACTTCCAAAAAGGAAAGCCTCACTGGAGAATTACAACACCAGTCAACAGTGTTAAAAGGACTGGGTGCTAAGATTGTCAAATTGAGAGGGCACTGCAGTCTAAATCAAGAACATCGGGAAAAAGAGGTCGAGACTGAGACAGAGGAAGGGGAGCAACAAATCACTTATCTATCTTATGCAAGTCCGATGTCCAGAAAGATTAGTAGACTCCTATGGAAACTTGACATCCACTGTGTATTGCTCCCTTCTGTTTAGACAGAAGGTTTTCTTTGCAATGTTAAAGGCAGTTTAGGTCTCCAAAAACTGTGTGTGTACCACATTCCATGCACAAGTGAATTGTCCTATGTGGGGTGGACTATCTGAACAATCAATACAAACAGTGATCTTTATCTTTCACACAGGAAATCAAGAATCGAGTAAAAAAACTGAGACAATATTCCAAAGGTATACACACTATTATGACTGAGCTATCACACAGACAAATTCAAAATTTTAATCTGTCAGTGCCTCACTGATACTTTATAAACTCCACTTAAGTCGTTCTGTAGTCATTAGCACACCTAGACTAAGGACACTGTGGAAAAATGCTTACCCACAAGCCAGTGATTTATTGCTTGTATGAATCTTCTAGCCTGCAGCATACAATATGTTATCAGATAACTGCATTCTTTATCTTTTGTGAAACCGATACAGGAAAATACCCTACTGTTTTGTCCCTTTCACAGACTCAAGCCAAACAAGACAAAACAAAACAAAACAAAACAAACATCATATACTCACCTACAGAATGACCATGTCGAATGCGCCACATATGAATATCTAGGTGAGGATCATGCCCTCGTCTCAGCTCCATTCGTTGCTGCAGAGCCAACAACTGTGAACGCATGCACTCGTAGCTGGCCAATTGTATAGCTTGCAGCCAAGCATCTCTCTCTCCCTGAGAATACGCTGCTAAATGCTGACTAAGACCACCGTCAAACACTGCAATAAAAATGAACGCAGAGTATAACAAATCAAAAAGTCAACTAAGAAAAACTAAATATTACAAGGCGAGAGAATGGTTAGACGTGATTTACCTTCAAGAACTGAAATTATTAGTACTGCTGATATAATCATGTAATGTAGAAAATATTAATTTCAAAACCTTCTCTGTTCTTTCTTCTCACACACACACACACACACAAACACACGAGAGAGAGAGAGAGAGAGAGAGAGAGAGAGAGAGAGAGAGAGAGAGAGAGAGTCAAAAGCTTTACAATGAAGAGGGAACTCAGATAAGGGTGATGGATTATCCTCACTGTTTTTCTATGTAGCCATCAATTACTTTGTGAAGATTTAGGAACAGGAAAATCCACTGAAAGTAAAAACTGGAACAAAGTCCTGAATAAGAAAAAATGCCTGGGGTTTGCAGACAATATATCTCCCTTAGCTCTGAAAGATTAAAAGTACCATTCAAGAAAACTGAGATTATGCCCATGAAACACCTGTGTAGAAACAATTCTCCATAAATAGTCAAAAAACTAACATTGCACTGCAATTTAAATGTGTTTTTGTTGTGGTCTCTCCATACTAATCTATCCTTGCAAGCCTCTTCATCTACGAATAACTACTGCAGCCTACATCCATTCAAACCTGTTTATTATATTCAAGCCTTTATCTTCCTCTACAATTTAAACCCCCCCACCACCCACTTCCTTCCATTACCAAACTGACACTCCTTGATGCCTCAGGATATGTCATATCAATTGATCCCTGCTTTAAGTCAAATTGTGCCATAAATTACTTTTTTTCTCTCTCATATTTGATTCAGAACCTAGTTAAAAGATATACCCATCTGATCTTTGGCATACTTCTGCAGGTTCAAATTTCAGAATAATCTATGCTCTTTTGCGTAAAGTGTCGATCATCATTTGACTTTAGTACAATGAAATACTCCATTCAAATACCTCCAGAAAAGACTTCATAATATTTAAATTTATATTCTATGTTAACAAACTTCTCTTTTCTGCATAGCAATTATTATTGCATTCCCAAACCTTGAAAGTATTTTGTGTGTTATATATCTTGCACACCAATTAGATGTTGTCTACTAAAGAGGCCTTATTTTGGCTTAGGTCTTTGACTGCTCTGTCAAATTCCCCTCACAGTACCACATTTCCATCTACTTTCGTTTCCCCTTCTATAATACTAACTTAAAAGTTCATTTCCCTTTTATTGCCCTTCATCCAACTTTAAGCTTTCACTTCTTAGCTTAGTGCTGGCTTGTCATCTGAACTCTTGATATTCATATAGTTACCGTAAAGCGGGATGACTTTGAATGGTGAGGCGACTTTGAACAGCAATTTAGCATCCTTTTAAAATAAATGTTGCACTCTAGTGTGTAAATATGAAACTAAGGCCAGAGTCGTTAAATATTGCCAATAACTGATACTTTCAGATGATATGACAGTCAATATGAAATAACATTGTATACCAATGCCAGAAAATGAAATAATTTTCTGGAAATGTAAGTTCCTTCACAACTGCAAGAACATTTGCCTATTATTAGAAGCATTTTCAAGGTTATAATTTGAAACGAGTTTTTATGGGCAAAGTTAACACTTGAAAGAACATTTACAGAAAGCATAAAATGTTAAATTTATTCTTTGGTGACATAAAAAAATAAGATATGAAGGCTTGTCTTTCAAGGGGTGACTTTGAACAGCGCTTTCCCTATTCTTTGACACATCAGCTCCAAGGAAAACATGTTTTAGTGAAGTTTCCCTCAAAGAAATGTGTAAAATAGTTTTGGACATATTATCACTGATGATGAAATTACACTTCTGAGGAAATGGCATTCCAAGGAGGAATCAGATGAAGTTTTTTTGTCTGGCCTAATGTTTCCAATGTGTCAGATTTTGAGAAAGATGACATATGTAGGATTCTACCTGATTCTAAGGTAGATAGAAGGGGAAGGCTTCATTTTGAGCTTCAATCTGATGTCTAAGACACCTATTGGAGTGGACACTCTTTCGTGGCAACTTTCTTTCCTGTAGAGTGTTTACAGATGTAATTCTTTAAAACATGGTAACTTTTTTGTTTTCATTTCTTTTACTAAAGTCATACAGACTGATTTGAAAAGATATGTTTTTAATTTTCTTATTTAATAACTAGCTCAGCACCCATTTCCATTATTAGAAACATTAACCGTAATCATACGAACTGTTTCAGGTGATTAAAGAAAACTCATATAAAATGCTCAAATTTTTCTAAATAAGTTATTTACAAAACTATATTTATATACAAAATATCATGCTGTTTCATATGATAGTCATGTCATTTAACAGTAACTGACATGACTCCCACAGAATAGGCAAATGTTTCCATGTTCAAAGTGACCCCAACCCAAGGTGTGAATTTGAACAGTGAAAAATAAAAAATTTAAAAAATTAGACATGGGGGATAAAAATGTATAATCTGCTTTATCATATTCAGCAACACCTCTTGCAACTTCCCAAAAAGTTTCATGTCAATATCTTCAGAAGTTTCTGTTTAATTTACAAAAATGAATTTAAAATGTTCAAAGTCATCCCACTTTACAGCACTTCTCTTTTCTTATAGATAGCACCTATCTTTCCCCTCATCTTTCATGTTCCTACAGTGTTGCATTTGTCACCTAACCATTCCTGCTTAGCAATTTTATACTTTCTGTCAGTCTCATTTCTTAAATGACTTTATTCCCTTTGCGTGCTTAATTTGTTGCATTTTTTTTTATATTTTCCTTCTGTCAATTTAAATACTTGGGAGAAATCACAACAAGCAGTGATTAGGAAACTTGGAAAGAAGATAATAGGACAACATATCTAGAAAGTCCAAAAATATCTCAAAGCAGCTCAACCCAAAATAGCAGATACAGAAAGCAAAGAGAAAATTAACATATTCTTTAAGAAGCACAAAATTTTCGGTGGAAATGACAGACAGAAAGTCTATATAGTTTGCAGATGAACTGAGACAATTACTATTGGAACAAATGAAAATGTACTGTGCTGGTCACAAGAACCCGACGGTATAGCCTTCAAAGAAAAAGTTACTGCAGAAAGACTTAATTAGTACACTGGACCAATAAAATATAAAATAGTAAAAATATGAAAGGAAATTCTTATTTTTGTGTCTCTGTCCTTCAAAGTGTTAATTTGTATGGTGTATTCATTTTAATACACACTCCTTTTGCTGGAAGTGATGATCTCCCACATTATCTCCTCTGTCATATGGGATAATTCTCAGAAGCAGGCAAAACTCCTTTGTTAAGTTTTTAGAAGAAGAAAGTTATTAGCACAGTAGATCTGACTCACTCAGAAAGGTCAGTATGTGCGGCCCACGCTGCAAAAGGTAAAGAACCATAATTGTATGACTCTCATAGCAGTAAAAGTTTTTCTTTTGTCAACAGGATTCATTATAATAATAATAACACCTTGTTATACATGGAGAGATTTAAAAGTTCTTTACATATAACTTTTTCTGAAAATATACTTATCACACTTGCATTACGAGCGCACAATAATGAGTTCTTCCTCCTCACACATTCAATATTGACAGTGGTGTTACACGCTGGTAAGAACAAGAAGACTGTGTGAGGGTTAATGTGTTTCTCCTAAAGTATAACGTAACCTCTCATTGATGCTAATAAGGGAAGTACGATACAATGACACAACATTTTTCAGTGATGCTTTTTTCAGGCCATTTCAGGAGGCCCAATAAAGTTACTTCCATTATGTCAGCAGTGGGTAGCAGTGATTTCAAAGAAATAGCAGGGGATTTACATGGGCCTTGCCTGTCATGACTGAACAGTTGTTTTCGAACAATTAGAAGTTGGGGAGTGGCTATGGCCAAGAATTTTGTTGTTTCCTTCAGTAAGTGTGAACTGTTTTAGATGATGTGGTTACTTTGACATGGATAATACAGAATCTTTTGTAGCTGCTGCATATAAAAATAAATCTTCACTTTCAATGGCAAATACTTCATACCTCAGAAAGTTGTCATACTACAACAATAAAAAGGTTCTTTAGCTTCACTGAGAGCATATAACACAGTCAACATTGAGACACAACGTGGTGAAGTGGAAAGAGCATTTTTTTTTTTCTACAGTAATGTAATACAGATGGTACTTTCAAGAAATCCCATATGCACAACAACCAGCGTTCCAACTGATTAAGGTAAGGTGATATACTTTACTGCTACATCAGTAATATGTGCAAGAATGAAAAGTCCAAGTCTTGAGTGTCAAAGAATAGTAACAAAGTGAGGTGGATTCCTAGTTTTGAAGCACTGGCCAGTTGTGATTAATAAGAATAGTTAAAAGTGAGGTCTTCATGTAGATTATTACATATTAAAGAATATTTGTATGGAATATAGTGATGCTGAACATTCAGCATAAATTGCTCCCTAGGATTAGGACTTGATATACTTTCACTACATGGGTATTACTTTCACACAACAATTATATTGACTCACTGACAGATCTACAGAAAGAAAGTAATCAAAGCTTAGGGTGGTATTTTACATGATTACAACAATTTGATTACAGACGTTGACTCAGCTCTTTAAATGTGCCTCGGCACCTTTAACCTGATAACTTGGAATAAATTCCTAACAACATTGCATAAGAAAGATGCAGTTTACACATGATGAAATTTGTCTTAAAAACCTAACGATTTGGCACCCTACTCTCAGCACTACCTTTTGAATAAGACTCGTAATGACCTCTCCCATGGATCTAGTAATCCCGTGAGATGTATCAATGGGAGACACCGAACTATCAATAAATCTCATTACACATACGCCCAGTGGGATTACTGCAAGCTACGAATAAGACAGCAGCTCTGGTCACAGGGTGATGTGGGCCCATCAACTGAGCAATTTAATGTGAAGCAGCCTCAGGTTGATGCTCACTTCTATTTGGTAGCTATTACATTCCTCTCCACAGCTGACTGAAGTATTGATGACAATTCAGCACTATGGTGGTTATCCTTTGGATTGATAGTATTACAACTGGGGCTGCTTGGGGTCTGAATATAGTAACTTCTGCCTACCCCTATTAACCCTTTGACTGCTATGTGCAACATTGGTGGTCACACCTCGTGTGCTGCATTGTTGCACCGCTCGTCGTGCGCTGGGTGCTGAATGCTTCTGGCACACTCACCATGCGCAACACTCACAACACACTCACTGATTTTTAGCCTGTTCTGGTCTTTGGAAGAACTGGGGATATTTATTTACAATATTTACACTTCATTTTAGTGTGTGGTGCATTTTTATTATAATGTTTATACAAATAAAGACGTTTGCAATGGTGATAATACTTCTACATTCTCTCAAACCTAGGTTTAACAGTTTTTTATTGCTAAAATTGTTTGTGATAAGTTTTTAAGCACTGATAAGCACAAAGAGTTGTATTGCATTCCTTACAGCACAACTTAATTTGTCTCCTAATACCATTTCGAGCACAGACTAAGCATGTCTTGTACTTTTCCCACTGATATGATAAATGTGTCGACACGTTTAGTCTTGTAGGGTACTCTTGACATTTAGCATGACCTGCTCGCTTGCGATCAACGTAAAAAGTTGCAAAACTTTCTCTAATTACAATGAGATGAAACTTTTCGTACTTCATTTTCCGGTATAAGCAAAAGGCAATGAACACTGCCAAGTTCAAAACACGGAAAAACAATTTCCTGTACCACTTAGATGACTTCCGTGTATTTTCCACTGTTTTTATTAGCATGCCGCTTCAGTCGATTAGTCCCATTGATTTATTGTAATCTATTACCACACATGGTTTCATTTGCAGATCATCACTCTTCCGATCTCTTTTTGAAGTCGGATGCATTTCACCTTTGTGGTACATTGATAGCATCCAGACTTCCTTCTTGACATGTCCCTTCAGAGCGATTAGCTTTCCTGATTCTGAAGACTGGAAAGTTATTTCTCCTTTCTTCAGTTTGTCCTCCATTACTGGCATTTCCTTCCATGTTCGCCCAACTGTACCACATGAGTTTGGAGCTCTATCATACAACCAACAAAATAGATCTAGGCTGGTATACCAGCTGTCGACAAGCAGTGTATGTCCTTTCTCCAGGTAAGGTTGGAATAATTTGGCTACTGTATTTCTAGACACTCCCATACCATGATTATCACTGTCTGTGTGTGCGGCAACATAAACGATAAAATCTAGTACATAATTTGTCTTGCAATCACAAATTACAAGAATTTTAATTCCAAACCTACTTCTCTTTGCTGGAATATATTGCTTTACTTTCAGACGTCCTTTGAACAGCATAAGAGATCTGTCTATACACAGTTTCTCATAAGGATAGAAAGTATTCTTGAACATTTTCCGAAAATGTTCTACAATAGGCCGAATTTTTGACAAGTAATCCCCATTTAGGAGCAAAGTGTTGCCGTGGAAATGCAGTAAATTCAACAGCAAAATATATCGGTCTCTGAAGGTTACTTTGGAAAAAAATTGTGTTTCCAGCAGGGGTTCTGTCGACCAATATTAACACAGTTTTAACTTTTTCACTCTAGCCATCAGAAAGGAAGACACTGTAAAAACATACATTTCTGACACATTTGTGTCACTCCACTTGTTTATTCTAGAATTTGTCTTTGGTTTGCAACTGGCTGATCAATACATATAATACTTATTTGTTTCCTGGCAAATCATTTCAACAATGCCTGTATTTACTAAAAGTCTACAGAAACTGAGGCAGCTCTCACTTTCACTGTGCTACTTTGGATTTATGTTTTCACACCTCCATTCGTTTTGTCATTCTTGTGGGTCGCTTTGCGTCTCCATTTGAAGATGATGAGCATTGAACTGAAATACCCTCTTGATGTCATAGACTTTGCACTAGTAATTACAAATGGAAATGAATGAAAATCAAAAACATCTGTAGACTGTAAACTATTTGTAAGAGAATCTTCTTCATCTGAATCACTGTCTGTTCATGAGCACAGCGATTCTTCAGAGTCACTCTCCATCAACATCTGTATTATCTCTTAGGAGGTGGGGAGCTTTTTACATGCCATCACAATCCATAAATTCACTACACAAACAGAAGCGAATAACAGGCAACTGATGTCTGAACCAAGAATAGAGTCTCACAGAAAGGCATGAAACTACAGTTCGACAAAAATTTCAGTAGCATTATCTGTTGTGTCTAAAGCAAATTATTCATACAAGAACTGTGAGGGCCCACCAAAAGCGCTGACATCGACTTCAAATATAGTCGAGTTCCACATACTGAAACACCATCTGTTGCGGTTAGAGCAAACAATAAGGTGTGGCGAGAGTCCGCTAGCAGCGCTGCAAACAGACAGACATCTTATTCAAGTGAAGCTTAAAAATAGGTGAGCGAATGTCTCATAACTTCTACAGCAGTCGGCAGCGCCTGGGGCACAGCATCGCTGACCTGCCGTGGTAGTCAGCCGCACCCAGGGCACGGCGCATTCCGACTGCTGTAGCAGTCAGCCGCAGTCAAAGGGTTAAGTTGTACTTCGGCGGTTTGTGTTACCACTGGACCAAGCGATTGCTATTAGTCTCATCTATGAATAGTTTCCATCACCATAACTCAAGTTGTGTTAACTACCAATTTTCTTCATTTGTGGTCCAGGAAAATTGAGAGTAACTATGATGAACTATGTGTCATTTACTTTGCTTCAGTATACGCCACAAAGTGTTTAATAAATGGCTTTTGTGAGTTAAACTGCGGACAACAAAACTGATGAAAAGGAATTTCCAATGAAATCTGATATCACAGCTAACATGGTTGTGATATTTTTTGACTTTGGTAACAGCAGGTTAATCAATACAATGAGTTGGTTAAATGTCTGACCAGTTTGGTTCACCAGCAACCACAACCCTTGCCAGCTATTTGGGCTTTGCAGTCATGTATTAACACACACGAGGGCTGAGATTTTTACCACACAAAGTTAGCACTACATTTCCAGTCAAACGACATTCAGTGCCCGCATTGGCTCTTTTGCTATTTGCCAACCGCCACTCGTATTAACCTGTGCAGAAATTGGTCCCAATATTGTAAACCTCAGTGTTACTTCTTTCAGAGATTTATGCTTTGCTAACATAACGGTTTTGTACTCAAATGCTTGTGGCTGCCACTAAACTAAAAATTTTGCTACACTGTAAATCAGACACACGCAGCTGTGCTTCACAGATCACATATCTTCAAGTTTTGAGTAGGAAGCACAAATTTACGTGTTCCTGTGTTTACTGTTTGCAGGAAGTTTAATTACAGACATTGCAATTCATCTTGCCACTAATACAAATCTATGAACAAAGACCTTTTGCCCGTTAGATTTTTGAAATTTCCCAAGCTGCCCAGCAAACATTTTCCAGTTGTCCATGATGGCCCTTTCAAGGATCAACAAAGTGCAACAGGACTTTCCTTCTGAGCCTAAGATGGTAAATGTGACCCATTCAGTGAGGGGCCGCCAGTCCCATTCTGCTCCACCTCATGTGGTCCATAGGTGTCAGATCCAATTTTTTTCAGTTACTGCCAAGTTTTCTCGACTAGTTCCACATTATATCTGCAGTGGGAATGCCGTCATTATGATGCCAAGTGCTGACAGTGTTTTAAGAGGGGACACAGCGGAAGACTATCAGAGTGCAACACACAGCCGGCTGGATTTTTCTATGGCCCAAATCAACAACATTGCAGGTAGTGCTTGTGCAGTGGCTCCTCGAAAAATACTATCATATGCAGAAATCAGGAATGTATGTTACATTCTTATTTGAGACAGGTGTGTGTGTGTGTGTGTGTGGGGGGGGGGGGGACACACAGAGAGAGAGAGAGAGAGAGAGAGATCAACATAATTTAAAATCAGTTTATCCACTTTTGAACAAGGTGTATCCCAAATTTTAGGCTTATGGGCATCATGAAAATCCACTGTAAGGCCAAGCAAAGCTCTTTGTGAAGTAGAACCAAGTTAACAGGGCATTGCCTTTCCTTGTGTTAGTCAATTTGTCTGCAGAAAATATTTCTGGAATTGACACCTATTTGGTTTTGGTTTTTCTATTCAGCATACCGTTAATACTACCCTCCTTCAACGCCATGTGAAAAACTTAGATATCTTACGTTCCCATTTTGCCCAATTATTTGATACTGGTCTAAGTCCAGCATTGAACTTTCCTGGCACACAATGTTTTAAAACTTTCCACAGTGCCACATTTTTTAAATCCAGCCAGATTCCATTCGTCCTTAGTGAAACTGGAATTATACAGGTATGGAACAATAACAGGTGCTTTCGCTTTGTTCCCTTTTGTCTCTTCCTTCGTGGCCTGGGAGCACTTTGGCTCTGTGTGGTGACTTAAAACTTAACTGTCAATGTCCAAGCAGTAGGTGATTCCTATCACTACCCTGGTCCAACAAATCCTTTCCATATTAACTGGTGGCATGTTCTTTCAAAAACTGAATGGAGGAAGACTTATTTCTAGCTTCTATTGATGGAAGAGTTGAGAAAAATCTTGGGCCTGAATACTCCTTTTGGTCTTTACGAGTATAATAAGTTGCCGTTTGGCATTGCACGTGCAAATGCTATATTCCATAGGGTTTTAGAGCAGTTGATAAAACACACTGTTTAGATAGCGTATTGGGTACAATTTTTTTAAATGTTAATATTTTTTTAAATCTCAAATAATTTACTTAGGAAACATCTTTCATAAAGCTGGGTTACAGCCCACATGGGACTACATCATGGAGATCGAAAACATGACAGTTCCCAAAGGACTTCCACATGCTTCTTGGTAAGATTACCTATTGAGACCATTTTATACCTCAGGCAACTTCCATTGTCTACCTTTAGAATCAACTTTGTCACAAGGATGTTGAATTTCAATGGTCTACAGCTTATCAGCAAGCATTTCAAACTCTGAAAACTCGCCTGCAGGCAGTCCATTTGGCTATGTATCATCAGCCTCGGTTACACAGGTTTTGGCAACTGATTGCTTCCCTCATGGCATTGGAGCTGTCCTTTTCCATAAACTTCCCGACAGCTGTAAAAAGCATCTAGTGTTCATTTCCTTACCTTAAATCAGGATCACAGACATTATTTGTAAACAGAGAGGAATAGCTGGCTATCATTTTCTGAGCACATAGATTACAGAAATATGTTTCATTTGGTTACGGACCACTAGCCTTTAATGTTTTTGTCTGAGCCCAAAGTCAAATTGCCAAAATAAACATCTCACTCTCTTCATTGCTGAGCTTTACACATATCCAACAGCAAGTACTGCACAAATTATTGCCTTATCAACATCATAAAGCATACAGCTTCTCCAGAATCACTATGGGTCAAGACTTGGAATCTGAGAGACAGGAAACTGTATGTTTTCAGATTGCCTCCCACGTTAAAAAGCCTTTGGAAAATTATCCAATAAATTCTAGCAATGTCACAGTGGCATCATAGCAACATCCTGTACTGTAGGGCGTTTTCCAACTTACACGAACAGGATGGCCTGCCATAATGGCAGCCTTAGCATCGCCAGGCCTCCACAAGTTCACCAAGGCACTGTGCAGCTGATGTTCAAGACTGTCCAATTGGGTGCTCCAGCTTGACCATTGGTCTAGGAGCCTCCCACATGCAACAGCTCTTTCACCATTATGTGTACTGGCCACGAATGGACTATGACATCACACAGATGTTGGATGATTGTTTGGCCTGTCAGGTAGACCAACCAGCACCTCCAAAGTCTTATCCCCAATAGCTAGAATCCACTCAACCATGGTGCCATCTGCATGCAGAGTTTGCTGGATGTGTGTCCTCCTGTCTGGACATGTATCTCTGAGTAGACTCTAGACTGGATTTGGGGGGCCAATTTTGGAACAACAAGGTTGTCAACTAGTTCTGGTTGTGGGTGTGTGGTCATTGCTCCACAAGCATTGGAATCAGCTTTGGTTGCAGCATTCAGGCTAGACAAACCCACCATCCGAGAAGCTACTGCAGTAGTGGCTACTCTGCACTGTGACCTCCAGCATATTTCCATCTGGTTTCTCCATCTCCTCTGTGCCTAACACTGGAGGCTCTCATAGAGCTCAACCACATTCCATTGGTGGAGTCGCCAGTGCTTCTGGCACTTAACCGCAGTAGCCAGCCTGTTAGTTCACCTCCAGTCATAAGCCACAGCATCAACGCCCCAGAAGTTGCTGCTGCCAGGCAATCCTCCCCCTGCATCAGGCAGATGTTTTTTCAGCACTGTGTGGTCATTAAAGGGGGGAGGAATCTTTAATCCTGCTAGATATATTAACGGAGGGTCATATTATCGATAAATCTGGTGGATTCACTGCAAACAGTGAACAACAGAACATCATCAGCTGGTGCATCACGTGGGACATCAAACAAACATCTATTTTTAAATGCATTCAAGGTTCCCTTCACCACACTACTAGTGAATATTCTAGACCATCCTCTCTTGTGGATACCGTCTTGTAGTAGCACTGACCATGCAGGTGAAGGGGCTTAGGTGTTCACGTGAAGCTGAAGGCTATGCCAGCTTTAATGCAACTACTGGCAAGGTCTCCCATGTCAGACTGGCCTCGGCAGACAAATCACATGAGAAGTGTCCTACACTGCCCCATCTCTTGTATATCAACTTCCATAGCCCTCCTCCAGTTCCCCAGGTACCCAGCCCAAAGTGTGATGTGATCCATGCCAAGGGGTGTGTGGTACAAGGGATGATGTCATTAACGGAACCTTAGGGATATCGGGCGACCTCCCTGAGTAATAAGTCTTGTGCTGCGTGGTGGACTGTGGTGTCAACCAAACAAATCCCCAATTCTCATGGGACCAAAAAGGAAAGCACAGAACAAAATAAAACAAAAACTGAGGGACATGATTAAATCTCAAACACCAAAAAATTGGGGTTGGAACCAATGGAAGCTATTTCCATAACTGGATAGGATGGCAGACCAGTTCAAGAAGTAGAAATTTTCACTGAGAAGTTGGACCAGGTCATGATTAAATCTTTGTCTGTGGTTTTTTAAAAAACCACTTCTCAAAGAACAAAAAGAAAAGAAAGGTAAAGAATGGCTCCCTAAATTCTAAATGGAGGGAATTCCTAAATACAAACAGAGGGACTTCCTAACATAAACAGAGGGAGAACTTGAATCTAAGACCTCCAAAAAACAACTGTCTCAAAGTAAAGGGGATAAAGAGACCCTAAACAGACCCCTTCTACCCCTAAGACAGAGAACAAGGGGACAAGGAAGGAGTCTAATACTCATACTTCTCACGGTAATCAGATCCAGAAAAAGGCAAGGCAAGAAACAAGAAATCAGACTTATAGTAGTATTATATCAGTTTTCAGAATGTAGCTTAGCCAACGGGGATATCCAGTGGTCAACACAACCTCACAGCAGGTGGAGCTCACTCTTTTCTTTGAGAAGACTTGGGAGGACTCAAGTCCAGGCCCAAATTCAGGAGGGTTGGTCTGGACAAAGGTACTCTTATCTTTGCCTGTGATGGAATGGGAAGAGTGAACTGGCTTAGGAAAACGGTGTCCCAGTTAGCTCACTGGAACGAGGCAAAGTTGCTGGTCAAGACAACAGCCCAGCTCTTCACGATTGCAAAGATATCAATTTGGCCACTGAAACTGGAAAGGATATATGCAAGGGTAATGGAATACAGTTGAATTAAATCAGGCAGTGCTGCAGGAATTAGTTTAGGAATGAGACACTTAAAGTAGTGGATGACTTTTGTTATTTGGACAGTAAAATAACTGATGATGACCAAAGTAGAGAGAATATAGAATGTAGACTGCTAATGGCAAGAAAAAGCATTTCTGAAGAACAGAAATTCTGTTAACATCATATATATAGTTAGGTGTGAGAAGTCTTTTCTGGAGGTATTTGTCTGGAGTGTCGACACACACGGATCGTATCGGCACTCGACAGCGAGGTTATCAGTGGCCAAACAATAAACAGTTTACACGAGAAGATAATAGAAGCTTCTCAAATGTGGTGCTACAGAAGTATGCTGAAGATTAAATCAGTAGATTGCATAACTAAAGAGGAGGTACTGAATAGAATTGGGGAGAAAAGAAATTTGTGGTACAACTTGATTAAAAGAAGGGTTTGGTTAATAGGACACATTCTGAGACATCAAGGGATCACCAGTTTAGTACTGGAGGAAAGTGTGGAGGGTAAAAATCACAGAGAGGACCGAGAGATGAATACAGTAAACAGATTCTAAAGGATGTAGGTTGCAGTAGTTATTCCGAGATGAAGAGGCTTGCACAGAATAGAGTTGCTCGGAGAGCTACATCAAATTAGTCTTAAAACTGAAGACAACAACAACACACTGAAACCCATTAAAGATACTCCTCCAACGATTCTGCTCGAGAAAGTACAGATGCGGAACCAGAAGGTCTCGACAGAGAACTGTAAGGTAATCGACCGAGAGACTACATCTGATGGCCCCGACGGCCAAACCCTTGCGGTGGAAATCCCCGAGAGCAATGCGAGAACAGGACCTACAATTGTACTTAAGGTTCTCACAGATTACTGTCAGGATAATCGAACACATTGGAAATGAGCATGTTGGCATGTTGGGAACGGTAAGTGTTCCAGATAAACCTACAACAAAGTAAGCAGGCAATTGCCATTTCAAGTTGTCTTCTGGGAAGACAGGAGGTGGACAAGGCACTGATCCAGGAGCCCTACCTGTATGAAGGGTGCGTTTCAGGCCTCGGAGGAACTGAGGCAAATTGATTTACACTAGAAATCTAAAGAACTACACAAACTTGCATTTGTGTCAACAATGGAATTTCATTCATGCTGACTGTGGACATTTGTTACAGGGACTTGGTGACAATCAGGATGAAACAGTGTGAGGAAGAATCTGTATTGGCCTCAGCTTACCTTCCTTACAAGAATGGAGACTGGTAGACACCTGCTCACAGCAGACTGTACAACTGTTAGTCGACTGTGATGCCAATGCCCACGACCTCGAAAGTAACTCGGAAATCTTGAATACGGATAGAAAACCTATTTTTCGAGAACAGGAGGGAAAAAATGACATAACTTTTGGGTCCATTCTAATTGATAGTTGCTTCGAACAACAGCATGTGGCGTTGGCACTATCCTTATGTGACCACGTGTATATTAAGTCTGAGGTTGAAATCGGAGTTAAACAGACCGTGGCCTATAGGAGTCTTAGGGAAACAGACTGGTATTCGTATAGGAAAGAAATCACACTTACACGAATCAGAACTTCGATATGAAATCTGGTAGATCTTGAGGAAATGGCAGACAAATTGAAGTTCTTTCTGTAATACCGACTAATTGAAGTGGTACTCGAAGGAGGATGGTAAGTACACGAGGAGAGCGATTGAGATGCTAGATGTGCTCCTAAAGACTCACTTCCTTTAATGCACTCTGGCAGATAAAACAGACCGAGAGTCAGTCCCTGATAGGCACTGGTTTACAAGTAATTAAAGGGAGAAATGGGAATCTGATGCAGAATCTGTTAATTTAAAAAAAAATCCAGTGAGCGGTGGGGATGTTTCGACCATTCAAGTCACCAGGCCCAGATGGAACCTTTCCAGCTCAACTGCAAAAAGCAGGAGACGGATTGATTCGATTCCTGTGTAGGTTGTTTATGGTCAGATTAGCACCACAAATCATTCTTAATGCTTGGAGGACAGTGAAGATTGTTTTCAGTCCAAATCCAGGGAGAACTAAGCATACGAAGGCTAAGGATACGAGACTGATTAGTCTGTCCACCTTTCTTCTAACGAAATTACAAAACTGGTTAATATGCACTCTAGGGAAAAGAAGTTTACCGAGTTTCCTCTACATATAAAGCAATACGTATATCGACCAAGCAAAGCACGTGAATCGGTGTCTCACCAACTTGTGGAGAAAAAACTGTACATTTTCAGGAAATTGCTCTCTGTGTCTTCCTGGATATTGCAGGGGCTTTCAGCAATACAACTTTCAAATGCACGGTTAGAGCTGCAGAAGGGCACAGCACCGACACAACCACACGCAGGTGGATTAATACCATGTTGTATAGAAGAAAGGTAGAAGCCACCATGATTAACAGGAAAATGGTGATCACCACCACCGGAGGAGGTCTCGCAAAAAGCATTTTTGTCCCACAACTGTGAAACTAGTGGTGACTGGACTCATTGAAGAGCAAAATTCTAGAGACTACTTTTGCCAAGGGTAAACAGACAATTTACTCACAGTAATACTACATAAATTTGCTAGTGCTGTTAGAACAGTGGCACAATGTGCACTGAACATTATGCAAAACTGGTGCAGGAAATTGGATCTAAGGGTCAGTCTCACAAAAACTTGTGTCACAAGCTTCTCAACAAAACTATCAGTAGCAAAACTGTCACGTATCCTTCACAAAAGGCAAAGCAAAAGGTACTCTTACGAGAACTACAAGGGGCTGTGTTGAAAACGGGTCCGAACTCTAGGACTAAGTACTGGATATATACCACTGTAATAAGAGCTTTGATAAATTGCAGGCCAACAGTATGGTGGAGTAAAGTAAAACAGAAGGTGGCTGCTAAGGAACTCAGCAAGGAACAACTGTAACACATGGAATTAGCAGCACACCTACTGCTGGGACAGACTTTGTTGTACATGCACCCATTACACCTTTGATTTACAGTGGAGATGGTGGCAGGAACATACAGGTTAAAAACTGGAAGTAACTGGATACTTTTAGAACATCCAGAATCTCACACCAATATACTGAGTATTGTAAATATAGACATGGTCAGAGAACTGCTGGCTGACTCAAAATGACTTCCAGCTGCTTCAATAAACCTTCCAATGCAACAGCTGGAAGAAGGAAGCACTGGGAAAATAAACCACAATACCATTCAGGAGACAATGTCTGATTTACTGACACTTGGAAAAGATAGGAAAGCACTGGGGCCATGTCATATGGGAGACAGCCTAAACTCAAGAGAGCAACCTCTCTTGGGAAGTTGGCCATGGAATTCCTGGGAGAAGTGCCTGCTATCAAAGGGTGAACAAAGGATAATTTGCATGGGTGCTACAAGTACTGTAGCATCTACATTTATTCAGACACCCAAGTAGCACTGAAATCTCTATCAGCTCCTGCAACGAGATCAGAGATCACAGCAGACTGCCACAATGACCTTGTGGGACTAGAGCAAAGCAACAGTGTAAACCTGGTGTCCATGCCCGGTCACTAGTGAATTAATGACAATGAACAAGCTGACAAGATGGCCAGGACAGGAGTGAAATCTCCATTCACTGGGCTGGAACCTGTCCTGGCTGTTACCATGGAGATGGTGAAATCAAAACTACATAGCTGGATCAGGAGGCAGCATGTAGAACATTAGACTATGATCCAAAATCAAAAATATGGCAAGTTAATGATGCCAAAGCCATGTTTCAAGAGAAGTTCTGTAATCTTGGACAGGAGACAGATTAAACTAATAGTAGGACTAATGACTGACAATGGTTCCTTTAAGAAACATGTACACACAATGCGTATACAGAAAGGAACCCATATGTGTAAACAATATGGTGAGGGGAGGGGGATGAAACCAGAACACACCTAATTTTCCAATGTGAAGTACTGAAGGTAAAAGGAACAGAATATTCGGGATATGAATTCTTGAAGAAATCAAGTCTAATAAGGAACCAGTGAATGATCTAATACTCTAAGAGTATTGCTTGGTTTTACTAGAATCACAGGGAGCGAAACTACACAATACACTCAGTTTTGGTATGGGCAATAATGGGGTAAGACTACTGTTGGTTTTGTCTCCCTGTGCACATCAAATCAAAATCAAATTCCAGACCATATGTGACAAAGATGACCTGGCTACCAAATTGCATAATTTGAGAGAAGTATTCTGCAGAAACAGAATTTCAAAACACAAACCAAAACTGTATTAAGAAGGATAAACCATGATGAAGTTTAACAAGGAAAGAAGAAACAGGACATCAGAATGCCTTTAATGTTGGCCACTATCTGGCTAGATCAGATATTTTGCTGATCACAGAAGATAAGAGACCTATTCCATTAAATAAAGAATCCCAAGATTGGGTATGCCATGTGGCTAAAGCATGCATTATGAAAGGAGCTGCAGGTATATCAGCCAGATTCAACACAATATTTCACATCTATGTACTGTACATGTCAGTTGCATTTACCAAGGTCAGGAGAAGAAAGTCAATGACGACAGTGCATAACCTAAACAAATAACTTTGATATGAATTTGAAAATATGAATTTGTAACTGATTTATAGAGTTATTAAGAAAAAACTCATCATGGGAATGACTGCCATCAACTAACTTTTGTACAAAACCTGTGGAGAGCATTGACGCAACAGGAGAATCCTCCTTGTAAGACACCTTAAGTACCTGAAGACATTATGTTAATACCACATAAAACCACTTCTAACCTTAACAGTGGCCCCAGGTGAGTGAGGAAGACGGTCCACAAGTTTCTTAAGGTATATGAGAACCAGCTGAAGCCACTCATTGTTTATTAGATCCCGTGGAGCTACCAAACTGCACAGATGTTGACTGCTGCGTTTCACCCACTGTTCAAAATAATATCAGAAATCTTCTATGGAATTTTTGTACAGTGATTTAGCAGGCTAGTCGAGGCGCAATAGTGTGCATGAGCTTTTGTCAAGCCAGAAACTTACGTGTACAGCATTGTGAACAGGGCTGCTGTGCAGGAGAATTCAATAGCATACTCATCATGAAGTAAGAGCTATATCTGGTCACCAAGACTGTTTGTAGTGTTTCCTTTCCTTGGGGTTCTGTCGTGAAAATATAAAATCTGATTGGGTTTTGAATTTTGATGGAATAAGTTTCAGATAAGGCAGACTTCGTATTATTGACTGAGATAGTGCTGTAATTTAACCGTGCATGGCAGACTGGGTCGGCAACACTACAAAAAGCGACTGTACGGAAATAGCATCAGAAATTAGTTGAAATTTACCTTATAATTTTGTTAGAAACGTAGTATTAATTCTAATATAGTCTTCGTGGCTGTCTTCTTAATTTTCTTGTAGTATGACCTATTTTCATTGTTCTCCGTCTGTTGAAAATTTCTTCGAGTTGTCACTGTCAGGATTAATTTATAAATTTGGCGATAACCATTTCGAATCACTATTGAAATAACTTCATTTCCTAATATAGTTTTAATTTCCACTTAAAAGCATATTTAACACAGCGCTGAAAAATACACGTCTTTCGTATCAGGACGAGAGAGAGAGAGAGAGAGAGAGAGAGAGTAAACAATTAGTTGTTAAAAACAAACACCTACGGAAAAAAAGATCAAAATTATTTATAAAATCGGTTGCTGGCGCAGCGCTCTTCTGGATGCGCGATCGTAAATCATATCTTTGTAGTCAAAGTACCGTTACATGTTGAAATAGACTTCCTGGTTCATGTTCATGGTAATTTCAATGAGTGGGCACCATTCACTGTTTAGAAAACACCCCCAAAGTATCACAGAGCTGCCTCCAGACTGAACCTTACATTTCACACACTGTGGATAGACACCTGATTGGGCTCTAAATGCACTCAATATCTTGCCTTCTTTGAAAAATGGTAAAACTGTGTCTTGACAAACAACACTACACTCCTCTAGTCAGATGTTGCCCAGTTTCTTGGTTATGTGTCCCAGTAAAGACATAAATCTCAATTTGCTGCATCGAATAATGACCTTTCATCTGTTACCCGATTCCTAACGCTACAGCATGCAGCTCATTTTGTGAAACTCAAGTCTGAAACTGGTTGAGATGGGCCTGTATTCACTTATGATGCCAATTTCTGTTTAGTTTGAAAGTGATTGTCTTTGACAAGGGATTGATGTGTGTGTGTGTGTGTGTGTGTGTGTGTGTGTGTGTGAGAGAGAGAGAGAGAGAGAGAGAGAGAGAGAGAGAGATTAGAATCTCCTACATCCTATTACATGGCTGCAACTGGTACAGTATTCTTGACTTACATCAATGGTAGGGAGTCACATGACTGTCTAGTACCAGTCCTACAGCATCTACCATGTTCCGAAACAACCATTGTGCTCTTCTAAGGGGATGGCTAATATTTTAATCAGCAAGCTTATTACACGATTAAAGCTGGAGTCACTGTCTTTCTGGGCACATTCTCTCTCCATACTATTCATCAGTCTAGTAGTATCTGAAGCTCTACTGCTTAGAGGTATAGCTGCAGTCCAATGAAAGATACAGACAAACACAGTTCTTACTGTTCAGCAAATGGCAACAATGTACAATAACAGAAAAACAAAGCAGAAATAGATCTTCAGGTTAAGAAATTTAAAAACTAATTCCATATGGGAGATACTCTTGAAAGTATTGAGATTATTATTTTACAAACAAACATAAAACTGAAGCTTCCTGGCAGATTAAAACTGTGTGCCAGACTGAGACATACGTGTGTGTGTGTGTGTGTGTGTGTGTGTGTGTGTGCGCGTATTTCCCGAAGGCCTTGCTGGTCAAAAGCTTACTTTCCAACAGTATTTTTTGTTGTGCCTATCTGCGACTCAGAAACTCTGCTACATGGTGAGTAGCAATCCATCCTTTTCAATATTATGAAAAGAAGGAAAGTTGCCACTCATCACATAGCGGAAATGCTGAGTCGTGATAGGCTGTCCCAAATAAAGCTTTCAGCATATAAGGCCTTCGTCAAAAATAGTCAACAGACACATGCACACACACTCATGAAAATGCAACTCACGCACATGACCACATTAGCTACAGTTGTCTGAGACCGTGGTCATGTGTGTGTGAGTTGCATTTGCATGAGTGTGTGTGCACGTGTCTGTTGTCTATTTTTGACGGAGGCCTTACAGGCCGAAAGCTTTATTTGTGACAGTCTTTTTGTTGTGCCTGTCTGCCACGAGTACCTCCGCTATATGGTGAGTGGCAACTTTCCTTTGCATAATATTGGTACATTCCATCCAAGATTTTCCATTGTTTAATCTATCCTTTTCATAATATTAACATTAATAAAGTAGTATGTTATAAAAAATTTGGTATTGGCTTACTATTAAAATAGCACGGAATCAACATGCAACACACAGTATTACAAGTGCAACTAGCAGTGTACAACACCAATGCATGGCCCAGAATATTCTTACTGGATTGGTGCATAAGTTCGTTGAGTTTTTGTTTTGCATATTGGGATTCCACTTGCTATGGTTTTATTTATTGACTGTCATTTTTTATTTGTACTTCACCATTGCTATTTGAGTTTACATATTGTCGGTTTGTCATTTAGATATAGATAGTTAAGCTATGGATGCTAGAAAATGGAGTACCAAGTTGAGAAAACAGAACACTTCTGACATATTCTTCCATTTTGAGTTTAACAGAGAGATAACATCAACAAAGGCAGCCAGAAACATTGGCACTGTATATGGGGATAATGCCAATGGACAGAGCACAACAAAAAAAACAGTTTTCTTGTTTTAAGGAGCATTGTTCTGATATAAGTGAATTTCCATAGCACCCGTGGTCTAGGGGGAGCAAGTACTCAAAATGTCCTCAGTCCTGCATTCAAACCCTGATATTGCTTAAGTTTTCAACAAAGATCATCAGCAGTGTTGGCCAAAGATTTCCAGCACAAGAAGTCACCCCTCATTCAGCCAATGGCCTTGTCAAAGTGGGCAGAAGAGCGGACAGAGATTCAGGGCACTCCCTTGTCTTGGAGTGTGAAACAGCCTCAAAGGGTGGAAGAATCAGCAATGATCAATGACATGAGGATGCAGAAGGCAATGGAAACCACTGTATTAAACACACATAATGTGCATCCACAGGACATGTGGCCTGTAAATGAAAAAGTGCCATGGACAAAAGATTCCAGACTAGTCTCCCTTTTGGATCTCCAGGACGGGAATGTCAAGAGGGACGTGACTATGTGAAAAAAAGATTGAATGACCAATGAAAGGAGAATGTTCCACCAGTTGGGACACAGAATGTCAGAAGTCTGAACATGGTACGGAAGTTAGAAAGTCTGAAAAGAGAAATGCTATGGCTCAATCTAGATATACTGGAGGTCAGTAAAATTAAATGGAAATAAAACAAGTTTTCCTTGCCAAATGAGTAGAGAGGAATATCAACAGCAGCAGAAAATGGTACAAAAGGAGTAGGATTTTCAGTGAATGTGAAGGTAGGACACAGAGTGAGTTAGAGTGAACAGTTCAGTCATAGGAAGGGTCTCATCACAATCAACAGCAAACCAACACTGACAACGATAGTTCAGGTATACATGCCAATGTTGCCAGCCAAGGATGAAGAGATAGAGAAAGTTTATGAGAATACTGAATGGATAATTCAGTGCATAAAGGGAGAAGAAAATCTAGTAGTGTCATAGGGGAAGGAGCAGAAGAAAGGGTTACGGGAGAATATGTGGTTGGTGCTAGGAATGAGAGGGGAAAGATTAATTGTGTTCTGCAATGAATTTCAGCTCGTGACAGCGAATCTTCTGTTCAAGAACCACATGAGAAGAAGATTGCTTGGAAAAGGTTGGGAGATGCGGGAAGATTTCAATTAGAATACATCACAGTCAGGCAGAAATTCTGAAATCAAATGCTGTATTGTAGCGCACCCCCAGGAGCAGATACAGACTCCAATCACAATTTAGCAGCGATGAAGAGTAGGCTGAAGTTTAAGAGACTAGTCAGGAAGAATCATTGTGCAAAGAAGTGGGATACGGAAGTACTAATGAATGAAGAGTACGCTGTAAGTTCTCTGACAGAAGTTGGAAAGAAAACTACCGATACAGAGAAGGTAACAGCAAAGAAGCCATGGGTAACAAACGAAATACTTCAGTTGTTCGACGAAAGAAGTAAGTATGAATATGTTCACAGAAATTCATGAATACAGAAATGCAAGTCACTTAGAAATGAAATAAATAGGAAGTTCGGAGAAGCTAAGATGAAATGGCTGCATGAAAAATGTGAAGAAATCAAAAAGAAAATGAGTGTCGGAAGGACTGACTTGGTATGTAGAAAAGTCAAAACAACATTTGCTGAAACTAAAAGCAAGGACAATAACATGAACAGTGAAATGCGAATTGCACTGATAAGTGCAGAGGAGAGAGCAGATAAGTGGAAAGAGAATACACTGACGGACTCTAGGAGTGTGACGAATTGTCTGATAACATGACAGAAGAAGAAACAGGAGTCAACATAAAAGAGACAGGTATCAAGTACTAGAATCAAGATTTAAAAGACCTCTGGAAGACTTAAAATCAAATAAGGCGGAAGGCACAGACAACATTCCCCCAAGAATTTCTAAAACCATTGGGGGAATTGGCAACAGAACGACTGTTCACATTGATATGTTGAATGTGTATAAGTCTAGCAATATATCAACCGACTTCTGGAAAAATATCATCCACACAATTCCAAAACTGCAAGAGCCGACAGGTGGGAGAATTATTTCATAATTGGATTACAGGTCTTGTCTTGCTGACAAGAATAACATACAGAAGATTGGAAAAGGAAATTGAGGATGTGTTGTATGATGAACAGTTTGGCTTTAGGAAAGGTACACCAGAGAGGACTAGGGAAAAAATCAAGACATGTTCAACTTGTAAAAAGTGTTCAACATTGTAAAATGGTGCGACATGTTCAAAATTTTGAGAAAAATTGGTGTAAACTATAGGGAAAGATGGGTAGCATAGATAAAAAAATGTAAAAACCAAGAGGGAATAAGAAGAGTGGAAGACCAAGAACAAAGTGCTCGGATTAAAAAGGGTGTAAGGCAGGGATGTAGTCTTCTGTCCCAACTGTTGACTCTATACATTGAAGAAGTAATGACAGAAATAAAAAAAAGGTTCAAGAGTGGAACTGAAATCCAAGGTGATGGTTGGTTGGTTTGTGGGGTTGAAGGGACCAGACTAAATCCAAGGTCAAAGGATATAAATGATAAGATTCACAGATGACATTGCTATCCTCAATGAAAATGAAGAATTAAAGGATCTGCTGAATGGAACGATCAGTCTAAGGTGTATAAATATGGACTGAGAGTAAATCGAGAAAAGACAAAAGTAATGAGAAGTAGCAGAAACGAGAATGCCGAAAAACTAAACATCAGGATTGGTGATCACGAAGTAAATGAAGTTGATGGCACCAAAATAACCCATCACGGACAGAGCAAGGAGGACATAAAAAGCTGACTACCACCGGCAAAAAAAGCATTCCTGGCCAAACAAAGTACACTAGTATCAAACATATATCTCAATTTGAGGAAGAAATTTCTAAGAATGTCTGTTCGGAGCAAAGCTTTGCGTGGTAGTGAAACATGGGCTGTGGGAAAACTGGAAAAGAACAGACTCCAAGCATTTCAGATGTGGTGCAACAGAAGGATGTTGAAAGATAGGTGGACTGAGGAGATAAGGAATGAGGGGGGTTCTACACAGAGTCGGAGAGGAAAGGAATACAAGGAAAACACGGACACGAAGAAGGGAAAGGATGAAAGGACATCAGTTAAAGCATCAGGGAATGACTTCTATGATACTAGCTGCAGCTGTAGAGGGTAAATACTGTAGAGGAAGACAGAGATTGGAAAACATTCAGTGAATAACTTAGAATGTAGGTTAAAATGCTACTCTGAGATGAAGAGATTGGCACAGGAGAGGAATTCGTTGCGAGTGAAAAAAAAAAATTCCACATTCATGAAGGGCTTCAGGGTTTAATGAAGATCGAGAACAAGCAAAAATGATGAACTGTGATCATTCCACCATCATGCGATGTCTGCATGCATCGGGGAAGGTTCAGAAATTGGGTTTATGGGTACCATAATCTCTAAGCCAAAATCACAAAAAATCAGCAGGTGGCCGTATCTGCATCTCTGCTTATTCATCATCAATTGGCTCGGGAACAACACCAACCATTCCTATCCTGTACCTTTCTGGTAATGAGATATAGTATCTTTATGCTAGCTTAAGGAAGAGAGAGGAATGGCTGAGCCCAAACAAAGCAACAACTCCCCATACAAAGACATGCATACATCCATATAAAATAATGTTATGCATCTGGTGGAACAACTATGGTATGATGTACTATTAATTGCTTCCCTGTGGTGTAACCATCACTACCGACAGTTAACTGTCAACAACTGAGACATCTTGTAGACAAAATGCAAGAACAATGACCAAGAAGACTGTGTGAAGTGATGCTACTGCACGATATAACCACCCCTCCCTTCTTTGAAAACACCATAAGCCAGAAAGAAAAAGCTTTTCTAGAAAGTTCTTGGAGTACAAAGACAGCACACAAAAAGGGCGGTGGCTTAAGTGTTGGCTGGCAATGTTATGTGGACTCATGAGATACCACGTGATCTCACATGGACAAGCCACAAGAAGTGGCAAGCCACTGGTGGGGACCACATATGGTCACATACGAAGCCCTGAAGGGCAGTGGTCAGAAGCGCCAACGTGGATAGGGAAACACAGCTTGCTGCAGACAACAGGCATTGGCAACGAAGCCCACAAGAG
Organism: Schistocerca nitens; assembly: GCF_023898315.1. Classification (NCBI taxonomy): domain Eukaryota; kingdom Metazoa; phylum Arthropoda; class Insecta; order Orthoptera; family Acrididae; genus Schistocerca; species Schistocerca nitens. The sequence continues at coordinate 790,026,785 of NC_064618.1, read as the reverse complement.
AGTACAGTGCAGACAGCAGTCCAGGAGGGATGCCTGTGTAGGCCAAGCCCAGGGCCTGGACTTCAAGTATTCGCTCTGGCTCTGCTCACACTCGCTTTTAGCCACATACCTCCCTCCATGGGATTTTTCAAACAGGAGTGTTGTACTTTCATTCAAGTCATCATCCAATTCTTGCTAAGAAAAGCAATCAAAGATTGAGTTATTCAAGTCTTGTCTTTGTTCAATTATTCCCGACCAAGTTCTACAACTGTTTCAAACTTCCCGTTAGCCATCTCCTTGTTAGTTGACAGATACAGTTAGAGATAGTGGCACAGGCTGCAGACGGCGCAAGGGTATCCAGTAGCAGCACAGCTGCAGCAGGCAGTGTGGGGTCACTGACACCACAGGGGTGTTGCAATGGCAACAGCAATGATAGACAGTGGCACAAAATTAAACTGGTTCTGGAAGCAGAAGGTAGGCTGCTATGTTCGTGATCATACAGAATACCGCAAGCACAAAATGAGGTGCTCCAGCAGGAAACTGAAAACATTTTAGATGGCATTACAGTACCAAATGAAAGTGGTTGGAATTTCCCCTTGATTTTAATTCTGAAAATGATGGATGCCAGTGGAAAGCAAAAGTGGCAAATAGTTGTGGACTATAGGTGACTCAATGAAATCTTCCTAAATTCAGTGTATCCACTGCCAAGAACAGATAAAATTCTTGATGGTCTAGGATAGGCAAAGTACTTCTCAACTCCTGACTTAATGAATGGCTATTATGAAGTCTTGTTAGACAGTGAATGGCTATTATGAAGTCTTATTAGACTAACAGGATCGAGAACAGATGGCTTTCAGTGTGCCGTATGAGCATTACAAGTACAAACAAATGCCCATGGGTCTTAAAAGAGCTCCTAGTACATTGCAGAAGTAAATGAACTCTGTTTTGATAGGGCTTCAAGGTGAAAAATTGTTCATTTATTTGGATGACGTGGTGATTTGGCTCCTCCTTGGAGGGACATAATGTGCGGCTGATGGAGGTATTCGAAAGGCTTAGAATCCTCAATTTAACGCTCCAAGTGGAGAAGTGCGATGTTTTGCGAAAGGAAGTGTGCTAACTGGGTCATATTTTATCAACCTAGAGCTTGAGGTCAGATCCACAGAAGGTCAAGGTGATAAAAGCTGTATTCACAGGCTGAAAGAATGAAGCAATTAAAGGTGTACTTAGGCCTTGTGGGATACTATTGGCATTTTATAAGCAACTTCAGCAAAATCATGAAGCCACTGCATGAGTTATTAAAGAAAAAAATGCCTTACACCTGGGGTGTCGAGCAAGAGAATGCTTTCGCCATATGGAAGAGAAGCCAATCAGTCCATCTATACTGCAGTAGCCCAACTTTGAAAAGCACTTCATAATAACCAGAGACTCTAGCCAGTCAAGTGTTGGAGTGGTTTGAACTCAGGAAAAAATCAGAAGTGCATTACCTGTCATATACACCTCAAGGACATTGAACAAGGTATAAAGAGGATACGTGATTGAGAGGGAGATGTTGGCCATTAGCTGGGCAGTGAAATATTTTAGATCATATGTATTTAGAAGAAAGTCCCTAATATGTATTGATCATAAACCCCTAACATCGGTACGAAGTAGATGAGATCCATCACTCACATTGATGAAATTTAGGTTAAAGATGGAGGAATATATCCTGTACAAGAGTGGCAAACGAAATGAAGTCACCGAGGCACTCTCGCTAGTGAGAGAGGTCAGGGCGGCTGGTGTGTAACTGGAAGGTGACACTAGCCTAGGTCAAGACATGGTGGAAATGGAAGCTGTGACACTGGTCAGGGACCCACAGGCAGGCGATGACAGCAGGGCTGTTGGTGCACGTGAGCAGGTGCAGCCGACAAAGACATAAGACACAAAACAGCTGATCCGAGAACAGTGAAAGATATTATTCAGGAATGCAAAAACTGCACCAAGGAAACAGAAAAGCATATCCAGAAACAAGAGACAGTCGAGTCGTGAAGGACAGAAGAAATAAGAGCGACTGAAGCAGCTCAATATCAAAACAGTTTCAAGGTTCTCCCACTGGAGGACACCAGAGTGCAGGAAGAACCTATGAATGAATAAAGAAATACTGAGTACAGAAAGGTGTGAAGAAAGATACAGAAGAAGATATCTGGAAATGTGAAAGTTGTCAAAAATTAAGCTCACTAGGAAACACAAAGATGCCTCTAGACATCAGGAACATGGCTAAGCAGGTTTTCAAAAGGTGTAACATTGACATAGTAAGTCCACAGATGGACAGAAGGAACACGTGTATACTCAGGTTTATGGCAGATGAACCCACTGAAAGGCAAGATACTGACACAGTAGCGAGGTTGTTAGTTGAGAACATTACACTGATGTATGGAGTACAGTCAGTATCATTAAATGATGTGGGAGGTAATTTCATGAGTAAGACTACAGAAAGAGTATGTAAACTACTGCATACTGAGAAGATACAGACAAGAAGTTACCACCCTCAAACAAATGGAGCATTACAGAAGTCACATCAAATATTAATGGAGATGTGGCAACACTATGTAAATAGAGCACATTTGCAGTTTTTGTGTATAATACAACACCACGTAGCACAGCAGGTTATACACCACATGAATTGCTCTTTGGAAGAACATGTAACATTCCAGGGATACTACAGAAAGACCTGGCTGTACTGAGGTATAATTTTGATGATTATGTGGCAGAGCTACAGGAGTGCATGCAAGAAATGCACCAATGTGCAAGAACACAAGAGTGCACAGTATAACATAAAAAATACAGAATACTATGATAGGACTGACAATACAAAGGAATTGGGAATTGTGGGGATAAGGTTCTGTTGTTTGATGAGACCGTACGATGATGCACATCACATAAGTTAGATACATATTGCTGAAGTCCATACACGATGGTACGAACAGAGCGGCATAATGTTGTAATCTGTCTGAAATGACATAAATATCTCACATCTCGTGCAAAACAGACTGAAGGAATTTTTCTAATTCCAGATGTCGGTGTCTTACTACTTCATTGGTGTTATCCTACTGCTCATTAGGATTGAGCACACCAGAAAAGAACTGTACATGCAAGTAACAAAGTCCCAGTCATCACTGGGAACGTATTATGACAATATGGGTCAAGTAAAAATTTAGAGTGTAACATGGAAAATTGTGAGTTATTTTAACTTAATGGAAGTGAGATAGAAATCTGAACACACAGAGGTTCGCGTGAGGAGAGCAATCAGATATTGTAAAGAGAGTTTGGCATTAATGAATATGAAATCAACTGAGTGCAACAGTGTCAAACTTGCATTAAAATGGCATTTACAAAAAATAGAAAATGCAGTGGGTGTGACTGGGCTATTGGCACGGCATGAACCCCATATAAAGAAATGAAGAATCTTAAACTTTATGGGTGAGGTCATTAAGATTCTGTTGGAACACTAGACAAAGATGGCACCACGTACTTCACAGCGAAGATAGATGTCTCAGAAGCAAAACAGAAACAGCTACGTAGACTTTCAAAGGAGCAAGCGGTAATAGTTAAAGCAACCTTGACTAGTTTCAATCAGACAGTAAGTTCCATAGTGAAAAATGAAGAAATTATCATGCATGGAATGAAGCAATTAAGACAGCACATAGTAGAATTTGAGGACAGCACTGACAAAAAGTTACACACAGCCGTAATTTTGATCGTCGTTACCAAACAGCTGATACAACTGACAGGCATTTTTGATGAGCCAGAATGCGAAAACAGTACGTTAATATCAGCGATTGTCAATGCTTAGAAAGGTATTCTGTAGCCGCACCTGATTAGTCCAGTTCAGATCATTAAGTATCTACAACGAATAAAAGATGACCCAACAAGCAATACCCTGTCAACATTATGGTAGACAGAGGATCCAATTGATCAGAATCATTGATCCAGATGTTTTCATTGCTGGAAACATCTTAATTTATATGTTAAATTTCCCACTACTAGAGGACAACACGTATAACCTCTACAAAATACTACTGTTCCCATCAGAAGTGGATGGAAAGAGACATTTATTTATGTATATTGTCCCATAGAAAGAGCTACTGCTAATTGATGACGTGAAACATCAGTCTGCGAAATTAAACAATGAGTATTTTTAGTGTAAGATGGCAGATCAGAGCCTCACAATATGCAAGCAAGTATTTATACTTTTGTCCACAGATCATCATTAATAGTGTGGGGCTAAGATGCAGAAACCAGTGTGAGAAGTTCTGAAGGACTGTGTGCAAAAGCTAACAGTGTTAAACAAAAGTCTGTGGCCACTTTAAGCAATAACGAATGGCTGTACATCTGTCATGATTGAAGTCTCACCGATATCACGCTCTGAGGCACAGGGAAGATAAAATTTTTAACTAAATGTTGTGCGTATACAGCTCAGATGGTGATACAGTCTGAACATATAATACCAACAAATGTCCCCAGTTGTAATATTGTGCTGAACTAAGTATTGAAATAGTAAATAATGAGAGGAAGAGCGAAATTATGCAGAAACAGCCAATACAACCTGCAATTAGGCAGTTAGATGACCTAATAGCAGCAGGACATAAGTTGGATGAGCTACAAAGTGAGATTGAATGCCAGGAGAGAAGTGCCTTCAGCAACTTCTCGTTAAGTCATTTCTCTTTCTGGAGTTTCATGGGCTCTGGCGTAGTACTTACAGTAATATTATGTCTATGAACATGCAAATGCTGTAGAAAAATGTGCGTTAAAAACACTATCGTAAATCAGTGCCATGAGTGAGATACAGTCATGTACCATTCTACAAGAAGAACATCTATAGACAGTGAAGAGAGAGTTTTTGACAGATCTCTAGTGCCTGCTAGACTCCTTACAAGTGAGTTAGAAGTGGTGTTTATCAAAGTGTTAAGACAAAAATGGACAAATATTGAGGAATGATAACACTGTTAGAAAGTGTGAAAAAATTAAAAAACTAGTGTGAAGTGTTTTCTCTTTGAAGTACTAAAACTGTAACTATGTTAAGAAGTTGTTGCTGTGGTCTTCAGTCCTGAGACTGGTTTGATGCAGCTCTCCGTGCTACTCTATGCTATTCTTCATCTCCCAGTACGTACTGCAAACTACATCCTTCTGAATCTGTTTAGTGTATTCATCTCTTGGTCTCCCTCTATGATTTTTACCCTCCATACTGCCCTCCAATACTAAACTGGTGATCCCTTGATGCCTCAGAACATGTCCTAGCAACCGATCACTTCTTCTAGTCAAGTTATGCCACAAACTTCTCTTCTTCCCAATCATATTCAATACTTCCTCATTAGTTATATGATCTACCCATCTTATCTTCAGCATTATTCTGTAGCACCACTTTTCGAAAGCTTCTATTATTCTCTTCTTGTCCAAATTAGTTAGCGTCCATGTTTCACTTCCATACACGGCTACCCTCCATACAAATACTTTCAGAAACTACTACCTGACACTTACATCTATACTCTATGTTAACAAATTCCTCTTCTTCAGAAACACTTTCCTTGTCATTGCCAGTCTACATTTTATATCCTCTTACTTCGACCATCATCAGTTATTTTGCTCCCCAAATAGCAAAACTCCTTTACTACTTTAAGTGTCTCATTTCCTAATCTAATTCCCTCTGCATCACCCGACTTAATTCGACTACATTCCATTATCCTCATTTTGCTTTTGTTGATGTTCATCTTATATCCTCCTTTCAAGACACTATCCATTCCGTTCAACTGCTCTTCCAAGTCCTTTGCTGTCTCTGACAGATTTTACAATGTCATCGGCGAACCTCAAAGTTTTTATTTCTTCTCCATGGATTTTAAGAAGTATAAATCAATATATCAAGTTTAATTCATCATAAAGTTGATAGTAAAATAGTATATCTACCCACCCTACCAGAAAATATTAAATGTCTCGTATTTTAAATAAAATGTATCTTTATTCGAGGTATAACATTATTAAGTGTGAAATGCAAAAACGTAAACACTCCTCTTGCAGGAAAAAGACTGATCTACGAGTACAAGCATTTCTGTCGCAGACAATTGTAAAGCAATTGTGTGTCTCTTTTGAACATTATTGTAAGGTAAATGTGTGTTTCCCATTAAAGGAATAAAATTTTTGAAAAATCTTGTATAAAAACTGTAGTCACTGAGGACATGTGTAGATGGCCTACATATATAAATAAATATTCGCACCGTCTCTGTACAGCAAAGATACCGTAGGGTTGTATGATTATATGTACATTGACAGAAAATTGAAGAACAAAAATAGCAATTATTTTATGTCCATCATTTGTGTTTTCTTTTTTTTTTTTCTTCTTTTCACCGATCTTGGTATTTGTAAGTCTTCTGACCTGGTGCAAGAAAAACGTATGTAATCAAGTTGTCTCAGTTCTGTGTTAAGTAGAAGTTCTAATATGCGGGAGTCACAAGTTTTTCGTTCTACTACCAAGCTATGTCATAACTTCCTTTTCCTGATGTGACGAGGACTTTCATTTTAAAATTCAGCTCTTTGGAGAGGCAGCCAACTTAAAGAAAGAATAGCTGCTGCATTGGCAAGTAAAGGTAAATACCAAGCCTGTGAGGTAACGGACGAGTTGTGTGGTGCCCTGAAAATATTCTAAGTTTGGAGTTGGCGTGGCTGCGCGTGCCCCTCGGCAAGCTGGGGCTTGTCAGCAACTGTGTGGTGCCGAACATTAACCCGACTAAGAGGGGTAGCCCCAGCGCATGGTCCAGGCCAAACACGTGGCTGGGAATTCCACGTTGATGCTGTGTCGAGGAACGGGCTTTGTGTCAATGAAGGATATTTGTATGCCAGGAGTGCCAAATATGACGGACGTTGTGCAACCATAATGGCAGACATTCCACAGTTCATGTAGAAATTAATAATAGCAAGAGGAACCATGTACGTTACAATTATTTGCACGGCAATTCTGACTGTGTAATCAGATTTTCAATATCGTTATTAGTATAAAGTTCAGTACCTGACTGTAAATTGTACAAGTAACACCCAGCAATGAATTTCCAAAATCTAAATGGTTCATCCAATTTTGGCGATCGACATGTATTTAGAAGCTATTAGTGTAAACCTAAACTGGTACGAATTACAGGCATGTAACTTGAATAGTACACGAGATATTGGAAGTCAAAGTAGCCGATTACTACTGCTTGTCAGGCCATAAGTACTCCATAGCTACACGAAAAAACGTAAGCAGCATGCTTATACATGTATTTATTCGTCTATGCCCTTGTTTACATCTGATACATACTATTCATGAAGAAATTGGTCTAATATTTGCTGTGTTTTAGAAAGTGCTGGCCTACTTTCATTTCTATTCCTTTGATGTGTGTTTATTTAATTTGTTTAGATATTTAATAATGTGTGTTAGAGTGTGTTTATGGTCAAGCCATAGGAATATTTATTTAATATTAGGTTATTTAAATGTAAATCCAGTATTTTGTATGTGTTTCAATATGTTTTTGAGTGGGCGTTGGCTTGGAGGCATGGCAGGAGCTTTCTAGCCACTCACAGCACTTGTTACTATAATAGGCGACTACCGAAGTCAATGGAGAGAGCGTATGGAAGTGGGAGGAGCATTGGGTCGACAGGACACGGTGGGTGCTGGATGAGAAGGCACGACAGACAGTCGCAGGAAATACTTGGAGAGTGTTGAGCAGTTTGCGCATTGTCGCAGGAGATAGAAATATTTCGTAGCGCCGACTTGTGCACTTGTGAGATTTCCATAGCTTCTGCAGTGAAGACGTAGTATGCGTTTAGAAGTGAATTTCTATGCTGCATTCAAAATTCACAATTTCCGAGTGATAGGAACCTTCGACCATTCGATTCATGTATATATTCATATTGCATACTGTAGACTCAGCAGTATTTGTCCTGTAATGCAGCAACTACATATCCCAGCACCTAGACAACGAAACCAGCCAAAACTTTTAATATTTCAACTCCGAGTCTGAGGGTACGTACCTGAAGGCCACATTATTTTTTTTTGAAAGCCCGCAACTGGGGGCTTGTTCAGGATATGTGTCCTGCAAAATGGTAATTCCTTTGCTCTCTGTTATTCAGCGTACTATGCAAAATGTAAAACCCTTTGCAAAGCCAGTAGAGATTCCTGTAGACAACCTCTCACAAACCACAGTGTGAGATCTTTTTTTCTTCCTCAAGTAGGTTTCTGGAAATAGTGAAATTATGCAGTAATTTTCAAAACTAACACATGCTATCAATAGGGGTCCTAATCCATCATGTTAAAGGCAATTTGCGTGGGGGCTCAGAGCCCAAATAAGTTGAGTGCAGGGAACAGTAGCAGTTAGCGTGTTTAATGGACAGCAGTATCAGAGACGGTTGGAACACATGGTAACTGGCAGTAACTACAGTAACGTCAGGCGACTTCTCCAGTGGCGCCCGCAGTTCAACAGCAGGACGACGGCAGCGTCTTCGAGTACTCCAGGGCAGTCTTCAATATCGACTTCTACTACAACCAACGGCTTTACCATGGCAGAGGGAACCATCTCAGATCAGATAAGTGCTTACGCATATAGTGAGATAGTGTTTAACTCTGAAGTTCAAGCTCCACTTATAGACCTCAGGAATATAGAACAGTCACCTAGTATGTGTAATTCTGAAAATGGAAATGAGCCGGTTAGTCTGAAATCAGAGCACGAAAGTGTAACTAGTAGGAATTCAGGCAAGGGGAATGAATGTGGGGCAGATATGATGTCTCAGCTAATGCAAATAATCCAGCGATTGGGAAATAATATGAATACAATGGCAAATAATATCAGTACAATTGGAACAGATATGGGCACATTGTGAACATATATGGGTACATTGTGAACAGATATGGGCACATTGCAAACAAACAGTTACGGATACAATTCGGACTGATATGGGTACAATGCAAACTGAAATAGGTTCCATTATGAAAGAGGAAGTTGAAAAAATCATGGGTAACCTTGAAAAAGCAATTGATGATAAATTAAAATGTGTCCAAGTGGGCATGGGGAAAATTACAGATGAAGTTGTAATAGCAAGATCTAAAATCGAATCAGTTGAAAAAGATCTTGGGGAAAAAATGGATAACATACAGACGGAACTTGGGTGCAAGGTAAGCGACTGTATAAAAGTGCAAGATGCTCATAAAAAGTATATAAATTTAGCAATTAGTGACACTGCCAATCATTTAGGTAAGGGAGAGAAAGAAATTAAAGATAAAATAGAGCCCAGTATCACTAGTGAAAATGAATTTAAAACACAAATGCAACAGGAAAAAAGTGATTTAAATTCGTTGGCCTCCCAACAGGCCAAGCCAGTTATAAATACCCCTTGGGCAAATACCGGATCTGCGAAATGTTATACAGATAACGGAAGATATCACCCAGTAAATTTCTTGGCTGCATGTAGGGACACTTTTGTTCACGGCATGTCGGACAAAGCGAAAATAAAATACATTACACAGCATTTGGAGATAGACCCACAGTCTTGGGCAAATGTTAAATGTAGTTTGTTCAAATCATACGAAGAGTTCGAAAAGTGTTTTTTGATTAAATTTTGGAGTGAGACAAAACAGACATGAATCTAATATGAATTTTTAAATGGACCAAGTTACAGGTACGGTAATGGGACGCTGAGAGAATTTTGCAAGTGCTAACTTGGCAAGCCTATACGTGTGAAACATCCATTGGGGGTTTTAATGGAAATGTTTAAAAGGCGATTACCCAAAAATTTGCAGTGGGGTCTTGTCCATAGTCCATGTGATTCCATGGACAAATTTCTAAAATTTGTAGAAAAAAAAAGTTCAAACCTCAGAACAAACCAGGTGGTAATTATCAAAATGGGAATCCAAATAATCATCACCAAAATAATAATCATGAGAAAAATCAAAGGAATTCTCATGGAGATAGTAGTTGGAATGAGCAGAATGGTCGGAGAATTAATGGGAGTGATAACTTCCGTGAACGGGACCAAAGTAAAGAATGCATATTTGACGGGGGAAATTCGCGCGAAGTGCAATAGCGTAACAACCGGTCGGGAAACATGTTCGCCACATCTCAGGTCTGGGGATGGCGATCTGAACAGGCGACAAAAAGGACTGGAGATAATGGTATGGCAGAAATGTTGATAGGTTTGGAGAAAGGCAACAAATATGTAATATGGAGTACGTTAAAGAGGAAGCTATATAGGTGGCTCTTTGAATAAAAGCAGGCACGAACAGCGGAAGCATAGATTTGTGAGAGATTTAAGAAAAAGTAATGGGAATAAATTTGCGTGGAATGATGTAAGTTATGGATGTGTAATGAATGAGTGTGTGAATGGTGATGAATCGAAAGATTCAGGGGTTCAAAAAGAAGTTAAAGAGGAGATGCATTTTGTGAAAGCAAATTGTGTGGAGAGTTCTGATGAGATACTAGCAAATAGTAGCAATTGCAGTAAGGAAGGTGTTGTAGTAGGAAGTATTTGTGAGTTGGCGAAAAGCATCGATGTTAGTGAGGGCGGCGTAGCTTTGGTCTCGCCAGCTGCAAGTGAGGGTGATTGTGTTTCGTTGGAAAACGTCAATGTTACTAAGGGAGGCTTAGCATTGGTCTTGCCAGCAGTTGAAGTTAAAAATGTATTGGTGGAGTTAGATGATTTCTGTTTAAAGGAACAGAGTAATGGTAATTTATGTAATGATGTAAAAGCCACTGGTATTGAAACTTCGGATGAAGGAATTTACGCATTTCTAGTCATGAATGAAGGCAAAACAAAACTTATTAATGAATGTGTGGATCTAAAATGTTTGTCAAAGTATGAATGTGAGAATGTGTGTAAAGTACGATTGGGGATTGATCTGGATGAAAAGTGTGTAGAAATGGCAGTGTGTGTTGATCTTTGTCCAATCACAAAGGAATGTAGCAAGTCTGGAAGTCCCAAAATTGTATGACAAGGTAGTAGCAATTTGTGTAATGTAGCAGCGAAGGATGAAGTTGTGTACGATTCATGTAAAGTTAATTTGTCGATGGAGGAAAGTAAGGTTTCTGATGTGAATTTATGTAGTGTTTTAATGGCATATCAGCAGATAAGGTTGCTGACATGAATATTTATGGTGATGATGGCTTAGGCATCGATGCATTATTTCAGGAAGATAAAGTGTCTAACAGTGAATTGATGTGTAATTTTGTTGAAGCTGCAAGTGTCGATATTTCGGAGGGGAAAAACAGTAAAGTTGTGCATGCTGTGGGTAGTGAATCAGCGAAATGTGTGGAAGAACTAACAGAAAATTTAGAGAGGGCTTAAGTAAATAGTGTGGATGGGGATAGTTAGGGTAATCAAGTTTGTACGAATTGGTATACGAAGGAGGAGTGTGATTTTAGTGTGACTGGACTGATTGGCATATGGCATATGTGGAAACGGGAGAAGTTTAAAATTGCTAAAGGTTTAGAAAAGGGAAGGAATTAATTTGGGGTGAAGGAAATATTAAATTAATTATTTTGGGATGAACATGAGATTGAGGAATGGACAGAACAGGATGTGTGTATGCTAGAATTGGAAGAGAAGGGCAAGATGTAGAAAATGATTTAAAAAAGGAGAATTATTTAGCTGCGAAAAGGAAAAGGCAACACCATGGACGATACAAACTGATGAAGTACAAAGTGGGGAACAAAGTGCTTGTACGCACCAAAGAGCATTCCAGCAACATGGACAGGGAGATTATGAAATTATTCGAGTTATATTATGGACCATTTGTTGTGCAGAGTGGCCTCACCCAAATGCATACCGTTTAAAATACCCTGTCTCAGGAAAACCTTTGGGTCTAAGAAACATGATGGAGTTGAGGCTGTATATAGAGAAAGGGGAGAAATGAAAAGCCGTTCTAATTTGTAATTAGTGGTAGTGATTTGGAGGGGCGGTTTTATATGTTTTACTTGGGGATTCATTAGTAATTTAGAATGAAGTTTTTCACTCTACAGCGGAGAGTGCGCTGATATGAAACTTCCTGGCACACAGTTTTAATCTGCCAGGAAGTTTCATTAGTAATTTGTTAGTTTATTGTGGCAATGTATGTGTGCAAGAGGGGGTAGTTTATGCACTGACGGTGCATGGAGGTAGGTGACCGTGTGGATTTAAGTAAAATATGTATTGAATTACGCTTTGCATAAGAGTGCGGAAAGAATTTAGTGGTCAATTTGAAGGGTATTAAAATTGTAATTGTATGTGCATGCATTTTTTGGTGCATGGCACTAGGAAGGATATATTAAAGTCTATTAAATAGAACTTGTGAGAATTTGAGTTTACTGTTATTCAGTTATTTGCCTTGTGACTTGGTTCCTATAGTATTGTCTTCCACTGGAGGAAATCTTTAGTAAGGATCCTGGTTGGGTCTGGGAAATGGTTTGTTGACGGGTTTCTACTTTTGGTTTTTGTTGTAGACAGATCTGTCATGATAAACGGTGGAGCTCATAATTCAGAGGCAGACACGATTTCTGCGAGGCATTTGATCAAAAGACAGATGTGAGTTGATCAATACTCCGTGCTAAAATCTGTGTGGGCATGTGTAGTGCGATGGAAAAATTAGTGCAAGAAGGCACTTTAGCGCTGAGTGAGTGGCACAAAATTGCACATTAGTGAAAGTGCATTTAAAAAAAATTATTTCTTGTCCAAAAAATTGTTTATGCATAACTGAAATGCAGGCATTTATTTGATATGCCGTTATGTTAATAATTTGGGTTGGTTTAAGTTTATTTCAAAATTCATGCTGCTCCTATACCACTACAAAAATTTTGTAAACACTATTGGCCTGGCATTTTAATCATTTAATTCTGTTCTTTGTAATTTGTTTTATATGTATTTGTATGAACTGAAGGGTGCTACTTCTAAACATTCTGGCTCACCAGAATGTTAGTAAGTGGAGGTGTGTGAGGTAACGGCCGAGTTGTAGCGCCCTGAAAATATTTTAAGTTCGAAGTTGGTGTGGCCGCAAGGGCCGCTTGGCAATCTGTGGCTCATCAGCAACTGTGTATTGCCAAACGTTAACCAGAGCAAGAGGGGTAGCCCCAGCGCGTGGTCCAGGCCAACCGTGTGGCTGGGAATTTCGTGTTGACACTGTGTCGAGGAATGGGCTTTGAGCCGATGAAGGAGATTTGTATGCCAGGAGTGCCAAAGATGGCAGACTTTGTGAAACCATAATGGCAAACATTTCTCAGTTAACGTATAAATTAATAATAGCCAGAGGAATCATGATACCTTAAAATGAAACATGTACACTACAATTATTTGCACGACGATTCTGATGGTGTAATCATCCGATTTTGTCAATTGATGCGTCTTTAGAAAGCTATTAGTGTAAATCTAAATTGGTATGATTTACAGGAATGTAACTTGAACAGTACACAAGTTATTGGAGGTCAAAGTGGCTGATTACTATTGATCGCATCAGGCTGTTTTATCCACAGTTACATGAAAAAACAATAGCAGCATGCTTTTAATTGTATTTATTCGCCTAAGCTTTTGTTTATATCCGATATATACTATTCATGAAGAAGTTGGTCTAATATTTGCTGGGTTTTAGAAAGCACAGAGACATTAGGCTACTGGCCTACTTCCATTTCTATTCCTTTGATATATGTTTATTTAATTTGTTTATGTATTTAATAATGTGTGTTAGAGTGTGTTTATGATCCAGCCATAGGAATATCTATTTAATTCAGAGTTATTAAAATGTAAAGCCAGTATTTCGTTTGTGTTTCAATATGTTTGTGAGTGGGCGTTGGCTTGGAGACATGGCAGGAGCGTTCTAGCCAATCACAGCACTAGTTACTACGAAAGTCAATGGAGAGACTGTATGGAAGTGGGAGAGGAGCATTGGGTAGACAAGACACGGTGCAGGGGGTGGGGGTGGGGGTGGGGAGGGTGTTGGACACGAAGGCGCGACGGACAGTTGCAGGAAATGCTTTAAGAGCGTTGAGCAGTTTGCGCATGGTCGCAGGAGATAGAAATATTTCATAGTGCGGACTTGTGCACTTGTGAGATTTCCGTGGCTTCTGCAGTGAAGATGTAGTATGCGTTTAGAAGCGAATATCTCACGAACTTTGTTGTTGATCCTAACTAATTACGTGAAGTAGGAATCTAGTGTTTCCCTGTTATTCAATTTATAGTTTGTTTAATTGCTGGACCATCGACACCAAGAAGTGTTTTGCAGTAATAAACTGCATTCTTAAAGATACTTCTGCTCTCATACTCATCATTTAAAGTCATTAAAGTAGTACCTGCAGATTTTATTTAAATTGCTATCTTTCATTTATAAATTTCTATGCTGCATTCAAAATTCGGAATTTCCGAGTGATAGGAACCTTCAACCATTCGATTCATGTGTATATTCATATTGTATACTGTAGACTCAGCAGTATTTGGCCTGTAATGCGGCAACTACATACCCCAGCCCCTAGACAACGAAACCAGCCAATACTTTTAATATTTCAACTCTGAGTCTGAGGGTACATAGTTGAGGGCAACATTATTTTTGTGAAAGCCACACACCAAAAACTATGGGAATTAACATTCAAGTAATGTTTTAGGATTGCCGCAATGTTCTTAACATGCATTCATCTATACCTGCATGCATTTCTGGGAAGACAATTTTTGGCGTGGTTTACCTATAATTCTCACCAATATCTCTCTCCCCAACAAAAACATAAAGCACCTACAAATTTTTCCCTCAGGGAGGCAGAGGGGAGGTGAAGTGTCACATGCTTAGAAAATTCTATGAACAGAAGCCAGAAACATTGTTTTTCTAGAAAGTACTCAGAGTACAAAGGTGGCGCCGTAGGAAAGGTAGTGGCTTCGGCATTGGCCGACGAATGTTATGTGGATTCAAAAGCACATGAGCTCATGTGGAGAAGCCATGAGGTGTGGCAAGGTGCTGGTGGGTACCATATATGGTCACACACAAGGCACCAAAAAGTGATTGCAAGAAGCACCAACAGGGAAGGGGCAACACAGTCTACCACACAGACAGAAGGCGGCAGCAGCGGCGTAGCACACAAGAGAGTTTAGTACAGATAGCGGCCCGGGAGGAATGTCCACGTAGGTTTGGCCTGGGGCCTGGACTTTTAGTATTCCCTCTGGATCTACTCGCACTCACTCTAAGTGAATACCTCCCTCCATGGAATTTTGCAATCAGGAGTCATGTACTTTCAGTCAAGTCATCATCCAATTTTTTGCTCAGACGAGCAATTAACAATTGTAGTTATTCAAGTCTTGTCTTTGTTTGATTAGTTCCCAACCGAGTTCTGCAATTCTTTCAAACTTCCAGTTAACCATCTCCACTTTAGCTGACTCGTTGAATCTTCTCCAGTCTAGACCGCTTGCTGGACACAACAATGGGTTGGGAAGTCATTCCTCACCCAAATTATTCACCTGATCTTGCTCCCTCAGATTTTAACTTTCTCTGCTCTCTATTGGACAACCTACAAGGAACTTCATTTCCAGATGAAAAAGCGCTCCAAACATGACTCGACAATTTCTTTACCTCAAAACTATGTGATACCTACATCACGGAATCAAGAAGTTAGCCCCTGCGCTGGCAGCCTGTTGTAAATAGTGAAGTAGAATGTATTATTAACGACTAAAGCCATTATTACGTCTATATGTTGTCTTTATTAAACATATGGAAAAACACTACAAACTTATGCATTAACCTAATATTTTAAAATCTTCAGGTAAAATCTGGTATTTATAGCAGATGTCTGCTTGTGTCTGTGTATGTGCGGATGGATATATATATCTGTGTGTGTGTGTGTGTGTGTGTGTGTGTGTGTGTGTGTGTGTGTGTGTGTGTGGCGCGCGCGCGCGCGAGTGAGTGTGTATACCTGTCTTTTTCCCCCCCCCTAAGGTAAGTCTTTCCGCTCCCGGGACTGGAATGACTCCTTACCCTCTCCCTTAAAACCCACATCCTTTCGTCTTTCCCTCTTTCCTGATGAAGCAAGGTCTGCTTGTGTCTGAGTATGTGTGGTTGGATATGAGTGTGTGTGCGCGAGTGTATACCCGTCCTTTTTTCCCCCTAAGGTAAGTCTTTCCGCTCCAGGGATTGGAATGACTCCTTACCCTCTCCCTTAAAACCCACATCCTTTCGTCTTTCCCTCTCCTTCCCTCTTTCCTGACGAAGCAACCGTTGGTTGCGAAAGCTTGAATTGTGTGTGTATGTTTGTGTTTGTTTGTGTGTCTATCGACCTGCCAGCGCTTTCGTTTGGTAAGTCACATCATCTTTGTTTTTAGATATATTTTTCCCACGTGGAATGTTTCCCTAAAAACAAAGATGATGTGACTTACCAAACGAAAGTGCTGGCAGGTCGACAGACACACAAATTAAGAAGTAAAGACAGAGAATATAAACATTAGTTTTAATAGCTTAAAAAAAATCGCCGGTCTTGTAAACCGGAAATAAGTCTAGCCCCCACTTTTAAAACTTCAGAGGTGAGAAAGCTTCCATCATCGGTCCCCAAAACCAATATTTTAAATAAACTAACCCCTGAAATGATTAAAATAATAATTATATCACTATCAAACGTAATGAATATTAATTTTATTAAATTAAGACATCCAATATCAATAATGCTTTTCATTATCCTACAAACTTTTTTAGTTGGATTAATAACAGGAACAATAATGGAGAGATATTGATTATCATATATTTTATTCTTAACGTTTCTTGGTGGTATATTAGTTCTATTTATTTATATTACAAGAATTGCATCAAACGAAATATTTCAACCTAAATCAATTACCATAATTATTACATTAACAATATGAGTATTTATTATATCAACATTAATTATCCTAGATATAACAATATTTATAGACTTTTTCAAAAGTACTGAAACTATAAATATTGATAACTCAATCAATTACCAAGAAATAAGAATATCTTTAGAAAAATAATATAACAGACCAACATTCATTATTACAATAATAATAATTATTTATTTATTTTAGCACTATTAGCAGTTGTCAAAATCACTAATATTAACCAGGGACCTATTCGTAAAATAAGATAATTTACTAATTAATAAACCCTTACGATTAAGACATCCTTTAATTAAAATTATTAATAACTCTTTAGTTGATTTACCTGCACCAACAAATATTTCATTTCGATGAAATTTTGGGTCCCTACTAGGGTTATGTTTGGTAATTCAAATCGTAACTGCACTATTTTTAGCTATACATTACACATCAAATATTGAAATAGCATTTAGGAGTGTAGTACACATCTGCCGAGACGTAAATAATGGTTGAATTATTCGAACTTTACATGCAAATGGAGCATCTATATTTTTTATTTGTATTTATTTACATGTAGGATGAGGAATTTACTATGGTTCTTATATATACATGCACACCTGAATAATTGGTACAGTAATTCTATTCTTAGTTATATCAACTCCATTTATAGGATACGTTTTAACTTGAGGTCAAATATCATTTTGAGGTGCGACACTAATTACTAATTTATTATCAGCAATTCCATATTTAGGAACAGATTTAGTTCATGTGAGGGGGGGTTTGCTGTTGATAACGCAACATTAAATCGATTTTTCACATTTCATTTTGTATTACCATTTATAATTGCTGCTATAGCAGCAATTCATTTATTCTTTCTCCACCAAACAGGGTCTAATAACCCGTTAGGACTAAACGGAGATATCGGAAAAATTCCATTTCATCCATACTTTACTTTCAAGGATTCTATTACATTTGTATTAATAACATCATTATTAATTATATTATGCTTAATTAATCCTTACCTCCTAGGAGATCGAGATAATTTTGTACCTGCTAACCCGCTAGTAACTCCAGTTCATATTCAACCAGAATGATATTTCCCATTTGCATATGCAATTCCACAATCAGTTCCTAATAATTTAGGAGGTGTTATTGCATTATTCTTATCAATTAGAATCTTAATAATTTTACTATTTTATAATAAAACACCATTCCGAGGTATCCAATTCTATCCTATTAATCAGATTTTATTCTGAATTATAGTAGTAGTTGTATGCTTATTAACATGAATCGGTAAACGACCTGTTGAAGAACCTTACATTATAACAGGACAAATCTTAACAATTATCTACTTTACATACTTCTTAATTAATGTCCATGTTGCAAACACATGAGATAAACCAATTAAGGAATAATAAATAAGTTAATTAGCTTAGGAAAAGCATATGTTTTGAAAACATAAAACTAGAAGTTTAACTCTTCTATTAACTTTTCTTAAAAAAATTCACTAAATAAATGAGAAATAAAATCTTTAAACCAACAAAGAAAATAAAAAAAATTTAAAGATAAAGGTAAAAAACTTTTTCAAGCTAAGTATCTTAATTTATCATAACGGAACAGTGGTAATGTACAACGAACTCAAATAAAGCCAAAAGATATAATAGCAAGCTTAATAAAAAATGTAAAAGAATAAAAATAACCACCTAAAAAAATTAAAGCTAATAATATTCTTATAAAAACAATTCTAGTATAATCAGCTAAAAAAATTTAAGTAAAACCACCTGCACCATATTCAATACTAAACCCTGAAACTAACTCAGATTCACCTTCAGCAAAGTCAAAAGGAGAACGGTTAGTTTCAGCTAAACAAGAAGCAAAACAAGCTAAAGCTAAAGGAAAAGAAATAATAATAAATCAACAATAAAGCTGATAATTTATAAAATCAAACATGTTAAAACTACCAATTAAAATAATTAAAGATAATAAAATTAAAGCCAAACTAACTTCATATGAAATTGTTTGAGCAACAGAACGAAGAGAACCTAGTAAAGAATAATTTGAATTAGAAGACCAACCAGCAATTATAACAGTATAAACACCTAATCTAGTGCAACATAAAAAAAAATCCATAAGAAAAAGAACATATATAAGTTAAGTAAGGGAAGATTACTCAAACAGCCAAAGAAATTATCAAATTAAAAACAGGTGAAAAATAATAAAGTAAATAATTAGTTATAATAGGAATTGGCTGCTCCTTACAAATTAACTTAATAGCATCACTAAAGGGCTGTGGGATTCCTACAAATCCTACTTTATTTGGACCCTTTCGAATCTGAATATAACCTAAAACCTTACGCTCCAATAAAGTTAGAAAAGCAACACTAATTAAAACACAAATAACTAATAAAAGAAAATTCAAAATAAACATAAATAAATCATAAAGTATCAATACTATTTGTAGAAAAAATCTACATAAATGAATTCTAAATTCAACACATTAATCTGTCAAAATAGTAATTTAATTAGTATTAATCAATAAAATAAAAAATATTTCAACCATATGGTCCTTTCGTACTAATATGAATTAATAATCTTAGGATAGAAACCGACCTGGCTCACGCCGGTCTGAACTCAGATCATGTAAGAATTTAAAGGTCGAACAGACCTAATTACTGGGCTACTGCACCCAAAATTTTTCTTAATCCAACATCGAGGTCGCAATCTGCTTTGTCGATATGAGCTCTCAAAAACAATTACGCTGTTATCCCTAAGGTAACTTAATCTTATGATCATAAATTATGGATCAAAACAACAAACATAAATAAATGATATAATAATGAAGAGTTTATTTATTCTTCATGTCACCCCAACAAAACATCATCATTAAATATAGAAAGACAAACAAAAAACTATATAAAAATAAAATGTTAAGCTCTATAGGGTCTTCTCGTCCTAAAGAAAAATTTAAGCCTTTTGACTAAAAAGTTAAATTCAAAAATTTATTAAGAGACAGTTGATTTCTCGTCAAGCCATTCATTCCAGCCACTAATTAAGAGACTAATGATTATGCTACCTTTGCACGGTCAAAATACCGCGGCTCTTTAAAAATCTGCTCAGTGAGCAGGCCAGACCTCAAAGTATTTTCAAGAGGACATGTTTTTGATAAACAGGCGGAAATTAATTTTGCCTAGTTCCTTATAATAAGTTTACAAGGTAAAAATTTTATACAAATAAATATACTAATTCTATCATTATTACAAAAATCTTAAAAAAATACCTAAAATATTTATAAAATCAAAATAAAAAATAATGAACTAAAACGTAATCTTAAAAATAGCTGGTTTAAAGCTTACTATTATATTTTTTTAAAACAAATGATAGGTTATTAACTTCAAAGCTTATCACTTAAAGAGTAAATAAGTTAATATTTATACTTAAAAAATTAAATAAATACAATTAACTTCAAAAAATTAAATTTTTTCTTAAGAAACTAGATATCTTAGGAAACGATTAACATCTCATTTCTATAAATAATTTAATAATAATTACGATACATTAACTATAAATTATTTACAAATCAACCCAAATCGAGACAAGTAAAATAAATACTAAAATTTTGATAAACCCTGATACAAAAGGTACAATAAATAAAATCTACTTAAAAAAATTTAAAATAATATTTCATAACACACTTACATTTCCAATAAACTATAATCTAAAAAATCAATTCTATAAAATATACTAAGACAAAATTCAACAAAATTATTTATATCAAATAATTAAATAAACAAAAAATAAATATAATAAAATAAATAATCAAGATATCCTGATTTGCACAGAAAAATTTTCAGTGTAAGTGAAACACTTGACTAATAAGTTATATCTTGAACCTCTTCCTAGATACAAAATGGCTCTGAGCACTATGGGACTCAACTGCTGAGGTCATTAGTCCCCTAGAACTTAGAACTAGTTAAACCTAACTAAACTAAGGACATCACAAACATCCATGCCCAAGGCAGGATTCGAACCTGCGACCGTAGCGGTCTTGCGGTTCCAGACTGCAGCGCCTTTAACCGCACGGCCACTTCGGCCGGCCCCCTTCCTAGATACACTTTCCAGTACATCTACTATGTTACGACTTATCTCATCTAAATTGAAGCTACTTTAAAATAATGAAATAAAATAATCAATAATGAGATCGACAGGCGATGTGTACACACCTCAGAGCCAATATCAGATAAATTAAATTACTATCAAATCCACCTTCATTAACAGTATTTCACCATCAAATCCGTTGTAAACAAAAATCTATTGTAACCCACCTCCTCTTAACTATTAGCTGCACCTTGACCTGAAATATTTTATAATTATAAATCTTGAGAATTATATGGCACACATGGTTCAAATGGCTCTGAGCGCTATGGGACTTAACATCTATGGTCATCAGTCCCTAGAACTTAGAACTACTTAAACCTAACTAACCTAAGGACAGCACACAACACCCAGCCATCACGAGGCAGAGAAAATCCCTGACCCCCCCCGGGAATCGAACCCGGGAACCCGGGCGTGGGAAGCGAGAACGCTACCGCACGACCACGAGATGCGGGCTTGAGAATTATATCTCTAAAAAGATTCTCTGATAACGGAGATATACAAACAAATAAATTAAGTAGAGTAAATCGTGTATTATCAATCATGGGGTAGGTTCCTCTGAATGGAGTGAGATACCGCCAAATTCTTTGGGTTTAAAGACCTTAACTAATAGTACCCTGGTAAATATAATTAACATTTAAAATAATAGGGTATCTAATCCTAGTTTATTATTTAAATTTCAGATTCATAAGAAGAGCTACAAATAAATTTTAACATTTCACCTTACAAATTTATATTTTAACCCTAATAATATAAACAACTGTTTTAACCAATAATATTCACTTGTATCAATCTTATAACCGCGGCTGCTGGCAGGAATTATGTCGATACTAAATCAATTGCTAAATCCAAAATCACTTGATAATTAAATCAAATTACTGCAAAAAGAATATTTAGTTAAACAAAACTTACATGTAATACAAAGAAAAAGTGAATAAACAAGCAAGAATAAAACTTTTAAGAACAAAAAATAAGAAATTTGAAAATTTATCAAACCAAGATAAAATAAAAGATTCAAATATTTAAAGAAAAAAAAAAGAAAAAACCACAAAAAGAAATGCACCCCCCATATGACCACAACAACTTCTCTATTGTATATAAATAAAGATTAATATGGAACATGTATACCAATAAATGTATTATATTCTTTCTTATTTAATCTTTCTTTTCACTAATAATAAAGAAAGATTAAATAATATAATAAATATATTTTATACAATTATGTAAATTAATGTAATACGTTATTATTATAAAATTAAGTTTATATTAAGTTAACTAAAATATTTAACAGTTAAATTATCTAATTATAGATAATTTTAAAATTATATTATTATAATTAATATAATTATTTATATTAATATAATATTTTATATTTAAAGTTATTAATTTTATTTATTATATCCAATTATAATAATATTTAATATTAATTTACATATTATTATATATTTTATAATATAATAACCTATTTTAAGCTAAAAACATAAGTAGCTATAATCCTTGGTAAATAAATGTATTAAAATAATCATTTAACAATAATAACATAAACTTATAGGTTTTTAAATATATATATATATATATATATATATATATATATATATATATATATATATATATATATATATAATAACCGAATGAAGATAAATTAATTAGGAATAAACAAAACAATACATAACCAAATTTTTAAAAAATCTTTTAATTAATATATTAAATAAATGAAGTGCCTGATTAAAGAATTACCTTGATTGGGTAAATCAAGTAAATAAAAATTACCTTCATTAAAAAATTACATAAGTATTAAACTACCTCCTTTAGTATCAAAAACTAATGTGCATCATACACCTTATGTAAAAAGGTAAGCTAAACAAGCTAATGGGTTCATACCCCATTTATAGAGGTATCAATCCTCTCCTTTTTAATGACCAACAACTCTACAAAACTTCTCTTCCTATCAACATTAATGATAGGAACGATCCTGTCCATTTCATCAAATTCCTGATTTTGAGTTTAAATAGGACTTGAGATCAACTTACTTTCATTTATTCAGCTCCTAGCAAGAAATAAAAATATAATAATAAATGAGTCATCAATTAAATATTTTATTGTCCAAGCAATAGCATCGACAATACTATTATTTTCAATTTTGTTGATTCAAATGAAGTATCCAATAGGATGAGAAACAGAATTTATTCCATCAATAATAATCAGATCTAGATTATTATTAAAGATTGGAGCTGCACCTTTCCATTTCTGATTTCCAGAAGTAATAGGAGCTTCGAGATGAAATAATTGTCTAACATTAATAACATGACAAAAAATTGCCCCAATAATGGTATTATCCTATTTATTCAACTAAGAACTTTCATTTGAACAATTATCATTTTAAGAATCATTATTGGAGCAATAGAAGGTTTAAATCAAACATCTCTACGCCAACTTCTAGCATACTCTTCAATTAGACATTTAGGGTGAATAATTAGATCACTAACAGTCAGAGAAAACATCTGAGAACTATATTTTATTATTTACTCACTATAGGATTAATCATGGTTTTATTATTTAAGCAAATAAATCTATTTTTCATAAACCAAATTTATTCAGCCAGAAATATAAAAACTGAAATTAAATTCAGAATCTTTCTCTCTCTCCTATCTCTAGGTGGTTTACCGCCATTTCTTGGATTCCTACCAAAATTAATTGTAATACAATCATTAATAGAAAACAACATAACTATTATAACCATTATAGTTGTATTAACTACAATTACACTTTATTATTACATACGTATTAGATTTTCAGCCTTAATTATGTCATACACAGAAAATTCATGATCTATAAAGATAAAGTCTCAAAAATCAAGAATTATCCTTCCTATAACAGTGATAATTTCGACAATAGGATTGATTTCAACATCAACCATAATTTCATTATACTAAGGACTTAAGTTAATTAAACTAATAACCTTCAAAGTTATAATTAAAAGAATAATCTTTTGGGCCTTAGTAAAATTTTACACCTCTAGAATTGCAGTCTAGAATCATAATTGAATATAAGACCAAAATATGGTAAGAGAGAAAACATCTCATAAGTAGATTTACAGTCTACCACCTAAAATACAGCCATCTTACCGCAAAAATTATTATTCTCAACAAACCATAAGGACATTGGTACTTTATACTTCCTATTTGGAGCATGGGCAGGAATAGTAGGAACATCAATAGGAATGCTTATTTGTGCTGAACTTTGTCAACCAGGATCTCTAATTGGAGATGACCAGATTTATAATGTTATTATTACAGCCCAAGCACTTGTAATAATTTTCTTTATAGTAATACCTGTTATAATTGGTGGATTTGGTAATTGACTTGTACCATTAATAATTGGTGCACCAGATATATAATTGGTGCACCAGATATAGCATTCCCACGAATAAATAACATAAGTTTTTGATTACTACCACCCTCATTAACCCTTCTTCTCACATCTTCTATAGTAGGTAACGGTGCTGGTACAGGATGAACAGTTTACCCTCCTCTAGCAGGAGCTATCGCACATGGGGCTGCATCTGTAGATCTAGCTATTTTTTCACTCCACTTAGCAGGTGTATCATCTATTCTTGGTGCAGTAAACTTCATTACAACAGCAATTAATATACGATCAGAAAGTATAACTTTAGATCAAAAGCCTTTTGGTCTGCTTGTGTCTGTGTATGTGTGGTTGGATACAAGTGTGTGTGCAAGTGTATACCTGTCCTTTTTTCTCCCTAAGGTAAGTCTTTCCGCTCCCGGGATTGGAATGACTCCTTACCCTCTCCCTTAAAACCCACATCCTTTCGTCTTTCCCTCTCCTTCCCTCTTTCCTGATGAAGCAACAGTTCTTTGCGAAAGCTAGAATTTTGTGTGTATGATTGTGTTTGTTTGTGTGTCTATTGACCTGCCAGCGCTTTCGTATGGTAAGTCACATCATCTTTGTTTTTAGATATATTTTTCCTGCGTGGAATGTTTCCCTCTATTGGGAATATATCACACTGGGTAACTTCTCCAAGCAGTAAAGATATATTTATACCAGGTGGCCTTTACACCATGCCCCATGTACTTACAGTTAGAGCAATACTGAAGGTTGTGTTTACATAAAAATGGCAAGTTAACAGTCATAGAAAGTGCTGGTAGCTGGTGTTTTGGTACATAAATGCGAGAAAAAAAAAATTAACACAAAAATGCAAACTATTGCTATTTCTGTTTCCTTTCTGTAGGCAACTGTGTGCATTTACTGACCGTAATGAAAATAATTACACAGACATTTCAGTGTAAAGAAATTATGATGCTATACAGGCTCTTTGTTCCATTTGCCGTCACAGATAGCATGGTACATTCAATGAACCCTTCTTTCTTCTATATAATTATTTCTTATTCTTATGTATTTGCCATGACCTAATATATTTGCTGTTATGTTAGTTTTAGGTTGTACATAAAAGGTTTTACCTTAAGATTTTAAAATAAGAATGTTCTGGGTGATGCAATGGTGTTGCACACTGATGGTTGCATTTATAAAACTGTGTGTGGTATGTTAATTCCTTGTAAATTAAATTTTTTGGAAGTAAGCCAACAGCAATTTTTACCTAACTTGTTATTTAAGGCAATTTTTCTTTTGGTTTGTCTGTTCTCAGCTCTGAAGATGGTAGTAAAGCTACCAAAACTGCTCATCACTTTGTAAAAAATTTTGATGTTATATGGAACTGAAACAATATACAGAAAATTTTATAAAGTCTTATAGAAACTTTTTTTACAACTGTTATAATTTTATAATTGATTACCTGCTTACAATAGCTTTTTCCTATTCTGACAATGTCAGATATATATTTTCTGAGAAAACTTCTAGGTAGGTTGCCTCTGCAAGGGTCATATGTAAAGCCCCTTATGCAGACACAACTGCTTCTCCAGACTAAAATGACTGCAGTTGGTTTATTTCACTTTGGGAAACAGTATGGAACTACAAAGAGTTTGCTCAATTCCATAGGGTGGATAACTAAGTCGTTGGACCTAAGACTCCTCAAGCAGATACCTTGTTTTTATTGTGCAGCGAGCTGATATTATCATGATGAAACAACAGCCTGTACATACCTTATTTTGAATATTCCTCATTTCTGCACACTTAAGTGTATGTGCAGGTAAACTCCAGAACAGCAATCTTAAGTTACTATCTTGTTACAATGACAGTAGTGATGTCACAAGCAAATGCAAAGCGACCTTTTCCCCACACTTCACGCCCTTTCTACATTTGCTAGACAGGATGCTTCTGGGACGAGCCAAACACGTGATGATTGTTTCAGAGCAGAATCGGTACAGCCAAGTTGCACCAACTATTGTATTAACTACAGCTTTTGATCATCCAGAATCACATTTTTCTAGAATGTGTAGGCAGAAGTGAAGAGTCAGTGATTTCAGCTCTGCATTTAGAAGGCGCTGTATCCAAATACTATAAATCTTTTCAATCTGAAGGTCCTCAAGGAGGATCTTATGAACTGTATCCAGTCTGATCCCAATACTGCAGTTGATGTTTTGATAAGCAGTTGCTCTCAGCTGTTGTGACAACTTTTGTCTTCACAAGTTTCTCATGTGTCTAATCAAGGCAAACTTTTACCAAAAGCCTTCTGTATATGTTAGAAATACTGATTTTAATTGGTCTACTCTAAGACCATAAAACGATCAGCATGCAGAAATGATCTCATTTCAGCTCCATTGCTGGCTCAGTCTACATCAAGCACACAGTGAAACAAATGATGGGCTAATACCCTCCCATTATGCTGGGAAAAACTTGTGTTAGTTATTAATAATGTATGCTAGTTATTAATAATGTATGCTACTACTGACGACCCTTCTTTGAAATGAAATATCACCAACAGTAAGCCAAGAAATGTGAATGTAGGCTCTCCTGGAATCTACTGCTATTGAAAAGCTCTCTGGTTTTCAGTAGGGTTGCAGTATTATAATACTGCAATGTTTCAAGGAGTGTCACACTCAGCATCTTCTGGCAAAATATCAAGATATATGGCTGCTGTAATATTTATCCTAGCAGTGTGCCCACTATCCTCCATGCCCTATTCCACTCGAAAAATTCAACATTTTAACTGTCTTCCGACCACTGCCAAAGACAAAAGAGTGGCTTGGCTATGCGAAAGACCCACTAAAAATGAATGTACCAGAAATATAAGGTATCGCATGTGAATACCGTTGACAGAACATTGAGAAAATGCAGCACTATATTTCAAAACGCTGCAAGGAACACATCAGCCATGTGGAACGGACAGATGGAAAAATTAGCAATAGCAAAGCCTAGCCTCCAGGAAAATCACATCTTCGACTTCCAGAGCACCAAAGTGCTTTGTCAAGCAACAGGCAATTGAGACAGCATCATAAAAGAATCCACTGAAATATGGTTACACAAAAATCTTGTTATCAGAGGCAAAGGGCACCAACTAAGTGTGGCATAGAATCCAACATTAACAGGAATGTGACAGAGCACAACAAGCACCATCCAACTTACAAGACATATCCAGAGTGCCGACACAGAGATCCAAAAGGAGCATCGGCTACCTACATTGCAGCTTCATCCTCCCCCCCCCCCCCCTCCCCCCACTGGCTGAACAGTACACGGTATGATATATCACGCAGCATAACTTGCTGTGACAGTACGAGGGAGAGAGAGAGGGGGGGGGGGGGGAGGGAGAGAGAGAGAGAGAGAGAGAGAGAGAGAGAGAGAGAGAGAGAGAGAGAGAGAGATAGATATTGTTTATTACTCTGTGGCGGTCAGCGCTCACATAATTATTCTTAGGATATAGAGCTTTTGTTCTTCTTAAGAGTAAATTTATTTTACTAGAGGAGAGCCATTCTTGTGATGTAAAAATCGATGCCATTGCGAGTTTTTGAGTCACGTTGTAAAATATATGTGTATATAGAAGGAAATCAGATAATAGAACAATAAAATATTGTTCATTTCAAAAAGGTACATGTTATTCTACACCCAGCATATACTTCTATTGTGATTTAATAATAAATACCAGCTTCCCCCATGAACCATGGACCTTGCCGTTGGTGGGGAGGCTTGCGTGCCTCAGCGATACAGATGGCCGTACCGTAGGTGCAACCATAACGGAGGGGTATCTGTTGAGAGGCCAGACAAACATGTGGTTCCTGAAGAGGGGCAGCAGCCTTTTCAGTAGTTGCAGGGGCAACAGTCTGGATGATTGACAGATCTGGCCTTGTAACATTAACCAAAACGGCCTTGCTGTGCTGGTACTGCGAACGGCTGAAAGCAAGGGGAAACTACAGCCGTAATTTTTCCCGAGGACATGCAGCTTTACTGTATGATTAAATGATGATGGCGTCCTCTTGGGTAAAATATTATGGAGGTAAAATAGTCCCCCATTCGGATCTCCGGGCGGGGACTACTCAAGAGGACGTCGTTATCAGGAGAAAGAAAACTGGCATTCTACGGATCGGAGCGTGCAATGTTAGATCCCTTAATCGGGCAGGTAGGTTAGAAAATTTAAAAAGGGAAATGGATAGGTTAAAGTTAGATATAGTGGGAATTAGTGAAGTTCGGTGGCAGGAGGAACAAGACTTTTGGTCAGGTGAATACAGGGTTATAAATACAAAATCAAATAGGGGTAATGCAGGAGTAGGTTTAATAATGAATAAAAAAATAGGAGTGCGGGTTAGCTACTACAAACAGCATAGTGAACGCATTATTGTGGCCAAGAAAGACACAAAGCCCATGCCTACTACAGTAGTACAAGTTTATATGCCAACTAGCTCTGCAGATGATGAAGAAATTGATGAAATGTATGACGAGATAAAAGAAATTATTCAGGTAGTGAAGGGAGACGAAAATTTAAAAGTCATGGGTGACTGTAATTCGTCAGTAGGAAAAGGGAGAAAAGGAAACATAGCAGGTAAATATGGATTGGGGGGAAGAAATGAAAGTGGAAGCCGCCTTGTAGAATCTTGCACAGAGCATAACTTAATCATAGCTAACACTTGGTTCAAGAATCATAAAAGAAGGTTGTATACCTGGAAGAATCCTGGAGATACAAAAAGGTATCAGATAGATTATATAATGGTAAGACAGAGATTTAGGAACCAGGTTTTAAATTGTAAGACATTTCCAGGGGCAGATGTGGATTCTCACCACAATCTATTGGTTATGAACTGCAGATTGAAACTGAAGAAACTGCAAAAAGGTGGGAATTTAAGGAGATGGGACCTGGATAAACTGAAAGAACCAGAGGTTGTAGAGAGTTTCAGGGAGAGCATAAGGGAACAATTGACAGGAATGGGGGAAAGAAATACAGTAGAAGAAGAATGGGTAGCTCTGAGGGATGAAGTAGTGAAGGCAGCAGAGGATCAAGTAGGTAAAAAGACGAGGGCTAATAGAAATCCTTGGGTAACAGAAGAAATATTGAATTTAATTGATGAAAGGAGAAAATATAAAAATGCAGTAAATGAAGCAGGCAAAAGGGAATACAAACGTCTCAAAAATGAGATCGACAGAAAGTGCAAAATGGCTAAGCAGGGATGGCTAGAGGACAGATGTAAGGATGTAGAGGCTTGTCTCACTAGGGGTAAGATAGATACTGCTTACAGGAAAATTAAAGATACCTTTGGAGAGAAGAGAACCACTTGTATGAATATCAAGAGCTCAGATGGCAACCCAGTTCTACGCAAAGAAGGGAAGGCAGAAAGGTGGAAGGAGTATATAGAGGGTTTATACAAGGGCGATGTACTTGAGGACAGTATTATGGAAATGGAAGAGGATGTAGATGAAGATGTAATGGGAGATAAGATACTGCGTGAAGAGTTTGACAGAGCACTGAAAGACCTGAGTCGAAACAAGGCCCCAGGAGTAGACAACATTCCATTAGAACTACTGATGGCCTTGGGAGAGCCAGTCATGACAAAACTCTACCATCTGGTGAGCAAGATGAATGAGACAGGTGAAATACCCACAGACTTCAAGAAGAATATAATAATTCCAATACCACATAAAGCAGGTGTTGACAGATGTGAAAATTACCGAACTATCAGTTTAATAAGTCACGGCTGCAAAATACTAACGCGAATTCTTTACAGACGAATGGAAAAACTGGTAGAAGCGGACCTCGGGGAAGATCAGTTTGGATTCCGTAGAAATGTTGGAACACGTGAGGCAATACTAACCTTACGACTTATCTTAGAAGAAAGATTAAGAAAAGGCATACCTACATTTCTAGCATTTGTAGACATAGAGAAAGCTTTTGACAATGTTGACTGGAATACTCTCTTTCAAATTCTGAAGGTGGCAGGTGTAAAATACAGGGAGCGAAAGGCTATTTACAATTTGTACAGAAACCAGATGGTAGTTATAAGAGTCGAAGGACATGAAAGGGAAGCAGTGGTTGGGAAAGGAGTGAGACAGGGTTGTAGCCTCCTCCCGATGTTATTCAATCTGTATATTGAGCAAGCAGTAAAGGAAACAAAAGAAAAATTCGGAGTAGGTATTAAAATTCATGGAGAAGAAGTAAAAACTTTGAGGTTTGCCGATGACATTGTAATTCTGTCAGAGACAGCAAAGGACTTGGAAGAGCAGTTGAACGGAATGGACAGTGTCTTGAAAGGAGGATATAAGATGAACATCAACAAAAGCAAAACAAGGATAATGGAATGTAGTCAAATTAAATCGGGTGATGCTGATGGGATTAGATTAGGAAATGAGACACTTAAAGTAGTAAAGGAGTTTTGCTATTTAGGGAGTAAAATAACTGATGATGGTCGAAGTAGAGAGGATATAAAATGTAGACTGGCAATGGCAAGGAAATCGTTTCTGAAGAAGAGAAATTTGTTAACATCGAGTATAGATTTAAGTGTCAGGAAGTCGTTTATGAAAGTATTTGTATGGAGTGTAGCCATGTATGGAAGTGAAACATGGACGATAACCAGTTTGGACAAGAAGAGAATAGAAGCTTTCGAAATGTGGTGCTACAGAAGAATGCTGAAGATAAGGTGGGTAGATAACGTAACTAATGAGGAGGTATTGAATAGGATTGGGGAGAAGAGAAGTTTGTGGCACAACTTGACTAGAAGAAGGGATCGGTTGGTAGGACATGTTTTGAGGCATCAAGGGATAGCAAATTTAGCATTGGAGGGCAGCGTGGAGAGTAAAAATCGTAGAGGGAGACCAAGAGATCAATACACTAAGCAGATTCAGAATGTTGTAGGTTGCAGTAGGTACTGGCAGATGAAGAAGCTTGCACAGGATAGAGTAGCATGGAGAACTGCATCAAACCAGTCTCAGGACTGAAGACCACAACAACAACCAGCTTGAGAACAGTTCCGACGGGAGCGTTCAGTTCTAGTGAAATAGTTCTATGTTTTCTTTGGAAAAGAAGTCACTTCATGGATCATTCAAATCCACAATAGTACCTGGACATTTCTCAGAACTGAAAGCAATTTGATTGCTATGCAACAGAGCCCCGAAGACTCTTTCTCCGTACTTTGGTTACCACTTTCAGCTCAACACGGTATCTGCAGCATCTGGAGCAGGTTTCTACAACAGCGGAAGCGTGAAATTGCTATCAGTTTCACACATCGCCCTGTGTACGCTGTATGTATTTACCCACAACAGTGAACATACAGTTACTCACATACATAGAAAGACAATACACGGTGGTGTGGGAAACATTTCAGTATAAAGGTCCTGTAGAGCTAAACAGTAATTAGCCTAGTAGTAGTATTAGTAGCAGTAAAAAAAAAAAAAAAATATCCAAAGGAGCCTTTATATATGGCGACCGTGACAGGACACGAACCTGATACAACACTCATAGTGAACCTGCAATATAACTATGTTAATAATTTAGTAATTAATGTTTCATTGTGTGTATATATGTCTAGTTTAAATGAATAGAGGGAAACATTCCACGTGGGAAAAATACACTCCTGGAAATGGAAAAAAGACCACATTGACACCGGTGTGTCAGACCCACAATACTTGCTCCGGACACTGCGAGAGGGCTGTACAAGCAATGATCACACGCACGGCACAGCGGACACACCAGGAACCGCGGTGTTGGCCGTCGAATGGCGCTAGCTGCGCAGCATTTGTGCACCGCCGCCGTCAGTGTCAGCCAGTTTGCCATGGCATACGGAGCTCCATCGCAGTCTTTAACACTGGTAGCATGCCGCGACAGCGTGGACGTGAACCGTATGTGCAGTTGACGGACTTTGAGCGAGGGCGTATAGTGGGCATGCGGGAGGCCGGGTGGACATACCGCCGAATTGCTCAACACGTGGGGCGTGAGGTCTCCACAGTACATCGATGTTGTCGCCAGTGGTCGGCGGAAGGTGCACGTGCCCGTCGACCTGGGACCGGACCGCAGCGACGCACGGATGCACGCCAAGACCGTAGGATCCTACGCAGTGCCGTAGCGGACCGCACCGCCACTTCCCAGCAAATTAGGGACACTGTTGCTCCTGGGGTATCGGCGAGGACCATTCGCAACCGTCTCCATGAAGCTGGGCTACGGTCCCGCACACCGTTAGGCCGTCTTTCGCTCACGCCCCAACATCGTGCAGCCCACCTCCAATGTCTCCGCAATATCCTTTCTTTCAGGAGTGCTAGTTCTGCAAGGTTCGCAGGAGAGCTTCTGTAAAGTTTGGAAGGTAGGAGACGAGGTACTGGCAGAAGTAAAGCTGTGAGTACCGGGCGTGAGTCGTGCTTCGGTAGCTCAGTTGGTAGAGCACTTGCCCGCGAAAGGCAAAGGTCCCGAGTTCGAGTCTCGGTCGGGCACACAGTTTTAATCTTCCAGGAAGTTTCATATCAGCGCACACTCCGCTGCAGAGTGAAAATCTCATTCTGCACACATATACCAATTTTTTTAGATTATAGTTTATTGGTAATGTAATTGTTTTATGAAATATTATTTTGAATTTTTAAAAGTAGATTTTATTTATTGTACCTTTTGTATCAGGGTTTATCAAAATTTTAGTATTTACTTTACTTGTCTCGATTTGGGTTGATTTATAAATAATTTATAGTTAATGTATCATAATTATTATTAAATTATTTATAGAAATGAGATGTTAATCGTTTCCCAAGATATCTAGTTTCTTAAGAAAAAATTTAATTTTTTGAAGTTAATTGTTTTTATTTAATTTTTTAGGTATAAATATTAACTTATTTATTCTTTAAGGGATAAGCTTTGAAGTTAATAACCTATAATTTGTTTTATAAAATATAATAGTAAGCTTTAAACCAGCTATCTCTAAGATTACGTTTTAGTTCATTATTTTTATTTTTGATTTTATAATTATTTTAGGTTTTTTATTAAGATTATAAATTTAATTTTAAAATTTTTGTAATAATGATAGAATTAGTATATTTATTTGTATATAATTTTTACCTTGTGAATTTATTATAAGGAACTAGGCAAAATTGATTTCCGCCTGTTTATCAAAAACATGTCCTCTTGAAAATACTTTGAGGTCTGGCCTGCTCACTGAGCAGATTTTTAAAGAGCCGCGGTATTTTGACCGTGCAAAGGTAGCATAATCATTAGTCTCTTAATTAGTGGCTGGAATGAATGGCTTGACGAGAAATCAACTGTCTCTTAATAAATTTTTGAATTTAACTTTTTAGTCAAAAGGCTTAAATTTTTCTTTAGGACGAGAAGACCCTATAGAGCTTAACATTTTATTTTTATATAGTTTTTTGTTTGTCTTTCTATATTTAATGATGATGTTTTGTTGGGGTGACATGAAGAATAAATAAACTCTTCATTATTATATCATTTATTTATGTTTGTTGTTTTGATCCATAATTTATGATCATAAGATTAAGTTACCTTAGGGATAACAGCGTAATTGTTTTTGAGAGCTCATATCGACAAAGCAGATTGCGACCTCGATGTTGGATTAAGAAAAATTTTGGGTGCAGTAGCCCAGTAATTAGGTCTGTTCGACCTTTAAATTCTTACATGATCTGAGTTCAGACCGGCGTGAGCCAGGTCGGTTTCTATCCTAAGATTACTAATTCATATTAGTACGAAAGGACCATATGGTTGAAATATTTTTTATTTTATTGATTAATACTAATTAAATTACTATTTTGACAGATTAATGTGTTGAATTTAGAATTCATTTATGTAGATTTTTTCTACAAATAGTATTGATACTTTATGATTTATTTATGTTTATTTTGAATTTTCTTTTATTAGTTATTAGTGTTTTAATTAGTGTTGCTTTTTTAACTTTATTAGAGCGTAAGGTTTTAGGTTACATTCAAATTCGAAAGGGTCCAAATAAAGTAGGTTTTGTTGGAATTCCTCAACCCTTTAGTGATGCTATCAAGTTAATTAGTAAGGAGCAGCCAATTCCTATTATATCTAATTATTTACTTTATTACTTTTCCCCTGTTTTTAATTTAATAATTTCCTTGGCTGTTTGAGTTACTTTCCCTTACTTAACTTATATATGTTCTTTTTCTTATGGATTTTTGTTTTTTTTATGCTGTACTAGATTAGGTGTTTATACTGTTATAATTGCTGGTTGGTCTTCTAATTCAAATTATTCTTTACTAGGTTCTCTTCGTTCTGTTGCTCAAACAATTTCATACGAAGTTAGTTTGGCTTTAATTTTATTATCTTTAATTATTTTAATTGGTAGTTTTAACATGTTTGATTTTATAAATTATCAGCTTTATTGTTGATTTATTATTATTTCTTTTCCTTTAGCTTTAGCTTGTTTTGCTTCTTGTTTAGCTGAGACTAATCGTACTCCTTTTGACTTTACCGAAGGTGAATCTGAGTTAGTTTCAGGTTTTAATATTGAATATGGTGCAGGCGGATTTACTTTAATTTTTTTAGCTGAGTATACTAGAATTGTTTTTATAAGAATATTATTAGCTTTAATTTTTTTAGGTGGTGACTTTTATTCTTTTATATTTTTTATTAAGCTTGCTGTCATATCCTTTGGTTTTATTTGAGTTCGTGGTACATTACCACGTTTTCGTTATGATAAGTTAATGTATTTAGCTTGAAAAAGTTTTTTGCCATTATCTTTAAATTTTTGTATTTTCTTTGTTGGTTTAAAGATTTTATTTATTTCATTTATTTAGTGAAATTTTTTAAGAAAAGTTAATAGAAGAGTTAAACTTCTAGTTTTATGTTTTCAAAACATATGCTTTTCCTAAGCTAATTAACTTATTATTCCTTAATTAGCTTATCTCATGCGTTTGCAACATGTACATTAATTAAGAAGTATGTAAAGTAGATAATTGTTAAGATTTGTCCTGTTATAATGTAAGGTTCTTCAACAGGTCGTTTTCCAATTCATGTTAATAAGCATACAACAACTACTATAATTCAGAATAAAATATGATTGATAGGATAGAATTGAATAGCTCGGAATGGTGTTTTATTATAAAATAGTAAAATTATTAAGATTCTAATTGATAAGAATAATGCAATAACACCTCCTAGTTTATTAGGGATTGATCGTAGAATTGCGTATGCAAATAAGAAGCATCATTTTGGTTGAATATGGACAGGGGTTACTAATGGGTTGGCAGGTACAAAATTATCTGGATCTCCTACGAGGTAAGGATTAATCAAGCACAGTATAATTAATAATGATGTTATGAATATAACAGAGGGAAACATTATTGTTGGGATGGATATGTGTGTGTGTGCGCGCGCGATTGTATACCTGTCCTTTTTTCCCCCTAAGGTAAGTCTTTCCGCTCCCGGGATTGGAATGACTCCTTACCCTCTCCCTTAAAACCCACATCCTTTCGTCTTTCCCTCTCCTTCCCTCTTTCCTGACGAGGCAACAGTTTGTTGCGAAAGCTTGAATTTTGTGTGTATATTTGTGTTTGTTTGTGTGTCTATCGACCTGCCAGCGCTTTTGTTTGGTAAGTCTCATCATCTTTCTTTTTAGATATAATAATGATGTTATTAATACAAATGTAATAGAGTCCTTGAAAGTAAAGTATGGGTGAAATGGGATTTTTTCAATATCTCCATTTAGCCCTAAAGGGTTATTAGACCCTGTTTGGTGGAGGAAGAATAAATGAATTGCTGCTATAGCAGCAATAATAAATGGTAATACAAAATGGAATGTAAAGAATCGATTTAATGTTGCATTATCAACAGCAAACCCTCCTCATACTCATTGAACTAAATCTGTTCCTAAATATGGGATTGCTGATAATAAATTAGTAATTACTGTCGCACCTCAGAATGATATTTGACCTCAAGGTAAAACATATCCTATAAATGCAGTTGCTATAACTAAGAATAGGATTACTGTACCAATTATTCAGGTGTGTATGTATATATAAGATCCATAGTAAATTCCTCGTCCGACATGTAAATAAATACAAATAAAAAATATAGAAGCTCCATTTGCATGTAAGGTTCGAATAATTCAGCCATTATTTACGTCTCGGCAGATGTGAACTACACTACTAAATGCTATTTCAATATTTGATGTATAATGTATAGCTAAAAATAGTCCAGTTACAATTTGAATTACCAAACATAACCCTAGTAGGGACCCAAAATACCATCAAAATGAAATATTTGTTGGTGCAGGTAAATCAACTAAAGAGTTGTTAATGATTTTAATTAAAGGATGTCTCAATCGTAAGGGTTTATTAATTAGTAAATTATCTTATTTTACGAATAGGCCCCTGGTTAATGTTGGTGATTTTAACAACTGCTAATAGTGCTAAAAATAAATAAATTATTATTATTATTGTAATAATGAATGTTGGTCTATTATATAGTTTTTCTAAAGATATTGTTATTTCTTGATAATTGATTGAATTATCAATATTTATAGGACGGGTATACACTCGCACACACACACATATCCATCCACACATATACCAATGTGTGGATGGATATGTGTGTGTGTGTGTGTGTGTGTGTGTGTGTGTGTGTGCGCGCGAGTGTATACCTGTCCTTTTTTCCCCCTAAGGTAAGTCTTTCCGCTCCCGGGATTGGAATAACTCCTTACCCTCTCCCTTAAAACCCACATCCTTTCGTCTTTCCCTCTCCTTCCCTCTTTCCTGATGAGGCAACAGTTTGTTGCGAAAGCTTGAATTTTGTGTGTATGTTTGTATTTGTTTGTGTGTCTATCGACGTGCCAGCGCTTTCGTTTGGTAAGTCACATCATCTTTGTTTTTAGATATATATGTCTAGTTTTATAGATTAACTACATTATGGTCCTTTGTATGTTTCATGCTAACAGAACGTGCGGGAGTATCTTGTGAAGAGAATGAGTACGCCGAGCAGAAACTTCAAAAAGGCCAGAAAATTTGAATTACTAGCTTTCTTGAGCATTTATGCATTGTAGTGACCTTTCACGTATTGATTTTCTAAGTATAAATAGTGTTGCTACATTACTTTTACTAGAATTCCAGTATTTCAGTAGATATAGTAAGACAATATTTTATGTGTTATCTATGTACTGTGATTGTGTCACATTGTAAAGTGTACATTAACAGCATTACGACATTAACGTTTTTTGCGTGTGTCAAATTCAATAGTCACTTTTGTAGGACTTATTTAGCGGGGAAACTGTCAACTGCTTATTTACATGGTGATAACTAGATCTATGTTCAAAGCCAATAAGCAAGCACGCATCACAATTCCACAAAATGAATTAAATAGTGTGAATGCATCGTCAACTAGTGCCACAGAATTTAATACCGCCATAGTTAGCGATATGTCGATTACGGCTGAGCAACCAGCAGTAATTAATGCACTCATGCCGTCAACACAAACGGTTGCTAGTTCCGACATTCATATGTCGAATGAAGTCCAGAGAAATATGCAGCAACCAACAAACAACATGAATTTCCTCTCTGACCCAGACGCGTGCGAAAACGAAATGACTGTACCGAAAAATGTGTGTGTACAATCCTCATTAAGCCCAGTGCAATCGTCAACTGCTGAGAATAACGATTTGTTATCCCAGCTAATGTCAAGTTCGACTGTCATAACACAAGGGATTAAAGCATTGGAAGCCACGCAATCCACGTTTGCAAATGACACGAATCGTAGATTTCAGGCATTGGAAACCACACAATCTAATCTTGCAATGGCACTATCCACATTTACAAATGACATGAATCGTAGATTCCAGGCATTGGAAACCACGCAATCCACGTTTGCAAATGACATGAATCGTAGATTCCAAGTATTGGAGAGTGCGCAATTTAATTTGGCTCAGGAGCAATATAATAAACTAAAAGAAATAAATGATAAGATTACTGAAAAATTCCAGAGTTTGGAAACAAAGCAGAGTCACTTGTTTGCCAGTCAGGCACAACTCACAGTTACACAAGAACAACAGTATCAGGAATTAACAACCAAATACAAAGACATCTTATGTCATCAAGATACACTAAATCATCAAGTGCAAGAAGTTATTCATGTACAGAACACTATTGCGCAGGACGTGAATACAATTAAGCACTATAACGAGCAAGCTGTCATTGAGCTGACTCTGAGGATAGATACTCTCAGTCTCGAAGGCGAGAAACATATAGAGAAACTTTTCAATGAACATAAGACCCCATTCTCTAAGGACATTGAAGATTGGGTGAAAGAGCAAACCGAGACAGTGCGAAATTATGTTGACCAAACCTTGAAAGAAACTGTTTCTAATGCGCAAGTTAACAACAAAACTGCACAAGAACAACTTAAAGCAGAAGTTAGAGAGATTAAGGAGAATATACGAGATGAATTTCCTGCTTGGAAAGCAAAGATAGAAAATACATTAAAAGCATGCCAGCAGGGTCTAGTTAATACTAGAGGGGCACATACTACTTGCAGTTTATCAAAAGCAGACATTACTCCTGATGAAACCAGTGAAACCGAATCCATGCAACAATATCCATGTATTGGTGCATATTCACGTAATCAACCAGAAACAAATCATGGAGATTATCATTCACTGCGAAGTAGCCACCAGAATACACCTGTGACTATGAATGAAGAAAAAATGCTTAAATATAGTCAATTCCAGATATTTATTCCCGAAAGGAAGTCGATCAATCCCATGGTATTTATCAAGCAATTTAAAGGGATATTGCCGCGAATATGGACTGAGCAACAAAAAATTACGTTCGTTGCAGGATTCATACATGGAGATGGATCGATGTGGGCGTCAGAAGCATCCAATTGGTGTCAAGATTATGAACAATTTGAACGCGCTTTCTTGCACAAATACTGGAATAAGGGAGTACAAGAAAGACTACATAAGGAAGTTTTTGACCCACAATCTTTTTCTTTCAAAAATGGATCTTTAAGAAAGTATTTCGAGAAGTATATAAATAAAAGCAAATACTGGAATGGACCAATCCCGATGCAGGATATCATTCGAATATTAAAGGGCAAACTTCCACTTGAAGTTAAGGAAAAACTTCTACATGTGCCTGAACAACACGTAGAAGATTTTCTAGCCACATTGGATTCAACAGACATTCTGTTCAAAGAATCACGTGTGTGCCGTTACCAACCTAACAAATACAATAGTAACAACAAACAGTATGGAAACAAACCTTTGGCACACAATTCACCAAACCCACGGGTGAATTATTTCCACAAAAACATGGAATTTGGTAACGAAAATCCCGACCAGTGTAATCATGACCAACAATGTGAACAAACACATAAATGGAAATGGAGGAAGAATAATAAGAAGAGGAAAGGATACTATCAAGAAGGGAATTATCAGCAAAAACACCGATATCAGCAAGCAACCCAAGAATATCACAACCAACCACAAACTTAAGGTTGGGTACCAAATGCTAAAGCAAATGAATGGAGAAATCAACCACCAATAATAACTGACGTAACGAAGCAGACATCTACTAATAATGGACAATCGTCAAACTAAACTCGACTGTCAGAAGCCCCGACGGTGCAGTCAAGGAAATTTTGAGGGGCGAAAATTCAAGCGTCAATTTTTTTTGATACAATGATGGCAGATTATTAACAGAAGAACTTCAGCAGGATATGATGCCTTGTCAAGAGGAACATATCACTGAACCTGTTGCGAAAATTCAGGCGGCAATTGAAGGCATTACTGTGCAAGTTACTTTAGATACAGGAGCAGCAGTAAATGTCATTTCTGAGAAGTTATTTCAAAGAATACTTCAGAAATCAAATCCACCGATTTTTCCTGTTCAGTGTTGTAGAATTGTAGGCCCTACTGGTCATAAGTCTTCTCAGGTTAAAGTGCAGACTCAACTCCAGTTAAATATAGGAAATGTAGCTATAAATTGCACGTTCCTTGTAATAGAAAAATTGGTTGAGGACTGTATCCTGGGTATAGATGTATTTAGAGAGAGAAATTGGCATATCGATTTTTCTCTAGGCTGTGCCAGTTTTACAATAATGGATCAGAAACATCAAGTGAATCTTCTCAGGGACTATAGTATCCATGGAAAGTATTGTCAGGGTCGAAAGCTGCAAATAAAGTGGATATATAGCAAACCTGCACGGTATTACCACATTAATGACTTGCAACCAGTCTTAAATCCTGAAGATATGGTATATGAAAAGGTGCAAGAACCTGAATATTTGCAACAACATCAAAGAAAGCAATTATATGATCTTCTACAGGAATATCATGAAGTCTTTCAAGAAAGACCTGGTGTAATCAAGGGATACACATGCCATTTAAATGTGAT
Organism: Schistocerca nitens; assembly: GCF_023898315.1. Taxonomy (NCBI): domain Eukaryota; kingdom Metazoa; phylum Arthropoda; class Insecta; order Orthoptera; family Acrididae; genus Schistocerca; species Schistocerca nitens. Next base: position 789,986,105 of record NC_064618.1, on the reverse strand, counting down.
ACCACACCAAGTTTTCTGTCGTATTTTTTATTCAGTACCGTGGCACCAACGAAAGGCAGTTGATGCAGAAATCCAACAGATGCTTGAATGGGATCTGATCGAACCTTCAACAAGTCCATACTGTAGTCTGCTTCATGTTGTCTCGAAAAATGGAGGAAAAGTTCGTCTCGTGCTAGATGCACGGCAGATAAATAAGATTATCGTGCCCGTGCGAACTCATCTGGAAAATATCGATGAGTTAATTCAAAAGTTCGAGGGGATAAAATACTTAACAAATATTGATCTGGGAAGTTCATTTTGGCAGGTGGCTCTAGACAAACCATCAAAAAAGTATACTGCATTTGTACATGCAGGTAGAAGCTATCAATTTAAGGTTTTACCTTTCGGGCTAAACGTGGGCTCAAGAGTTTTTATAAATGCTCTAGATAACACATTGGGACCTGCACTACGAAGCAATTTAACTACGATTGTGGATGACATGCTCATAGCTACAACCACATGGAAGGAGCACGTTGATTTATTGAGAAGAGTGTTAGAACGTTTCAAGGAAGCAGGCATAACCGCAAATCTGCAGAAGTCCCATTTTGCTCGAGATAAAATCAAATTTCTGGGTCATCTTATAAATGGAAAAGGCATCTTACCGGACTCCGAGAAACTAAAGGCAATCAAAAACTTTGCAGTTTCAACAACAAAGAGGCAATTAAAGGGCTTCCTCGGAGTTGTCTCTTTTTTCAGGCGTTTCATTCACGACCACTCTATTAATGCAGAACCATTGTACAGCTTGTTGCGCAATAATACTCCGTGGGTGTGGACACAACAATGCCAGAATGCATTTGAAGCAATAAAACATGCCTTAGTCAATTCACAAATATTATATCATCCAGATATGAGCCAAGAATTCGGTTTAATGGCAGATGCTTCGAAAATTGGAATAGGTTCATGCCTCTTCCAAGTAAAGATGATAGATAGAAAATCAACTTTCTGTCCAATAGCTTTTGCTAGCCGACTCTTAACTGCTTGTGAAAGAACATATACGACCAAAAAGGAAGCATTCGCCGTAGTCGGGTCATTTAAGAAATTTTACTATTACTTATACGGAGCGAAGACAACAGTATACTGTGACAACAAAGCATTAAGTTTTTTGCAAACATGTAAATTATTACATCCAAGATTAGCAAGATGGACGCTCTCACTCCAAGAGTTTCAGTTTGAAATACATAAGCGGACAGGATAATTTCAAGCGGCAAGATGCAGTCAATACCTTCGCTGCACAGTGCCGATGGTACCGTTACCGACGACTGTGCCGCTGAAGCGGAGTTATTGAACGCAGTTTTCCGAAATTCCTTCACCAGGGAAGATGACTGGAATATTCCAGAATTTGAAACACGAACAGCTGCTAGCATGAGTTTCTTAGGAGTAGATACCTTAGGGGTTGCGAAGCAACTCAAATCGCTTGATACAGGCAAGTCTTCAGGTCCAGATTGTATACCGATTAGGTTCCTTTCAGATTACGCTGATACAATAGCTCCCTACTTAGCACTCATATACAACCGCTCGCTCACCGATAGATCTGTACCTACAGATTGGAAAATTGCGCAGGTCGCACCAGTGTTTAAGAAGGGTAGTAGGAGTAATCATCTAACTACAGACCTATATCATTGACGTCGGTTTGCAGTAGGGTTTTGGAGCATATACTGTATTCAAACATTATGAATCACCTCGAAGGGAACGATCTATTGATACGTAATCAGCATGGTTTCAGAAAACATCATTCTTGTGCAACACAGCTAGCTCTTTATTCGCACGAAGTAATGGCCGCTATCGACAGGGGATTTCAAGTTGATTCCGTATTTCTAGATTTCCGGAAAGCTTTTGACACCATTCCTCACAAGCGACTTCTAATCAAGCTGCGGGCCTATGGGGTATCGTCTCAGTTGTGCGACTGGATTTGTGATTTCCTGTCAGGAAGGTCGCAGTTCTTAGTAATAGACGGCAAACCATCGAGTAAAACTGAAGTCATATCAGGTGTTCCCCAGGGAAGCGTCCTCGGACCTCTGCTGTTCCTGATCTATATAAATGACCTGGGTGACAATCTGAGCAGTTCTCTTAGGTTGTTTGCAGATGATGGTGTAATTTATCATCTAGTAAGGTCATCTGAAGACCAGTATCAGTTGCAAAGCGATTTAGAAAAGATTGCTGTATGGTGTGGCAGGTGGCAGTTGACGCTAAATAACGAAAAGTGTGAGGTGATCCACATGAGTTCCAAAAGAAATCCGTTGGAATTCGATTACTCGATAAATAGTACAATTCTCAAGGCTGTCAATTCAACTAAGTAGCTGGGTGTTAAAATTACGAACAACTTCAGTTGGAAAGACCACATAGATAATATTGTGGGGAAGGCGAGCCAAAGGTTGCGTTTCATTGGCAGGACACTTAGAAGATGCAACAAGTCCACTAAAGAGACAGCTTACACTACACTCGTTCGTCCTCTGTTAGAATATTGCTGCGCGGTGTGGGATCCTTACCAGGTGGGATTGACGGAGGACATCGAAAGGGTGCAAAAAAGGGCAGCTCGTTTTGTATTATCACGTAGTAGGGGAGAGAGCGTGTCAGATATGATATGCGAATTGGGATGGAAGTCATTACAGCAAAGACGTTTTTCGTCGCGGCGAGATCTATTTACGAAATTTCAGTCACGACCTTTCTCTTCCGAATGCGAAAATATTTTGTTGAGCCCAACCTACATAGGTAGGAATGATCATCAAAATAAAATAAGAGAAATCAGAGCTCGAACAGAAAGGTTTAGGTGTTCGTTTTTCCCGCGCGCTGTTCGGGAGTGGAATGGTAGAGAGATAGTATGATTGTGGTTCGACGAACCCTCTGCCAAGCACTTAAATGTGAATTGCAGAGTAGTCATGTAGATGTAGATGTAGATCGCCGATGCACTGTCTAGAATGCCAGATGGAGATTTGTCAACTATCAACATCACGGACAATCAGTCCGAATTTAATGTTCTTATAATGACTGATAGAATATATAGGAAACACTTTCTTGACATGCGTAAGAACATGGGAAAACTACAGAATGAAGATCCTTGTTGGCATTCAATACAGGAAACTTTAGCAAAGCCTGGAAACGATGATCTGAAGAGACTACAAAGTTGAGGACGATGTCTTATTTTTCAAAGGGCATCTTGCTTCAGATAACTGGAAGGTGTATATTCCCGAGAAGAATGAGAATGACTTAATTTTGCACACGCACATCACTGGGGGACATTTTGGAGTATTAAAGTGTGCTCGGAAGATTCAAGCATATTGCTACTTCCCAAATATTCGGAGGAAAGTACACAGACAGTTATGGAAATATAAAATTTGTCAGCTAGCCAAACCAGGAAATTTTTGTGTGAAAGATTTCCTACATCCTATTATACCAACTAAACCGTTGTCAATCATTTGGGTCGACGTCTGTGGTCCTCTACCACCATCAAGGGGAGGATGCAAATATATTGCAGCTTTTCTTGATATATTCACTAAGTATGTCAAACTTTATCCGTTAAAATCAGCTACTGCTGCATCCATAGCCAAGAAGCTGGTCAAGGATTATATAGTCAAGGTAGGGAAACCAGAGGCTATTCCTTCTGACAATGGATCAATGTTCACTGCATTTCGTTGGAGGCAAACATTAACCAGTTGTGGTATAAAACAAATTCTAACATCAGTGTACCACCCTTTGGCGAATCCTGTGGAACGAATTTTTTGTGAATTAAACCGGTTCATGAGAACATATTGCCACAACCAGCAACCCAAATGGATCGATTATCTTGACGATTTTCAGGTAATTGTAAACAATATGCCAGATACTACGACAGAATACACCCCATACGAACTGATGTTTGGAAAACAGGAACAGAATGACTGGATTCGACCAATTCCTAATGTAGCTATTAACAAAATAAAGTACAACAATGCTTACTCAATATAATGGAAAAGGCAAGGAAAAGGAAAATATATTTTGACAATGGAAAAATAAAAACATATAAAGTGAAGGACCAAGTTTTAGTAAAAACTCATCCTAATGCTTCACTTATACAGAGGAAGAACACAAAATGGCAATTATTGTATCAAGAACCATTTGTGATTACCAAAATACCCCATCCAGGAACTTATATTTTGAAGGATGTGAAGAATGGAAAGGTGAAAGGGAATGTATCCTCATCACTTGTTAAAGGAATTTCATGATAACTGAAGATTCTGAAGATTGAAGATACTATTCTTCTCAAATAATATTGATTAGACAATTTTCATTAAACCTATGAATCATACTTAGGATAGTTTCTTTCTTTTTGCAATTTAGTAGTTAGTTTTTCTTTTCAGGCATAATGTACGAGAGATATGCAGACATTATGTATTTGTTTTCCACTGTAAAGATAAGTTTTCTTTTCAGTATGCAGAGAATTTAGCTATAGTATGAATAATTTCTTTTAAAAAAATTTTTTTATTTAGTTGATAGTAACTTCAATCAGGTTTCACAATGTATAATGACTATGGGTTAGTGACTCAAATGAATCTGGTCTATGGCAAGATATTTTTTTCTTATGTCAATTTGACAATGTTAGTGTATGTTTGTATTTTTTTTTTTACTCGCTGAGCTGAAGTCATGTGGTTAGGAAGGGGTAACCCGTTGTCAGTTAAAAAAAACCGCCTATTACTTTGTTTCAGCCTTTTATGATGGACATTCTCTTTATAATTGTACTATTGTTGTAACATACCTGTCTATGTAAATTATGTTATGTCAATTGTTGCTCGCGAAGTTACCAACTGAGCGAATGCCGATCAGTTACAAGCACACCAACAAGTGTTAAAGCCCATCTGAAAGATGACAAGCACAAGTTGAGACGGCATCACCAGTTGGATTAGTGTATATTGCATTCTATGGTTGTTGATAGAAATGAAGAACACCTTACGACTTCCGAATATTTTGAATTCAGGACAGAGAATTAGAAAGAACTTTAGATTAGATTCTATTTCAGCTCAGCATAGATCAAACACCTTTTCCACGGAACCTACACCGACTCTTATTTTCATGTTAACCATATGCGGAAAACCATAATACCCACGAGGATACGGTGAAATGGGAACAGAATTCAATCAGTTACCCGGAGATGACAAATAGAAGGAAATCGTAGATGGACGTAAACCAACGTGTCGACGGTTCACCTCAAGACACAGAAGATTAACAGTGTTGTGTTTCTTTTGTGAACAGTGTTTAAATTCAATCAAAAAAATATCCAAGTCGTAATTTTTTTTTTCCATTGTAATTCAATTAATTTTCTTTGCAAATGAGAAATACGAGGATGGTAAATCTACCCCGAGGTTTTCCTGGGTTTTCCTTTGTGGGGCTTGGCCAAATGGCTAGATTACCCGTTTGAGACATCCCAAGGCGAGTGACAGAAGCTTTGAGTGATGATGAAAAAGGTTTCTGATCACAGCTCATGCCATCCTCGACAAATGAATAAAAGCAAGCAAGTAAGCTATGCATATAAGCTGCATCAGGAATTTTCAAGCAGCACAGGATTTGTCAGCAGTATATACACCCAAATCTATAATTTCCATTTGGATAGTCATTAACTAACACCAAAATATCATAAGAAATATAGTGGACATTAATACAGCATCATAAACAATCACCAATGTAGCGTTGTGTGGATGCTCGTGTTCGTTTTTGCCCAAAAACGTTCGTCCACAAGAGGGGCATATATGATGTATCAGGCAGCGTAACTTGCTGTGACAGTGCTATATATATAATAGAGGGAAACATTCCACGTGGGAAAAATATATGTAAAAACAAAGATGATGTGACTTACCGAACGAAAGCGCTGGCAGGTCGATAAGACACACAAACAAACACAAACACACACACAAAATTCAAGCTTTCGCAACAAACTGTTGCCTCATCAGGAAAGAGGGGAAGGAGAGGGAAAGACGAAAGGATGTGGGTTTTAAGGGAGAGGGTAAGGAGTCATTCCAATCCCGGGAGCGGAAAGACTTACCTTAGGGGGAAAAAAGGACAGGTATGACTCGCACACACGCACATATCCATCCACACATATACAGACACAAGCAGACATATTTAAAATTGTTCATTACTCTGTGGCGGTCAGTGCTCACATAATTATTCTTAAGATATAGAGCTTTTGTTCTTCTTAAGAGTAAATTTATTTTACTAGAGGAGAGCCATTCTTGTGATGTAAAAATCGACGCCATTGTGAGTTTTTGATTCACATTGTAAAATATATGTGTATATGGAAGGAAATCAGTTAATAGAACAATAAAATATTGTTCATTTCAAAAAGGTACGTGTTATTCTACACCCAGCGTATACTTCTATTGTGATTTAATAATAAATACCAGCTTGAGAACAGTTCCGATGGGAGCGTTCAGTTCTAGTGAAATAGTTCGATGTTTTCTTTGGAAAAGAAGTCACTTCATGGATCATTCAAATCCACAATAGTACCTGGACATTTCTCAGAACTGAAAGCAATTTGATTGCTATGCAACAGAGCCCCGAAGACTATTCCTCCGTACTTTGGTTACCACTTTCAGCTCAACACGGTATCTGCAGCATCTGGAGCAGATTTCTACAACAGCGGAAGCGTGAAATTACTATCAGTTTCACACATCGCCCTGTGTACGCTGTATGTATTTACCCACAACAGTGAACATACAGTTACTCACACACATAGAAAGACAATACAAGGTGGTGTGGGAAACATTTCAGTATAAAGGTCCTGTGGAGCTAAACAGTAATTAGCCTAGTAGTAGTAGTAGTAGTAGTAGTAGTAGTAAAAAAAAAATTTTTTTTCCAGAGGAGCCTTTATAATGGCCACCTGTAGCCAGGTGGAGGGGTGCACTCCAGCAGCATAAATATCATAGCATATGCATATCTCAACACTTCACTGAAAGATAATGAGTACAGCACTCATCAAAATGTCATGGTATTTTAACACTGCCACCTGACTGGAAACCCGAGAGCTTTTCACCTGCAAGCCTGGAAGACTGTAAACTTTCCAGAGTGTCTCTGTGGTGTCACCGCCAGACACCACACTTGCTAGGTCGTAGCCTTTAAATTGGCCGTGGTCCGTTAGTATACTTCGGACCCGCGTGTTGCCACTATCAGTGATTGCAGACCGAGCGCCGCCACGCGGCAGGTCTAGAGAGATTTCCTAGCACTCGCCCCAGTTGTACAACCGACTTTGCTAGCGATGGTTCACTGACAAATACGCTCTCATTTGCCGAGACAATAGTTAGCATAGCCTTCAGCTACGTCATTTGCTACGACCTAGCAAGGCGCCATTATCAGTTGCTATTGATATTGTAAAGAATGTACAGACAAGAGCTACGTTCAACATTAATGGATTAAAGTTAAGTATTCCACAAGCTACATCCTTTTTTTCTAGTCTAACTTCCTTGTCCTGTTCCAGACCTCACGCCAGCCTGCGTGAGCTAAAACGCGTGCCTTTCGGCTTCCTCTTACATTAGTGGGTTAGCCCTCTTGCCAATCCACAACAGTCTCTTACCTCAGCAGCTGCATTGATGACAAGTGCTAAGAATATACTTTAATTTTTTGCTAAAGTTCTACACAAATTGTAATTATATTTATATCAAATTAGTAACAAAAGTAATGATACATACTATTAGTCTGCAGTGAATTTACTTTCATTGTTTGGAGTTATGTGATCTCTCTGACAAAATACTCTACCACAGTACATAAAGAGAATTATGAAAATGACAACAAGAACAAAGGAGTATTGAAACTGCTGTCTTCAGCACAACTGGGAAACCTCTGTGTTTGCAAGTCTACAATTGAGGCAGTGTTGGCCACAGCACTTTTTTCTCTATGGTGCATATAATAACTTCTGCATTGTTGTATTACTATTTTGTAATGAAATTAGTATTTACACAAAGATCTGTAGTGCAGCTTGAAGTTGAGGTTAGATTGCAACATGATAGATTGTTGGGGCTGATGAAGCCAATGAGCATGTCTTCATCAGAAGCAGTTCTGTTACAGATGCAGAAAACACTTAGTGGTCGGATGTTACGTTCTATTCACACAATAGAGCAATGTAATTCTGACTGTGTAAGATATGCAATCAAATTATTTTTATAGTTCCACTAAATCTCTTGGGATCACCACCACTGTCTTTTTCTTAATACACTGTGCATTTGACACTTACATTCAGATCAGGATTTGACACAACTGCTTTGATTAATTGCTATGAAACACATTGCCTGCTTGGTGCCTTCCCATTTGGGTACTTTCAACCAACTGCAAGCAAACACTGTAGCCACTGCTCCACCAAACACTTGAGTAATGGGGCTGTCCCTAAACTGCGAGACTCTTGAAATTTCTCTGTTTAACAGATCTTTCTTTTCCCTCATCCTCTTCTGGGAGTGAATTGAACTACTACTACTTTCTATTCTTCCACAACATATCCCTCTTTCCTCACCGAGGTCGGGACATATAGCCCCAACAGTTAGCACTGGCATTTTTACTTTTAAATGAGTAATGACAGTACTGTAACTTCATTTCCTGTAGCTAAGTACTGGCCAGCCATTCTGTCCCTTCTTAATTAACCAGTTTAAGCACGGCATTTTAATGCATAGCCTTTTTTGTATATCTGTCAAAACAACAGATGCAGGATGACTCTGTGAGTACCTCAATAACATAGCTCAGATGACACAGTAGAAGCACCATTTCCATTTTATGAAAAGGTTCTCAGCGATGGCCAGAGTTCGAAGGCTGTTCAGATTAGTGCAGCTGCTTTATGCTATGTTGTAAAGACTGTTTCCTCAAGATATGAAAAAAGTTCTGGTGTAATCTATATCACAATAGTTCATAGTAACATTTTTTTCTATTGTAATTTAAACATTTGACAAAGTTGGTGATTTGGCCTTGCTTCTTACTCATTATTGCTCTTCACTGATCAATTTCCCCCCCCCCCCCCCCCCCCCAAAAGCTCCAAATACTGTCATCACCGAAGATGCTGCTTTTCTCAATACACCGGACACACTGGCTGTGTGGCTATAAAATAAAACCAGCACTTAGGATACTGCAGACTATCTTATAATATTGCAAATTAACTTCCTCTTGTGTAAGAATACTCAGTAGCTGCTTCTCTGGAAGACAATGTGTAAACTGTGATGTGTTTCTCAAGGTGGTAGGTGAAGGGAGTGATACCTAAAATATAATAAGGCCACATGAAATGCCAAGGTATTCAACCCTCAAGTTTGATATCTGCTTTATTTTTTAAGATTATACTGTAATTTTATTCTGAATGAGGTCATTTTGTTTTTTATTTATTTTTTTGTTTTTGATTTTAACAATTTAATGGAATATGAACCAAACAACCACACACACACACACACACACACACACACACACACACACACACACACACACACACACACACACACACACACAGACAGAGAGAGAGTGTGTATAACTTACCTAGGTGGAACCCATATGGCCCTTCAACAGACGGTGAATCAACCTTTATGGAACACTGTTCAAGAATTATAACGCCAAGCGGTTCGGACCACTGTTCTCTGGATTTGAAGTAAAACAGAAGATTGCCACGAAGTCTACACCAGCGTTCCAAGCTGACTGTTAACAACATCACATTAAAACTTTACAAGTTTATGAGATTTTGTACCACAAAAGTAATGCTTATCTCGTAAAATTAAGTAATCTAGTGCCATCTGAAGTAAAGTTCAAAGTAAAATTTAAGAACTTAAATTGTGGTGCTTTACAAAAATACTTTATACACAGTATTAACACTTTAAAAAGTTGAAAGAAAACAAACAAACAATTAGAAACTAATGCTTCTGTACCCAAATAACAATTTTCTTCAGAATCATGCATTACCTACATTAAAGAAGAAAAATCCTTGCTATGGTCTTATAACACTTTTAGCTGCTTCTAAATCAAACTAAAGTCTTAAATACATGCAATAACAAAGTCATAGTGACTTTAAAAAGCACTTAATATAAATTCATTTAAATCATCACTCTATCCTGATAACAGACTGTCATTTATAAATATGCTATGTGCAAAAGCTATGTCATTAAATCTTTGCAATAGGTCTTCTGAAATTCTTTACAACACAGAAAGAAAACTAGATGCTCAAGAATATTCCTTAATAACAAAAAACTGAAAATTACAATTTTTTGCAAAACAGTGAGCATGCATTATGACACAAAAAGCTCCTCACTTAGAAATGGAGTACATTATTAACAAGTGAACAGGAAAGAAAAGCCATTACACCAGAAGATTTAGTTTTCATGTGCAGTGTGTAAAGTGTGTTAATGTCATTGGCATATAGGCTCTCTCTATGGAAAGGTAGAATTGTCATATGTGAAAGCCACAGATAAAGCATAAGTTTCCATTCCCTTCTCCCACCAATGTAGTTCAAAAGACAAGAAGAGCACTGTATATAGAGAAATAACAAGCCCTCTATGCTCTTTAGAATATTCAGAATAGCGCATACAATGTACCACTAAGATTATTACCGAAAGCACCCAACTATGCCAATGACTTCCTCTTAAACCTGCAACATAAGCGAATTAGTGTAATCCAACTGGGAAATCCAAAGTAAGTGCTAGTGACTTATTTGTGCTTATTATTTTGCCAGTACCTTTGCTTGGTCCACTATAGCAGCTCAGTTCTCGAAGACTCTTTGATCTTTTCCCTCTTTTGTTGTCTTTCCCTGGAAAGTTTACAAGACCCAAGAATCTAACTGTTCTTTAAAAAGTATTTGACATGAGTCTTCTCTTTTCCAGGGATATGCAAGAGTTTAGTAAACCAATCAACCAAATACAGATTATTCATTCCTTCACCATGTTATTTAAATAACATGAAGATGACCTGAATATTGAACAGTGGAGGAAAGACCAAGACAGCAAACAATTAACTATATTAAAATGAAATTAATAAAACCATAACAATTATAGTTTAATTTATCTGGTTATATGTTTCTGAAATAGCTATATGAATTTCAGTACAAAAATATGTACAACATCTGTAAGCAGAAATCTCTCAGTTTTTCACACAATTTATTAAATAATACTTAAAATGGAAACAAATTAAGTATCTTTTACACATTTATAATAATTTTGGTTACATTATCAGCAATTATCACATTATTAGCAACTGTCCAGTGAAGGACACATGCTTAGCTGAGATCCTAGAGTTTTTATTATGCCAGCATTTTATCATAGTCTTTATTGAACCAGTCATACATAAATATTAGCTCAATGTCTCTGCAACATTAAGAGAATTCCCATGTCTCTAAGAAATATCACCCAAATGCTAAATTACCAACAAGAACCGGTCTAAATCTAAAATGGGAGTTATGAGCAGAAATTGGAGACACCACTTAGGGGTGAGTGCCTGCACAACTTCCATCTATTGAAACAGGAACTATCTGACTCCGAGTTGCAGACATACAACTTAAAAGAAAAAGAAAGGTGTTTTCTTATACAGTATTTGCAGTGTTTCACCACAAACCCTGTGTCAAGACAGTTGAAATTTTAAGATAAAATATAAATAAATAACAGATAAAATATAAATAAATAACAGCTATAGAAGTGAGGAGACAGTTCAAATGTTAAATAGAGAGAGAGGGGAAGGCTAAGTAAGAGAGAAGAAAAACTAGACACGGATTATTAATTCAGGAACAGGTGGTTAGCAAGGTTTAGCAAATGTTGAAAAATATACCATCAATGAAATAGTGGAACAAGTTTCAATATCTTCAAGTTCCCAATATTTTCCAAAGCAGGCACTTAGCATGATATTGTGCTGATGGTGTGGGCTATGTCTGTGACTATTCACAGTGACTGGTCACTGGTCTTTCCTACACAAATAGGTAAACAGGATGCTATGAGGTTAGTTGACAGTTCGCGCATCTGCTCTAATAGGTTCTGCTTCTTTTGACCTGTTTATCTGTTTGCAACTAATGGCTGTTCTAAACAATAACCAGCAGAGTGAATGTAACTTGCTTAACCAAAGCCTGCCACAGCTTTGCTCCCTTATCCCATCTGGAGAATAATAATAATTATAATAATAATAATGTAACATTTGGCAGCAAAATTTGCTTTCTTTGAAGCCCACATTTTCTGCATTCTTTGTGAGTGGGCTTGCTTCCACTCCTCCATCCAAAGTGCACCGCCTCTTCTTTCAGTTGTTTACCTCAGTGTAGCCCATTCATCACTAGATACTTATGGAAGAGATCCCTGTCACAGACATCTTTTGATCTGATTTGTAGGAGGCTGAGGTCTTCTTTGGCATTACTATACCAGGGTATTGTGGTTTTGGTGTCTGAATATAAAAATGGGAAAAGTTTTCTTGGGCAAACTGTTCCCATCCTTTAATTTGAGGTGGTCATAAAATTGAACACATTGTTTGCAGATTGAGATTGAATTTTTATTTTTTTTATTTTATCATGAACTTTCTTGTTTGATCTTCTTTGGTGGTTATCATTCTTCTAACTGGAGTCCGTGACTGGCCTAATGATTCTGCACTCTTCCTTTCTCCGGTTTTTTGAGGACACTTTTATTTAAATTCATAGAAAGGGTTTTGGCCTCATACATAATTACTGTCTTCAGAACCATTTCATGTTGATGTATCTTAGCATTTTGTGGAATGCATTTTTTGTTGTAGATCATGCAAGACATCTGACAGGTAATTTCAAGTTTATACATTTGTTCCTTACAAGCATCCTTGCTCAGCCCCCTTTTCATATTGATCAGATTCCCTTGGATTTAGTTCCAATTCTATACTCTGTTTCCATCTATCTCGTTGGCCATGTCCTAACCAATTTTTCAAGAACACAGCCGAAAAGCATTTGAGGCAGCCCACTGGCTTTCTGACATCTGTTGTTATCTCAATTTATCTGAAAAGCATCCTAAGAACTTTATCTTTAAGTCTGTATCCACCAAGGTGGCTCTAATTAACACTAAGTTTAAGGCCAGCCTTAAATTCATTAAGCGTGCTTAACAAGCCTTCATAGTCTACTGAATTGTAGCCTTTCTTGAAGTCCACAAAACAGACACATACTGCCTAGACCTTAGAGTATAATATCTGATAATGCTTTTGAGATTGTGGATCTCTTTGGCAATTGAACAACCTCCCCTGAAGCCCCTTGGGTATTCCCCTATTTTGTGTTTGACTTGGGCTTCTAAATGCTCCAGAACAAAGTGAGAGAATTGGGTTGGTTCTTGGTGGCAGCTATGTTCCTATATAGTGGTAGGTGTATTTCATGCCACCTTTCTTGTGCAATGGATATTCGGGCTGTTTTGCAGTGTTTGGGTAGTTTCCTCCCTCCCTCCCTCCCTTCCTCTCTCTCTCTCTCTCTCTCTCTCTCTCTCTCTCTCTCTCTCTCTCTCTCCCCCCCCCCCCCCCATTACAAGATTCCCTCAGTTCTGCAACTACTGAGCATTCTCCAGCTGCTTTATTATTTTTGAGATGGGCGATGTGACACTATGTTTTGTCTTTGTTAGATGTACTCTACTCTGGGCACCAGAGAATGTGTCTGCTGATCTCAACTGGGCTTTTTGGTTTATAACAGTTCCGTAGTTTTTTAAAGTAATCAGCTGGAATGTTACAATTTTCCTAATCTGAAGTCACTAATGTACTGTTCTGCAGAAACCGTAATGATGGCAACTTATAGCCCACGAGTTCATACTTACAGGTTCTATAATACTATCTGGTTTCATTTCTCAAAAGATTTTGGTCTATCTTTTCAACTGGTGGTTTTTCATATTAACTTTCCTCAGTTCTGATTACTCTAGCTGTTTGGGCCTTTTGGATTTTGTAGTTTTCTTAATCAGTTTCCCATTTTTTGCCTAACACTGTTTCCATGCAGTCAGCTTCTCCTTGGGGGCTGATTTGCAAGTGTCATTCCAGCAGGCATATTTTTTGTTTCTTTTGACTTCTGCAACTTCTTTGGTCACCTCAATAGGGCACCTTTTGGCATTATTACAGTTGCAATCACTTGGTCTAGCCCTTTCTGTCAAAGTTTATCATTACCAAAAAGGCATGATTTGTTTCGGGACCTTTTGGGGATCAGCTTGAATTCTGTTATTGACATGTGGTGATCTGAGGCCACAATCATGTCTTTTCTATGTTTGACATTCATAATTTCTGGATTGTTTCTCCCAGAGATCTTGACGTGATCTGTTTGGAGCTCCCCTATGATTTGGACAGGAGATCACCAAGTTGTTTGCTTGCTCAGTAAATGTTTCTATGTTTTTCTCAATTAAAAAGGTGAGACTCTATGACTGATACTTTTTGAGTTTACATATAACAATAATTTTTACTTGATACAGTAATAACATTTTGGTTTCAGCACTTTGAGTGGGTAGTTACTTTTCCAGCATAAATTTTCTTTGACTAAAAATTAGTTAATATTAAAAGGTAAAAGAGTGTAACATGGTTATCTGAAATGGTTTAAGGACTTCATTGTCAAACCAAAATTATTGTATTGGTAATTTAAATTCATGGTTATGTACCCTGTTGTAAACACACTTACTTGAAGGGCACAAAGGATGATTATGAACATAAAAGACAAATTGGAACAATTATTTATGTTAGTCAGTTTTATTCACTTCAACAACACATTTAATTTCAAGAGCTTACACCCTTATCTTCAGGGGAATTGGTGAATTACATGAGAATTTCTTTACCGGGTGTAGCTGATTGTTCTACATTGTATTTCATTTTGAAGATGCTTCAATGAAGGAAAAAACTGCAGGTAATTGCGCGCACGCGCACGCACACGCACATCACTAAAGTGTACAAATAAACACAAAGGGCACTGATAATCCTAACACTGAATGCCAATAAAAACATTTTTAAAAAATAAAAAACATTAAAAAAAAAAAACAGCCCGTACCACCCACCCCCCCCCCCCCACACACACACACACAAGATACAAAACAATCTGCAGTGTGTCTTCACGGGAACATTTTCAAAATGAAATGTAGGACTGGCAACTGAATGATTAGGGTTTAAAATCCTATCAATGACAAGGTCATTCGAAATGGAGCACAAAACTTGATTTGGAGAGGGATAGGAAAGAAAATCAGCTGTTTTCTATTCAAAGATACCATCTCAACACTTGCCTCAAGCAATCTTGAGAAACCTATAGCAGGGCTTTTGATGTGGAAACTGAGCTCTAATCCTTTCAAATGAGAGTCCTGTGTTACCATCACGCCAGCTTGCTGAATAATACACAGTTATGCATCTCCAGTTTGCTTATTTCCTGTTACCCATTGTTAGAAATGCATCTGAATTTTTTCCTGTTATTAATGCCGTGGTTTATGTTTCAGGAATTTAAAAAAATTTGGTCTTGGTGAAAACAGTTTATAGATCACTTACACAGAATCTTTTAACAAGGTAACTTAGCAAGGTATATATTTTGAATGTTTTGGATACTAACACTTACTTTACAAAATGTTAGATCTATTTAACAATGGGAAATCCAAAGTATAAAGCAAAAATGTACAAACAATATTTACCCCCCTGAAAATAAAAATAATATTTTCACTGATAAATTGGGAGCTGTAGAATGGTCCTCAATTTCATTACTTAATGACGCTCTTTTCTCTGCTTTACTAAAATGTTTATCATCATGCAAAAGTTTGGAACATAAACCTGTGAATTATCCCACAAATTATACCTGGTATATTTCAGTTTATGAATACTGTCAACAGCTGTTAATGTTTTCTGTTTTTGTTATACAGTTCTGAATTTTCAAACCGCAGCAATGTCTTGTGTCAGTTTTATTCACTTCTGTGGTATGCTCAAGACAAGCCAACACAAAATGTCTGATATTTACCCTCTGTAATGCACCTCATGGTGATTTGCAGAGTTTAGATGTAGATGTAAATATGCATAACAACACATGGAAGAGTCACTCTTCCATGCTTTTTGTTTATCCTAGACTTATTATCTCCAGATGGTGGAAAGGACGTCCCAAAAGAATTTTGTTTTCTGAGTATGTCAGTCACACCACACTTGATTATGTAATTTTTTTTATAAGCTGTTACGTTTCTTTTGTATTACAAGCAAGCTAATGAGTCTGCATAAAAAATAAAAAAACTGCTACAATCATTCTTTCATTTCAGTACAATTTCTGCATAATTAACCACAGGCAGCTAAGGACAGGAATTTTACTTTTAACACAAATTCTATTACAGGCAGTATTACTTCAAATGCTTATTATGCATGCAAAAATCTTTAATAACAGTCATCATGCAAATTACTACATTTGTACATCACAATAATATTAGTTAGTGGCTTCATATATGGGGAATAAACATCATCTTTTGTCATAAAATTTGAACTACACTCAGAATTTTCATTACTTCATGCTGTAACAAACAGAAGTTCCATAAGACAAATTCAATCAAATGCAATTCATAAATCTGATATGAAATGTCCTAAATGCATGAAATTGCCTGTCAAGTACATAGTATAAATACAGTAACACTATTACAAAAAGGTTAGATAGCTACTCATCACATAGAGGAGGCACTGAGCCACAGACAGGCACTATGAAAAGATTGCTAAACATTTAAGCTTTCGGGGAAAAAGCTTTCTTCTAAAGTAGACAACACATGTAACATTTACACAAGCACAATTCATACACAAATGACCACTGTCTCTGACCCCTGTCCTCCTTCGGAAATTTTCAAAGAATTTTTTGTTCGAAAGCCTAAATGTTTGGCAGTCTTTTCACTACACATACCTGGAACTCAACACCTCCTCTATGAGGTGAGTATCACTATCCTTTTCCTAATATTATTATTATTTCAACCTGGACTTTCCATTGTTTGTATAAATATAGTTTACAGTGATCTTTCAAAAGTGCATGGGCCACTTAACAGCAAGGAGAGCATTGCTGTTATTGTTATTTAGTGTATGGCTTCATGTAGCAAAAAAATAACATTTTGACAAAGAAAGACAATAAAAAGTCACTAGTCATATAAATCAAACAATTTGGGAAAATACTGTGTGAAATACAGTAACAGTCATTAGATTGTATGTTAAAAGCATAATAAAGAAGAGACTGTATACTAAAATTCATTAACATTTAATTATGCTGAATACTTTTTTTTCCCTATCCCTTCGCATACTGGGCAACACATTTATACACGCTTTCTTGTATGGGTTCGATGCAAAAAGAGGAAATTTTACATAATAATTTTATACATTACATCTGTTCTGTGGTGTTTTAAAGAACCTCTTGTGGTATAATAGAATTTATTATTTTTTGAAATACAAGACAGAGCTGTATTAATATTCTTTTATTATAACTGGTTTCAGTATTGCACCAATCATCTTGGTACAAAAAGATTAATAGTTCTCATATGTCATATCAATTACTCACACAGGAAACCATGAACATACAAAACCATTAAAATTACTGACAAACAAAAATGCACTAAGTGTTTTAACACAGAAGTGTTTGTGACCTATTAAAACAGTAGACAACTGTAAATTGCAGTTATCACCTGTTGTTCTAATGGGTCACACCCTCTTCTGTGAAAAGACACTTGCTGCCTTTCTGTGTGTGCGCAGCTGTGATGATCTTATATGTAGGGCCTACCATATGGTTTTCCATGTCAGTAATTGAAATCTTTTCATACTGCGAAGATGGTGCAATACTAAAACTAGTTCTAATAAAAGATTATTAATACCACTTCGTGTAAACCATGAAAAAATAACATAAAATAAAAAAAATTTAAAAAGACATTGTATTATTTTCCATCTTAAGGACCAGAGGGAGCACTTTTTAGGGTAATCATCATAAATATTTTGGCATACAACCATTCATATCAGGAACGTAACTGACTAGCAGTGTGTTTCAGGAGTCCAGCTCCTGTCATCGGCTGTCTAAGTTAATCCTATGTAAAATGAACTTCAAGAGCACTTAAGGTCAAAATATAAAAACAAATAAAATTATTCAGCCATGAAGTCCTTGGCTCACTATAAAAATGGCAACACCAGATTCACTGTCCTGCTTATCCGTATTACTGCACATCCTCCAAAAGTGTTGCTTCTGTAAGGCGATAAACACCGGTCACACCAGCTGCAGTCTGTCAGACCTGTACGTGTGTTTACAAACTAATGATGCATGAAGAGGCAGCTGATGTGACGGGTGTTTAGCACCTTACAGAAGCAACACTTTGTGCTATATGCAGTAACATAGATAAGTGGAGCAGGGAATCTGGTAATGCTGTTTTTACATCTACATCTACACAGTTAGCCTTCTGCCGCCGAGTAGTGTTTCAGCAGTGTGCAGGTAATGCTGTTTTTATAGTAAGAGGAGGACGTAATGTCCAAATACTTTTACCTGCTTTTATATTTAAGTGGTTTTAAAGTGCATTGACTCCTGAAATGCATTGCTGTGGATTATGTTCCTAATATTAGTGGTTGTATGCTAAAATATTAATAACAATTAACAAAAAAGACACATTACTGTTACTGGAATTTGCCAGCAAAAAATGTTCAAAAATGTTGTTACCCTTCTAGCATAAATCATTAACTTCTCTACTACACTAACCCACAGTATTACAGATGTAAAATTGTTAATATACCAAATACCACGGCAAAATCACCCAGTCCTTGTCTACAATTAATCACTCATGCAACTGTAAGTTACGAATGGAACTTTTAGCTCTTACCAACACACTGACTTCATAAAGGCAAGGCAAGAGGTTTCACAGCACCTTCACAGCATTTAGACTGGAAAGGGACACAATGTTTGTTCTAATAGATCTTTGCCTTAAAAAAAAAAAAAAAATTAGATGAAGTAGCTGCCATTACAAAGCAGATAGATGTATTATATGATGATTCCCGCTTCCTGCTTGCACTGTTACTGAAAGATATGTGGGTATCATATGTAATATATGGTTTTTAATAGTTAAAAAAGCAACAAGAACAACTACTGTCGCTTGTAAGACCTGTTCCATTCATCTTAAGTTCTCCTAGTAATATGTTCTGATTTGCAAAATTGTACACTAAACTCCTGTTTCCTTCTGTTCATTCGCAGTACATCTAAATTCTAGAAGTATCACTTGTTACCCACAATGTAACACAATGACTGTCTTTAAATGTTGTTTGTACTAGTAATCCGTTTACTTTGAAACAATACTTGGTGGCACAAATGTAACCACTGGCACAAAAATCTGCAGTTCCTTCTCAAGGAACTGAAGAAACCTTGCATTCCGTGAGGTCTCAAAAATATTAGCTAGTGATAAACCAGATTCAAGGCACAATGAAGCATCTTAAAATATATTTTTGAAAATCTAAGCAGTTTTGCTATAGGAAAACATCTCCTAAACCACCACCCAGGATAGTTATCATAAATGGTTATGACATGGCACACCATGCATTTTCCAGTCAGATGATAATTGAACAGATTGACTGGAAACACTAAGAACAGTATGTATAATCATCAGCTATAATAGTCCACTGAGAAGTATCTCCTAAGAGGTTACCCACTGACTATTGCTTGTTTCTGTGTGTCACACACCAATGAGTATATAGGAAAAAAAGCCTTGTGCCTAACTCACAATTTCAGAACATGATAATCCTAAACTCTTTGGAGTCAAGGGAAACGAATGAACTGAATTATGCTATCAAATCCTGGGCAAAGCATAGATGAATCAATTATAGTAGTTATGGAGATCTATACACTTGCTTGTGCCCTTACAAAAAATAAATAAATAAATAAAATAAAATAAAATAAAATTTCCTCATTACAGATGTCAAATGTTGGAAGTTGGGCAGAATGATAAAACACTACAGGCACTATACTGTGGCAGAACTAACATCAGACGTTAATAATGGGCACAGTCATCGGACATAAATAACTAAATTTTACTTCTTATGTACATGCAGTATTGTAAGAACTACACAAATTCTTAGGTGATTTGGGGTCTAAATGGTGAAAAATTTAGTGAACAAGAGCTGCCACTTCCGGTTTTCACCAAGCTGGGGACTGAGTCAAACTGAGCTTGAGTGCCAGATATTTCAAATATATGTCAGAGATCATCAAATGTAATGGCTCATGAAGGTGACATGCCAGTTTCTCGGGAAACTATGATGGAATGTTTTCAGTAGGTAAGAGATCTCGACAGCCTGCTGGCCAGGGTAACAGTCAAACAGGACTCCGCACAGAGGTAAATCAGGATGGCACAGGCAAACTGCAGTCTTTTGTGTTATCATGTTGGAAGATATAATAATGGAAACCAAAAGATATGACACAGCTGACAGCCATAACACATCAGAAATGTAATAGCTATGGTCCAAATTACCAGCTATCAAAATGATGTGACCATACTGTGTAGCCAATGGCACTCCATACTATCACACCAGGTACTGGACCAGAATGACAATGACGAATGCAATATAGCTACATTTGTTCTCCTCTGAGCCTCCAGAAGTGGATACCTACAATATGGTGTTGCATACTGAACTGGGACTTGTCTGCAAAGATGTGTGGAATCACTCCTGCATCCCGTGCCGTCATTGGGCACAGTACTGTCGGGAAGCCTGTCTTTGCCTTCAGCATTATGGAAAGCCCCAGCAACAGTAGCCACACAATGATTTTGTCATATGTGCTGCTTCAGACATCATCATATTTTATGCACGGTAATTGTCTTACTGCAAATGAGGGCATTTCTTAACTCAAGGCACAAACAATGTATCTGTCATCTCAGGCTCCAGTCCACGCAGCACTGAGTTCCTGTGTGGTACTGAGTACAGCCCTCTTCAATCTAATGATTCCATATTCAGACAACAATCACGCGATCCCGACCAATGCAAGTGGCAACATCATGGAACAATTAACCGCTGTCTCTACAAACCGCGTTCCTTCCCGGTACACATTTCTATGTCTTTCACGAGTCCAAATGTAATTCTGAATGAGAATCCCACTGCATAATTTTCTTTGGCTACAGAATATAAATGGCATCATACATACCTACTTTTTGTGTTTGTGCTGAAATTCTAACCATTTGCATATCCATGCATGTAGTATCCTTCATACCAATTTGATGTGTTGCAAATTTAATGATCAGTGGTGTATACGTCAGCTGTAGAGATCATTAATGTGTTTTGATTAAATTTATCCATTAAGCTTTGCATGAGGCAGCTTAGATTACATTGTTTCCTAGACCTATACAGGTCTAGAGGAGATGGTGATCCAGTGAGGGGGGGGGGGGGGGGGGGGGGAGATGGTTACAACCATGCAGTCCTATGTAAGTATAGTTTTGCTAATGTTTTTGTATCGTAAATTATGTCATTTGATATTTATATATCTGCCATGTTAGTGATGTCATCAGTCTACCAGTGCAGTATTGGGCTGTCTACTAATCTCAGGTTTTAACTTGAGGTGAGACACAATCATGACTGATAGCATACAGACTGTGTCATCATTGAGAGTTTGAGGGTTGCAGGTACAATCAGTTACAAAACATTATTGGTGTAAGGTGAAACATGGGTATACAGACAGTGGACTTATTGCATGTCGCTAACACCAGTGTATTGCCCAACTCTAATCCTAAATGAACAATATACCCACTCTCCAATAACAACTAACCCTGGCACCTGAGTACAGTGTGTTCTGTTGGTTGGTTGTGAAAATAAGTCACAGGATATGCTGTTAAACACAAAGGGCCCAAACTGAAGAGTTCTCGATCTATTGTGTTATCATGTTATTTGTAATAAAAAATTTAGTATGGACAGTGTTAAATACAACTATGAGGGTATATTAAGTGTCTCTGCTAACTAAATTATCAACGGAACAAACATTGAGGGTATCTTGGATAACACTGTCCATGAAAGAGGGTGCAGTAGCGAGATATGGATAGTTCAGTGCCTGTGCTACATTTTGTTTCAAACAGTGGTTGTTAGCAGAATGTATCCAGATATGTTTGGTGCCGCACACCACAATTAGTGTCCTCGGGACTTCCACTTACAGTCAACAAGCATAAGCATTGCCAACATTTACTACACTGAGAAAACATTAAACAACACAACATATTAAATGTTTGATGACAATAATATGGTGATGTTGGATATGGGGAAGGGGCATGGTCATCAGCTCCCTTGGAAACACCATCATGCCATTTATTTGGTGAAGATGGGGAGGGGGGGAAGGGAGGCAAAGAAGAACGGGGGATGGGGAGCAGCAAGGCTGTCTCCACAGGTGGAGTTGCTTATTATGCACGAAATTCCACCTAACAATTATGAAAAAGCTGTCACCACGATATATCAAGCTATTACTATGAAAACCGATTAATAAAACTGTTGAACTGCCTGGATAAGCTATTAAGCCAGAAGTGTGTTACGTGAAGTTGGTGGACAAATCTCCAGCCAAAATGATAGTTGCCCTAACGTCAGTACATAAAATACATGTAGCCAAAACATGCTGAACTGAAAACGGCACGTCACAAACGTCACAGAGAGATGGATGCTCCCACTGGAGGAGGAAGTCACGCACTACTAGCAAGATTCTATGCACAGTCTGGTAAGCAGCACTTCCTTCCAGCGGTGTGGTTGGCATGAAGTTCCCCATGCATGCATGCATGGTTGATTTGGGTGACTGAAGTTTGTTTGTTGTTCATCACTTCAAACAATTTTGTTTCACACTGACACACAATTCACCTGTTGGACAATGAGACGACTGCATGCAAGGCGATGGCCCATCAGCTCTCACCACCATCTCTACACATTTCTTTGGCTGTTTTACTGACAGTCACACTTCCCTGTATCTTGATGTTTTCAGGTATTCAGCAAAAGACCACCTCCTTGCCTTGGTGTTGAATCTGCTGTAAGGTGTCCAGGATGATCTGAATCAACTGGTCTACTGGGTACATGCGGTGGACTGCTTGTACCACACTGAGGGAGTCAGGGCAGACAAGAAACTTCAAACTGTGTCACCTTTGAATCCACTCCAGTGTCCTCATAATACCATATAGCTCTACATCATAATTTGTAACGTGTTCTGGAAGGGATACTTGGAAAACCCTATGAGGGAAAACAGCTGAGCAACGAAGTGCATTCCTTTGCTAGAAGCCACCCATGTATGGAACAATAAAACTGTGGTATGTACCTAAAATTGAAGAAAACCGATCGGTAAACATGAAATCTGCAGTACAAGTTCTTTCTGTTGCATCAAGCTTAAGTCACTTAGAGCCACTGTAGATGCCCAAGGTGGAAATTCTGAAGACTGATATATTCAGATCCACGAGTACCCAACCAGCTTCGCCCACTTGGAGCCGATTCCTGAACAGCAGCTCAAAGCACCAAATGCTAATAATGGGCAATTCCGAAATTTTGAGTGCCTGTTGAGCCAGAAGGAGGGGCACCGATGAATTCTGAGTGGAGGTTCACCAGTCTCTGCTCACAGGCCCTGAATTGGGTTGGTCTAGTATGATCCAAATGCTCTCATGGTGGACAGCTTCTAACATCTTAAGATAGGAGGTATGTGTTGGCCCAAAAACAGAAATCTTGCTGCCATACTTTAATTATGATTTGAGAAATGTTTCTAAAACTGCAGGGAGCGGGACCTGTCAACTATTCACACATCTCTGCTGATGCATTTCAAAATATTCAATGATTTTATGCTCTTCGTTTGCATGTCTTTCAGGTGCACAAGCCACGTTAATTTCGTGTCAAATCAGAGGTTCTTAATACTTCCTCAAATCCCTCATCTCAAATGACCAAACTGACCTATAAAAATCTGTAAAATGCCAAAGTGTGACACTCATACACCTACTCAGTTATTGTCAAAGAAGGTGAGACAAAAAGAACTTTACAAGTTTGGAATGATGTAGAAATTTATTGAAAGAACTTACATAATCAGTAGATCTGTCACTGTGTAGTAACTGACCTCAAGTGTGATTCACTTAGAGCACCATTACTCCATTCTGCAACCTGGAGTGCCAGAGTAGTGCACTGTTAAAATGACTACTTTCACTGGTGCAGAGCATACTCGCTTGATTTCATGAAATGAACTCTGCAACAACTGTTCAGCATAAATTGCGCTAAACAATCTCTAAGCATGCCTTCAATTTACTCTTGGCACACGAACTTTGCTGAGACGAGTTGTTCACTCAGACATGATAAATCACCAGGTCATCCACATGTTGATGATTATGTCGAATAGGTTAGGTAAAGCTTTACCCACAGTCCACAAAAATAAACAGGACATGCATCTCGCAAGACCAGCATTCCACAAAAGATATTTGGTGGGTACTGCCTAGACATTTACGTACTTGAAACCATACATATTCAAAATGGCACAGAACATCTGTGATGCAAATTAGTTTGCTTGTGGGGAATTCAGTGGGGACAAGTTACATAGGATAGAGGCTGAAGAGACATTCTTGAACACAATAATCTTCAGCGATAAGTCAACATTTCGTATCAGTGGCATGATGAACAGCCACAACTGCATAGAATGGGGCAGCGAAAATCCAGATGCAATCCTGGAACACATTCGTAGCAGCCCCAGAGTTAATGTGTTTTGTGCCCTTAGCAGATTGAAAGTGTACAGTCCTTTCTTCTTCATGGTGAAAAGTGTCATTGTTTTAATTCCACAGATCAATGAAAGTGACTGAGATGGGATGGTTTATTACCAGCACAAAGGTGACCACCTCATTTCCTCATGGAAGTTCGAGGTTTCCTCCATAATTGCTTCTCAGGCTGTGACAGACTAATTGCATGGCCAGCACACTCCCCAGATTTGACACCACTGCATTTCTTTCTCTGGGGTTTCATTAAAGACCATGTGTATGTTCCTCCCCTACCAAACAACTTAGTAAACATGTAAAATCGAATCTACCCTGCCGTTGCACAAATTATGCCGAATTTGCTGCTACAAGTGTGGGAAGAAAGTGAATACCGGTGGGATGTTTGCGGCATCACAAATGGTAGTGACATCGAACCAAAATGACACTTGGCATTTTTATGTGCAACTTGAGGTTGTTTGCTACAAAATGTCACACCTACCAATTCTGTATGTTTTCTCCATAAATTTATATGTCATTCCAGACGTATAAAGTCCGTTTTGACTCACCCTGTACTTCCTATCTGCTTATATTCTTCTACGGATATCATATATTTAACAAACTAAAAATGTACTGCACTATGTAGTACTTATGTTTTCCTTAAAAATTAGACACACTAATGTTCTACTAATGTTATAAGTAAAATTTCACCTGGAAAGTCTTCTATAACCTAACACAAATGTTTCTTGTGAGACTTTCTTATATAAACGACACAATCACAGACTTAACCATATTCTGTAGCCTACTTACAAGTATTCCCAATAATGACTGAGTAAAACACAAAAATCCAGTTGGGTCATTCCACATCAAATCATCCAGAAATTTAAGGAAATGACACCCATCGTCACGCAAATCCTTGAAATTTTGGATAGTGGAAGTTTACCTAGATGTATTCACATTTCCAAAATGTAAATCTTGCAGGTCAATTACTTTTTCTCTTCTGATAAAAAGAAGTTGTATAGATTCAGGAATTCAGGCTTTCATAGACAAGCTCCTTTATAATTTAAAAATGCAACAATTCCTACATTTTTTGCAATGGAAGCCTGAAATTTTTTTTTTTTTAGTTAAAGAGGAAGGTTTATATTTTTATAGTCATGCTTCTTGTAGTGAATATACATCATCTACATCTCAGAAAAAACTGTAAATAACTTCTTTTAAACAAAATCCATGCATGGACATTATGATTTATTTAAGGTATTCCCCCCTCATAGATATCTTTGAAAAATTTACAATATTATTATAAACAGCCTATTCCATTATGTCACACAAAAAGAATCAGTTTGTAGAAATAATGGTAAGTGTGAAAAACAACATTATTATAAAAGAAATATTGAAGTTGCTAATTCATGACTGTTTTATTGCCACTACATGTATTATATCATCCAGTTTCTTTGTTTTGAGTCATGTGTTCACTGAGCATGCAGTTCTCCGTTCTTGTACTGAGTTGTACCCAGAGTCAATTATTGGTTAAAAATTCAATTGTTGCAGTTTTCAACTATTCATTCCAAAACAAATGTAAGTCCCCTAATGTTACAATAATAATGTGAAATACTTTTGTAATGAAACAACGGGATAGAATGATTTTTTCATTATTTAATTATTTTTTAGGTTACACCAATCCTCTTGAATTATTTACGACAAATATTGGTTTTATGACTGAAGCAGTATGGAAAGAACAAGTAGGCAGTGTTTTCTTGGGCAGTATCTGCAAGATATATGTGATAACCTGACTTGTGTGAATGAACCGACCAGTGAAGAACAAAAACTTTTATTATGGCGAAGTGACATGGCGAAGTGACAGTCATTCATAATGTGATTTAATTGTTTTGTGTGTGTTAAACGCAAAGATAGGCACCTCTCTCTACATAAGAAAATTTGCTGTGATTCCTTCAAGCCCCATAAACGATCTGTTTCTTCGGGATTGCATGAAATTAACTTAGAAAAGGCAAAGACCATCAAAATTAGAGACTTTAGCATTATTCCTGGGGAGAAAATGTGTCCAACCTCTATCAAACTTATTAATGAGAACAATCAAGTGACGACTCATCACCAGACTATATAAATGACAGTAATGTGAAGGTACAGACTCCTGAAAAATCTGTGCTCAATACTAGCTTAACTAGCTTAGGAGTATCTCCTGCAAAGCTGCATTCAGTTGCTTGGCATAGTCTGTATGCAGCAGCCAAACGAAAATTGGAATCAGGAGCTGGGGCTCTGAAAACTAAAATTTCACATAAATATCAAGTTGAGCTGGCTGCTGATGCAAGCACTATCCCTGAAAGTGATTTAACAGAACTGGAAGAAAAGGCAAAACATCATGATGAACTCATGGACAAAATCAAACCGAAACTTAAATATGCAAATAATCGTGAAAAAATTCAGTTACTTACTCTTGTTCCGCCAACTTGGTCTTGACAGAAAGTCAGTTACGAATTTCAGGTTTCTGAATATTTGGTATGACAAGCAAGAGCTCTTTTAATGGAGAAGGGTATTTTATTGATGTCTGAGGAGAAAAGAGGAAAGACATTGCCACATGATACAGTGTAAAAAGTAAAGAGTTTTTATTTGGATGATGACAACACAAGAATAATGCCTGGGAAAAAAGACAAAGTGAGCACCAGCAAAAATACCTATGAACAAAAGCGTCTTGTTTTAAGTAATTTAACTGAACTGTATTCTCTCTATAAAAATAAGTATTCTGAAGACAAAGTAGGATTCTCAAAATTTGCTTCTCTTTGACCAAAACAGTGGAAAGTTGCAGGATCATCAGGAACATATACCGTATGTCTGTGCTTTTGCCACCAAAACGTTATATTGCTTCCAAATTCCATTTCTATTAAAGAAACATACCAAGATCTAATTAAAATAATAACACGTGATATAAAAAACTGAGCCTGTATGCTTCATCTGTGTGAAAAATGCCCCACCAGTTGATTGCTTCAAACCCACTTAGAAAATGAAATAGAAGACTATGATCCTGATGAGATGGTTCAGTATGGTGAATGGGTATCAACTGATAGAGTGACTAAGTGTTCAAATCACTTCTCTATCAGAATTCTGTGACACACTAATTAAGAAAATTGAAAAACTTACTAGACACTCTTATTTCTCAATCGCAATTTGATTATCTGAAATGAAGAAGGAAACACTTGATGATCTGTGTTAATTTTAATGGACTTCAGTGAAAATCTTAATTATGTTGTTCATGATAAAGTACAGGGCACCACTGGAAAAACAGCAGCTGCACTCTTCACACTGTCCGTATATATATTACAAATTGGAAAAAACAGTTACATGCAAAATGTCTTTGTATTGTTTCTGATGATCTAGAACATGATGTTGCCTCGGTGTACCAGACTCAGAAGACTGTACTGAATTTTTTGAAGTGTGAATATCCAGAAATTCATCTTGAACATGTCGAATATTTCACTGATGGCTGTGCTGCACAGTATTAAAACTAACAAGTTCAGAAATATCTGCTACCATGAACACAACTTCATCATAAAGTGCAGCTGGTCCTTTTTGCTACCAGCCATGGCAAATCTCCCTGTCATGGTATTGGTGGCACTGTTAAAAGATTTGTCACAGAAACAAGTTTACAAAGAGTTTATACAGATCAAATACTTACAGCTTCACAGGTATTTGAATTCTGTCATGAGAACCTACAAGGCATTTCAGTTCCCTTTGTTTCAAAAGATGAAATGGTACAAGTCAGACATTATCTTTCTCAGCGCTTCACAAGTGTAAAAACAATCCCTGGAACACGATCTATGCATCACATTGTACCAATATCACAAACCAAAATTGGAGCAAAAAGGCTGAGCTGTTATACGGATTTTAGTATCGCGAATGATTTCTCAGGTGTACTTCCACCACTAATGCCAGAATGCACTGAGCAGCCCAAATGCTATGCTGCATGTGCAATGACTCTTCTTGATATTTGGGAATTGCTGAGAAGGTGAATTGTGAAGAAGGAGATGTTACAGTAAGGTTCATGCATCCTCACAGACCATCCCCATCCTTCTATTGGCCTGATAATGATGTTTGTGATGTTTCTTTCTCTCATATTCTGTGTGAAGCTGATATCACCACAGTAACAGGCCGTACTTATTCCCTGAGCAAAGAGACCTCAAAGTTGGTGGAAGAAAAGTGGTTCTCATCTAAAAAAATGTTACCTAAGCATCAAAGTGTCTTGTCGCATGTGTAGTCCCGAATCAACTTGAATGCAGATTGCAGAACCTGCATTTTGTGCAGTGTTGACAATATTGGCTTTTGACAAAATACTATGTATTTGTACATTGAGTTAATTTGGTTATGGCAGAAGTAAAAAAGTGTTCATATGTCATGCAATGTACAAGTTGCCCTTTATTTCATAATGAGTAATTTTGTTTCATATATTGCAATTTTTGTTCAATTTGGATAAAAAATTATTATTTGGAGATCATTTTAATTTTTTCAGTGTTTTCCAGAGGGGGGCAATTGTCCAAAATATTTTTTTCCAGATTTAACAAGAAAATTACATAAAATCAATTTACAAAAATTTAATTGGATAATTTTAACATGTTTTCAGAAACTACATGTCCAAAAGGATAGTCATGGAAAAAACTGTCAGCATACCATTTTTTGTTTAAAAACTGCATCCAATTTTCAAATTTTTACAGTTTGCTTTGAAGTAACGCATTGCATCAAACCTGCAGCAATTGCTACCAACAGAATGTATATAAAGCAATAAAAATTGACAAAAGTTCATGATATTAGATACAAAAGCAGTACACAAAATCTCTGTTCAAAACTAGATAATGGGTGTCATGGCCTGGATGACTTGACATGGAATGGCCCAACTGCAAAGTTACCTCATGGTCTTAAGGCATATGGAGGTGTCGGAAAAATTGTAGGTACACCCTGATTCAATGGCTAAGTCCTACCTTTCTTTCTCGTGTTCTCTCTGACTGAATCCCATCGACCTTCAGAAGGTGCTGCCAGTAATCAAGGCAGTACATACAATTCACCCAGGAATGAACAAAATCTTCCTATATGAACAACTGTGGTTTGGGCCTGCAATTGTATTTGAACATTAACTGAGAATGTTGATTCGACTACCTGACAAGGAACTTGGTATCATGGAATGAATTTCTTAGTTTTCCCTTTGGAACTTGAAGTTTAATTAGCATTAACCACGGCCCCATGTGACACCTATGTAACGTGGCTTTTATGTAACGTGGCTTTTTTAATGTGGGTGCTTTCCTCTTGTTCTAAAGCCTTTGTATTCACTTTTTTCATCTGATGCCAGATACTTTTTACAACCTTTTAGCAAAGTTCAGACAGATAATGTATCCTCACCCAGAGTAGGTTGACATAATTCAAAAGGTGAGAGCATTTTCCAACCAAAAATAACTTCATAGGGCTAAAGGCCTGTGTTTTTAGTGAATTTTTGAGTTGTGTATGCACACAACAAATTGCAGGAGGGTATCCCAATTATGGCTACTATTAATGTTATAACTTAGTATTTTACACAATGTCCTGTGAACACTCTCCATTCTGTCATTTGCTTGTGTACGCAGGGCACTAGTACATAGCGTCTTCACACGTAATGGTCGACATAACTACTTCAATAGCTCTGACGAAGTTCATGCCCCGGTCAGTTGTTATAGCATGCCAAATTTAGATAACCATTGGTTTGTCAAAGCTTGCACAACTTTTTCTGCTTGTTGGTTTGGTATAGTGTTCAAGGCCAATTAATGTGACAAATGATGAATTATGGTCAGTAAAACAGTGTGCTGGAAAGTAATGGCTCCCAATTTGTTTTCTGCTCTCAGTATCAGTTGTGGTATTGTATGTTTTGCATATGGCTTCATCAACTTTTCCACTTCGCTGATCCAAATTGCAGCCTCAATGCTAGAGGGCTCTGAATTTTTTTGTGCAACTAGGCAGTTCACGAGAAACAGCTTGCTGTAATCTAGTTTCTCACCACACAAAACGAGAGACGAATGAAAGCTGTGTACGATGACAATTGTATCAACATCAGTAATGTTTAACATTGGATTGTCTGGGCTTTTAATGAAAGAAACAGTGGTGTTAATCTCAACACGTGTGACAGAGCTCAGAGTGGATGATCGCGATCGCAGACAGCATCCGATGAGACTCATCAGAACTGCGTTGAGGAACTTACCACAAAAAACTGCTGGATAACAAAAAGCACAGCTCCCATGTAAGTGTGGAATATCATAATTGCACATATATGCCATCACTGCAGAACTGCGGTACAGGAAACCACATGCATGGCAAGTGCATCGAATGTTCAATCCTAACATGAAATAGAGGATACTGGACATGTCTCGTCAATTTTTTTGCATTTTGAGTGTGAGGGCAACAGTTTTCTTAACGATCTGACAAGTGATGAATGTTTGGTTCACCATTTTGACCTTAAAAAGAAGTGAGCAACAATATAGTTATTTTAGAAAGGATCACCAACGCCAAAAAAGTTCAGGGCTATGCTATCAGCAAGCAAAGTCAAGTTCACAGTGTTCTGGGTTGTTCAAATTTGGGTGCATTTGGAATTCACACCTAAATGCACCACCATAAACTCTGAAAAGTACTGAGACATCCTCAGAAAAGTGAAAGCATGAATTCAAAGAGTTCATCCACACACGAGGCACCCTCTCCTTCAGCAGCATGACAATGTCAGACTACACAAACCTCTGTGGCCATCAGTAATTGTTGCAATGAGGCAATCCAGTGCTCAAAGTCTCTACGTCCAGCTACAATGTAATCATAGGCTTGCCTCAATACTTCACCCCATAAACAGGCTGGTACAACTATGCAGCGACCACATGGTATTTGCTTGTTAAGCACTCCATCATCAGAGTTGAACTATGCTTGTTTTGCAGGCCCTTGACAATAGGGAATGGCAGCTTGAGCTCTGCACCACTCTTCCGTACTTACTCCAATGCATTCTATGGCACATACTTTGATACTTAACCTGTCTGCATTGCTATGAAATTTTCTTGGATGATGCACTACCTCTAAATCAAATTCGTTTAGCTGTAAGGCCCAGGAGGTTAAATGGCTCATTGAATCTTCTAGTTCCTAAAGCCACTTTAATGCTGTGTGGTCTGTTCTGACAAAATGCCCCCCCCCCCCCAATACAGATAGCAAGGGAAATAGGTGATGCCAAAAGCTAGCACTAGAATTTCTTTTTCTGTAGTTAAATAATTTCTTCCTGCTTTATTCATCTGTCTGGAGTATATGCTATAGTGTGTTCTACCCCATCCACCTCTGGTCTTAGGACATAGCCTAGAGTCTGACTGCTCTAGTCACACAAGTTAAACTGTTTTCAATGGTCAGGAAAAATAAGGACAGGATCAGTGATCAATAATAAAAGCTTCATCGCTATCCCAAGTCCAGTGAGATTTTATTCCTTTTTGTTAGCAAATGTTTTAGGGGGTGTTGCTACCTCCGTAAATTTTGGAATGCATTTTCAACATAAATTGGCGATCCCAAGATATGGCGCACTACGTTTACCGTTTTAGGCATTGGAAAATCCTTTATGGCTTGCACAAGTTGTGGTTTGGTATGCACCCTATCCTGACCAATAATGTGGTTTAAAAAGTGTACCTACTGCAATGTGAAGTGACAATTTTTTGATAGTCAGTCCTTCTGCATGCAACCATTCAAATACTTCTTTCAGAGCCACTATGTGCTCCTGTATGTCCTTGGAGAATACTATTATGTCCTTTACATACAGCGAGCATTGCTTTGGTTTCAGGCACTGCAGCATCGCGTCTAACAAGTGTTGGAAAGCTACCAATGCATTTTTTAAACTGAAAGGTATCCAATATTACTGAAAGCGACCAAGTGGGACCAACACCACTGTTTTAGGCTGATCTTCCACTGCTATTTCCAATTGGTGACACCCGCTATGCAAACCAAAGGTCTACTGTGTCTGTGATACTGAGCATGAGGTAGGTGTCAAACTGTTCATTGGTTTAGAAATCTTTAATCACAATAGAACCTACAAGCACTTTTCCTATCTGAGGGCTTCTTTGGCAAAATTATTACCAGTGCTGAGCAGGACAGTACTTTCTTCTATAGTTCCATCCCAAAGTTGTTGATCATCACACATTGTAAATAATGTGGCACTATGTATGTTTTTTTGAGCACACGTGGCTTGTTCCCAGTGGAAATTCTGTGCTGCAGCAGAGGTGTAGGTGGCAATGGTCCAGTTGGGTTATATAACCCCACATACTTCTCCAATAACTTTTCTCCATATCTACGCTATCACTCCCTTTCAGATGCAACACCTTTCCTCTTAGTGAAATTAAATCACCAGCCTGTCCTGGCCTCTGGTACTGTACCTGTAATTGTCTCATAAATTTTAATCCTTGCACAGTTTTTCTGCCAATAGCATTGTGATGCTTCAACACCTGATTGGTGTCCAGTACCATCAGAATGAATGAGATTCACCGCTGTACAATGTTGCCACTAAAAGGGGTAAAACTGCAGATTTTAATGTTGAAAACTATGAAAATAGGTTGTCTGTGCTGTGAAACAAATTCCCGTTATGTGTAATCAAACGGACAATGAATCTATTGCAAAATCTGCAGGACAAGTACAATACGGATTTACGTCACAGGTAACGAACTTTTTACCACTTCACTGAATGACAGATACCTCAACATAACTAGTATATCCAGAAGCGAACAGACAAAGTGATGTGCATATTTCCTTTTTCCATTTTTACACACTTTTTTGTGTGTCCACTACGGACGATAACAATTTCTTTACTACTGAAAACACGCCATTAACAGATGGAAAATATGTTTTTTTTTTCATATTTACAACATTAAGACGGAAGAATTTATTTTTCAATTAGTTCACCTTGTGTTTACAATTATGGGCCAACTGATAGGAAACAATGTCTTAACACATTAAACAATACGTGCCAAAAACACGGTACGAAATTGTAGCTCTATTTTCGTTATAAGGCTAGCTCTAGTAATAGGTACTGTAACAATGAAGTAACCTCTAATGTATCAAAATTACAAGGAAAACTGAACTTACTTTCGGAACGCCGAAAGAAACCTTCCTGCCTTTCGCGCAGGAACAAAACACCTTCTTTGTCAAATTTCTGTGAAGGCTGCGTGGCTAATGTTGTCAGCTCCTGTTTGTTGAAACGCATCGCGATGACTGTGAGCCTGAGAAATGTACAAAACAGTCCACCGAACTGTGTGCCACCAAGCGCAATTCCAATACATTAATAGAAACCAAATTTTTTAAGCAGCCCTATGATACCTTCAATGAAAGGTGAGAGCGGGTCATGGGATCTTCTGTCAAAAATCAGAAAAACTGCAGTAGTGGGTTGGTGATCACACATCTATCACAAATAACGCGTGCACATAACTACTGCTAATACGCCATTATAAGTTGAAACAGACCACTCTGTCAGCTGGGCAAGAAGCGCGAAATTTAAAAATTAGATGTCAGATTTATGTGAGCCTTTTCATAACAACTACGTCATTTTATTTTTTTATGTAGAGCGTCTGAAACACGCTTCATGCGCTATTGACCAGGAAATATGTCTGTTGATAGGGCCGCATTGGAAATTTCGTCGCGATTTAAGTACATGCCGAGATTACAACAATTTTAAACTATTTATTACTACAAAAGTAATTCGCAATTCCATGTATGTTAACTGTGTGACGGATCTATTTCCACAGACATAAATACTTGACGGCTAAAGTTTTGTGGTAACAAAGGTCAACATATTGTTGATAGTAACTTTTCGTTGTATTTTAGTGTGATTAATTTTTCTTCAGTAAATTTCGAATCAAAGAACAGATGACCAATTTTGACAAATAATGCGTCCTAATTGTCTTTACGTAAATTTCGTGAATCTCCTTGTACTATTGACTCCTCTTTGGACGTTGGATCAATGACAATGTGTGACGTCAACCCCAGCGAAAGCCACCAATGCAGTGAGAGGACGCTGTTCGTAAGTTGTTTGTCACCGGCTCGCAGTCAGTATTGAACAGGTTCCCCTAGAAGTTGCAGCGTTTGTTCTGTGTGCTGGTGTCGTTTGTTGTGAGCTGTCATTAATAATGGCGTGGGTTCCCTTAGAATCAAATCCTGATGTAAGTATATCAGCATTTGTCTGATAACAAATTATTTCATACACTTTTCACTTATGGAGAATTTTTTTTGTTCTAGGTGATGAATAAGGTGAGTTTCCAACCCTCGCACTGTTGTAAGTAAATTGCGCATGTCGACGGATGCTGATCTGGTAAGTTCATGTAGATTGGGTTAAGTTCGAAATCAGCTACTTTAACAGTACCGGTATTTACGAAAAATGGCGGTATCACGAAAGATTCTACCGGCAAGCAAATACTTGAGTACTGAAAATGTTAGTTTTTCTCAACTATGTTCGGAATAGTAAAATCGATTAGGCAGGATTGCGTGACAGGAAGAAGTATTTCACATCATAATTGGTTGTGAAGTATAGTCAAAGTTTGTGTAATAAATCATTAATACCATACATCAAAACTCCTATTTTCTGTGGAAATGGTATAAAATTGGAAATAAACAAAGATGTGTGTGCGGTAGTGTATAGTTAGTGAAACATTTGTAACGTAAAAATCTATTATGCGGGTGCCCACTAAATGTTCGTGTTTTTCAGAAATGTTAGCTTTCGAATAGTAATAAATCAAATTGCTTTAAGGAATAACTGCAGTGCGCAACACATTTTGTTG
This sequence comes from Schistocerca nitens, assembly GCF_023898315.1. Taxonomy (NCBI): domain Eukaryota; kingdom Metazoa; phylum Arthropoda; class Insecta; order Orthoptera; family Acrididae; genus Schistocerca; species Schistocerca nitens. The sequence goes on along the minus strand of NC_064618.1, from coordinate 789,950,719 downwards.
TAGAGGGTACTACATTCCAGTATTGTTTATGTAATACATGCCGATGCCTTTTAATGAATTTCTGAAGTCTGCTTAAAGGTTTACTTAGGATTAATGTGCTGCAGCGACGCAATCTGAAACCAGTAACCAATCAGTCTGCTCCGCTGCAGTTCACTTCCATGTTGACCCGACATGGACAATGCATAAGACACTACTCTAGTTTCCATTTAATTCATCTACTGTTTGCGGTGCGAGTGTTGTTTTTGTTCCTGCACAACAACCCACACTACATTAGAAGTAGTTTAAGATAATGTAGAGAGATAACTGCTTTAGTTCAGATAGAAGATAAATTAATTGTGATGGGTGACCATAATTTGGCAGTAGGAATAGAAGGAAAACTTGTAGGTGAGTATAGACTGGGGAAATGGTGTGAAAGTGAAAGCTGTCCTGTAGAATTTTCCACAGAGCACAAGACATTTGCTGTGTCAGATGTCGACCCTGCCAAACGTCTATTGGTTATAGACTGTAGATTAAAACTGAAGCAATCACAAAAAGGTAGGAAATTGAGATGGGAATGGCAAACTGATAGAACCAGATGTTAGTGTGTTTTTGTGGGAGCATCAGGGAACAATTGGTGAGAACAGGGTAAAGGAATGCAGAAGACAAATCGGTAGTTTTGAGAGAAGAAACAGTAAAGGCGACAGAAAACTGAAAAGACAAGGCCTAGTAGAAGTCGGTAGATACCACGGGAGATACTGAATTTAATTGATGGAAGACAGAAATATAAAAATGCAACGAATGAAAAGTAATACAGATCTCTAAAACAAGATTGATAAGAAGTGCCCAATGGTTAAGCAGGAATGGCTAGAGGACAAGTGTAAGGATTTCAAAGCATATTATTCTATGTGAAAGATAGATGCTACCTACAGAAAATTACTCTTGGAGAAAAGAGAACTACCTGTATGAATAACAAGTGCACAGATGAAAAACCAGACCTAAGCCAAGAAGGGAAAGCAGAAATGTGGAAGGAATACAGTTTCTATACAAGGGAGATGCACTTGGGGGCAATGTTATGGAAATGGAGGTGGATGTAGATGAAATGGGAGATGTGATCCTGTGTGAAGAATTTGACAGAACACTTGAAAGATATAATAAAAACATGGCCCTGTCAACTGTTCAGTCTGGTGTGTGAGATGAGACACAAGTGAAATACCCTCAGACATTCAAGAAGAATGTAGCTAATAATTCCCATTCCAAAGTAAGCAGGTGTGTCAATATTACTGGATGATCAGTTTACTAAGTCATGGTTGCAAAATACTACTACAAATTCCAGCATCTTGGACCAGAATGCTGAATTATTTAGCTAAGTTAGCTGACAAATTTGCTTGGCCAAAGTTCTTTCATAGGGAGGGGATCTGGAAATACTAGATATTAATCATCTTCTTGTTTCAGTATTTGCAGAAACTGGGCATGCCTTCAAAATGGCAGATGGTTGATGTACTTGGGTTGGATCCAGAGTTGCTACCCTCTGTGCCACGCCCTGCTCTTGCCATTATTCTACTGTTTCCTACATCACCAAAGGTAATTAGAATAAGTTGAATTGTTCAATGGCTTTTCTTATGTTTAGGTATGAACATATGAGGCTGAAATAGATTAAAGTACAGCTACCTGATTAATACATTGTTTCCAAAATATTATTGCTACTTCATTATAAATGCTACTGTTGGCCTTGGGTTTCACTGCTACGTTAAAATTTGATTTAGTGGTACCTTTTTAAGAACTTTTTACTCAAAAAAGTACATCAATGTGAATTTGCATTAGTTATAAAAAATTACATTTCAGATCATAAGATTAGGTATTTTCCTGTCTTATTCAAAGTTGTAAATCTGGTTATTCAGCCACATCTACTACTGAATGTTAACAAATGTTGATTATGGGTCAGTGGCCTTCGTCCCCACCCATAATAAAGCCACAGCTATCTTGGGGTATAACATATTTAGTTTAATAGGAGACATCATTGAAACTGGAAGAAAAGAAGCAAGGAAGCATTAGTTTTAACGTCCTGTCGACAACAATGTATTTAGATAGAGCAGAAGCTTGACTTAATATAGGATGGGGAAGGAAACTGACCCTGCTCATTTCAAAGGAACCACCCTGGCATTTGCCTGTAGCAATTAAATTAAAATTAAACTTCCAAAGGCAATAATGCTGGGCTGTCATTTTGTGACGCTCTTAACCTGTTCTCATCTTGTACCAATAAGATACTTCCTTCATGCCTTATAAGTATGTTTCCTACTTAGTTCCCTTGTATTACCTGCATTTATAAAACATGAAAGGGAATCCATAACCTAACAAAAATGTGATAGATCTACCTGAAAGCCATAACTCTTAACCCTTGGGGTGCTATGGGCTGAATAGTTGCAGCTTTGAAGTGGGTGGTTTGACAGCTGAAGAGGTGATGGATACAGGGACTGTGGTGTTGACGGATGGACAGTAAAGAATAAAATTGAGAGTTTATCCAGTTGCTGAATTTCAAATTTGACTAAGAATCATTAGCTGTTAATCATCAAAATTGAACAGGATATACCATCATAAGCCCTCCAAAAGGAATGGATGGTACTTAAATGTTATTAAAGCAGATGAGTAGGGTCAAATGAAATTAGTCAGGTTCTCTGGAGGGCAATTGGAGCTAAGCTACTTAGTGTTAAAAAGTCACTACATGATCTGGAGACTGCTGATAAAATCTGTAGTCACAAAAATTAGATTTTCAGAAACATGAACAAATACAGGGCAAGGCCCTAGAATAGTGCAAGAAATTCGTGTATGTATTGAAAGGGAATTTGGCACAGCTTAGCCTTTCCTCTTAAAATCCCAGGTTTTTAAAGTATATCTAATTTTCCGGTCCTCCTGGTTAAACCTGTAAGTAGTGCACACCTAGGTTATCTGGTTTTATTAAAGTGACAATGATTTTTGTGCTTAGTATTTGCTGAATGAATGTGGAAGTTTGTGTTGTGAGGACCCATATTAACAAGAAGTCCTGTGAGGTAGTTACTGTATAGCAGTCAGATTTGAGATATGCTTGAACAAGAACTTGCATAAAGTTCGTGAACTGACACTGCAGAACGGCTTGACTATTCTTTTTTACGTAATATTATTCTTAGTTATTCTGAAATATACTGCAGAAAATAGAGTATGTAGAGTAAAAAACTCTCGTGAGTGCTATGTGCCAGGTATTGTTCTTATGGTGAAGAGAGCAGTGCATAGTTCTCACAAAAGGCCCTGAATGTGATATTTCGAAGAGCTTTCATCTCTCACTGTCAAAATTTAATTTTAAAATTGTCATCTCACGGTGTGCTCAATGTGAGAAGTCATTTACTAGTTCTTTGTGTCGGAAACTATGCACACTGTAGTTGGTTACAGTTCTGGCACCGAGTTTTCTGTAATACACAAACTGTCATCCTCCTCACTACATTATTTCACTTCTTGTGCAATGACTTTGGATCATCTTGATTGCTTAGTGACAGATCTTGCATACACATTGAGATAAGCAACTGATCCAAAACACCCATGTTCTGCCATTTTTTAGTTAGATGTAAGTTTGTTCCCTGATCTTTTTTGCTTGTGGACAACTTTGTTTTGTATTTTCCATGTATGAAATCAACTGATCTTCGGCTGTTACGCTAATTCTGTAAAGTTCCAACTTGCACAAGAGTATTGTTGTCAACAAATTAAGTGCATTTGTTAAATTAAAAGATAACTGCTGCCACAAACTGAAGATTTAGCACTGGCAGTGACTTATACTCAAGAATTGCATTTTTAATGCTCATTCTGTGAAGCCAGACTGCAGGCCTAACAGCAAAATGTGTAATGAAACGTCATTATCACACATTCTCAAAAATCTTTAGAAATAATGGCACCAAAAATATTAACCTGAAATTGTTTCGGATCCTAGTGACAGAGCAGGGAAGGTGAGAGACTTCACTATTACAGGAAGTGACTGGGACCAACAATAAGAAATATGACTTAATTCAAACATACACAGTGGGTGAAGAAGCAACTGAAAAACACTGTGGCTAACACAGTTGTGAAATAGGCCTAATTAAATGCTTCGAATAGCCTAACAGTGAGTCAGAGGAATGGAAAATGAAACATTGTGGTTGTAAAACTGTTAAAGAAGATAAAGATAAAAACTTCCTGGCAGATGAAACTTTGTGCCAGACTGGGACTTGGGCATGGGACTTTTGTTCGTTCTCAGAATTGAGAACAGTAAAAGAGTCACACTTTCGTAGCTCAGTTGGTAGAGCACTTGCCCAGTAAAACAAAGATCCAGGTTTGAGTCCTGGTCCAGCACACAGTTTTAATTTGCTATGAAGTTTTGTATCCAAGCACACTGTTACAAAGTGAAAATGTGTTCTGGAAGAGAAACATCAATATTGGGGTGTAAGGTCAGATAAGATAGGAATATCTACATGTCTACTCTGTGAACTACTGAGGTGTGTGGCAGAGGGCACATTCCATTGTAGCTTTTTAAGATTTCTTGCATTCACATATGGAGCACAGGAATAATGTATATTTGAATGCATGTGTGCATGCACAGTAATTAACATTATTCTCACAATCCCTATGTGATTGAATTCTTGAAATTTTAATTACTATCTTATGATAATTGACATCAGTCTGTCTTCCAGTTCAATTCCTTCAGCATCTGTCTCCCATGAACCAAAGAAACTTGTGACCATTTATGCTGCCCTTCTCTGTATACATTAAATATCTTCTGCTAGTCCTATCTGGTACAGGTCCCACACACTTGAGCAATATTCTGGAAATAGTTGCAGAAGTGATTTGGAAGTAATGACCTTTGTAAACTGATGGCATGTCCCCAGTATTCTACCAGTAATGTTATGTCTACACCTGCTTTACCCGTGACTGAGCCTATGTGATAATTCCATTTCATGTCCCTACAAAGTGTTACCCCAAGGTATTTGTATGAGTTTGCTGATTCCAACTGTGGCTCATTGATGTTATAATCATAGGATACTATTTTTTCACATTTCACCAGTCTCTGCATCATGTTGAAATCTTACCAATATTTATGCAGCTTCTTTCAGGTAGTACTTCATTATGGACAACTGAATTATCTGCAAAAGGCCTTGATTTTACTATTAATATTGTCTGCAAATTGAAAAATTTCTACACTGATTGGTGGACTGACAGCTTTCACAATTTTTTGCCTGTCATACCTCTTCTGAGTGATACCTATTTAATTAGAATGGGTATTATTGAAAGTTTTTAGGAGACTATAGTGGTTTTGGATTCTTTAAAAATACAATAAAACTAAAGTATATCCTTTTAGATTTGCTTCAGTGTTTTTATATTGCCATTGGACATTGCGGAGTCTTCTGGATTAACTAATAATTTCTCACGAAGGACAGGACAATGTTCTTAACCATCTGTATGCTTTTATTTTGAAAATTTGTTGAAATAATGAGTCTCTCAATAATTCTTCACCTGCCAAAGCACTCTCAGCTGTAGTTCGGAATGGACTTGATAGCTTTAACTGACAAGTGATATTCTTTGTATTAGTATTCCACTATAGTGAGGTGGTGATGTGATTGTTTTAACATTTTGCTAAGAATGGTGTTTAATCCCATTTTAGGTTGTCTGTAATGGCCCAAATGTGTATTGAACAACTGTGGTGTATATATACATCTTCCTTCGTTCTTCCTGTACTGATTTAGTGTTAAGTCATTGGCATTTCGATGGATCTTCCTTCTAATAAAGTGTACATTGTTAATAAACTTTACAGTTGAGTAAAATGTGATTTTTCCTTGTATAGTAAATAGATATAGGTGGTTTCATCAGATTCTTTTTGTTTCTAGTATGAAGAACATAAGACTCAGCAGGAGGAAGAAGTTAAGGAGAAGGGACAAACTGTTTCGGAAAATGTATTTTATTTGAAACAAGTTGTTGAAAATGCATGTGGTACAATTGCTCTCATCCACAGTGTTGCAAACAACACTGATAAGTAAGTACAATTTTTTGTAATACATGAAGCTCTAAATTTTCCGACAGTGTAAACTTATGCTATGTTATCTTGCAGGATCCAGTTGGGTGATGGCCATCTGAAACAATTCTTGGAAGATGCTCAAGCCCTTAATCCTGATGAACGTGGTGAACTCTTGCAGAAGGCAGATGGAATAATTAACACACACAAGCAGCTTGCTTTAGAAGGCCAGACTGAGGTAGAGGAAGTAGATAACATTAATTTGTGTAGCTGTTAAATGTGTCAATGCTTCCAAATGTGTAGATAATACTTATTAATTGCTATTTGATGGCAACTGATGCTGTGTAACACAGCTGACGCTGTATGGTAACTTTTAATCACAAAGCTTGAAGATCCTTTCTTGAAAAACAAAGGATTGAAAAAATTTCTTTGGCAAAGAACAAAATAAAGAACTTCAAGCAAAATGTTGAACAACTCCTTCATTTGTGGAGTTAAATTCTACTTCATTACTTGCTGTTAATTAATTTTCCATGTATTGTCTGAAAAAACTTACATACTGCTTACCTTTTTTAACCCTAGAACACTGGGGGAGGGGATGTTACATTGCTACTAAACCATCGTATAAGTACAAAATGTTTCTTTTCATACCCTACTGCAGTTGTAAATTTTGTGGGTTTAGTAGTGAGGGTAAAACATATAAGAAACTGAACGTATCAGAATTAGGAATTGGAGTCGTCAGTGAGAGGGAAACAGCAAGGAGCAGATAGTCAAATATTGAGGATTCTTGCTTTACTTTATCACTCAGCAACTGAGAATGCTTGGCCTAAGTGTCAGTATGTCATTGATGTAGTGGTTTATGAACTGAAGACTGTATGTGTGGTCCAGGGCTTTTGTGAAAGCCATTAAAATTGTGCTAAGATGAAATAGTATCACACAATACTAAGACATCAGAATATTCCTTTGATTTGACAGCTAACAATACAGTCCAGTATCTGCACTCATTTGGCCCCATGAAATTTCTGTGGCAACTCTTCTATGATTCTGGGAGCAATAACAGTTAAAATAATTTAAGTTCTTGGTTCCAGAACCAGTCTCACTATTATTTCCTGCCAGGAAAATGTCAAACGTATGGTAGTCTTTTTGTCCCTGTTTGCAACACACCGTCTTTCTATGGAGAGAAGCAGTCAATCCTTTCCATAATATTGTTAATAATAAAGATTCATAGAACATCAGTATAAGAAGTAGGATATGTGGTTTCCATCAGTCTTTAGCTGACTCTGAGAAAGTAAGTCCTAAATTTCCCTTGTTTTTGACCTACAGAAACATTTCAGAGCTACCAGTGCTCAGGAGGCAGTTTTCAAAGCTTGATCCCTCAAATAGATGCAGACATAGTTTTCTGACTTGTATGCCCACATATTAATCACTCTTTGGCAGTTTATTCGTAAGTTGTACCTTTCAATGAATCTGACTGTGGCTCAGTGCTGACATTGATCTGACTTGGAAACTTGAATGTACTTCAACCTGGCTTTCCAAAATTCACTAAACTGGTGACACACTTAACTGTAGACGGTGTCTTACTTATCTGCAGAAGTCAAAAGCACATTAGAAAATGCATGTACTTTATGTATTGTGTGTTCAGGCTCATAACTATTAGACCTTTTGCACTTAATAAAAGCAGCCTCTGCTACTACATTTGCTGTTCAAATTTTTTGACGCTTACTATTGTGTGTGTTCATTAGTTGTCTTCGAAAATTATCAGTTACAATTTTCTGTGCATTCTGAACCAACTTGCATGACACTTTCTCAGTTTTTGTGCCCTAAAACAATCTCAAACTTGTAACTGTTGGTGAACCAAAATGCACCCGCCAATTTACTGTTACTTCATGTAAGTAGTATTAATCTGTCTGGTTTCTTCCTGCCTACATACACTACCTGTCTCATCTTCCTAAATTGGAGTGTAAGTCATTCTCTCAAATATTAAGTGATTAATGACAAAGCTTCGGAGGCACTAGACCATTTTTGTTCTTTCTCAGTTCATGATAGATTTTTATTTAAAAAAATACCTCTTAAAGAGGTAGTAACTGAATCACTGAAAAAGAAATTTCAATGTGGACTTGAAATTTCTGAAACAGGATCTTGTGTGACTAAGTCAGGTAGCAATTTCTAATCAAGAACTGAATTTTGAAAAGGATAGTTGCCACTCGCCATATAGTCATGCTGAGTCACAGGTAGGCATGACAAATATTGTTACATTCCATCCCGCATTCTCCATTGTTTAAGAACTATCATTGGCACACTGTGCACTGTACATTAATCACATGAATTAGCACATTTCTCATTGTGGTTACTAACCATTATTGATGGAACTTTTTGGATAGAGAAGCAAGCTGTGTTAATATAAAGAGCTCGGATAGCAATCCAGTATTGTGAAAAGGAGGAATGCTGAAAGGTGGAAGAAATGATTTGGAAACTGTCACGAAAAGGGAATAACACAGACAGGACATTTTAGGAAGTCTTTCCAGAAAGTATTTAAGTGTAAATGAGTGTGGAAATGAAAGATAATAAACATTTAAGGACAAATGTAGGGCAACATGCATTCTAGTACTTAAACATGGGTTTTTCTGATATTACAGCTGAAACAGTAAAACTTGGCTACTATGTGCAAAATAATGCTTGATATTCTGTGAAATTTTTGTTTGAAAATGTGTCAACATTCATTTAACGATTTTTGAATTTTTAATTACCATTGTTTACATTGTTTATAGAAATTAATCAAGCAATCAAACTGGAATTTCACAGTTTACATATGCGTAGGGGCTAATAAAATGTGTGGAACAGATTTTTAAGGTCATAATTGCTTTGAAATTAATTTTTCAGTTTTGTGTTACCTGGAACTGCTCTATTTTTCTCATGTTTTTTAAAGGGGAATTTTTCTCAGAAAATATAATGGAAAAGTGCTGCACAAGCTTATTCAATAATTCTTAAGAACTATGCCAAATTTTGGTATGTTAGCATGTTAGCTTTCATAGTTCCTGAGAAAAGCTACATAATAGCTCAAAAAAAGTCAGTTTACAGCAATTTGCATTCAGTTTTTATTTCAATTTTTAAGTATACTGCTATACCTCTACTGACTAATGCTGTCCACATCCATAATCTTCCTCTTCTGTGTCTTCCTGTAGTAATCCGCTCCCCTGTCTCCTTTGCCTAGACAACTTCTGCATTTTTTCTTCTGTTAGCTGAGCTTTGTCCAGTCATGTTTCAATGCGTCTTAGTTTCTCCAGTCATTTAAGGATTACGTGGCTTAAATAGTGTTGAATGGATTGGTAGAGACCTGGCTAGTGATCTCTTCATCTGATTCTGTCTAGTTTTCACAAAGCCCAAGGGACCACATGTCTGTCATCATGCAGTCTAAGCCCCTTTGACCTAAAATCAGCACATGCACATGACATTAATAGTGTACAAATGTTTCTAATCAGTTAACCTAAATCCACAGGAAAGCTCATCTTTGGCGCTGTACATAGCATCATCATTTCCTTCACTAATTTTCTTCTTTGGTGAACTCTGTGACTATTGAAAATTTGACCTTCACACTTAACAAGCCGCTTCTCTGACAAAGTTGTTTAAATTTCCTGTACCTTTCAGAAAGTCAACATTTTCTCACGTTTTGAATGTGTGTCCTCTGCTACAACCTGTTTCGAGCATAGCAGCTTGATATATGCAAAACTAAAAACTGAAATAGGTTTGTAGCACTTACTATTAAAAAATGTAAACAAAGGAAAAAAGATGACCTTTCTCACAACCTTCTAGACTTGACTGCCGTGTATTTAGGTTGTGTGAATGAAAAATTAATGCACAAAAAATTTCTAGCATAGAGGTGGGTCACAGTGTAGAAAGAGGGGGTATGGCATGTGCAGACACCCAAACTAAATTTTAAAAAATATTTCTAGCCAGAAGTTGATTATGAGACTTTGCAGTGTTATTCATAAAGAATCGATCTAATAAATTGCACAATAAAAAACTTTATTTTGCTCTACATCTGTCCTTAAGGAAGGAGAGAACAGAAGCTTTTGTCTTGGTGTTTTGGGAGATTGTTGAAGTTTGGATGGGTAGGTCTGATTATTAATAAGAGGTACTCTGTAGTGGAGAAAAAAGAATGTATGGCATAACTAGTTGGCATTAAGACATTGTCAGTTTGGTCATGGAGGAAAATGTGGGTGTAAATCTGTAGAACTCAAAGGCTTGAGATGTACATGGTAACATTTGTGCAGAGATGAAGAAACATGCTCAGCATAGGCAAGTGTGGAGAGCAGCATCAAACTCGTCTGACTGAATACAACAAACTGCAATGAACTTGTGGATAGAATTTTATCCTTCTTACATGATTAGATAACAAAATTTTAGAACTAAAGATGAAATTTGTATGGTCAGATAAGAGCTTTTGTTCAGGAACTGTGTGCTGCTCTCTTTGTTGTAAGTCTAGTCTTCACTATCACAGATAAATTACAGAAAATGAAGTAAGAAAAAGCAAAGAATTTTCATGAACTACAAAATGCCAATCGGAGTGGTCTGCACAGGACTTCCATGTCAAAGCTGGAGACAATGGGATGTGAATATACAATAGATTCTTTCTGAAGCTAAAAACAGCAGCTTGTCACTGTTACTCAGTTCATAAAAAACGAGTTGTCACCTTTCATTTTGACAAATTAAGTCAGCTGTTCACTTACCTGCTTTTCATAGTGCTGGTAGCAAGATTTCTTGAGTTTAGGATTCTGTAAAACCCTGTGTTTTTGTGAGAGTTGTCAACAGTTGTAAGGTTTCATATTACATAGAACATTGTGCCATCCTTACTCATATTGACAAAAGGAGACTGTATAGTATGGACTTTCGAAACCATTTGCAGAATTTAGTAGATAGATGGTATGGATTAAAAATAAAGACAAGAGTGAAGTAATGGTATTTGGAAGAGACAAAGGGACCAATGGCAATATTACTTTGAACGAATGGAGAACCCCTCAAAGTGGTAGACAGTTTCACTTTTGTAGGGAGTGAAATATCTAGTGATGGAAGAATAACCAATAAAATTAGTATGTTACAGAAACAATAAAACATCTGATTTGGAATAAAGTGGTTTCAGAAAAAGCAAAACTCCTTATACATAAGTTACTACTTTCCTATTGTCATCTATGGAGGAGAAACAGTGACAGGATGGGACTGGAGCAGACTGCAGTCAGGGGAAATGAATTTTCTCAGAGCAAAAAAGTTACGGGAAAAACAATAGTGGACAGAGTAAGGAATGTAGATATTAGAAAGGACCTTACACAAGAAAGTATGAGAAGAAATTAAGGTGGCATGGGCAGAGACTCCCCAAAATTATGGAGGAACTAAAGATGGTTGAAAGAGACCTAGAGGGTGCCCAAGAACATGGTGGAAAAAGTGACAATATCTGTGGAAAGGAGGTGTGACCTGGCAGCAAGTGGTGGGAGGACTGAGCCAAATGGAGAAGACTCGTCAGCACCCAGACCCAGCAGTAGCTGGAGTGGGATCTGGATATATAGTAGATAGAAAAGGTTGTTTAAAGTATCATTGGAAGTGTGTTCTACATGGAACATGACACAGTCTAGTGTAGTATTCCCTGGATCATTAGTAAATGAATACAAATTCACGTAGGTTATTGACGTGTTTGGTGCCAAATATAATAGATACTTATTCAAATGTTTTGCCTAATTAAAGTATAGATCTCATTTGAAACTAAGGGACTTTTTATTGGTACTGCAAAATATTACTTCATGCTTGCATAATTTTACTTTATCATTTTTTATTTAAAAACTTTGTTCATTATTTGTGCACATGATTAGATGATCAAACTGTATACAGTAATTGGCTGGCTGCAATAATTGAAAGCCATTTGTAAGTGTAAAAATTGTAAAACTGTTACTAGTTCGTTATTTTTCTTTAGTTTTTGTTTCCATGTCTTATATTTGAAACAGAAATATTGAAGTTTTTATTATTCACAGGCCCCAGACTCCAGTACACCTGTGAATTACCACTTTGTGGCATTTATCCACAAGGATGGGAGTCTCTATGAATTAGGTAATGTAGTAATTTTGTTTAGAATTTGCGTCCATGTCCGTTACAAATAGTTACCTTTGCTGTTGTATTCAACTACTGAAAGTTGTCATATTGGGTCAGTGTATTAACAAGAGCACTGTATTTTTCAGTGATGTTTTTGATCTTTGAAACAAATTGCATTTTCACACAATTGATGAAATGAAACATATCTTCCAGTTTGGGAGAGATTAACTGTACTTGTTAGTTTTACAAAAAAACTTTGACTTCATAACTGTTGTTCACATTTTCATGCTGCAAACCATAGAAATAGTTCATGCCTTAGTGAGTGAGAATTTGTTTAGCTGTGTGTGTGTGTGTGTGTGTGTGTGTGTGTGTGTGTGTGTGTATACACACACAAACAATTAATCTGTCTTTTCTGTAGCCTGATAAAGCAACATCATATGTGAGTAGGAGAAATTTCAGTTTGACACAAATTTTAGTGTGTGTGTCCACACACACAAACAATTAATCTGTCTTTTCTGTAGCCTGATAAAGCAACATCATATGTGAGTAGGAGAAATTTCAGTTTGACACAAATTTTAGTGTTAATATTATCATTGGTATGTCCAGAATTCGAGCCTACTTTAAGTGATCTCAATGAACTAATTATTGGCTGTAATTTTCTAGAATGTACTTCAAAAGTGCAAAACAACCCATTCTATATAATGTCCACAAGGTGTACACTAAACTAAAAACCACGTTTTTATGTATTTTGTTGGTTCAGGTGACATAAATTTATGAATTTCAATGCACTTTTTTGCTATTAAAGTAGATTGGAGCCTAGATAATCTGAAAGTTCTTTTGAAAGAGAGAACTAAACACAAATGCACATACTGTCAACCATTTAAAGCTCTCCTCCTCCTCCTCCTCCTCCTCCTCCTCCTCCTCCTCCTCCTCCTCCTCCTCTCCCCCTTTTTTTCACCCTTCCTTCCTTTTTCAAATGCTTATTGCAAGCCATTTGCAAAATAGGAACTTTGAATTATATATGAGTTATATCCTCTTCATCAAGCATAAACTATTCATTAATAAGGGGCCATTTTATTAATGCTTACTCACTCCAGTCACTGTAAGACAGAAGTCAGTTGAGTCTTCTGGTATATGGTACACCTCAGTGCATGTGTACAAAACCCAGTGTTACAGCTCAAAAGCTAATGACATTCTCAATTCTGTTAAGCCTCCTTCAAACCATAGTAAACACAGGTGACTGTAAAACAGAACTCTCTGGTATACACACTAGGTGTGGGTGAGCAAATGGTATTTGGTAGCATTCAATTCATATTTGCTTTTGTTCACTCATGTTCAGCTGGTCGTCAAATTTGTGAACCATCAAAGGAAGTATGCATCCTCCATGCTTCGGCACTTGCAATACAGAAAGCTTGCATGTACTGTCTTGTCTGTCATTGTCACTGTCAAGTTGGCTGAGTAATGGAGTGGTCTGAAGAGTATACTGCTGACAGAATAATTCTAGTATCATACCTGGTACGGAACTCACATAAATGGCATAGATGCCAAAGGAAAACAAACAAGATTGGTAAATTGTTGGAGTACTCAAAGGTCCTCCTGAGGATGTGAGAAACAAATGATTGTCATGTGGGGACAGGATGAGCAAGCACAATCTTATTAAAGTTATTAGTTTATTAAAAATGGAAAGCACTGTAAATTCCCCTGAAAGTAAAGTATACATGTACCTAATTTGCTGTTTAAAATTGAAAATATGTTAGCCTGATCATTATCATAATTTATTTTCACGATAGCTGTAATCACATGGCTGATGTGGTTCTGTTACATTAGATTTTTGATAAAATGGTTTACCTGAGGTGGCACTGTCTGCCCTCATAAACAACATAGCAGATGGATAAAAAAAATCCACTAGCCAAGGGGCAGCAGGAGAAAATGCACACAAGTTATAGAAATGTGAAAGGTTTGAGCCATTCATTCATTGTGGCTGAAGGGTTGAAGAGAAAGGAATAGGAATGAAGGAAAATTATTGGTTGCATTTAGAAAGTGGGAAGAGTTGTAGAAAAGTCACTCAATACCCTGGGTCAGGGGAGACACTCCAAAAGAGGTGACAAGGAATATCTCCAGTGACACTTCAGTTTTGAGTGACTTTCCTGTAATTTCTCAATTTCTTAAATCTCGCCAGCTCTTCCCCTTCATCCCACTTTCTTTCCCTTCAACCATCTCCCAGGACACACTGGCTCTGAAAGTTTGCACATCTCCATAACTTTCACATGGGTTTTCTCCTCATACTGTTGCTTGCTAAGTAAATTTTGTATCTATCCAATAATATTTTCAAAAATTATTTTTGTTGATACGGAGTATATAGATGATTTCTTAAAGTAGCCTATCACAGTGGGATGAGTTGGACTCACACTATCCTTTAAGTGGTCTGCCCATGTACTGGGATAGGCCTCAGGTTGTATGCTGCCCTCTGCCGCCCCCCCCCCCCCCCCCTTTACTCTGTGATGGCAGATACTAGTTTAGCCAACAAAAGCAGCTTTGAAGAAAATTCAACTAAATATCCACCATGCAAAGGTCACATAACCCCATTCCATGGGCAGTAGCTGAAAGTTAGTTAAGCTATTGTGTGCAGGATTATTGTAGGACTTTTTGAAAACGTGAAAAATTTCCTTTAAGTTGGTTTATTGTCTCTAGAACAAGAAAAATGGCTATCAACTCTGTATTTTAATACACTTACTGAACTATCAGTTTAATAAGTCACAGCTGCAAAATACTAACGCCAATTCTTTACATACTAATGGAAAAACTGGTAGAAGCTGACCTCGGAAGATTAGTTTGGATTCCGTAGAAATGTTGGAACACGTGAGGCAATACTGACTCTACGACTAATCTTAGAAGAAAGATTAAGGAAAGACAAACCTATATTTCTAGCATTTGTAGACTTACAGCTTTTGACAATGTTGTCCGGAATACTCTTTCAAATTCTAAAGGTGGCAGGGGTAAAATACAGGGAGCAAAAGGCTATTTACAATTTGTACAGAAACCAGATGGCAGTTATAAGAGTCGAGGGGCATGAAAGGGAAGCAGTAGTTGGGAAGGGAGTGAGACGGCTGTAGCCTATCCCGATGTTCCCCCCTGCGGGTCCGGGGATTAGAATAGGCCCGAGGTATTCCTGCCTGTCGTAAGAGGCGACTAAAAGGAGTCCATCCCCCTCACGGGGGTAGTTAGCGCCTGCGTCCGGAGACGGACGGTTTCACGACCTATAATCGTGGTCTTTTTGGTTTTTCACTTCTCGTTTCTTCCTTTTGTTGGTTCCTTTCTTTGCTCTTCTCCACTTCACTGTCTTCCTTACTCTTTCCCTTGACTCCTCCTTGCCTTCTCATTGCCTTTTTCTCCTTGCCTTCTCATTGCCTTCTTCTCCTTGCCTTCTCCTTGCCTCCTTCTCCTTGCTTTCTCATTGCCTTCTTCTCCTTGCCTTCTCTGGTCTCCGCCTCGGCGTTTGAGACAGTCTGTCCTCTTTCTCCCTCTCTCTTCTTTTTCCTCTTCTTCCTTCCTCCCTGTGCGTGTCTGAAGGCCGACCCACGCGTTCGCACGCGTAGCCGGTGACGGGGTAACGCGTAAGTCCCCGCCCTGGGTAGACATGTAAGGCACGCGCGTACCCCCTGGTAAAGGCCAGGCCCGGGGAGGGGTGATTGCCTGAGCTGATACCTTCTGACCATGCCGATTGGTCCCTCCGTCTGTTTCTCGGGAGGTGTGACCTGAGGTGTAAACATTCACCTAAGGCGGGAGTGCCCTCTGAGAGGGTCCCCACAAGGAAGGAGCGCGCCATCGGAGACGCTGGCAATCATGGGGGATTCCTCCGCAATGGATTCTACTCCATCGCTTTAGACTTCGACCCACAAACGGAAACGTGACCAGCCAACAGTGACAAAAATACTACCGCCTGCCCCACAGTTCCTCGTAGTTTCTCGATCTGAGGACGGAAAGGATTTTTCCTCTGTCAACCCTTTCGTTATCCAGAAGGGCGTAGATGCCATAGCCGGATCTGTCAAATCTTGTACCAGGTTGCGTAATGGTACCTTATTACTAGAAACTGAGAGTGCCTTTCAGGCACAAAAACTGCTTCGGGCCACACTCTTGTACACGTTCCCTGTCCGGGTGGAGGCCCACCGCACTTTGAATTCGTCTCGTGGTGTAGTCTATAGTAGCTCTCTCGACGGATTGACTGACGAGGAGCTTCAATCTTTCCTCGCTGAGCAGGGCGTGACGGCTGTCCATCGGGTCATGAAAAAGGTCAACAATGACCTTGTACCGACCCGGACACTTTTCTTAACCTTAGATAGTGTTAAGCTGCCATCGCGCATCAAGGCGGGCTACGAGGTTATTTCTGTTCGCCCCTATGTCCCGACACCTACGCGCTGCTACCAGTGTCAGCGTTTCAATCACACTCGACAGTCTTGTTCCAATGCGGCTAAATGTGTCACTTGTGGCAGGGATGCCCATGAGGGTGACTGTCCACCTCCGTCTCCTCGTTGTGTGAACTGTCAGGGTGACCATGCCGCATCCTCCCGCGACTGTTCTGTCTATAAGGAAGAACGCTGTATCCAGGAAATTCGAGTCAAAGAGAAAGTGTCCACCTCGGCTGCTCGCAAGCTATTGGCTAGTAGGAAGCCCACGCTGCTCCCAGCGGGGAAATACAGCACTGTCCTCGCCTCTCCTCGGACTACCCGGGAGGTAGCAACCCAGACATGCGATCTGACCTTCAGCACCACGGTCGTCCGTTCGGCCAGTGCTAAGGTCGCGCGGTCGACGTCTCCTCTTCCTCCCATCACCCCACAGACACCAGCCACTTCCTCAGCTTCTGCTCAGTCGAAGACCCCGAAGTCAGATGCACGGGCCTTCAAGAAGGAACCATCCCGTGCAGACTTCCTCCGTCCCTCGACCTCCCAGCCTTCGACCGGTACTTCCACCAAACGTCCTTCTAAAAAGGCGCATAGGAAGCACAGTTCTCCTTCTCCGCCGCGGCGCCTTTCTTCTCCTGCGCCACCCAGCGGTTGCCGCCCCAGGCTGTCATCCGTTTCGCCTGGCCGCACCGCTGGTAGCCGAACATCTGGCCGTTCACCGGCGGAGGAAGCTCCCCCTCCCGGCCATCCTCCTGAGATGGCCGATGACCCTATAGACCCCATGGACGATGACTGTCCGCCTCCTGCTAGCGGCGGCAGTGCTCGCTCGAAGCCAGGCCCTAAGCGGCCTTCGAGGTGACCCCTTCTCTCATCTTCCTTTTCTTACGATGGCACTTATTAACTGGAATATTCGCAGCGTTCGCTCCAACCGAGAGGACTTGAAGTTGCTGCTCCGCTCGCATCGTCCGCTCGTCGTAGCCCTCCAGGAAACGAAGCTACGCCCATGCGATCAAATTGCCTTGGCACACTACAGCTCTGTGCGTTTTGACCTACCCCCTGTGGTAGGTATCCCAGCTCATGGAGGGGTTATGTTGCTGGTCAGGGATGATATTTACTACGATCCCATCACGTTGCACACCGGCCTGCAGGCAGTTGCCATCCGCATTACTCTCCCCACTTTTACGTTTTCCTTTTGTACCGTTTACGCTCCATCGTCATCTGCTGTTACCAGGGCAGACATGACGCAACTTATTGCTCAGCTACCTGCACCATTTTTGTTAACTGGAGACTTCAATGCCCACCATCCTCTTTGGGGCTCTCCAGCATCCTGCCCGAGGGGCTCCTTGTTAGCAGACCTTTTCAACCAGCTCAATCTTGTCTGCCTCAATACTGGCGCCCCTACTTTTCTTTCGGACACATCTCATACCTATTCCCATTTAGACCTCTCTATATGTACTCCCCAACTTGCACGCCGGTTTGAGTGGTATGCACTTGCTGATACATATTCGAGCGACCACTTCCCGTGTGTTATCCATCTCCTGCAGCATACTCCCTCTCCGTGCTCCTCTCGTTGGACCATCTCCAAGGCAGACTGGGGGCTCTTCTCTTCCAGGGCGACCTTTCAGGATCAAACCTTCACATGCTGCGATCGTCAGGTCGCACACCTCACGGAAGTCATTCTCGCTGCTGCTGAATATTCCATCCCTCACCCTACTTCTTCTCCACGTCGCGTACCGGTCCCCTGGTGGACCGCAGCATGTAGGGACGCTATACGTGCTCGTCGACGTGCTTTACGCACCTTTAAACGCCACCCTACAGTGGCGAATTGTATTAATTATAAACGATTACGTGCTCAGTGTCGTCGTATTATTAAAGAAAGCAAGAAAGCCAGCTGGGCTGCTTTCACCAGCACCTTCAACAGTTCTACTCCTTCTTCTGTTGTCTGGGGTAGCCTGCGCCGGCTATCTGGCACTAAGGTCCACTCCCCAATTTCTGGCTTGAAGGTTGCGAATGAAGTCCTTGTGGCCCCTGAGGCTGTCTCCAATGCCTTCGGCCGCTTTTTCGCCGAGGTTTCGAGCTCCGCTCATTACCACCCTGCCTTCCTCCCCCGCAAACAGGCCGAGGAGGCTAGGCCACGTGACTTCCGCTCCTCGAATTGTGAAAGTTATAATGCCCCATTCACCATGCGGGAACTCGAAACCGCACTTGGCCGATCACGGTCCTCCGCTCCAGGGCCTGATTCTATTCATATTCAGATGCTGAAGAACCTTTCTCCTGCGGGTAAAGGTTTTCTTCTTCGTACATACAATCGCATCTGGATTGAGGGACATGTTCCCGCATGCTGGCGCGAGTCTATTGTTGTCCCGATTCCTAAGCCGGGGAAGGAAAAGCACTTGCCTTCCAGTTATCGACCTATCTCGCTTACCAGCTGTGTCTGTAAAGTGATGGAGCGAATGGTTAACTCTCGATTGGTTTGGCTGCTCGAGTCTCGCCGCCTACTTACCAATGTACAATGTGGATTTCGAAGGCGCCGCTCTGCTGTCGACCATCTGGTTACCTTGTCGACCTTCATCATGAATAACTTCTTGCGGAAGCGCCCGACCGCGGCTGTGTTCTTTGATTTGGAGAAGGCTTACGACACCTGTTGGAGGGCGGGCATTCTCCGCACCATGCATACGTGGGGCTTTCGCGGTCGCCTCCCTCTTTTTATTCGTTCCTTTTCAATGGATCGACAGTTTCGGGTACGTGTGGGTTCTGTCCTGTCCGACACCTTTCGCCAGGAGAATGGGGTGCCACAGGGCTCAGTTTTGAGCGTCGCTCTCTTCGCCATCGCGATCAATCCAATAATGGATTGCCTCCCAGCTGATGTATCAGGCTCCCTTTTCGTGGACGATTTTACCATCTATTGCAGCGCGCAGTGTCCACGTGTCTTGGAGCGCTGTCTTCAGCGTTCTCTTGACCGTCTTTACTCCTGGAGTGTCGCCAATGGCTTCCGTTTTTCTGCCGAGAAGACGGTCTGTATTAACTTCTGGCGCTACAAAGAGTTTCTCCCACCGTCCTTACGACTCGGTCCCGTTGCTCTCCCACTCGTGGAGACAATCAAATTTTTAGGCCTTACCTTTGACAGGAAACTTAGCTGGTCTCCACATGTCATATTTGGCCGCCCGTTGTACCCGTTCTTTAAATGTCCTCCGTGTTCTCAGTGGTATGTCGTGGGGAGCGGATCGAACCGTCCTACTTCGTCTATATCGGTCGATCGTCCGCTCCAAGCTGGATTATGGGAGCTTCGTATACTCCTCTGCACGGCCATCCATCTTACGCCGCCTCAACTCCATACAACATCGGGGTTTACGACTTGCGATCGGAGCATTTTTATACCAGTCCCGTAGAGTGTCTTCATGCTGACGCTGGCGAATTGCCACTCACCTACCGGCGCGATATACTGCTTTGTCGGTATGCCTGTCGGCTACTGTCAATGCCCGACCATCCTTCTTATCGTTCCTTTTTTGACGACTCTCTTGACCTTCAATACGGGTTGTATGTCTCTGCCTTGCTACCCCCTGGAGTTCGCTTTCGTCGCCTCCTTCAACACCTTCATTTTTCACTCCCTGCAACCTTTCGAGTGGGCGAGAGCCGCACGCCACCTTGGCTCCAGGCTCAGGTCCGCGTTCACCTCGACCTCAGCTCGCTCCCAAAAGAGGTCACCCCCGGTTCGGTCTACCACCTCCCGTTTTTTGGAACTTCGTTCGAAGTTCAACAACTACTTAGAGTAGTCAGGGCGCTAATGACCATTGAAGTTGTGCGCCCGAAAACCAAAAAAAAAAAAAAAAAAAAAAAAAAAAAAAAAAAAAAAAAAATCCCGATGTTATTCAATCTGTATATTGAGCAAGCAGTGAAGGAAACAAAAGAAAAATTCAGAGTAGGTATTAAAATCCATGGAGAAGAAATAAAAACTTTGAGGTTCGCCGATGACATTGTAATTCTGTCAGACAGCAAAGAACTTGGAAGAGCAGTTGAACAGAATGGATAGTGTCTTGAAGGGGGGGATATAGGATGAGCATCAACAAAGGCAAAACGAGGATAATGGAATGTAGTCTAAGTCGGGTGATGCTGAGGGAATTAGATTAGGAAATGAGACACTTAAAGTAGTAAAGGAGTTTTGCTACTTGGGGAGCAAAGTAACTGATGATGGTCGAAGTAGAGAGGATATAAAATGTAGACTGGCAATGGCAAGGAAAGCGTTTCTGAAGAAGAGAAATTTGTTTACGTCGAGTATAGATTTAAGTGTCAGGAAGTCATTTCTGAAAGTATTTGTAAGGAGTGTAGCCATGTATGGAAGTGAAACATGGACAATAAATAGTTTGGACAAGAAGAGAATAGAAGCTTTCGAAATGTGGTGCTACAGAAGAATGCTGAAGATTAGATGGGTAGATCACGTAACTAATGAAGAGGTATTGAATAGAATTGGGGAGAAGAGGAGTTTGTGGCACAACTGGAGTAGAAGAAGGGATCGGTTGGTAGAACATGTTCTGAGGCATCAAGAGATCACAAATTTAGTATTGGAGGGTAGCATGGAGGGTAAAAATCATAGAGGGAGACCAAGAGATGGATACACTAAACAGATTCAGAAGGATGTAAGTTGCAGTAAGTACTGGGAGATGAAGCAGCTTGTACAGGATAGAGTAGCATGGAGAGCTGCATCAAACCAGTCTCAGGACTGAAGACAACAACAACAAACAGTTATTACTTACTGACCCAAGACTACCTATAAGTTAACACTTAGTAGTTCAGTAGACTCTTGTAAAGATGTGCTCGCCATAATGTCTTGTTGATCTGCATGAAACACGCCGTACAGAGTTCGTGGAAAACATGAAGTGCTCACACGCAAATATCTCCTTAAGTAAACCTCTCACAACACTCAAAATTTCACGAAATACTCAGTGCTGTAGTCATTCTTGACCAACACAAGAACCGATCAGGTACACAAGTTTCTTTATTTAGGTACAAATTTTAGCATCGGGGCTTAGGTGTTTACCAGAAGACAATTCCTGAGACTTCTCAGACTCATAGGTCTGAGGCACAGTGCAGATCAGCTCCGAGGTGACACGCCGTACCCACTCAGTGCCACTCACACATGGGAAATGCTGAATTCCTATTGGTTAGCATGTTAAGCAGGCCATGTCACCTCGAGCTGTTCTATACTTGTGGGATTTCTAATGTCAGCCAGTCAGATTACCACAAGTTAGTTAGACTAGAATTTTATAATTCCAAAACTAAATAAAATTTAATGTAAACAAAGATTCATTTCCTCAAAATAAATTACTAATAAATTGAATACTTAAAACCACTTCTGGCTTCCTTTTACAAAATTGAGCTGAAGTGGACATGTCACAAATTTCCCTTTTACAACTACTTTCTCAGTTTTAATTAAATCAAATTCTCACTTTATGTATGTCCTCCACTCACTCTCTCTCTCTCTCTCTCTCTCTCTCTCTCTCTCTCTCTCTCTCTCTCCCCCCCCTCCCTCCCTCCCTCTCCCCTCCCCCCCCCCCTCCAAAAACGCGATGAAATAATTATTTTCCAAACTACTTTGTCAGAAGTTTGTTGGCAATGAAACTAAAGAAAATTACAGGAAATTAGATTGTATGAACCTATCCTCTTGACTGCAGTTTCAGTTGATATTGTAAATGAATTACATCCCTAACTCAATTTAACAATGCCAGTATGGTTGGTGTGTGTTTTACATAAAAATTTATATCTCCCAAAAGTATTGAAGTTACTGATTTGAAATTGGAACAATATGGTTGTTATCCATAGAACTTCGTATACAAAGTATGAAAAAGATAAATGCAAGTAGCAGTAAGCAAGCGCACTGCTCGCACGGCCCAGTAGCCAGTCATCTGCGCCAGTCTGAGAACCAGATCTGCTCTCATCCCAGCTCCATGGCAGGCTATGCTTTCAATGCAGGATGAAAGTCGTAATAATTTGCTATGTTACACACCCTGTATTAACAAAGAACTACTTTAAAGTACATTTGAAGTTCGTATAATGGACAAATTATTACCACAACGTAATTTCCAATAAACAGATGAAAAAAATTACCTTCAGACATTTTCCAAAGTTTTGAATTACAAAAAGCCTGTTGCATAATGAAAATTTAAACATTTAACTCTGTTGCAATAGTACATTGAATTTTTACAGCTTGAGCTTGATGGCAATACATAAAAATTATTTACAAAAATGTTTTCTAAAAAATTAAAGTTTTTAATTCTTTCCAGCAAAACATGTCCATTTGACAAAAATTATTAAAATTTTTCTGCAATGTACCTTCACCTTAAGACTTGACTTTCCCCGATTTCATTGTAAAAAGAAATTTCGTAATGAAAAATCTTACTAAACTACTTCACTGAAACAACCTTTGTAGGAGGGTTGGAAGTTTAATAGTGGCGACTATTTATTTACAGCTTGTGCAAAATAGATACGTGTGTCAAAGTTTTACTGACCTTCAAAGTATTCACCAGCATTGTGTATAACCCATTGCCAGCGATGTGGAAGTCGTAGGATACTCTTAGCAGTGCCAGTTGTGTTGACAGTCTGAGCAGCGCAGTCTATTGCCCGACGAGTTTGTAGCAGCTCTGAAGCAAATGATGTGAAGCGTTTCCTTCAGTTTAGAAATTGAGTTGAACTCAA
Source organism: Schistocerca nitens (assembly GCF_023898315.1). NCBI lineage: Eukaryota > Metazoa > Arthropoda > Insecta > Orthoptera > Acrididae > Schistocerca > Schistocerca nitens. The sequence continues at coordinate 789,927,574 of NC_064618.1, read as the reverse complement.
GAGGGCTTGAGTCAGGGGAGTGCAGTAGGTGGTATAGCACTTAGCACCCCCATCAGTCAAACAAATCAGTAACAGCTTGCACTGTACGTGCTTGAGCATTGTCCTGCAAAATGGTTAGGTCTTGCAGAAAGTTTTATCACTTCTGTCTGTAAGCTGGTCGTAGGTTGTGTTCTAGAAATGAACAGTGCTTCTTCAGATTCATTTTGTGTGTGTGTGTGTGTGTGTGTGTGTGTGTGTGTGTGTGTGTGTGTGTGTGTGTGTGGCACGCAGCATTAAGAAAGCTCACTGTTTGCATGGCCCAGTAGCCATTGTCGGCTGTGCCAGTCTGAGAACCAAATCTGCTCTCCTCCCGGCTCCATGGCAGGCTTCACTTTCAATGGAAGATAACTCGTAATAATTTCTTATGTTACACTATGTGAACAGTCACATGTAGATTTCACACTTCATTAATCATATGTTACTGATGTTGTCTTCATTATAGCAGCTATTAAAATGTGAAGCCATTACTAACATAAATCTTCACAGTTGGTAATAGTGCAAATACTGGTCTCTCTTCAGATTATGATGGTCCTGAGTAATATTCTGCTTTTCAATTTCCTGATTTGTAATGAGAAGCCAGTGAAAACTGTCAGCTGACCTATGTGCAAAGTTTTGGGTTAATGCTAAGGAATGCTGGAGTTACAGTTAAATGTTAAGTGTGATTTATGTAGAGTGTGTACTTGTGTACAAATTGACACCCAAAATTCTTCCTTTTATATGCCATTTTCACTTGATTTTGCAAAAGCCATGTGCTCACTGGTGCAAAGTAAATCCTCTCTAAATATAAACATTTTTCATTGTAGCTGTAACTATGGTGTTGCATGCTTCATGCGAATTATTACCACAGAAAAGCAAGAACAAGAATGCAGCAATCGGGGGCTGCATCCATGGTCTCGTGTTCTCTTCAGTTCCCTCTAATGTAAAAGATCTTCACAGATAAGCAAATGGCAGTGAACACGTGTTGTCTGCTAATGCACACACATTTTTTCCCCTTTCTTTCAGTATAATGTGGACTGAAAGTCTGTCCCACACAAGTCTTCCTCCATTTAACTTGATAAATCATTCCCCTCCTTAAGGAAACATGCTGAGTCTTTGCTAAGAACCATACATACCATAAGATTCCCCTCAGGGAAATGGCAGCAAGGGATGGGAAAGGACACCAGCTGTACTCAGTGTGTATGCCTCAGGGCTTCATTCAGCATGTTAAAGAGGCTATTCCAGCAGCTATTGGGGGGGGAGGTTGCAACCAACTGCAGATTGTTGTGGCCTACTTCGGAACAAATGTCTGTCTGGGCTCAGTGATCATTCTTGGGTCTTTCCAGCAATTGGCAGAGAAGATTGAGAAGACCAGCCTTGCGCACGGAGTTTCAGTGAAGCTCACAATTTGCAACTGATCATGGCAGTTTGGCTCAGTCGAGTGGAGGGACTGAATCAGACTTCGAAAGTTCTGTGTTAAGCCAGGCTGCGACTTCATGGACTTAGGCCATAGGGTTAAGAACTGTGTGGTCCCCCTAAATGGATCAGGTGTGCACTACACTTCAGAGGCTGCTACGCAGGTAGCTGACTGTGTGTGGGGAGCACACAAGGTTTTTTTTAGATTAGCCTAATGTCTATCCAATCCAGATAATCATAGCTGTAAGAGAAACCTGGGACTATCAGTGTAAGTTCAAGAGTGCCTCCAACACGAGAGTATTAAAGTACTAATCGTAAACTACCGAAGAATTCACAACAAAGTGCCAGAGTTTGAAGTGCTCATGAAAGCCAGTAGAGCTTGCGACATTTGCCTGCTTTATTTCTTTGCTGATGGTCCTTGGGGTTGAGATACTGCATTGTTATACTGGCTGAAAATAGGGGGAAGTTAGTCACTGACTACGTTAAATGATGCACATTTGCATTTCATAGTTCTTTACTTTCACAACCCCCTCAATAATACACAGTTATAAGGCTAGTTCATTATTGGTTAACTTCTGATAAGTCTCATTAATAGTTCGCAGGTAAACATCAGCAATAAGTCTCATTAATAGTTTGTAGGTAAACATCAGCATACTGCTACAATAGTTCACTGTCGAACATCTGTGAGCAGTAAAAACCTAACCACACAGTTCTTGCAGAATAATACAGTGCGTATTGAACAGACATTCATTGTTTTAACACACGACCTATTTGTGTTACATTTATTTCACGGTTAAGTTGATGCATTGTTGTTGTTCTAACCAAAACTGGTTCCTTGTCTAAAACTCAGCCATGGACTGTCTTGGGACCAAAATCCAGGCCTTTATATATCATCACAATAACAGGTACTGAAACTATACATTGTGTGATGTTTAATTTACAGAAATTACAACTAAAACATAACTCGTTAAATTAACTTAATGCATAAAAAAATTCGTTCTTTTTAACATTTTCTTCTACTACGAAGGTTAAGCCGAAATTTTTGTTATGATGAAATTAACAGATATAGTTACACAAACAATACTTCTGACAAAACTGATAATTACTTTGGAATTAATTTGATAACATGCTTTCAAATAGAGCCAAGTAAATACTTTAGGAATCCTAGTGATTATTTTTCCAAATGTGTGCATTATTACAGAATTTAAATTTGTCCGAGTCAACAATAGAATTTAAATTACTGGACACATTATATTTACATTTAATGTGGGAAAATTTTTGAAAAGAACAAAGGCAAGTAATCGGTGAAAGCTGTTGTTTCAAAATTTGACAGTGTTTTTATAAGATATTCAATCTCACCTTTACTAACCCTCACAGTGACACCTGCCCAACGTGCAGGAGCTTGAACTGAAAATAAAGGTTGCAGCATTATAAAAACTTATTCTTGAAGACACTGTAAAAGTTGCCTCAGACATGCCACAAAATCGGTCTGTCAAAGCTTTCTATTGGAGAAGTGTTTTTCACATGACATCTATGGTTGTATAACCTTACAGTAATAACATGACCCAAAATTATACTGATAATTTATTTCATTATATTTGGTGTGCAAGAGAATCTGTAAGAGGTGCAAATGAAATCACACCTCCTCCACATTTTCTAGAAGAGACTAGATATGTTGGTAAGAGAAGATTGAAAATTGAGCCTTTTCCAGACTCGTGCTGAATAAGAATTCTATATGACCTGTATACTGACAAATTTTATGGAAGGCATTACTGTTCTCTGAACCTACCCATAATTTTCCCATTTTTGGACACAGTTTTGTGCCACTGAATCATGCATTCATTAGTTAAGGAATATCAGAAGACAAGAGATATTACATTGTGAACACACAAATATTTTATCGAAGTTTAGAAAGGTGCTGGTGTGGGGAGATGTTTTGTAGGACTTCTAGATTTCTTTAGAAATTCGTTTAAGTCAGCATTGCCTTCAAAATTATGAATGTATGAGCAACTTACAGCCAAACCAATAATGAGTAAATCTGCTGTTAAAAAGGGCAGTTTTCTGAATGAAAAGTATGTTGTGATGTTTTGAAGAACATTACTTCTTTCAAAGCCATGAAACATGCTGCTGTTATTCACAGTAAAAACAAGGAGTGCAGAAGAGGCTGTAATGAAACCGAAATAAACAATTTTTACAGCCTTCAGTTGCAAGGTAATTTTTACTCGTTTACCTAGGTTTAGATTCCAGTAATGGAATCTTCTTCAGAACCTATAAATTAAACCGCATACGGACATATATTACTCACTGAAATGCATCATCAGTCTAATGATTGAATAATAAAGAAATCGTGATACTTACAAAAAATTAAATTATTTTGAGAGCCAAACACTGGCCATGTCACAGATTAAAAATTAAAACAATAAAGACGCATAATCATAAGGTTATGTCTGTCAAAATTAAGACCATTAAGGCGAACGATTTCTTTATTATTCAATCATTAGACTGATGATGCATTTCAGTGAGTAATATATGTCCATATGTGGTTTAATTTATAGGTTCTGAAGAAGATTCCATTACTGGAATGGAAACCTAGGTAAACGAGTAAAAATTACCTTGCAACTGAAGGCTGTAAAAATTGTTTATTTCTATACGTATACGGTTGCTGACGTGCTGCAATATGTTAAAGATTTGTAATGAAACCAATGCACTTTACCATTCCAAATGATGCTGCAAGTTCATGTAACAATATACTCTTAAGAGTGATGGAGTATGAAGATTGTGAGGTTGAAGAGTTGCCTGAAGTTGTGTAGAAGAAATATTTTAACTTTCATGTAAAAAGGCATTAAATATTCAATTATCAGTGATTTGGGTTTAGCATAAAGTGAGGTCTGAAAAAGAAAAGGTGTTTTTACTCCCAACAGTTTATAAACTACCAAATTTTATGTATATGCAAAGACTATAGTGAAACATCCAAAACTGAAATTTGCTATTCATTCATTAAAAATTCCTGTAAATTAATTCATCTTTTTAAAGACAGGTTTGCAAAAATGGTCCTAAATTGCCAATGCAAAAACTAGTTTCAAGTTAGTGGTTATTGATGATGCAGAAGCCACAAACAACTATGCTGTGTGGGAAGAAAATTGTCACAGATGTGAATGTTTTTAGTTAGTGTCAGATGCAAAATAAATTACAGATCTCCAGTTCTACATGTAAAACTGTCAGGGGACCAGAGTTTTGGGGGAGATTTCATGAAGTGGAACAGAAAATTGGTTCAGTATGTGAGACACTCGAAGGTTTCATTATTACTCAAATTATTAGAGTGAAGCCACTGGAGGTAAGTAAAATTTTCCAAACAGCATGTGTTATGAAATTCAGAAAAAGTAGGAGCTGTTGTGTGACAGTAATGGAGAAGGTGGGGCTTACGTTAAGATGCAGAACACTGATAGCTTTGTGACTGCTTTTGAAGAAGAGAAAAACTGCTTGCAAATCAGTATCACATAATGTAAGAAGACACTACAGTTCTTCATGATAGTGTTAATATTTTTCCTCAAATCTAAAGTAACTTCATGTCAGTAAAATAGTTCATAAATTTGATTAGTCAGAATGTTAGAAATACAAATGTCTTTTGGAGCCTCTTCAAGGAGGTCAATCTTATATTCAGTGTAGTCTCACAGTTACCATTATTTGACACCAAAGAACAAGACAGTGAAGTTCACTGGTGTTATTGTCTCCATATTCAGAAGCTTTTGGTTAAGCCCTTTGGTATGTCTTAGTTACTCTGTTCATCAAAAGTGGGTTGGCAGTTACGTATGGTGTCGTACTGAGTTCTGCGATTTTTATGTAAATATTGGTTTGTTACATGCTCTTAATAATAAGTACATGTTACTGTCCTCACATACAAACATAATAAATCTAAAACAGTCGTTTAGGTTGGAAACAGGTGTGCACGAGTTCAGACGATAAGAATTCTATGCACTGCTTTTAACTCGTGCTGTTAATGATTGATTTTTTGGGTTTCAGATGGAAGGAAGTCATTTCCAATAAACCATGGACCAACAACTGAGGACTCATTCTTGGAGGTTTGTATTTGGCCTTTTATTTAATTAGTACAGTTTATATTGATTATATGCCTTCAGTTTATTTTCTGCAGAAGAGGTGTTGATTGCTGCAGCTTAAAATAACTATTTTAACATGCTAATATTTTTTCCACAGGATGCTGCTAAAGTGTGCCAGCAATACATGGCAAGAGATCCTGATGAGCTCCATTTCACAGTAGTGGCACTTGCTGCTGCAGAATGAGTGTTTTGCAGGCTTCTCTAACACTTGCACTAATAGTGCAGTGATGTGATCATTTTTGTCTTCAGTGTTCTATTTTTATTTTTGTGCAAGTATCTGTCTCAATATTTGTCTTTCGAAGTTAATTTTATTTGCTGCTGTGTTTAGGGCAGTTCCAAATAAACGGAAAGTGTATAGGTTTTCAACTTTGTTGACTAGCTTAAAAATGCTTCATGCTAGTTGTGCTCAGATTATTATAAAATGTTACACCAAAGATTTTGAAACAATAAATGTGATGTGAAACATAATGATCTACAGCCAACAATAACTACTTAATTGCTACTTTATTAAAATTATAGTATTTCATAACATATCATATATATATATTCTCTGGAACTTGTTGGCTTGACTGATTTTTCGTAGTTAACTAGTTTAGCTTTGTTTGGACATGAAAAATATTTTGATTACAATAAGTATTTTAATGATACTCTTATACTATATTGCATTGTATGCAGAGCAGTGAAAAAATTGTGCCTAAAGCATTAATTGAAATTAGTATTTTCCCCTTTTCAGTCAGTTGTTAATGGACCAATAGTCTGCTGATCCAATAAATATTTTCGAAAGATTGTTTGTGTTATGATTCATTGTTAACATTAAAAAGTGGGACTCATTACAAGAGATTTATCAATAGATGTGTGCGTGAAGGGAAAGGAGCAGAGCAAATAAGCCCAGCCTCCGTCTGAGTTAGTCGATTTGCCATGTAAATGCAAAATTACTTGCAGCCATTGCACATTGTAATAGCTTCTTATGAATCTGTGTTTGAAATAAGTTTTTGTCAAAGTGTCCCAGTTAAATGGTATTTCATTGCACCTTGCGCCTTTCTTCTACCTTGTTTTGGCTTGAGTGCCGCTTTTTCATTTTAATTGTAATTAATTGGAAGTTCGTCATTTCCTGCAGTAACAGCTGATGTGCTGAGTAAAGTAGTCATAAATGACCACATTCCTGTCTCTTTTGCTTGCAAAAAACATAAGTGATGCTTTCAAGGGGAAACTCCTAATCCCAACCCCTCAGATTTAGTGGTAAGATGGCCCAGCGTATAACCTGCCAAAAACTGAATACAGATAAAGCATGAAAACATTAGGAAAATGTATTGAACTGTGAAACAAGAAGAAAAATAGAAACAGTGAGCAGTCAAAGCATAAGGTACACAACATTGAGCAAATTTAAATAGCCACAGCGTGGTGGCTATGTGCTCACGGTGTTGGACTGCAAAGGGGAGATTAGATTGAGATCTCCCTCGTGTGCCCTCTTTCTCCCCCCCCCCCCCTCCAGTCATTGAAGTGTGTGTTCACTGTATTGAGTTTTGTCTGTGACATGGTGTAACATCAGTTTGCAATGATCATATGGTAAGGACGGGACCCACATACATACATACATACATACATACCTCCTCTTTGTTCTACATAAGTACCCCAAGTTAAGACTTGCGTTCAGTTGTGGAAGTTTTTACTCTTGAATGCCTTTGTTACAACATAGTTTGCACCTGTCTATCTGTTGCTTTCATCTCTGCAAGAGCTCTATGTGGCACTTTGCCTGCTCTCGCTATTTATCACAATTACTGGCGACAGTAAAATAGTCTTCCCACACGACTCACATTCTTTAACCAATGTATTGTATCACAGTTGCCAAGATTACACATCGAGAACAGGCACGTCAGTGACAGAACAGAAAGTTTGTAACTTTGTGAAAAGAAGAAAAAAAAACTGAGGCACAAGGGAGATTTGAACATAGATCTCCTGCTTTGCAATCCAACACTGTGACCACACAACCATCACAGCATGGTTCTTGCAATTTGCTCGATGTTGCACACCTTAAGCTTGCCTGTCCACTGTTCCTATTTTACTTCTTCCAGTTATCATGCTTGATCTTTGTTTGACAGGCTATCCACTGGGGCCATTTTACCACTAAATCGGGGGGGGGGGGGGGGAGGTTGTACAAAGGGAGTTTCCCTTGCTAGATGATTGTTGTATGTGACATTAAAACTGATGTTGTGAGTTACTGCAATGGTGATACGTTTTGCTGAAAATAGTCAGTGAAGTGAAATAACTTTCAGCAACTCTAAAATGCCCCTACATGCACTGCTTAATAGCCAACAGCCAGAAGGGCAAATTTACACTGGACCTGCAACATATACTTAAGTTACCAGCACATGTGACCAATGCTCTTTGAGTTATTGTCTATTTCCTGTGCTGTTCAGCAGTTGATACACATTTGAGAACACAGCCTTAAAGTTTTTAACTCAGTCTAAATTATGCTGTTGAAAGTATAGCATAGAACGTTCTGGCCTCATATCAAAGGAAGTTTTTTGAGAAAAGTGGAGTGAAATTGTCAGTTATGAGAATGAATATTCCCATAGTGAAGCCATCTACAAAAGCTGGGAACTGGATGTGATTCACAAAGAGGAATGTGCACTTACAGAATGGATACATTCAGTGGCAAACCCTAAAATTTTTTCAGTGACATCTTAAGAGTGCTGGTGATTATTTGCATTTCTGAAGTATTCGTAATTGAAGGGATGAACTTACCTTCTGGCATATGAGAGGAATCATTCATAAGCTGCCCATCAGAATATCCACTTCAGTCTTCCAATTTATTACTGGACAAAACAAGGCAAGTTAAAACCATAAAAAATATTTCAGTGGAACAATGACAGGACTGCATCAAATTCTCCCTAAAAAAAAGCAGTCTTGCACAGTCTTAAGACAAGCAAATTATTACATGGTACAGTACAGTTTTGCAGAAGTATGGAAAAACAAAAATCCAGCGTGTAGACCTATTTACAAATGTGTACACTAGTTTCGCATCAAGATTTTTCCTGCAAACGATCCACGGAATATGAAACAGAATTCTTTCACAGACATTGAAATTCTGATCTTCATTAAATTTACTGTTGAGACTATAAAGCACAGGTTGACATGTGCAATTCATGCAGAGGCATACATTAGTGGAATGTGATAGTGGGGAAATGGTAGATTATGAGTAAGTGGAGTTGCAGCTTATTCTCGTGGTGTAATGGAGCTGCAATGGCTGAGGTGTTCTTTTCAGCTTTCTTCAGTGGTAAAGCTGCCACTGGAATAAAAAAGAAAAAGTAAGCCTTACCATATTTGAAAATGTTACTCGTATTAGATTTAAAAGAACAAAGTGCATGCGGTCATATCTCACGGAATGAAGGCCTGGAGTGCCATGTAAAGAATGTCCAGATTATTTTGGTCAGTAAGGTTTGTTCGCAAGGAAAAGAACATCAAAGAAACAACCTGTTATACATTTCAGGTTGTTTCTAATGGGATGACGTACTTCGGCACTTTGAGCGTTTGTGAAACCATGTGTATTTGCAGTCAGGTGAGACATGTTTTATGCTTTTGTGGAGGTGAGCTATTTAGCTTGCAATTAAAGACTTCACTTTCCTTTACATATTATTCCAGGAAAGTAGAGGTGATAATCCAAAATCCATTGATGTTGAATATCCTTATGCATGGTCACTGTATTTTGGAAAACAAATTGAAATAATCCTGGTTAGCTAATATCCCAATCTGCAGTGAGTAACACTGGAATAGACTAGGTCACAATTCCGCTTCATGAAAGAGCCCCCAGGACTGACAAGGAACCTCTTGAGTGCAAGGTCTCAATAGGCCAATGATGTTTAAGGAATTCGATGCCCCACTTCTTGCATACCATGCAACCTCAATATTGGCTGGTAATGGTAGCAGGTGGTGGAATTCAGGTATCCAGTGGTGAACACAGCATGAGGCTGGGGAGCGTAGTTGAAATGCTTAGTCGACGAGTAACTTGGTGCTAGTGGTGTTGATACAAAGCAGAGCAATGGCAATGGTGAACAAAGCAAATATTGCATTATATCTACAACAGTTGCTGGATTTGACATTTTGTCAGAAAGGAACAAGTAATTTCGCACAGTGAGAACGAAGCGGCAGATATAATATAAGCATTTCTGCAAGATGAGTCAGTGGAATGTGGTATCATATACCCATGACTGTGGACAGTATACACGAGTACTAAGATGAAAAAACTGTAGAGACAGACAGACTGGAATACATTCAGCAAATAATTGAGGATGTAGGTTGTAAATGCTACTCTTGAGGTGAAGAGGATTTGCACAGGAGAGGAATTCGTGGTGGGCTGCATCAAACCAGTTGGAAGACTGATGAATGACGGTAAGCGCTTACCAAGTGATATTGAAATAAGTGTTGAGCCATATAGTTCATCATATGGAGCCACAAATGCAATCTCCAGTGAAACATAGTAAACAACAATTGTTGTCCAAGGAGTGGGTACTAAACATAGTTATGTAAATGGAAGATCATTCAAACCATACGGAGTAAAGAAAAATTATGAACAGATTTTGAATAAATCTGCAGCAGTATGACTGTAATGTGTAAGAAAAACTATGGGTGTTCAAAGGAGGAGAAGGCACGTTTGTTGCAAAGATAGGTGTCTGCACATTTCAAGTAAGCTCAATACAATTTACAGGATGTGCATCAAACTGTGTGTAATAGATTAGAGATTTCAAGGGAAACAGAGGGTGATTGCACAACACAATGCCACAGAATTGGAAAAAATAATAAAATTTCAAACAATGCATGAACTTGACAAAACGCAGCAGACAGAAATTGGCCCAAAAATTTGTAGATGAGATAAACAACCCATCCCGTCATTCAGTAAGGAACTTTATCTATCACCAGTTGGTATTTGCAGAGGTAATACATATAAAAGTAAGCCTAGAAATTAGAACCCAGAACTTGTCGAGGAAACTAACATCATTGCCTTAACTCATTTGTCTACAATGAAGCCGACTGTTAACACAGGTGGTAAATTGGCTGGAAAGTTATTTATTGTGCTGTGAGAAGTTGGGTGCTCTGCTCCATACGATTTTTTTCTCACATGTGTGATCTTGCAAGGGCTTGATTCCTGATCTGTGTATAGAAATTGTAGTGCTTGAGAGTGTGGTGACGTCATTTATCCGCTGCGCCAAAAACGGCGGATGAAAGCTGCAGCTGATAGTTATTTATCTTTGCCGTAGTCGGCTTGGTTACGAGTTGTTTATTCTTGTTAGTTTTTGATCTGTGCTTGGAAAATAAAATGTTTTCTCATCTCATGAAAAAGCTGTTACTTCATAAAATATGAAGGCTCCCATAGTGGTGACCCCAAAAAATCGTAGCAGAAGCATAAAGAAAATATATATACCGACGAGAATAATGAATTCAGAGGCAAAAGCATGGGGCAGTGGAATCAAGATTGAAGACTACAGTCTGTTCGACCAAGGATCGCGGTCCACGCCCTTTGATTCGCCACAAAACGGAACGTCAGATGATAATGCAAAAGATGGGAGTACCTACGCGTGACACGGAAATGTTAAGCTTTCCGCGTTCTGGCCGACGCGCCCCCAGCTTTGGTTTATGCAGGCTGAGTGCATATTTCGGCAGCGTGGGGTGTCTAACAACATTGACAAATTTAATATAGTGGTTTCACATCTAAATTTAGAAGTGATAGAGCAAGTAGAAGAAACCTTGTCGCAACAAAATTACTTTGTGCTAAAGGAAGCTCTCATACAGCATTATACGTTGTCACCAGATTTGTGACTACAAAAAATTTTCGCATACGAAGATTTGGGCGACAAGACTCCGTCACAAGTACTCAAAGCCTTACGTACATTAGCCGGCCCGGAACTCCTACCTGAAGAGTCTTTACGTCTAATATGGCTTCGTAAACTTCCTGCCAACATCCGTGCCGTCATTGCAGCAGAAACAGACTTACCATTGCAAGTCTTAGCAAAAAAGGCAGACACCATCGCAAACACCTTAACGGAAGTTTCTGCGTGTTCCGAATTCAACTACAGCCAGGATAGAGGCCCAAGAACGTGTAGTGTGATGGAATCTGACGTCAGTGAGCCAGGAACATGCAATAATACTTCCCAACAGCAGTGCTCATCGACCGAACCCACCATACAGCAACTGGCAGCCATTGCCTGTACCAGATGTTTTCACGAGAGCTGGTAGAAAAATAAAGTGCAAGTTTCCCCACATACCTGGTGCACCCGGTTTCAAAAGGAGGGGGGCTGATGTGGTGACGTCATTTATCCACTGCGCCAAAAACAGCGGGTGAAAGCTGCAGCTGATAGTAATTTATCTTTGCCGTAGTCGGCTTGGTTACGAATTGTTTATTCTTGTTAGTTTTTGATCTGTGCATGGAAAATAAAATGTTTTCTCATCTCATGGAAAAGCTGTTACTTCATAAAATATAAAGGCTCCCATAAGAGCAAACTATCTCTTCTGAAATGTGTGGACATTGCAATTCCTACAACCTGGAACCGCTAAACAAATTCAGCCTCCGGACGTTTTAGTTACGCCTCAAAGGATAGCCAATTTCACAATCAGCTCCCCCAACAGTGTTTCGCATTTGGTTGCATACCATCACATTCCATCAATTCTCATGACCCCATTATACCAATATGATTCTGTATGCATTCTTTAAGAGTGGATACTGCGCTGAACTGCCGATCCTGTCGCAGCAACGATGTCTGCAGCAGGGGAAAGAAAGGCAATCTGCAAACCAACAGGCTTCACAACAGCCTAACTGTGTACGCAATATTGACGGTCCGCCGCAGATCAAATTGTAAGTTATTTTCCCTGTTACTTGAAAAATCCATAAAGAAAAACATTAAGCTGTAGCAGATTCAACCTAGAAGATAAGGATAGATGCAGCAAAATTCACCAGTCCCTGTTGTAGACAAGTTTTATCGTGTTAAAAAATGTTCTTGACAGTTCAATAAAGTCACAGAGTTTCTATATATATTCGTTGTGTGTTCTGACACTCCTTGCTATCTTTGCCACAATAAATTGAAATTCTCCTGATTTTTCCTTATAAGTAATTAATTGATGTCACTACATAATCAATCCTGTTCACATTCAACGAAATATTCCACTTTAAATCCGATCCTCCCGACCACAATCTCCGATAAAGTTTCAAAACAGAATCCTAACACACTTCACAGTATCGATTATTTTCAAAATATCAATACATGTCTACCTCTCAACAATAAAACTTCAAACCAGTCAACCATCGAAGATCGTTCACACTCTCGACAAAACCCTGCCAGAACCTCTTCAAGAAGTCTGAATTTTAATAAAATTTTCAAATCTCACATATAAGTAATATTATTATGCATGTCATAACAACAGAGTCAACTGACTGTTCGAACTTCCACCTCGAAGTTTATTTAACAGTTGATAACCAAGTGACATCCAATTACAAACTTTATCCTTCCACATTCAACTCCCTTTCCTTTTATTAAAAAAAACACAAAACATATTTTAGTAATGGTCAGCTTGATGTTTCAACGGTTCTTCCAGCCGTCGACCACGATGCAATAGTGGTTAGCTCTCGTCGTCCGCCGCGTCTGGAGTCCCCACTTGATCGTCTTGCTGCCACGCTCGACATGAAAGAAAAGAAACAAAATCTTTTTAAATAACAAGTCTCCACTTAACATACTACAAATAAATATATATATATTAACATTTCTTACCTGGCGTCGCTCAAGCGGTAAAGAAATGCGATGTTTCCTGATTAGACTTTTGAAACACCACAATACCTAGCTGAACGTCCTAACAAGTTTGTAACTTGCAAGGAGTTATCTTGAATCTTGGCGATGCAAACCTTTGTGGTCATTGTGGTGCACCATTTTCCATTTGGTGTTTGTGATGCAAGTTAATGGTCTGTTTTGAACATTTGTTGAATGTCGTTCTTCATTTCATGATATGTAATATATACATCCCACAGAAAGGAGGTTGATGTCGACGCCTCCCGGACACTCATTTTGTTGTGCTCATGATGCACATGGTGAGTCATTACAGCTAATATTTTTCCTGACATAATTGTTAACACTTTCAAATGAGCTCATGTTGTCAGCTGCTGCACCTCGTCAGAGTTCGTGCTAACAGCAGGATATTGCATCTGTGTTCTGCTTCTGTGTTTCTCCATGGTCCATTCAACAAGAGGAATGCTACTGTCTCTTCCACGTCACCTTTCCTAGCCGAGTTCCCTCAAGGGACCTTCCTTGACTCCAATTGTACAAAGTCTGGTGCCAGACAACCAGTTCACCCCCTGCTAACAGCATCTGGATTAGGGCATTTAGTGTAGTGCACTTTAGCGTGGTGAAGTTCAATGAGTGCTAGAAGTACCAGGCGGGTTTATTACCACTTCATCCCTGGCTATTTGGCACCTTTACTGCCAAGTGTACCACTGAAATGAGTTTTCTCTCCAGCCGTGCTGGCTACCTTGACTGCCAGGCGAGGCCATCTCTTTCTCGAACTCCCCCCCCCCGTCCTTTTCCTTCCATGAATCATGAATGCATAAGACCTGTGCACAGAATCTGGCTTTCAATGTTTTTATTAAATGTTCATTTATCAAATGCTGTGACCAAAGCATCAAAAGTTGCCAACACTTCGAATGAATTTGGTAAGCACTTAGTATCAGTTTCCAGAATAAAAATGTCTAGAAACCGAAAGATATCAGATTACAATTGAACACCAAACAAAGAGCTCCCTGCAGATTTCTGAATTGTCCATTCCATTTTAAGAACATGAAACTAAAGATGCAGTAGAAATACGAAACTTGAAGAAGCAGCTACATTTTCTGGAATATACTCTGAATTCCTAGCTCACTGTGGACCAGCTACAGTAAATTGGCTTGCCAATTTCTCTGATATCCTACAAACTCGAAATATTCCACCTCCGAAGGAAGCAAAAATATTAGCCCTACTGAAACCACTTGGATCCAACAAAGGAGAAAACTGTCATCCCGTGATATACTGTCACATACAAATTCCGTAAGTGTCTGATCTACAATAGAATGTTTGAAGTGACCAACAAAGCCCCCCCCCCCCCCCCACCCTACAGAACATGCAGGATTCAGACCAGAAGTTACAATGTATCATGTTCTCCCCCTCCCTGTCTAGATTGAAAATGGGTCTGATAATAAATTTAAGTGTAGCTTCTATGGGCTGCTTGTGACACTGTTTGGTGAGACACGTCTTTTGAAATTCCTGAGTGTTGTCCCATTTCGTAAACTTACGGATCTACTTAACAATGCACACTCTCTCTCTCTCTCTCTCTCTCTCTCTCTCTCTCTCTCTCTCTCTGTACCAGAAATATCTTCAAGAAAATTCTTTTATGTTATGCTGACATTTGGTGACCCAGAGCTCCAACTTCTCTGATGCGGAAATCACTTTATTTACTGACATGGAAATCTGGAAGGTATACTTCAAGAAATGGAACCCCCACCTAAATTCTCAAAATTATATCTGCATTTCACCTACACAGCAGATCGGCAAATTACAAACCAGAAATCAGATGTAGAAGTCATGTCTTCCTAAACTGCAGTACACCAAAATACCTGGGATTAACATTAGATAGAGGTGTAGCTTACAGACAGCTCCTGCCAAATGTAGCTGCTAAAGTTGAAACTAGAAACATTCTCCTGAAACTTTCTGGTACCTCATGGGGAGGTGATGCTTAATGTTTTAAGATCCTCTGCTGTAGCTTTATCACACTCTGTTGCTGAATACTGCGATGACCATGACAGTCTGGTCCCTTTAATCCTACAAACCAACCAACCACTGCTGTTCTATCTGGATCAACAGATGACACTAAGAAGAGAGGTGTGTAACTCAATCAGGCAATAGAAATAATTGAGATGTATTCGAAGTACAACACACTGTGGCTTTCTATTCTCGGCTGTTTCTGACTGCCAGCTCTAAGATTAACTTTCAAATCAATCCTCTGCTACTGATTCATCAAGTTATTGTACAAACAGAACACAAATGCTTGAAATCAAGAAAACCGTCTTGATGCCCAACAACCAACATTATTGACCCCTTTAGTATCACCCTTTGCTGAAAAATCCAATGGGAATAGTCATCAGCAATCATCAAACTTTTAAAACGTTTGTATAAAAATCGTATGTTGAGATCGCATATTTTATTTACTGGTTACAGGTTTCAGCTCATTCCTGATCCATCTTCAGATCAGTCTAAAATGTCATTCAGTGTGTGATACTAATTACACATCATTGTAATTAATTTTTTAGAGTGAAAACTCTTCATTGGTTATGTAAATTGATAACATTAATGACTAATCAAATGTTGTTACAGTGCCCGTTTTGCTACACATATGTACAAATGATCCCCAGTGATGATATTTGCTTCGCCCATGAGTGGATGTCAACACAATATCATTTCTAATATTTATATCACACAGATACTTCCTTACTTCTGACGTGGATGTTAGGAATGATATAGTGTTTACATACACTCATGGGTGATGCAATTATCATAGTTGATCATTTGTACATATCAATGATACGCAATGAAAACCTCCTAACTCCAGCAACCAGTAGTTCCATTATCAAAGAGAGATTTGAAAGTGCATGGATTCCTCTAATCTGTCAGTAACTAGGCTACTATATAGTTACACATGTAGCAACTTTCTGTACTGCTTTATATTATTTTTCAAGAAACCGTTTTTTCTTCTCCTGCAAAATTTAACAAAATGAAGTTACGTGGTTTTCACTGCCTGCCATCAATGTGTGTAGCAAAATGAGCACTTAAGCAACATTTAATCAGTGACTAACATTGCTAATTTACATAACTGATCAATATTTTCACTTTGTTTTTTTTTCTTTTATTTAACTATAGCGACATAGCTCTGAAAAATACTGAGATGTGTAGTGAGTGTCACACACTCAAAAACATTTTAAATTGATCTGAAGATGCCACGGTAATGAGCCAAAACCGGTAATCAGTAAGAAAAATTTGCGATCTTGATATAGGATGTTTATCCACATGTTTTAAATCAACAGATCGCCTGTCTCTCCCCATTGTCAGTGTCAAAAATAATTAACTTTTAGTCCAGAGTCATTCTGTGCCGATGAAAGGCTTCAGTGTCCCCATATGTCATTGGAGGATCATGAACTAGCAAGGCAGATGTGGTTACTTAATGCACAATTGGGAATGGGCTAGTTCAGCAAATTGACTGTGGCGCCTCCTTACTGTCATGCCATCATATCCCCCCCAGGGGGCTCACCACTCTTTGGTGGGTTTGTGCTTGGCTGCCTCGGGTCCCCAGCCTTAGCCACATCTTTTGCCTTCCATACTGCATTTATATCCTTTTGCTATTCCTTTTCTCCTCCCATGGGGAACATGTCTGGGGTGTTGGGGCGTTATTGGAAGTGTTCTGCATTGTTTGTCGCTGACATGGGAACAGTTTAACCATTGTTTTTTGCTCCTTGTTACTTTCTTTGTTTCCCTTGTCTTCTCATTCTTCTGCTTCGGCATTTGAGGTTCTTCTTTTTTTTCTTCCTCCCTGTGCCCTCCTGAAGGCCGGTCCACATGTCAGACATGTGACAGATGACTGGGTAATACGAAATTCCCAGCCCAGGTCAACAGGTAGAGTTCGCATGTACCCCCTGGTACAGGCCAGGCCCAAGGAAGGGTGATTGCCTGAGCTGTATACTTCCCAAATTGGCGAATGGTCCCTCTGTCAGGTGTTCAGGAGGTGTGACCTGGGTGTGAGCAATCACTTAGTGCAGGTGCGCCCCCTTGTGAAGGGGAGTGCCATCAGAGATGCTGGTAATTATAGGAGATTTCCTAGCAATGAGACATCATCT
Organism: Schistocerca nitens; assembly: GCF_023898315.1. Taxonomy (NCBI): domain Eukaryota; kingdom Metazoa; phylum Arthropoda; class Insecta; order Orthoptera; family Acrididae; genus Schistocerca; species Schistocerca nitens. The sequence goes on along the minus strand of NC_064618.1, from coordinate 789,910,132 downwards.
TCACAATCAACATCTACAAAACGTAAACATAATGAGGTTAATGATTCAAAGACCCTTTCTATTGCACCACAGTTCCTTGTGGTCTCACGTACTGAAGACAGTCAGTCCTTCACCATGGTAAATCCGTTTATTATTCAGAAAGGTGTTGATGCACTTCCAGCCCTGTGAAATCCTGCTCTTGTTTACGGAATGGCACCCTGCTTTTGGAGACTACTTCTGATTCTCAGACGCAACAACTGCTTGCCACCCCGCTTCTCCATGGCTACCCTGTTCATGTCGAGGCCCATAGAACTTTGAATTCTTCCCACGGTGTAATTTACACCAGACTGCTTGACAGTCTAACAAAGGCTGAAATCCAATCCCACCTCTCTGATCACGGTGTCATTGCCATCCACTGTGTAATAAAAAGGTAGATTCCCCCTTAGTGCCCAACCACACTCTTTTTGCTCACCTTTGATAGAGTGGAGCTTCCATCAAAGATCAAAGCAGGATATGAAATTATCACAAACGGGCCATACATTCCGAAGCCGATGTGCTGCTACCAATGTCATTGCTTCAACTACACTAGAATGTCTTGTCGACACGCAGCCAAATGTGTAACCTGTGGTAGGGATGGGCACGAGGGCGATTGTCCACCTCAGTCTCCCTCCTGTATCAACTGCAATGGCGGCCATGCCGCCTCCTCTCGGAATTGTCCCATATCTTGGTGAGTGGGCTGTCCAAGAGATCCAGGTAAAGGAAAAAGTGCCTTACCCAGCCACTCGCAAGTTACTGGCTAGTCGTAAACCCTGCTTTCTCCCATATGACACCTATAGTTCTGTTCTTATTATCCCTCGTTCCGTGAAGGACGTGGTCAAGCAGACATGCAACCTTCAGTTCAGCTCTGAGGTTATGAAATCGCCCAGTGTCAAGGTAGCATCGCCATCCCCCCCACCCTCCCCCATCCAGCTGTGCAACAAGCCATCAAACTCTTGCCTCATGGGGCAAAGCCACCAGCTACACAACCGGTAGGCCAGAAAGAGGTCAGTAGGGACATGCCTATGAAGACTTCCTCTGTCCTTCCAGTCAAACAACGCCCTAGTCTTCCTCTAACCGGAAAGGCTTGAAGTCCACCAAAGGCAAACTATCTTCTCCTTCACCAACTCCAAGATCCTCTTTGGTGGTGTCGCCATGTGATACCTTAGCCCGGTCTGTCTCCGTGTCACTGGTGCACACCACCGACCATTTTTCAACATTGGTCTCTGCAGACCGACCGCACAAGCAAGCCGATGCCTCTATGGACCCATGGAGCAGTATCCTCCTGCTTCTGTGCCCTGTTGTAGCGACTCTTCACTGGCTTTCACTCAGCAGCTGCCGAGGTGACACCCCTACATCTCTTCCTCAAATGGAACGATCTTGGCCTTTGGTCCCACAAAGATGATTTATGGCTGCTTTTAGCATCGCAGCGTCTCCTTGTACTCTGCCTTCAGGAAACGAAATTGCGCCCTCACGACTGCTTTGAGCTTTCACTTTTCTTACCGATTCGTTTCGATCTTCCCCCGAAGGTCGGCGTTCCATCTCATGGGGGTGTCATGCTGTTCATCTCCCTGACTACCTATCTTCAAGCTGTTGAGGGTTCGCCTTTTCCTCCCCACCTGACTTTTTCCCTCTGTACATTTATGTCCCTCCATCATTCAATGTCACCAGGGCAGACCTCCTTCAGATTATTGGGCAGCTACCTCCAAATTTTTGCTACTCACTGACTTCAATGTGCATCATCCCCTCTGGGGTTGTCCTAGGACCTGTCAGGGAGGTGCCCTCTTGGCTGACCTTCTTAACCAACTTAACCTCTTCTGCCGTAACACTGCAGCACCCACTTTCCTTTCCAACTTTTTGCACACCTATTCCCATTTGGACATATCCTTCTCCAGTGCCCAGCTTGCCCATCACCTTGAGTGATCCGTTCTTACACCTACTTGAGCGACCATTTTCCATGTGCTATCCGTTTGCTGACGCCTACCTCATCTGCATGCACGCCCAAATGGCAGCTTACTAAACCTGACTGGCAGCTTTACTCCTCACTGGTGACCTTCGAAGAACAAGATTTCTCCAGTTGTGATGACCAGGTGGAATATCCCACAAACGTTATCCTTACTGCTGCAGAATGTTCCATTCCTGCCACTTCCTCTTTACCATGTCGCATCCCAGTCCCTTGGCGGACTGAGGCATGCAACGAAGCAATTCGCGCATTGATACATGCTCTCCAAGTTCCTAACCGCCATCCTATGCTGGCAAACTGCATTTATTGTAAACAGATGCGTGCAAAGTGTTGTCGCGTTCTCCGGGATAGCAAAAGAGCTAGCTGGATTTCATTCACTAGTTCTTTTAACCGTTCCGCTCCTTCCTCTGTCATGTGGGCCAACCTCCGACGGCTTTCTAGGACTAAGATCCATTCCCCAATTTCAGGTCTGATGGTAGCAGACGATGTCATCATGGACCTTATTGCTATCTCCAACATCTTGGGCCGCAATTTTCCGGAAATTTCGAGCTCTTCTCATTCTCGCCCTGCCTTCCTCTACAGGAAACGAGTGGAGGAGGCTCGGGCGATACAATGCTGCCTTTACTATTAGGGAGCTAGATCATGCTCTGAGTTCATCCCGATCCTCTGCCCCTGGGACAGACGCCATCCACATTGATGTTTCAACACCTATCTCTTGCATGCTTAACATGTAGAACCACATCTGGGCAAGGGGCACATTTCCCGGATGCTGGCGGGAAGCCACTGTCATACCCATACCTAAGCCCAGTAAGGACAAAAACCTTCCTTCTAGCTACTGCCCCACCTCTCTTACCAGATGCATTTGCAAGGTGATGGAGCATATGATTCATGCCCAGCTGGTATGGTGGCTCAAGTCTCGAAATTTACTGACGAATGCATTCTGCAGTTGACCATCTCGTTACTCATGAGTGGTTTCCTGCGGAAATCCCAGACTGTGGCTGTGTGTTTCGATTAGGAGAAGGCCTATGACACCTGCTGGAGAACTGGTATCCTCCATACTATTTACAAGTTGGGCTTCTGTGGCCACCTGCCCTGTTTCCTTCAGGCATTTTTAAAAGACCGAGTTTTCTATGTGCGTGTGGGTTCTGCCTTGTCACACACATTTATCCAGGAAAACTGTGTGCCTCAGGGTACTGTTCTGAGCGTTGTTCTCTTTGCTATCGCCATTGACCCTATAACGGCCTCTCTCCCGCCGGGCATCTCTGGCTCCCTTTTTGTTGACGATTTTGCTATCTATTGCAGTTCTCCACGGACCTGTCTCACTGAGCGGCGTCTTCAGCAATGTCTTATCGTCTTTACTCCTGGAGCATCGACAGTGGCGTTCGCTTTTCCGCTGACAAAACTGTCTGTATGAATTTCTGGCGACGCAAATGGTTTCTCCCACCATCTTTCTATCTTGGGTCTGTTGTCCTTCCATTCGTTGAAACCATGAAATTCCTGGGGTTCATGCTCGATAGGAAACTCTCTTGGTTCTCCCATTTGTCTTACCTGGCGGCCCCCTGTATGCAGTTCCTCAATGTTCTATGTGTTCTCAATGGTAATTCCTGGGGTGCCGATCGAACCACCCTCCTCCGTTTGTACTGATCCCTTGTCCGTTTGAAACTCGACAATGGCTGCTTTGTTTGTGTGTCTGCATGTCCATGTCTCTTACGCCGTCTCAACACTATCCGCCATCGTGGCATCCATTTGGCCATGGGCGCCTTTTACACGAGGCCATTTGAGAGTCTGTATGCTGAAGCTGCTGAACTACCACTGTCTGACCGCAGAGACTCTCCTCAGCAGGTATGTATGCCGTTTGTCTGCCATGCGTGGTCACCCATCCTGTGCCCCCTCCTTTGATGATTCATTTGATCGCCAGTATGGGGCACATCCCTCTTCTCCTGGAGTCTGCTTTCAGTATTTGCTACGGCAGCTTAACTTCACGCTACCTGCGACTTTCCTGGTGGGTGTGAACCCTTGACCACCTTTGTTTCGTGAAGTGGCCCATGTTAACCTTGGTCATCATTCACTTCCTAAGGGCACTACTCCAGCCTCGGTCTATCGCCTTCAGTTTCACGACCTTCGCATGGAACTTCACGATAGTGCCTTTGTATACACTGATGGCTCTCGTATGATCGTGGGGTCGAGTGTGCTTTCGTCATTGGCACCCATGTCTTTCGATATCAGCTTCCAGCACACTGCTCATTATTCACAGCCAAGTTCTTCACCCTGTATCAGGCCACGGAGTACATCTGGGGACACAGCCTTTTCAATTGTGCCCTCTGCTCAGACTCCCTCAGCGGCCTTTAAAGTCTATGTGCGATGTACACCGCCCATCCCTTAGTGCAGCAGGTCCAGGGAAACTGTCAACCGCTCATTCTTGGTGGAGCTAGTGCAATGTTTCTGTGGGTCATGTCGGTCTGCCAGGAAACGAGGCTGCTGCCAAGGCTGCAGTCCTCATACCTCAGCCTACGAGTTCCTATATTCCCTCCAATGATCTCTGTGTTGCCGTCTGTCAGGAAGTGGTGGCTGTTTGGCATCGCCAATGGTCCTCCCTTCACGGGAATAAGCTCCGGCTTATTAAGCCTCTCCCAGTGGCTTGGACGACCTCCACTCGGCCCTCCCGCCGGCAGGAGGTCATTTTAACTAGGCTGTGTATTGGGCACTGCCTTTTTAGCCGTCGTCATTTGATAAGTGGTGCTACCCCATCACTTTGTACATATTGCGCCCAAGTTTTAACTGTCCGCCACTTCCTGATGGGATGCCCATTTTTTAACCATTTACTATCCCACTTGGGTTTGCCGTCTGAGTTATCGGCCGTTTCAGCAAATGACGCGTGGGCTGTCGACTGCGTTTTCCTTTTTTGTCCGCCAAACCAATGACGCGAAGGCCATTTAATTTTTAGTTTTGGATCTCCGTTCCTGTATGATGTCTTTTTTAGCCCTTTTTCCATGATCCTGTTTTTACCTGTCTTCTGTTTTCTCAATTGTCGTTTTTTAAGTCCTCTCTGCCTTCGTGTTCTATAGTTTTGACTTTGGCGCGGCATGATCCCAGTTGTTTATTGCTCCTTAAAGCAAAACAAAATAGAAAACCAATCCAACATATCGGTAAGGTCCTCTTAGAGCAAACAAACAAAAGATAATGCACCTTCACCACACTTTGCTCGAAGCAGTCAAATACATCCAGGAACTAGATCTGGAGATATAAGATTGCATGGGCTTGTGGTTGTGCCCATTTGTCCACAAATGTTGTATATATGTGTTTGTTTTGATCATACAATAACAAATAATTAATAAATTGAACAGTCACAAAGCTAGCCTTGTTTATTATCTCTGAATCATCTTTCTTAGTATTGCAGCATTTTCAAAACTAAAATAAATTTGGCTACAGATGAAAATCCATTAAACTGTTACACCCCAGGATAGTATCCCCTGTGGACACCAAAAAGTTTTATCTTGGCAGCTCCCTTAAGGCGAACCACCTGTACCAATGACCAGTAGACAGCAGTTAGTGAGGAACGCTGACTGAGTTGAGGCACACGCAGAAGCTGTCACAGCACGGGGGAAAGACCAAGCGCCCGAGTCTGCACGGAAGTATAATGACATCATGGAAGGTGAGAGATACCGCTGTATTAGTGATAAAGCAGAGTTTCGTAAGGAAGGCTAGGCACAATGCAATTTTAAGTCTTCAGGTGTCGAGCCAGTACAAAAGAGCCTCTGAAAGGTGGAGTTGTGAAAGTTTGAAGTCACTGGGAGAGCTCACAGCGAGAGAAAACCAAGACAAATAACCTAGATACATTATGTCATAGCTATCCCCACCGCTGCAGAGTACACAGGAAATGCTAACGTAAACACCTCACCCTTCTTAACAAACATCTGATCTGACGAGTGCTGATTGTCGACTGCCCTGTGTGTAGTCTCAGCCCTCGTGTCAGCTGCAGCTACCCAGTGAGAGCTAAAGCTATGAAGGTCGACCCTTGCCATGCCTAGCGGTCTCCAAGTGTCTATGGAACCCATTGTCCAATTGGAAGGTGCGCTGCTGTCAGCTACACTCCCAGTTTCCAAAGCCACACTGATGGTGCGTGGAGGCCACTGCCACCCTGCAGGTCCGCTGGAGGTTTGGCCTGTATGCTGTCTGTCATCTGCCTTCGAGAGAGGAGGCTCTGCTGCTGGCTTCTGTTTCCTAAATGCAGGCTGAGAGCCAAACTCTGTGAGCCAACGAATACTTCAGGTGGACATGGGGCGAGACTCCTGAGTGCAAGCCATCAATGTCCACGAGAGCGCTCAGGAGATCGATACACAGAGCTGGAGGCCACCAGATTCCGCGATCGACAGCGTCCTGTGATGTAGCAGGTGCACTGGTGACTCTGCAAGACGAGCGCAAGCCAGCTTCCCGCCAGTGACAAGCCACTACTCCACTGACCTAGCTGGGGAGCGGCATTTTGGAAGACAATCCTGTGTTACTGCCTAATAAACGTGTTACTTTGAAGAATGATGTTCTCTTGACGCTCTCGAGCGTAACTAGGATCTCACCATCACATCCAACCCAGATCTCTCCTGATGACTTTAGGAGTCTGGGACCGGACCCATATACAACTCTTGCAAAGCTGACTGATTTTACTCTCTTCCATATATCCATTTTGAGTTACAAGTATGGGTTCAACTGATAATTGTCTGTCCGCTAACGAATGTCACTATACAATTTCAAAACTCTGAACCAGATATCAATAGGGTAAATTACCTACAGTTCAAAAAATTGTAGAAACTGTACAAACATCTAATTAAAGTCACTGGATATTTATGTTAGCAGAAGATACAGACGTCTCTGCCGAAAAGCCACTTCATTTCACTACACTTCAGACAAGCTCTCAGCTAACTAAAAGCTCATTACTTGCGAAAGGAACAGTGCTTTCATGGTTATGTTACCATACTGTAAATATTTCAGTAAATGAGTGTGCTTGGAAATTCTCGCTACAGACTTCAAGGACTTGTAGAAGGGAGTGAGTACATAATATTATGAACAGAAACCCATGTCCGCAAATGCACCAGTTCCATTCTACAACAGTTTCAGTTCAGATGTTTAACTCATCCACTTCTCTTTGAGGAATTAGGCGTGACGCAATAGAATGATCAGGCATCAATTAGAAAAGAAACATAACAAAACACCCATTTATCACTTAATCACAGTTGTTTGTACTGTATTAACACTTAAATGTTTCGTGTTTATATTATTTAAAAAAAAAAAAGAAAAACAAGCATACTGTACGTACAGAACAGTATTGATTCATTACAACAGCGGCTCGATGTGGTGACCACCAATGTTGTTAACAGACATTGTGCGTATCATCCTGTCTACCCTAGTGCATACCACAATAAACAGCTTTGAGACTTTTCTCCTTCCCTCAGTAGATGTGGGCGTGTTGCACACCTGAATCGAAACCGACACAGAACGGAAACGATAAATTTCCGGACAGGGGTTCCTATCCAAAATATTATGTACTCACTTCCCTCTACACGTCTTCAAAATTTGCAAGAGTTGTACCAAAAGTAAGGTCCCCATTTTTTACAAATAGAAAACATTGTTTATTGTTATTAACCCTTTGGATGTCAAGGTAACGATCTATCGTCACCCCCTACTAACGCTAACATTGTCAGGGTGCCGATTCGTCGGCACTCTGCTTCGTCTTGTTTAGCTTATAGAATCGAGCGCTAGATGGTGTTGGCGTCATGGAGGTATACGATGCTCTTTGCCTCCAGCTACGTGTAGGTCGATAGCTATCGACAATTGAGCATCATTTTCGGTTAAATATTAGCGTTCGATTATTCCGCTTTTGCATCGTTTGTTTATTGACGTCGTGTTTCGCAGTACATGTTTACTTTCTGTTATTGCATTCTATGTTCTTGTATTTGCACAGTAGTGTTATTTATCATTGTTTCTGCTTGTTTTTCTTCACATTAAGAGTTTTCAGTTTGTTTATTTTCTCTGCTTTTTGTGAAAAAATGCGACCTACACCAGGCCACAGCCGAGGGCTTACTGACTAAGAAACCTGTGAACTTTTAGAATGTACTAGTGATACAGAGTGTTTTAGCGAAAGCAGCAACAGTTCATAAAGTGACACTGATGTACTTGACGATATTGTGAACGAAAGTGAAGACGAAATGGAAGATGTACAATACACTGAAGTAATTGCACCTGAAGCACTACAGGCATTACCACATAGATTTCAAGAGCTGCCAGGACCAAAACATATGCTGCCAGCAGGATGTCCTGTGATAGAATATTTCAATCTATTCTTTACTACAACGTTGCTGCAGCTTATGGAAACTGAAACAAATCACTCTGCTAAACAGTTTATAACTAAACATGCTACATTGTGCAAACCCTATAAGAAATGGAAGAATGTGACAAGTACCAAGGTAAGAGGTTTTATTGCTTGCTTACTAAATATGGGACTCAATAAAAGGCCCACAATGTTCTCATACTGGAGCACAAAACCTTCACAGGCATTTCCGTGGTTTGGTAAAATGTTTTCTGCCCACCAATTTAGGCGTCTTATGAAATTCTTTCATCTTGTGGATAGGCCATCCTGAATATGACCCATGTATCAGGTACCAGCCATTGGTGGATCACGCTAATAATATATTTAGACATCATTACACACCCCATGAACAACTTAGCATTGATAAGAGTCTAGTTGGCACTGAAAGTCACACTTCCCTATTACAGTATTTGCCAAACAAACACCACCACCAACGGGGAATCAAATTCTGGATGCTGTGTGACTCTGTGATGCACTATTGTCTTGGGTTTTATACCTACATGGTGCCAGAAGCCAAGAAGGCTGAGATTGCAAGACATGGCTTAGGTTACTCTGTTGTCCAGAAGTTACTGCGTTTGGGCAATTATTTGAACAAAGGATATTATATCTTTGTGGACAATTTTATCATGTTAGTACCACTTGTAAAAAGTCTTTATCAATTACATACATACATTACTGGCACTGTAAGAAAAAACAGGAAATATTTGTCAGAGCAATTTAGCAAGAAATTTGGAATTGGGAAAAAGATGTATTGTAATTCAGGTCCGGTACTAGCATGTGCATACCGAGAGAAAAAATTCCAGAATACCCCCGTTCTCTTATTATCAAGTAAAGTTGGTGCTGGTGACATTGAAGTCCAGAATAAAAATAAAACAGTAAAAAAAAAACAGAAATAATACACCAGTACAGCCAGTATATGGGTAGAATAGACACATTCAATATGATGCTGTATGTGTATTTGGATGAGAGGCGAACTCTTCATTACTGGAAGAAGGTAGCTTTTAACATAATGTCAAGAATGGTGCTGAACTCTTACATATTATACAAAGAGCAAAATTAAGGAAGGAAAGTTGTTTCCAGATATGTATATACTGTAATGATAATTGAAGCCTTGTCAGATGAATGGCTGCAAGAAAAAAATGCAACTGATGATCCTTGTGGTTCTCCGGGTATGAGAAAACTAAGAGTCAAGATGCTGTGTGTGTACCAGTGAGGGAAGGAAAAGAAAGTCAAGAACTGTTTGTAATAGATGTAATAAGGGATTGCATGGTGAATGTTTTCCTAAACAGAAGTGCTAAGTCATACTGTAGACATGAAAATTCTGTAATGTTCTCTTCAAATAAATAATTATTATCTTTCTAACTAATAACACAAATTGCATATCCCTCATGTCATTTTACTCAGAAATGTCTGTAAATTCTATGGACTGTAGTTAGGCTTCTTAAACTGAAGTACAGTGTTGAATATATGGAATCGAAGTCAAATTTACAATATTAAAAAAAATTATTTGGACTGTCACAATAAAACACATTTGTAACATTATGATAATCTGTGTAAACCATAATATTCTACATACTTTTATGGATAAGTGGTAATTCTTCATATTTTTAAAGTGAATACTGTGTGATGTACGGCAATTTAAACAGAATATAGCATAACATTTTTAGCACACACCACTCCAAATTGGCTGACTGCAAAAGGGTTAATTTATAAATCGTTGAAAAGGTTAATTTATACATCGTTGAAAAGCTTACACTTTTATCTATTTTTCAACATAGTCTCCATTTTTTTCGACACACTATTGAAGACGGTGCTCCAGCTTTTGTATTCCTAAGTCGAAGAAGTCTCCCGCCAACCCATTGAGGACACATGTGACCTCTCCTCGGATTTCATCATAGCTCTTGAAGCGTTTGCCACTTATGTGTTCCTTTAGCTTGGGGAAGAGGTGATAATCGCTAGGGGCTAAGTCCGGCCTGTATGGTGGATGGGGCATAACAGTCCACCCAATTTTTTTGAAAAGCTCCTGTGTTTGACGTGCGGTCGAGTGTTGTCGTGAAGAAGTCCTACTCCCTCCTACAGTCGACCTCTCCAGCCATTCTGGATTGCTCGCCGGAGTTTGTTCAATGTTTCACAATATCTGTCTGAGTTTATTGTCGTTCCAGGTTGCATGCAATTGATGAGGAGTACCCTCTTCCAATCCCAAAACACAGTCGCCATAATCTTTCCTGCCGAGTGCGTTTGTCTCAATGTCTTTGGAGGCAGTTAACTGGAGCGACGCCACTGACGAGATTGTTGTTTTGTTTTGGGGGTGTAATAAAACACCCAGTTTCATCTTCCATAAGGATAGAGTCCAACAACTTCTCCTTGTTGCCGCCCCCCTCACACTGTTGAAGAAACTTGCGAGCACAGTCAAGGCTTTGCTCCTTGTGTCCGTCAGTCAGCATCCGGGAGACCCAGCGTGCACACACCTTGCGATAACCCAATGTTTCAGTTAAAGTTTTTTCAATTGTGCTGTGGGAAGCTTCAGAAATGCGTTCAACAAATTCACAGACAGTGAGCCTCTGATCTTTGAGCAGCTCACTGTTGATCTTCAGGACAATAGCATCCGAAACCAGCGGTCTTCCACTCTGTTCTTCATCGTGAACGTCCGTGCAACCCTTAGCAAAAGCTCTGCACCATTTGTGGACATGCTGAACGGACATGCTCTCTTCACCATAAATCTCAGTCAGTTGCCGACGAATCTCCACAGGCGGTAACTTCCTCCGTGGAGAAACCTCCAATTGCTCAATACTGACTAACTGGTTCGGTGTGACCCACCATGATTTCCTCTCCTGCGCTAACCTCTTCAATTATCTGCTGGATGAATTCCTATTTCTGTCTTCTCATACAGTTTTTACCCTCTACAGTTCTCTCTTTGTACCATGGAGGTTATTCCTTGGTGCTTTAACACGTGTCCTATCATTCTGTTCCATCTTCTTGTCAGTGTTTTCCATATGTTCCTTTCTGCACCGATTTTGCAGAGAACCTCCTAATTCCATACTTCATCAGTTCGCCCAGTTTTCGAATTCTATAGCACCACGTGCCAATGGTTAGATCAGTGGCGGATTTACATATAGGCCCACTAGGCACAGGCCTAGGGGCGGCACCATAAGGGGGGCGGCATTTTTTTGCTCTGTACTCATTTTAACCTTTTATGTTTTAAAATAACTGCACTTACAAACGACCAAAACTTTTACTATTGTTAAACAACTTGCTAGTTTAAATAAGCCTTAAGAATGAAATTCGACAATACAAGCTTGGAAATATACAGAGGTTGCTTGGTGACTGAATGGAAATTTAACATTGGTTTTCTGTCTGGTATCGTCTTCATGAGTGCTCAAAATATTTTGAAGTAAGCTGTCAGGACGGCAATCTACAATACAATGTTTGAAACGTTGTTATTCCGAGAATATTGTCGGCTTATACTTAACCCTACCATATTTTCCACGTGAAAATACCGGAACCCCTGAAACGCTGTGATACACTAATCAGCAGTTTCTTAAATACTTTAAAATGTGTGGACCTCAGTATGTAAAACCCGACTCTACTTAAATATCTTGTAGAATTTACAGGGGAGTATCAAGTCAACCCTCCATAATCGTAATTAATGTGAAAGCTCTGCGTTCTACATCTACATCCATACTCCGCAAGCCACCTGACGGTGTGTGGCGGAGGGTACCCTGAGTACCTCTATCGGTTCTCCCTTCTATTCCAGTCTCGTATTGTTCGTGGAAAGAAGGATTGTCGGTATTTTTCTGTGTGGGCTCTAATTTCTCTGATTTTATCCTCATGGTCTCTTCGCGAGATATACGTAGGAGGGAGCAATATACTGCTTGACTCTTCGGTGAAGGTATGTTCTCGAAACTTTAACAAAAGCCCGTACCGAGCTACTGAGCGTCTCTCCTGCAGAGTCTTCCACTGGAGTTTATCTATCATCTCCGTAACGCTTTCGCTATTACTAAATGATCCTGTAACGAAGCGCGCTGCTCTCCGTTGGATCTTCTCTATCTCTTCTATCAACCCTATCTGGTACGGATCCCACACTGCTGAGTAGCATTCAAGCAGTGGGCGAACAAGCGTACTGTAACCTACTTCCTTTGTTTTCGGATTACATTTCCTTTGGATTCTTCCAATGAATCTCAGTCTGGCATCTGCTTTACCGACGATGGACTTTATATGATCATTCCATTTTAAATCACTCCTAATGCGTACTCCCAGATAATTTATGGAATTAACTGCTTCCAGTTGCTGACCTGCTATTTTGTAGCTAAATGATAAGGGATCTATTTTTCTATGTATTCGCAGCACATTACACTTTTCTACATTGAAATTGAATTGCCATTCCCTGCACCAGTGTCAATTCGTTGCAGATCCTCCTGCATTTCAGTACAATTTTCCATTGTTACAACCTCTCGATACACCACAGCATCATCTGCAAAAAGCCTCAGTGAACGTCCGATGTCATCCACAAGGTCATTTATGTATATTGTGAATAGCAACGGTCCTATGACACTCCCGTGCGGCACACCTGAAATCACTCTTACTTCGGAAGACTTCTCTCCATTGAGAATGACATGCTGCGTTCTGTTATCTAGGAACTCTTCAATCCAATCACACAATTGGTCTGATAGTCCATATGCTCTTACTTTGTTCATTAAACAACTGTGGGGAACTGTATCGAACGCCTTGCGGAAGTCAAGAAACACGGCATCTACCTGGGAACCCGTGTCTATGGCCCTCTGAGTCTCGTAGACGAATAGCGCGAGCTGGGTTTCACACGATCGTCTTTTTCGAAACCCATGCTGATTCCTACAGAGTAGATTTCTAGTCTCCAGAAAAGTCATTATACTCGAACATAATACGTGTTCCAAAATTCTACAACTGATCGACGATAGAGATATAGGTCTATAGTTCTGCACATCTGTTCGACGTCCCTTCTTCAATATCTGAGCTTTGATTTAATGACACCCTTTTAACAATACATGTTGATACTGGGAATCTTTTACATTCTTAAACACATGTATGTACAAAAAGAATATAAGCAGAATATCTAATAATGTGTGAAATACACTTCACAACAGTTTAAAAATTTTATTTATTTATTTACTTAGTTACTTTTTTTGGCGAAAAAAGAAGAAGAAACCAACTTTCCCTTTGTCTCATTCATTGTGCTACAGACTGCACGATATCAAAGTTCCCACCCTGTGCAATCGAATAGTATGTGGCATTGCAAATTTCATATTAAACTTCTTAACTAAGCTTTTTTTCTTCGAGGAAAGGTTATTTTTATTTTATGTTGGAACAAAAGGTGCATTTGCGTGTAGACCTAACAGCATTGTTCACACAAATAACAACACACCACATCAACTGCCAACAAGACTACTTAAACTTTGAAGTCTGGTGTCTTCTCTGCCCACAGAAACCGCTAAAATGTTACAAGAATAAGTGGGATAAGAGTTGATTTAGCACACCTCACTGCAAGAAATTGCAAAAAATATTTACTTTTTAAATTAGAAAGACAGTGTCAAGAATATTCAGAACATATTTGCGTCCCAGCTAAAATTTCGACAACGCGGGAAACAGAAGCTAAAAACGGAAATGTCCCGTTTTCTTTACGAGACGAATTCCAGCCGGCAGGTGTGCTTCTACTGTTCACTGACAACAGAGAAACAGACGACAATGAAATCAAATTATTCTGAATTGTTCTTTCATAGCAAAGTGATGTCGAGTAATCGCTACGTGTTTGAAGGGAAAATATTTGTATTTGTGCTGTGTTTAAAGTAAAAATGTTTGTGCCCATGTGCGGTGTAGTATTATTGTAACTGGATACTGTCTTTCTTTTCCTCCTTTTACATTTTTTTCTTTTGTTTTGACTATTGATTGACAATTTTGTAAGTGCCTTAACATGAATAACAGTGAAAAAAGGAAACGTGCAAAATTAAGTGGGACGGCATTTCGGAAATTATCGAAGGAAAGGCAAGAACGAGAAGCCAATGTTGTAAAAACGCTTGGCAGAGTAGATAAATTTTTCGCTAAAAATGTTGCTGATTCGACTCCGAGTTCAAGTAGTACGGATGATATTTCTGGCACTGCAGCTGTTGTAAAAGAAGTAACTACAGAAGAAACAAAAGTTAAAAATGAAGAAAAGCAAAGTCGAGTCAGACATTACAAAACGAAATAACCTCGTTAGTGAAGATCCTGCAGAATGGTGTGTCAATGAATCAACAATCGACATTCTCTTACAACGTGGCATTAATCAAAATTGTAACGTTGATATTTCTAATTCAAAAAACTCAATAGGCGATAAAACCAGATATTTGAACAAAAATGTATTTTACTGCAAACTTTTAAATGGTGACTCAGCTTTGCGTGATTTTCTAGTATACTCCTGTAGCACTGGTGTTGTCTTTTGTGCACCATGTAAATTGTTCGGAAATAAGGCCGCAGATTGGAAAAATATTTCTAATATTTTATCTTATGAGAATTCATTTGAACAAAAAAATTCTGAGTTATCACTCTTAAATAAATGTCGTGTGACTGGGGCCTCCCGTCGGGTAGACTTCGCTGGGTGAAAGTCTTTCGATTTGACGCCACTTCGGCGACTTGCGCGTCGATGGGGATGAAATGATGATGAATAGGACAACACAACACCCAGTCCCTGAGCGAAGCAAATCTCCGACCCAGCCGGGCATCGAACCTGGGCCCTGAGGATTGACATTTTGTCGCGCTGACCACTCAGCTACCGGAGGCGGACAGATATCACTCTTAACAAGAAAAAAAGGGCACTTGGAGCAATAGATAACCATTTCGAGTCATATGTTGAGACAGAAAAAATGTACTGACGCAGTGTGTTGAAAAGGGTGTTTACAGTAGTGAAGAAGCTAAGAAGTCGTGGACTTCCCTTCGTGGGCATGTTGAAAGATTCCATTCATTAAATAATGGTCAGTTTATGATGTTTCTTGAACTTATAGCCTAGTTTGATCCTTCTCTCGCAGAGCACATTGAATGATTTGGATAACCAGGGCAGGGACCAAATATTTCTCTATAATAGTAGATTCTACTGTGGACCTTGCCATTGGTGGAGAGGCTTGCATGCCTCAGCGATACAGACAGCCGCACTATAGGTGCAACCACAATGGAGGGGTATGTGTTGAGAGGCCAGACAAATGTGTGGTTCCTGAAGAGGGGCAACAGCCTTTTCAGTAGTTGCAGGGTAAACAGTATGGATGATTGACTGATCTGGCCTTGTAACAATAACCAAAACGGCCTTGCTGTGCTGGTACTGCGAACGGCTGAAAGCAAGGGGAAACTACAGCTGTAATTTTTCCTGAGGGCATGCAGCTTTGTTGCATGGTTAAACGATGATTGCGTCCTCTTCGGTAAAACATTCTGGAGGTAAAATAGTCCCCCATTCGGATCTCCGGGCGGGGACTACTCAAGAGGATGTCGTTATCAGGAGAAAGAAAACTGGCGTTCTACGGATCGGAGCGTGGAATGTCAGATCCCTTAATCGGGCAGGTAGGTTAGAAAATTTAAAAAGGGAAATGGATAGGTTAAAGTTAGATATAGTGAGAATTAGTGAAGTTGGGTGGCAGACTTTTGGTCAGGTGAATACAGGGTTATAATTACAAAATCAAATAGGGGCAATGCAGGAGTAGGTTTAATAATGAATAAAAAATAGGAGTGCGGGTAAGCTACTACAAACAGCATAGTGAACACATTATTGTGGCCAAAATAGACACGTATCCCACACCTACTACAGTAGTACAAATTTATTTGCCAACTAGCTCTGCAGATGATGAAGAAATTGATGAAATGTATGATGATATAAAAGAAATTTTTCAGATATTGAAGGGAGTCGAAAATTTAATAGTCATGGGTGACTGGAATTCGATAGTAGGAAAAGGAAGAGGAGGAAACGTAGTAGGTGAATATCGATTGGGGGGTAAGAAATGAAAGAGGAAGCAACCTGGTAGAATTTTGCACAGAGCATAACGTAATCATAGCTAACACTTGGTTCAAGAATCATGAAAGAAGGTTGTATACATGGAAGAAGCCTGGAGATACTAGAAGGTATCAGATAGATTACATAATGGTAAGACAGAGATTTAGGAACCAGGTTTTAAATTGTAAGGCATTTCCAGGGGCAGATGTGGACTCTGACCGCAATCTATTGGTTATGAACTGTAGATTAAAACTGAAGAAACTGCAAAAAGATACGAATTTAAGGAGGTGGGACCTGGATAAACTGACTAAACCAGAGGTTTTACAGAGTTTCAGGGAGAGCATAAGTTAACAATTGACAGGAATGGGGAAAGAAATACAGTAGAAGAAGAATGGGTAGCTTTGAGGGATGAAGTAGTGAAGGCAGCAGAGGATCAAGTAGGTAAAAAGACAAGGGCTAGTAGAAATCTTTGGGTAACGGAAGAAATATTGAATTTAACTGATGAAAGGAGAAAATATAAAAATGCAGTAAATGAATCAGGCAAAAAGGAATACAAACGTCTCAAAAATGAGATCGACAGGAATTGCAAAATGGCTAAGGAGGCATGGCTAGAGGACAAATGTAAAGATGTAGAGGCTTATCTCACTAGGGTTAAGATGATACTGCCTACAGGAAAATTAAAGAGACCTTTGGAGAAAAGAGAACCACTTGTATGAATATCAAGAGCTCAGATGAAAACCCAGTTCTAAGCAAAGAAGGGAAAGCAGAAAGGTGAAAGGAGTATATAGAGGGTCTATACAAGGGTGATGTACTTGAGGGCAATATTATGGAAATGAAAGAGGATGTATATGAAGATGAAATGGGAGATATGATACTGCGTGAAGAGTTTGACAGAGCACTGAAAGACCTAAGTGGAAACAACGCCCCAGGAGTAGACAACATTCCATTAGAACTACTGACATCCTTGAGAGAGCCAGTTCTGACCAAACTCTACCATCTGGTGAGCAAGATGTATGAGAAAGGCGAAATACCCTCAGACTTCAAGAAGAATATAATAATTCCAATCCCAAAGAAAGCAGATGTTGACAGGTGTGAGAATTACCGAACTATCAGTTTAGTAAGTCAAAGTCTGAGGGTATTTCGCCTTTCTCATACATCTTGCTCACGAGATGGTAGAGTAAGTCTACATCTGCTTTCTTTGGGATTGGAATTATTATATTCTTCTTGACGTCTGGGGGTATTTCGCCTTTCTCATACATCTTGCTCAAGTCAATGCTTAGCTTTTGACGGAGTGACAGGCTATTTACAATTTTGTATAGGAACCAAATGGCAGTTATAAGAGTCGAAGGACATGAAAGGGAAGCAGTGGCTGGGAAGGGAGTGAGACAGGGTTGTAGCCTATCCCTGATGTTATTCAATCTCTATATTGAGCAAGCAGTAAAGAAAACAAAAGAAAAATTCGGAGTAGGTATTAAAATCCATGGCGAAGAAATAAAAACTTTGAGGTTCGCCGATGATATTGTAATTCTGTCAGAGACAGCAAAGGACTTGGAAGAGCAGTTGAACGGAATGGACAGTGTCTTGAAAGCAGGATATAAGATGAACATTAACAAAAGCAAAACGAGGATAATGGAATGTAGTCGAACTAAATGAGGGATGCTGAGGGAATTAGATTAGGAATTGAGACACTTAAAGTAGTAAAGGAGTTTTGCTATTTGGGGAGCAAAATAAGTGATGATAGTCGAAGTAGGGAGGATATATCATGTAGACTGGCAATGACACGGAAATCGTTTCTGAAGAAGAGAAATTTGTTAACATCAAGTATAGATTTAAGTGTCAGAGTGTCGTTTCTGAAAGCATTTGTATGGAGTGCAGCCATGTATGGAAGAGAAACATGGATGATAAATAGTTTGGACAAGAAGAGAATAGAAGCTTTCGAAATGTGGTGCTACAGAAGAATGCTGAAGATTAGATGGGTAGAACACATAATTAATGAGGAGGTATTGAACAGAATTGGGGAGGAGTTTGTGGCACAACCTGACTAGAAGAAGGGATCCGTTGGTAGGACTTGTTCTGAGGCATGAAGTGATCACCAATTTAGTATTGGAGGGCAGCGTGGAGGGTAAAAATCGTAGAGGGAGACCAAGAGATGAATACACTAAGCAGATTCAGAAGGATGTAGGTTGTAGTAGGTACTGGGAGCTGAAGAAGCTTGCACAGGATAGAGTAGCATGGAGAGCTGCATCAAACCAGTCTCAGGACTGAAGACCACAACAACAACAACAAGTGTGGACATTTCACATATTGATCAGTTATCTTTCATATTAAGATATGTGAACGAGAATGGCGAACCTGTTAACGTTTCCTTCTGTTTTTACCAAACGCAGGACACAAGTCCGGAACCTTTGCGGAGGCCATACTAAAAGTCCTGTCAACAAACTCCATTTATATTACTGACTATAGAGGCCAGTCATATGACAACACAAGCAATATGTTTGGAACCTAACTGGTTTGCAGGCATGCATTAAAGAACGAAATCCGAAAGCGCATCATGTGCCTTGTGCAGCACATTATTTGAATTTAGCCGGCACTAGTACTGCAAGCTGTTGTCGGGAAGCATGTTCATTTTTCAGTGTAGTGCAAAACCTTTATAATTTTTTCTCTGTTTCTTTCATGAAACCAGGAAGCAAAACGGTAAAAAGTTTATCAAAAACACGTTGGTCAGCAAGAGAGGAAGCGTGCGCAAGTCTGTATGAAAACTGGGAGGGCGTTATCAATGTCCTCACACATATTGCCAAAAATACGTTTGAAAAACCACTTGTGCGAAATGAACTTCAGCTTTATTGAATCAGCTCAGCAGACTAAAAACAGTATTCATGATGACAGTTTGGAAGGACATACTCCAGAGATTTAATAGTGTAAATCTGAAATTGCAAAGTGTAAATATTGAAACTAAAATAGTGCATGAATTATATGGATCACTTGCAGGATTTATTGCATCTATTCGTGGTATTGTTGACTATTATGAAAATATATCCATGGAGATTGTGACTGATATAGACTATGAATGCACCTGTAAAAGATCACGTAAGCGCAAACTTCATGATGACGAAGAAGCGAACTCTGAAGAAAATTTTTGACTGGAAGGGAAAAATTTAGAGTCAAAACATTTCTCCCAGTACTCGACAACTTGTACGCCGAATTAGTGAGGAGGAAGGAAAGCTATAGAACACTGTTGGACTCCTTCAAAGTTTGCAGTAACCTTAAGAACAATTCACCTGACGATATTGCTGAACGTGCAGCAATATTCCAATGTCGAGTACTGGGAGAAATGTTTTGACTCTAAATTTTTCCCTTCCAGTCAAAAAAATTTCTTCAGAGTTCGCTTCTTCGTCATCATGAAGTTTGCGCTTACGTGATCTTTTACAGGTGCATTCATAGTCTATATCAGTCACAATCTCCATGGATATATTTTCATAATAGTCAACAATACCACGAATAGATGCAATAAATCCTGCAAGTGATCCATATAATTCATGCACTATTTTAGTTTCAATATTTACACTCATCATATGACAGATTTTGAGCCTTCCTTCCCTAGTGAATGTGTACATTTTGCGGAACTTTTGAAATCTTCTGAGATTTGTGTCGTACCAGTCGAAATGAGTAAATTTTTTCGAAAAGAGAGGTTACAGTCCGTGTTTCCGAATGTTGGCATTGCTCTTAGAATATGTTTATGTATGGCACTTACTCCGCAGAACGCTCGTTTTCGGCTCTTAAAAAGACTGAAATCGTACCTACGTTCTACGCTGTCTGAAGAGAGATTGGACGCCTTGTCCATTCTTCACATCGAAGCCGACTTCCTAACTGATAACCGTCTGAACTAAGAAGATACGATCAACGAGTTTTCTGCCATCAAAGCCAGACGCAAACTTCGCTCAGTGGTGAGTTTGTTTATTTTTTCATATTAGTTTTAAAAATTTAAGATTATAATGTGATTTTTATTATAACTTAAAGCACATTCATTGGATTTACAAAGTACGTATTAACTGTTTATTTTACAATTGCGTTTGGCAGAACTCGGAGCTCAACCTCGTTTACGTGCAGACGCGACCGAAGGCGCCTGACAATACTAAACAATAACCGAATGACTCAGGCCGCTCGGCGCTGTACAGTCGAGTCATGCTGATACTGCAGTAAATTACCACTGATGCGTATTCTTGGCTTCTGCTGAAATGTATAGTTATATCGGAAATACACGTTATCGGAGAGCACGCTCAGATGAAAAATTGTTAATAAATAACGTAGTTCAGTTCTGTCGATAAATACGTAAAAGCTTTGCTAATACCGTTAGAAAGAGCTATGGTGAGAGCAGTAGCTGCAATACAAAACTGTTAAGCCCTTACATGGATTAAAGTTGTTGTGTACACCTATTATGCAGCAACTAGCTACACAGACCCTAATGCTTTACACGTTAACTATTAGATTATAAAACAAATTAGATTTTTCCACACTAGTCTGTAAAATTATGTAATAGCAAATCCACTTCTGTGTTTGTGCACCAAAATCTCTATTTCATTTTCATTTCTTACGCTTTCCTATAGATTCATGTATTAATACCGTACTTTTTTTTTGGTCTGTTACACATTCAAGTTATTAGATCGTAAAACGACAGTTTAATTTTAATTTTGAACGCATCTCCGTAAAAGTACGTATTAATTTCTAATGTATGACACGTTCGCTTCAGTTTTTAGATCGTAACACAACTTTTTTTTAAAATTTGAACTGTTTCGTGTAAAAGAACATATTAAAAGTGTTTGTATAGCAAAAATCCGTTGTCTCCGATATGCATCTCCGTAAAAGTACGTATTAATTTCTAATGTATGACACGTTCGCTTCAATTTTTAGATCGTAACACAACTTTTTTTCATTTACAACGGTTTCGTGTAAAAGAACATATTAAAAGTGAATGTATAACAAAAATACGTTGTCTCCTATATGCTCTGCTGAATTAAAAAAATGACTCTAAGCACTATGGGACTTAACAACTGAGGTCATCAGTCCTCTAGACTTAGACCTACCTAAACCTAAGATTCGAACCTGCGAGCGTAGCAGCAGCGCAGTTCCGGAATGAAGCGCCTAGAACCGCTCTGCCACAGCCGCCGGCTCTGCTGAACTTTTAGGCCATAAAAGAGAAGTTATTTTCCTTGCGTTCGTTTCTGTTGTCTTTCGACAGAAGAATGTGCTAACACAATGGACTTTTAAGTTTGTTTTATCCGCTGCCGTGCACCAAGTACAGTTCAGGAACCGTATTACATTTTGACTGAGCGCGACTAGACCGCTGACGTGTCCTTCAGAATGAATAGCGGAGAACGGAAACAGCTCACAGCGCTCCCACCAAAGACGGAAATGGTGAAGTGATTGGGTAATAGTTATCATTTAAAACATGTTTTTTTTTGGGTGGGGGGGGGGGCATATAATATTGTATGCCTAGGGGCGCTAAATTTTTAAATCCGCCATTGGGTTAGATTCTCTTCTATTCTAGTTTTCCCACAGTGACGTTTCACAACCACACAATGCTGGGCTCCAAAGGTATATTCTTGGAAGTTACTTCCTCAAATAAGGGCCTATGTTTGATGCTAGTAGACTTCCCTTGGTCAGGAATGCCCTCTTGCCCTATGCTAGTCTGCTTTTTATGTCCCCCTTGCTTCGTCCGTCATGGGTAATCTCGCTTCCAAGGTAGCAGAACTGCTTAACTTCATCTCCTTTGTGACGACCAATTTTGATGTTGATTTTCTCGCTATTCTCATTTCTGCTACATCTCATTATGTTTGTCTTTTTACAGTTTACTCTCAGTCCATATTCTGTACTTACCAGACTGTTCATTCCATTCAACAGGTCCTTTTCTTCACTTTCACTGAAGATAGAAATGTCATCACTGAATCTTATCATTGTCTGCTGTAATTTTCAGCACTTGTCTTCACACAGCTACTGCGTTTGGCAGTATTACAGTGTTGTCTCACATTAAAGCACTATTCTACACTAACTTTAACTTCAGGTTCTTTTCAAAGCAATGTCAGTGCGGAAGAACTTTTCTCTAAAATAAAACCTCGCTGCTTCGCACTGTCGAAGCATTTTACATACAGTAGGTTGGGCCAGACTGAGTTTGTATTGGAAATTAAGGGTGTGACAACACGTGCGATGTTTATTATGTCGGAAGCCGCCTTTGTTGGCTCGAGGCCGTTCTGTCGACCCTGTGCAACAATGTCTTATGTCAGCGAACCGACTAGTGTGTTACCTGCTTATTTCCTATACTCCTCATAAACAAAGCTTCGTATTGATTGTTGTGTCTCTTTGTGACAATATAACTTGAAGCATTGTCATGCGAGCAACATTTTCATGTTTTTATTCTTGTGTCCTTAAAGATATGATAAATATATGAATTTTTGGCAAAATTTGTCCGAAATATGACGTATTATGATAAAATATAACAAGGAAAACACTCAATTTCTGGCAAAATAAGGTAACTGGATAGATAAAAAAGTCTACTCACAAAGCAGAGGCAGAATACACACATGAAAGTTATAATTAGGCAAGCTTTCGGAGCCAATGGCTCCTTCAGGCAGAAGGGGAAGGAAGAGGGGTGAAGGAAATGGACTGGTCTAGGAAAGGGGGTAGATTTCGGGAAAGTCACCCACAACTGCGGGTCAAGGAAGACTTAGCGGACGGAATGAGAAGTAAAGACTGATTATCTTCATCCTAACGAATACATTTGTCTCGAATGCCAAGGCTGTATGGGAGGGAACGTTTGTCATGGGAAGGACGACAACTGTCAAAATGTAAGTACTGCTGTTTGTTAGTAGGTTTTATATGGACAGATTGTGTAGCTGGCCTTCGATGAGGACATGATCAACATCAAGGAAAGTGGCACAGCATTCGGAATATGATCATGTGAAATTTAATAGGGAGAAGGCATTCAGAGATTCCAGGAATTTTAACCGGTCAGCCTCACCGGTCTAGGTGTAAAATATTCTTTACAGAAGAAGAAAGGGTGATTTGTGTGCTGTTTAGGATTAAGGGCGGAAGAGATTTTCTGAACTGAGGAGTAATAAATCTTTTGTGAGCGACTAGGATTGGTTGCGTTTTAGATGGGTCAAGTTTCAAACCTACGTTCTGCGCCCATTCTGATAAAGTAAGTATGTCAAGCATTTACGTTCTGGATGGCTACGCACAGATTTGTTGGGCTAGCACTTAGGTATAGCTGAAATTGATCAGCATATAAATGATATTTGAAATGGGATGTAATAGTCGACATAGCATGAACATCTAAAGAGAAAAGTAATGGGCAACGGCCGACCACCAGCTTGAGTAGCACCGGTAGCAGCGGAAGGCATACTCGGCCAGTACTACGAACTGATACTTCTGTTACTTTTAAATGTGAAGGAATATCCAAATATTAAAGGCTCAAAAATAATTCAACTGCTCATCGTAGAACTAATCTGAGTACACCAGAATCACCAGGCAGTCATATCGCTCCTATTGAAATATTGATATCTGAAAATGCAAGCAAATCAGTTGAGAATTATGTGAAGTACAATCACGAGTAAGCGTCACACGCTATCTCGACAGATATTGTATCAGACTGCAGCACTGCACTGTAGATATCGGTCATGAAAGCTACACAGTCAATCTAGTACTGAATTAGAACGTCGATTTAGTGCCTACGAGGATCAGATCATCATGTTCTCCACATGAACACAATCAGTGAATCCAGCATGATACTTTCATCATCAATCATCCACATTTTCTGGTTGCTGATTATTTCTTTAATACTGCATTGTGCAGAAGAACATTATTTATTATTTATATGAAATTATTGATTGTAATACACTCCTGGAAATGGAAAAAAGAACACATTGACACCGGTGTGTCAGACCCACCATACTTGCTCCGGACACTGCGAGAGGGCTGTACAAGCAATGATCACACGCACGGCACAGCGGACACACCAGGAACCGCGGTGTTGGCCGTCGAATGGCGCTAGCTGCGCAGCATTTGTGCACCGCCGCCGTCAGTGTCAGCCAGTTTGCCGTGGCATACGGAGCTCCATCGCGGTCTTTAACACTGGTAGCATGCCGCGACAGCGTGGACGTGAACCGTATGTGCAGTTGACGGACTTTGAGCGAGGGCGTATAGTGGGCATGCGGGAGGCCGGGTGGACGTACCGCCGAATTGCTCAACACGTGGGGCGTGAGGTCTCCACAGTACATCGATGTTGTCGCCAGTGGTCGGCGGAAGGTGCACGTGCCCGTCGACCTGGGACCGGACCGCAGCGACGCATGGATGCACGCCAAGACCATAGGATCCTACGCAGTGCCGTAGGGGACCGCACCGCCACTTCCCAGCAAATTAGGGACACTGTTGCTCCTGGGGTATCGGCGAGGACCATTCGCAACCGTCTCCATGAAGCTGGGCTACGGTCCCGCACACCGTTAGGCCGTCTTCCGCTCACGCCCCAACATCGTGCAGCCCGCCTCCAGTGGTGTCGCGACAGGCGTGAATGGAGGGACGAATGGAGACGTGTCGTCTTCAGCGATGAGAGTCGCTTCTTCCTTGGTGCCAATGATGGTCGTATGCGTGTTTGGCGCCGTGCAGGTGAGCGCCACAGTCAGGACTGCATACGACCGAGGCACACACGGCCAACACCCGGCATCATGGTGTGGGGAGCGATCTCCTACACTGGCCGTACACCACTGGTGATCGTCGAGGGGACACTGAATAGTGCACGGTACATCCAAACCGTCATCGAACCCATCGTTCTACCATTCCTAGACCGGCAAGGGAACTTGCTGTTCCAACAGGACAATGCACGTCCGCATGTATCCCGTGCCACCCAACGTGCTCTAGAAGGTGCAAGTCAACTACCCTGGCCAGCAAGATCTCCAGATCTGTCCCCCATTGAGCATGTTTGGGACTGGATGAAGCGTCGTCTCACGCGGTCTGCACGTCCAGCACGAACGCTGGTCCAACTGAGGCGCCAGGTGGAAATGGCATGGCAAGCCGTTCCACAGGACTACATCCAGCATCTCTACGATCGTCTCCATGGGAGAATAGCAGCCTGCATTGCTGCGAAAGGTGGATATACACTGTACTAGTGCCGACATTGTGCATGCTCTGTTGCCTGTGTCTATGTGCCTGTGGTTCTGTCAGTGTGATCATGTGATGTATCTGACCCCAGGAATGTGTCAATAAAGTTTCCCCTTCCTGGGACAATGAATTCACGGTGTTCTTATTTCAATTTCCAGGAGTGTATATGTTAAATGTCAGTGGACGACCCAGGATAAAGAAACAACTGTTGAGTTGGGAACTTTGGTGAACGCATTACATTTTAAGCTTACGTGTTTGGAGTTGGATGGGAGGAGGATTGAAGACTTGCGCAATGAGGGAGAGGGTGAGAGCCACCCCAGGGGTGGTACTGTTACATCCTCAGTCAAGTTAGATGCTGTGTTTGTGATTTACCACAAGTCATTTGTTACTTCCGAAGAGTCTAACAATATTTTATTGCACAGATACCAAAAATACTGATAAAATTCAGATGATAATAGCTACTTCCTATGAACGTAACTGAGAAGCTGCAGCTAATGAGTGACAATTAGCGCCAGCAACAGATTTAAAATGCTAGCAGCAACTTAAATTTCAGCAGAAAATTAGATGAAATAATTAAAGAAAGGCATTCAGGCAGCTACTCCAAACTTTCTTCAATTAAACCAATTGATAATTAATTAATTAATTAATTAATTAATTGTCAATTGGTTTAACTGAAGAAAGTTAATTAATTAATTCAAACAAATAAAATGCACCAATTTAGGAACGACTAATAAGCAAATAGTACAATCAAATATAAATCAAACACGCGCGTGGCGCTGAGCATACAATGCCAGCAATAACGCTAAATATTACAGTTCCAACATTTGTCTGATCAAAGGGGGTGCTTGACATCAAAGAATATAGCTCACAAGCCTGGTATCAGACGAATTGAAGCCTGTTAAGTATTAATATTTTGTGCAACGAACACAGGAATAATTCTCAACCCAAATATGCAATATTTGATAATCAGAGAAGCCCTTGGGAATAATCAAGAGACTGAAGTGGAAAAATTATAAAATAACATTTAACAAATTGAGTCTTACACCAATAATAAAACTATTACGTCAAAACCAAACTTCAAACAGGGAAAACATGGAAGGATCAGGTACGGCCGGCCATATCTGAGTAAGATGGTTTATAATAACGGGCACTTCAGGTTAAATAAATGCCCGATTGCTACGAAACAGAAGCGCAACTTATGAAGGATGCCGTTGCAAGCCAGGAGGTCGCAACGCCTCAGAGGCGACGGTGAGACGGGAAGCGACGCGCAAGCACACAGCCGACGGGACAGGTTACGCATGATGGACCGGTAATACACTACAGGCCATTAAAATTGCTACACCAAGAAGAAATGCAGATCATAAACGGACATTCATTGGACAAATATATTATACTAGAACTGACATGTGATTACATATTCACGCAATTTGGGTGCTTAGATCCTTCGAAATCAGTACCCAGAACATCCACCTCTGGCCGTAATAACGGCCTTGATACGCCAGGGCATTGAGTCAAACAGAGCTTGGATGGCGTGTACAGGTACAGCTGCCCATGCAGCTTCAACACGATACCACAGTTCATCAAGAGTAGTGACTGGCATTTGTGACGAGCCAGTTCCTCGGCCACCATTGACCAGACGTTTTCAATTGGTCAGAGATCTGGAGAATGTGCGGGGCAGGGCAGCAGTCGAACATTTTCTGTATCCACAAAGGCCCGTCCAGAACCTGCAACAAGCGGTCGTGCATTATCCTGCTGAAATGTAGGGTTTCGCAGAGATCGAATGAAGGGTAGAGCCGCGGGTCGTAACACATCTGAAATGTAACGTCCATTGTTGAAAGTGCCGTCAATGCGAACAAGAGGTGACCGAGACGTGTAACCAATGGCACCCCATACCATCATGCCGGGTGATACGCCAGTATGGCGATGACGCATAAACACTTCCAATGTGCGTTCACCGCGATGTCGCCAAACACGGATGCGACCATCATGATGCAGTAAACAGAACCTGGATTCATCCGAAAAAATGACGTTTTGCCATTCGCGGTCCCAGGTTCGTCGCTGAGTACACCATCGCAGGCGCTCCTGTCTGTGATGCAGCGTCACGGGTAACCGCAGCCATGGTCTCCGAGCCGATGGTTCCATGCTGCTGCAAACGTCGTGCAGATGGTTGTTGTCTTGCAAACGTCCCCATTTGCTGACTCAGGGATCGAGACGTGGCTGCACGATCCGTTACAGCCATGTGGATAAGATGCCTGTCATCTCGACTGGTAGTGATACGAGACCGTTGGGATCCAGCACGGCGTTCCGTGTTACCCTCCTGAACCCACCGATTCTATATTCTGCTAACAGTCATTGGATCTCGACCAACGCGAGCAGCAATGTCTCGATACGATAACCAGCAATCGCGATAGGCTACAATCCGACCTTTATGAAAGTCTGAAACGTGATGGTACGCATTTCTCCCCCTTACACGAGGCATCACATCTACGTTTCACCAGGCAACGCCGGTCAACTGCTGTGTGTGTTATGATAAATCGGTTGGAAACTTTGCTCATGTCAGCACGTTGTAGGTGTCACCACCGGCGCCAACCTTGGGTGAATGCTCTGAAAAGCTAATCATTAGCATATCACAGCATCTTCTTCCTGTCTGTTAAATTTCGCTTCTGTGGCACGACATCTTCGTGGTGCAGCAATTTTAATGGCCAGTAGTGTAGATGACACCCCGGGGCAGCGCCTCAAAACGCTACGAACAGCTCGGAAAGCCGAGAACAAGCAAGCAGACATATAATTCACGCCTAATAATCATAGAGCATATGAAAATGCTAAAACTAAGACAAGAAACTCAATGTTAGCGTGGCCCCAACGAAACCTTACAAGAATATAAGAATAAGAATTATTAAGAGGATTGACCGGTTACTCTTACAATAAAATATAACAAGTTAATTTAATAACTATAAAATTACAGAGCTACTCAAACTCGTTAACTTAACTGATTTAAAAGGCAACAGACAAATGTTGAGGGCTAATACTCAGACAACTACAATAGCAATTGTATTTACAGGGTTGCCACAGGTTCTGGAAATCAGGGAATATCAGGGAACTTCAAACACGTGGGGAAAATCAGAGAAATATCAGGGAAATTTGAAAAAACAAAACACTGGAAAAATCTCATTTTTGTCTCAGTAGATGAAAAGGTTTGTTTAGTGCGGTGTCATGCATCATCGCTGGCTGGCTGCAGCTGAGTACGTGCGCCGCTTCCCCACTCCCTCATTCGTACTGCTTCTCCACTGCCTACCACTCCACAGTCAGTGCTGCTACCGCTTTCTGCCACCAGCCTAGCAGCTGCCGATGCGAGGCAAGCAGGCGTGAGGAGTGGTTTTTCTGGATTTTATTCTCAGAGACTGTAGAAGCAGCGCCCGGAGACGGCGGTCATGTGTGCATGAGTTGTGTCTAAGTGATTGTGTGAATGTGCGTGTGTGCTCCCGTTTTCTGACATAAGCTGTGGCTGAAAATTTGGTTGTGAGTGTGATTGTCTTTTCCACGTGCCTGTCTGCGGCTCAGCAATCATCTGTACGGTGAGTTGCTACCTATCCTCAATATTATTGATTCTCGGAGTATCTGAACACGTCATCTGTTGCATGGATTGATCACCATGGTCTCATTTCATCAACATCCTGTCTGTGGCTCGTGAATAGCTGTCCACACGAGTGTATTTCCACGACGGGCCAAAACCAGAGGCCATTTCTGCGGGTATCTGTAATGGATTGGACCTGCCGATCTGAAGCCATTCGGTTCCCACTGATGTGTAGGTCCCGCCCATCGGATCTCGTCTCCCTGAGCTGCCCGCAGGCCAGCTCTGTTCGTGTGTGACGTAATGCGGCGGATGTTCATGGTTTATCCGTGGAACCAGGACTGCGATGCTCCTCAGCAGGGCAGAGACCCTGGGCGATGGATTTCAGGAATTGCGACTATCTCATCGCAAGCACATTGTACAATGTGGCGTTTTATAGACATTTTATTCGTTCTAGTACATTTTGACACTTCAAAAGTATTTTATGTGTTAGAAAGTATAGGAGATAAGAAGAAGGAAATTGTCAGTCACTGGCAGTTTGTACGCAATGTACTCATACATTTCTCGAAAGAAAAATCATACAATACCTGTAAAATAACGGATATAACACTGGGTAATAACCGACAATAACGAACATAGTAGATCAAACATTTTTTTGGCAGTCACCTACAGAGTTGGTTTACACAATTCTTCCCCTCCTTATACACTTCTTTCAAGATGCCTACTTTCCCTGTGTTTATTTCTGAAATTATTGAAGGTATTTCAAATCTGTCTTGCGACTGCCGGCCGAGGTGGCCGAGCGGTTCTAGGCGCTACAGTCTCGAACCGCGCGACCGCTACGGTCGCAGGTTCGAATCCTGCCTCGGGTATGGATGTGCTCAGAGCCATTTGAACCATTTTTTTGTCTTGCGACTCCAAGGAAATGCGTATTTTTCTCAACAAATGTTTTTCGTTTCATTGAAATAAAATAACATCATTGGTCTTAGTGAAACACATATACTATTTGGCTTGCTTTCTCCATCTATAGGCTGTTCATTACAAAACATGTTGATGTAAGTACTTATGATTTTTGCTCACATTAGGGAACGCCATCTGCTTGCAAGTTTTTTTTTAGATATTTCCTTTTGTCTCTTGTACCGTAGCTGCAGATTGGCAACTAACGTCTTAACTTACCCTTGCTATCTCAAAATTTGTCAGGGGAAGCTGCTAAAACACGTCTGGAAATCAGGGAATTTCACTTGGGGGAACTTGTGGCAACCCTGATTAAGAACAATAAATATTTTTTTTGTTTTTGAAACGGGCAAAATCACACCACAGTTATGGAACGTAATTACCCAACTGAGCCAAGATTCACTGGGCCGCTAGCATTTGTTTACCACGGCCGTAGACAGTTTTATAGTCGTTAACTCGACCACGGAAGCAACAGCTTCCAGTACAAGTTAAGACTCAGTTTCGACCTCAGCGGTCACTAATCCACGTGACGGCCTAGAACATACGACAATTAACTTCAGCCCCGAGTGACAAGATAGGTAGACACTCAACAAGTTACAATTAAATGAAATTTAAAAAAATCAAATATTGCACTCTGATAATTTCAAACAGAGGGACAAGAAAATACATCTACATCTACATCTACATACATACTCCGCAATCCACCATACGGTGCGTGGCGGAGGGTTACCTCGTACCACAACTAGCATCTTCTCTCCCTGTTCCACTCCCAAACAGAACGAGGGAAAAATGACTGCCTATATGCCTCCGTACGAGCCCTAATCTATCTTATCTCTGTGGTCTTTCCGCGAAATGTAAGTTGGCGGCAGTAAAATTGTACTGTAGTCAGCCTCAAATGCTGGTTCTCTAAATGTCCTCAGTAGCGATTCACGAAAAAAACGCCTCCTTTCCTCTAGAGACTCCCACCCGAGTTCCTGAAGCATTTCCGTAACACTCGCGTGATGATCAAACCTACCAGTAACAAATCTAGCAGTCCGCCTCTGAATTGCTTCTATGTCCTCCCTCAATCCCACCTGATAGGGATCCCAAACGCTCGAGCAGTAATCAAGAATAGGTCGCAGCAGCGTTCTATAAGCGGTCTCCTTTACAGATGAACCACATCTTCCCAAAATTCTACCAATGAACCGAAGACGACCATTCGCCTTCCCCACAGCTGCCATTACATGCTTGTCCCACTTCATATCGCTCTGCAATGTTACGCCCAAATATTTAATCGACGTGACTGTGTCAAGCGCTACACTACTAATGGAGTATTCAAACATTACAGGATTCTTTTTCCTATTCATCCTCATTAATTTACATTTATCTATATTTAGAGTTAGCTGCCATTCTTCACACCAATCACAAATCCTGTCCAAGTCATCTTGTATCCTCCTACAGTCACTCAACGACGACACCTTCCCGTGCACCACAGCGTCATCAGCAAACAGCCGCACATTGCTATCCACCCTATCCAAAAGATCATTTATGTAGATAGAAAACAACAGCGGACCTACCACACTTCCCTGGGGCACTCCAGATGATACCCTCACCTCCGATGAACACTCACCATCGAGGAGAACGTACTGGGTTCTATTACTTAAGAAGTCTTCGAGTCAGTCACACACTTGGGAACCAATCCCATATGCTCGTACCTTAGTTAGGAGTCTGCAGTGGGACACCGAGTCAAACGCTTTCCGGGAGTCAAGGAATATGGCATCCGTCTGACACCCTTCATCCATGCTTTGCAAGATATGATGTGAAAAAAGGGCGAGTTGCGTTTCGCAGGAGCGATGCTTTCTAAGTAAATTTAATACTTGAGACAGAGTGACGGAGGACCACAGGCAGTCCAGCGCAGCGGGAGCAACTTCAACACGGGAGAACATATGTCAATCGAGTAACGAGCACCTTACCCCCAAAGAGCAGAGCAGATGGCACCAGAAAATGGACAGCACTCCAGCACCCACATCTGCAATTATTCCTCCTTAATGAAGGGTAAAACGGCCGCGTCGAGACATTAGGTGTAAGTACTGCCGACGAGCAAAACTCTACCGACCACCGGCCACTTAGACAATCGTGCGCCCGTACTCCGCGAAAGGCTCACCGTACGTCACATGCACCTCTTCTCTCTCTCTCTCTCTCTTTCCCTCTCTCTCTTTCACTGACAGCGCCCGACTGCCTGCCCATGTGGTCAACAACCCGCTCCAAGAAACTACAACCAAAGAGTCAACTAACAGGAGAGAGAAGTGCCATCCGGCGACCAGACAGAAACGGATCGCGCCGTTAGGCAAAGATGTAAGAACATAGAACGAGCCGACACGGCTCAGTATGTGATCTGGTACCATCAGAACAAGAAAAAAATCCTTCAAATGGCTCTGAGCAGTATGGGACTTACCATCTGAGGTCATCAGTCCCCTAGACCTAGAACGACTTAAACCTAACTAACGTAAGGACAGCACATACATCCATGCCCGAGGCAGGATTCGAACCTCCGACCGTAGCAGCTGCGAGGTTCCGGACTGAAGCGCCTAGAACCGTTCGGTCACAACGGCCGGCAGAACAAGAAAGAATTGAACTTTAATATAACGTAAATACTTCTATTTTAATGGTATAAGGCAATTTATTAAGCATTCTATTTTATTAAGCGTTAGTTTTAAGTAAGATTGTAAGCTGGAAGGGAGAGAGACTGTCGCACGTTGGCACGGACCTATATGCAGTCGCGCGTGTTATTGGCTCTGAGAAGCGCTGGTGGGGCGTCCAGAGGTTAGCTGGTAGCCAGTGTAAGGTGGAAAGGAGAGTTCACGTTACGCAAGCGAAGAAGAAGTTAGGTTCAGGGAGTCGTTAGAAGAGTGTACACTTGATGATTTATCTTGTGTAGGATGTGGCTGCGCTAGATACATCAACAATTACAGGGACTCTGAAAATATTCGTGTGATGTGGCGCGTAGTAAAAAGTCAGCAGTTTAGACGTGTTGTTACGTTGAGCTTTATGAAAAATTAGTCTTGTAGAATCTGATATATGTTTATATTAAAGCACTACAGAAAGGTTCACTGTGTAATTTATTTTGTTATTAATTAGTTACATAATTTATGTAGGACCACCACCTTCAATAATTTCAGAAAGCTCTGAATGAAAAAAAAAAAAAAAAAACAATCATTTCATTTATCAATTTCTTGGTCGACTACATAATTTAACTGTGATATTTATTTTATTTAATGCAACCTGTTGCACTTTATGTAGTTATTATTCGCGATGACTAGCCAATGTCTGATAAATTAGGTTGAGAGATCGCAGGCAGTTGACATATATTACGCAATCAAGGTACTGCAGGGCGTTAAAGCTGACGTGTGTGGCTCAACCTTTACGACAACAGTGAGCCAAAAAATCTAATCTGAGCCACACATTGCCCGATACCGGTCTTCATCATTTTCTTTCTGGGTAAGTCACAAATGGTTTGTCTCACCTGGAGTAATCGAATGCGATCTTAACTTTTCAGCCGGCCGCGGTGGCCGAGCGGTTCTAGGATCTGCTGTCTGGAATCGCGTGACCGCTACGGTCGCAGGTTCGAATCCTGCCTCGGGCATGGATTTGTGTGACGTCCTTAGGTTAGTTAGGTTTAAGTAGTTCTAAGTTCTAGGGGACTGATGACCTCAGATGTTGAGTCCCATAGTGCTCAGAGCCATTTGAATCTTTTAACCTTAACTTTTCACATTCATTACACTCTTTTCACCGTACTGTCCAGTCCCAATAAAAAAAATTAATAATGATTTTATTAAGCAATACTTGTCAGATGAAATGAGCGGAGAACAATTATCACTTCAAGAAGTTAGAGGCTGGGACGATACAGTACGTCGCAAGTAGGGGTTTCTCATCTGGGACGTCGAAACCAGTTTTCTCCATTTGCAACCGCAAATGAGACTGATATTGAAGTAATCTAGATCCGGAAGCCAGTAAGTGGTTGGCAGTATTGCGTGGGGGCTCGTTGCAAAATATGCACAGGCGGTACCGCGGTTGTGGTACGCAAGCGCCGACGGCAACCAGCAGCTGGTAGGGGCATCAGCTTCAGAATTCGATGGCAGCAACTTTGGCACTTCTACCTATGGCTACAGCAGCATCGCAGCAACAGGTGGAATGACGCCGTTAGTGCAACCATGTATGACTTTGCAGGGCTAACGTCGGAACTGGAGAGTATAATGATTAAGCAATGGCCGAGCTTGTGTGGGTTGGAGAACGCAAGTGCGTCAGGAAGTTCGAAATCTGACAGGGAAATTGTAAGTGGGGAAAACACGATGTCAAGGTTGAAGCAAGCATTCATGGATTTAAACTCTAGCCTTTCAAACCTAAAAACAGAAATGATTAATATGAACGTTAATATTTCAAATGTAAGAACGGATATGAGTGCTTGCAAAAAATGGTTCAAATGGCTCTGAGCACTATGGGACTCAACTGCTGAGGTCATTAGTCCCCTAGAACTTAGAACTAGTTAAACCTAACTAACCTAAGGACATCACAAACATCCATGCCCGAGGCAGGATTCGAACCTGCGACCGTAGCGGTCTTGCGGTTCCAGGCTGCAGCGCCTTTAACCGCACGGCCACTTCGGCCGGCGAGTGCTTGCATCAATGGTGTCAAGATGTAGGTAGGGATGGGACAGTCTAAATTAAAAGATGAGTTAGGAAAACTTAGATCGGAGATGGAGAACGCGATGGAAAAGAAACTGTTGTAGAAATGGAAATGTGAAAAGTTTCAGATGAAATGCATGCCGTACAAAGCAAAGTGGAATCAATAGCTAGTTCAATATATACAAGAATAGGTCAATTGCAGAATGAATTGGGAGGCAATGTGGCGGAGTGCGTAAAAATGGAGAACAACCTTGAGGTCGCGAGTAGCAATGCTTTCAACATTTTTTCAGGGAGAGTTAGCGAATGTAAAAACACGGTCGCTCAGGTTATTACAGCAGCGGTAGAGCAGTATGAACAACACATTAAAAAAATGCTGTGGCAACAGGCTTAGTTGCACATATATAAAATGTACCACAGGGCGGAGCAGGTAATGTCAAGTGCTTCGCTAAAGATGGGAAATGTGATCTGGTGAACTTTGATGCTGCACGTAGGGATGATTTCGTGCCGAGTATGTCGGATAATACAAAGATCAAAATTGTGGAAAGACTCTTAGAAGGGGGAGCACAGTCCTAGGCGAATCTTAAGATTAGTACTTTTACTAATTATGAGGTGTCTGAAAAGGCGTTCGTGAGTAAATTTTGTAGCGAAACAAACAAACCCAGCTACAGAATGAATTCTTGACTGGCCCATATTATAAGTTTATCCATACGGAAATTATGTGTATGGGAAATGGAAGAAAAGTTCACGTAAACAGGCTGTTGGGTACCTTAAGAGAGATAACTACTCTTAAGTGAAGGTTACCAGAATAGTTGCAATGGAATCTGGTACATAACACTGCAAAATCCATCAACGAGTCTTTAGATTTTATTGA
This sequence comes from Schistocerca nitens, assembly GCF_023898315.1. Taxonomy (NCBI): domain Eukaryota; kingdom Metazoa; phylum Arthropoda; class Insecta; order Orthoptera; family Acrididae; genus Schistocerca; species Schistocerca nitens. Next base: position 789,874,611 of record NC_064618.1, on the reverse strand, counting down.
AAAACTGGAGCAGACATTCAGATACAAGCCGCAGCAGAATTCCAATAATTGGCAGGGAGATGGATATCGACAGGTGCGGTTTGTCGATTTTCGGGGACAGAAGCAGAGTAGTACGAATAAAAATTTTAATAGGAAGAGTAGGAATGATTTTCAAAGGAGAAAGTTCCAAGGTGACAACATGCGAAATCATGTAAGAGAGGAGGGATTTGAGAAGGCGAATCAGCATGGACCACAAACTCTGGAGATAAATTAAAAAGAAAAATAGAAGCGCCACATCTCAGGTCTGGGGATGGCGGTCTGAATGGGCGAGAAAGAAGTCGCAATGATACGGAAATCAGTGGACGTTTGGGAGAATGGGAAACGGGGCTCGAGTCATGCAGATGGATTTAAATAAAGGTATAAATAAGGAATGCTATCCAGCGTCAAATTTTCATTCTACAGTGGAGTGTGCGCTGATATGAAACCTCCTGGCAGATTAAAACTGTGTGCCGGACCGAGATTCGAACTCGGGGCGTTTGCCTGTCGTGGGCAAGTGCTCTACCATCTTTTTTTTTTTACCCATATGCCATATGTTGTGATTGGTAGACATTTTTAAAAATTGCCCGTCCCTTGTGGGGATCGAAACCACGAGCTTTAAATTTTTTAAATTTAGGAAATGTGTACAAATGATAATTCTAGAAAAAGAATGTAACAACAACAAAAGTGGCATTCAAAGAATAAACAAAAAAAAATGAAACTCAATGATGCAATTCCAGCGAAAAAAAGTTCTTCAACTAATGTAACCGGTTCCATTTGGTACATCGCCATAGGTATCTGATATCTTCAACAGCGCCATTGAAGAGTAGCTGCAACGGAGGCATTCTGCTTCGCTAGTGCATCAAGGAAAACAGCAATCCATGAATTAGCCCGTCTCGTTCTTCTCGCATTGCTGACAAGGCAGGACGTTCAGCCGTAAGTGTGATGCGGCACTGAAGAACATTAACCGCAGCTTGGCACTCCTCAAGCAGCGCGGAGTGGCCGCGCGGTTTGAGGCGTCATGTAGCGGACTGCGCGGCCCCTCCCGCCGGAGGTTCGAGTCCTCCCTCGGGCATGGCTGTGTGTGTTGTTCTTAGCATAGGTTAGTTTAAGTTAGTTTAAGTAGTGTGTAAGTCTAGGAACCGATGACCTAAGCGGTTTGCTTCCTTAGGAATTCACATACATTTGAACATATTTTTGCACTCCTCAGCTGAGTGGGGGTTAACAGAACACTGCGTAATAATTTGCGAAGAGCGTACGGTATCTCGTTGTGCGTTCGAGGGCATTGTGAGAATTTTGTAGGAACCACCAGTAATCAAGCTGGTCTTTCTCTCCGTTTCTAAAGATGTAGGCTACGGTAAGTCCTTTGATCCATGAAAGCGCATGATATGTTGCGGCGGGAAAGTAAGATGCATCTGGACAGAGGAGGGTCTGAGGGTCAATCATATCAGGCGTGATCCGGAGGTAACAAGCTAATATCTTCTGTGGGAGTCGACAAACTCTGGACGACGACACACATGTAAAACGATGTTCATCGGTGTCCAAGAGGTGACAACCTGGGCATTAAGGGGAGTCTGTTAGTCCAATAGCGTGAAGCCGCTGTCGTGTCGCATATTTTTTGTTGACGATCTGATACCACTTCGAACGCACGGTGGTCGACAGAAAGTTGTGGTGTATCGTTTTCCACATCATAATGGCACGGAAGCTCCGGCAGAATTCGATGGGCAATCCATCAAGCCCAGGAGACTTATTGACCAATAAACCGTAGGATACTTGGTTTCCACCACGTTATGTGGAACAGCCCGCAAAAGGTTGGTATAAAAATCTTTCGCCTTTGGTGGACGTGTCTCACCGCCGTTGGGTCTCTGCTGATATTTTGATCTGTCCATTATCCTATTTCTATCGAGCTTGTCCTATAAAAACGCCATTTCGAACCTATTATACATTCTGAAGGCAGGCCCAGAGCGATCCTTCAATATTTCAGTGGACGAAAGTCCCGTCAAGTTTGCGGTGGTGGTGGTGGTGGTGGACGTGTGGCGGGGAGGTTCGAGCTTACATAGCTGTATTCAAGAATGAAGGTCGACAAATAGGAGAGCTGTCGGGCGACGTGGGCAACCAACACCGGCGGGACGGGAGAGACTGGCATCAGAACCTGTAGTAAACGACACGTGAGAGAAGGATGTTGCCTTTTCCATCGTTTCCACATGTTGCTCATGTAAAGGTCAGCTGCTCTTGCCCTGACGTTGACCAATCCCAACCCCCTCCCCCCTTGTGCACTGGGAGGGTAAGAGTGTCGTATCGTACTTTAAATATATGACCTCCGGAAACGTAGTAACTGAAGGCCGCCTGAAGCCGGCGACCTATCTGCATCGGTAGTGGGAGGACTTGTGCCACATGGTTGAGTTTTGATGCCACGTAGAGGTTCAAGTATTCGACACGTTGTAGTTGATTCGGGTCCCGGAGCAGGTTCTACTGTACCGTCACGCGTATGATCTGTAGTAACCGTCGATAGTTTGCTGCAGTTGTTTTGCGTATATCCTTCGTGAACGTGATTCCCAAATATCGCAGATCAGAAACTGGTAGGAGGGGAGCGAGGTCTTCCGGTCCGAGACCACGCCCAATATCCAACGCCGCTGATTTCTTGATATTCAGAAGACTGCCTGCAGCCTGTCCGTATCGCTCGATCCAGGTTAGTACGCTTCGAACTTCGTCATTGGAACGAACCAGCAGTAGCAGGTCGTCGGCGTATGCCCTATAGCGAAAGGTGACGTCCCGCAGCGTGTTGCCTGATAGCCTGTGGTTAAGGTTCCCGAGGAGTGGCTCGAGTGCGATTACATAATGGTGGGTAAAAAGTGGAAAACCTTGTCGTAGTGACCTATTAATGGGTACTGGTCCTACCGACTTTCCATTGACCTGGACTTGTGTGTTGGTTGAGGTCCAAGACGCCAGAGGGTGTCAATGAGGGCCAGATGAAATCCCATACGGTCCATCACTCGTAGGAGGTAGTTATGGTGCACTCTATCGAAGGCGCGATTGAAATCGACGGAGACGATCGCCGCTCTCAGACGGCACGCAGAGGCGATCGCTATTAAGTCCCTGCAGTCAGCGGTGGCCATGTGTATGCTGGCTTCTTCCCCCTGTGACGTCTGTTCTGGGGCGAGAGTCAACGGCAAAGTCGTCTTAATACGGCCCGCCATAAGCCTGCCTAAAATCTTGTACTCGGCGTTCAGCATTGTTAGTGGGCGATAGTCGTTAATTGATCGCCCTCCACCTGGCTTGTGTACCGGTATGAGACGTCCTTCTGCAAACGTTGGCGGCACAGCACAGTCTGGGGTCATAAGTTCGCGGGACATTATACCCAGCGAGGCACCATGATGGCACGGAAGGTCCGGTACAATTCGATGGGCAATCCATCAGGCCCTGGAGGCTTATTGGCCACACCTTTGTCCAGGGCGTCTTCGACTTCTTCGAGTGAGACTTCCTCCGTTAGTGCATTCACTGTAGCCTCATCGATAGTACGTGTTCCCTGCTGTCTCACTTCTGTAGTGGTCTCGTCATCTACGGTTCTTTCCAGGTAGAGATGACGAAAATGATCCTCCACCGCCTTTACTATGGTTGCTTGGGTCGCACAGGAGCGACCGTATTGTGTCCTGAGTTGTGTGACGAAGTGTTGGCGATGTCGGCGCATATCCGCCACAACGTGGTGCGTAGTGGGTTCTTCTGCTCCCGTTCGGTCATGTCGTCGTGAGCGGACTACGACACCTTCTAGTCGGCGCTTCGTCAATGATAGTATGTCAGCCTTGATTCTGGTTTGGTCATGTTGTCTCTCCGGTGAAGGGGGTAAGGTATCGAGGTCCCTGAGTGCCGCGTAGTAAAAATCTAGGGTCTGCCAATGCCATGCAGCCACATCTTTGCCAAATTACATAAGTGTCCTGTGCATCGCCGGTTTGACACGGAGGAGCCACCATTACAGAGTTGAGGTGTATCGGGAGTGACGGCGTTCACAGTCAATCCACGTTGCTTCAACTTTCCGACGGCAAATCAGGTCCTGGAGGTGAGTTACGTTAAGCTTCCAGAAGCCATTGCTGCCCAGACTTGTTGGGGGAGGAGATGTATAGTGCAGATAGTGAAACGGGCGAGTCGTCGCGCCCTGAAAATGTTCTGAGGAAGCAGTGACCGCACGAGCCGGTCGGCGGGCGGGGGCCGCTCGGCTGGGCGACCACGTGGTGCTAACGTTTGCAGGACGAGAGGGGTGGCCGGAGCACGTGGTCCATCGGTCACGTGGCTGGGAATTCCATGTTGACACTGTGACGAGGACGGCGCTTTGTGTCGAAGGAGATGTCTATGCCGGAAGAGCCAAAGATGGCGGACTTCGCGAACCATAATAGCAGACATTTCGCAGTTCGTATAGAAATTAATAGTAGCTAGATGAATCATGATACCTCAAAAAGAAACATGTACATTACTATTATTTGCACGACGATTCTGATGGTGTAATCATATTTTCAGTATCTTTATTAGTTTAAAGTTTAGTATCTGACGGTAAATTATACAAGTAACACCCAGCAACAAATTTCCAAAATTTATACGCTTAATCCGATTTTGTCGATCACCGTGTCTTTAGAAAGCTATTAGTGTAAACCTAAATTGGTATGAATTACAGGCATTTAACTTGAATAGTACATGTGTTATTGGAGGTCAAAGTCGCCGATTACCATCGATCGCGTCAGGCCATAAGTACTCCACAGTTACACGATAAAACGGTAGCAGCATGTTTATAAATATATTTATTCATCTATGTCTTTGTTTATATCCGATATATGCTATTCATGAAGAAACTGGTCAATTATTTACTGTGTTTTAGAAAGCCCAGAGACATTAGGCTCCTGGCCTACCTTTTGCTTCCTTTCTTTTGATATATATTTATTTAATTGTTTATGTATTTAATAATGTGTGTTAGAACGTGTTTATGGTCCAGCCGTAGGAATATTTATTTAATTTCAAGTTATTTAAATGTAACTCCAATAATTCGTATGTGTTTAAATATCTGTGTGGGTGCGTTCGCTTGAAGACAGCGCGAGCGCTCTAGCCAATCACAGCGCTCGTAAATGGGGAGACTGGATGGAAGCGAGTTCGGGAGAGAGGACACGATGCAGTGCTGGAGAGGATGGCACAAGACACAGAAAGTGCTGGATGGCGCGGCGGACGCACAGTCGCCGGAAAGACTTGGAGTGGAGCAGTTTGCGCGTGGTCGCGGAGGATAGAAATATTTCCGAGTGCCGACCTGTGCTCTTGTGTGATTTCCGTGGCTTCTGCAGTGAAGACGTAGTGTGCATTTAGAAGTGAATATCTCGCGAGCTGTGTTGTTGTTCATAACTAATTACGTGCAGTAGGAATCTATTGTTTCCCTGTTATTCAACTTGTATTTTATTTAATTGCTGGACCATCGACACCAATAAGTGTTTTGCAGAAATATACCGCATTCTCACCTACTATCGTACTCATCATTTAAAGTCTTTAGATAGTACCTGCAGATTATATTTAATTGCGATCTTTCATTTATAAATTTCTAGATCAATTCGCAATTGCAGAGTGATAGGAACCTTCGACCATTCGATTCATGTGTCTATTCATATTGTATACTGTAGACTCACCAGTATTTGGCTTGTAATGCGGCAACTACGAATCCGAACCCCTAGACAACGAAACCAGCCAAAACTTTTAATATCGCAACTCTGAGTCGCAGGGTACGTAGTTGAGGGCCACCTCATTTCATCACAGTTGGAAAGCCCGCAAGATATAGGCACTATGATCGGAAAATGGCTGAGGCCATAGTTCGGCGGCCACCACTCCTTGTGTGAGGCCTTGCGACACATATAGCGATCTAGCCGGCTGGCCGAATGACTGGTAAGTTGAGGGTGGTCAGTGCGATTACCGTGGACTTTTTCCCACCTGTCGCACAAGTGAAGTTCTTGGATCATCGCACCCAGTTCCGGACAGGGCATGTACTGTGGGATTTGGTCCTTGGGGTGAAGTACGCAATTAAAATTGCCAGCGAAGACGCTGGTTACGTACCGTCCGAGGAAAAGGTGGGCGACAACCGTGGAGTAGAATCTGGCGCGGTCGTGACGTCTGGTGGTACTCGACGTCGCGTAAACATGAATGAATCGGGTGTTGAGCGCCGTAAGTGCTATTCCTCGAGCAGAGGGAAGATACGTGACGTCAGTAACTTCAGTACCATCTTGCGTTAATATTGCCACTCTGGTGTATGCAGGGCCACCGGGCGTCACATATGTTGCGTAACAATAAAAGTTCGGGAGTGCGATCGTTTTCACTTCTTGCAGGAAAGCGAAATCAACTCCAGTGGCTCGTACTGTTTCTTTCAAAAGTTCGATCTTGACAGCAGAACTTATCATGTTGATATTCATTGTCGTCAGCTGCTTATGCTGCTTGATCCGGCGGCGCCGCAGCTGGCCCTGGATCGGGATCTTGTGTCTCTACGTCCTCGGTCCACGAAGCGGGCGCGGATATCTGTTCATCTTCCATAGGCTTGGAATGTTTGATAGGAAGGGACCGAGCCACTTCGCTGCCTGCACTGGTACCTTCCTGCTGCTCAATGTTTAATTCAAGGGGCTGGTAGTCGAACGCTGCATGTTGCTCCGTCTGTTCTGCAAGGTTGGAGTCAGTGGAAACGGCCTCAGCCTCGCGGTTGGCTTCTTGAGTGGTCAGTTGTCCTTCTCCGGCCGAATGGGAACCGCCGTGTTCCGACACGTGTTCCGACACGGTCCGACGACGGTGCTTTCGGCACTTCGGTGATTTCTGTTTCCGTACGTGGCCTTCATTATCAGAAGACGGCACTGACTCACGCCTCCGGGACAAATGCTTCGTTCGGTAATATAAGTGAATCAATTGCCATCTTGTGCTGTTTGAGTCTTTCCCGGCGCTGCATCTGCTTGATAGGTTCGCGGGAATTACGCCGGATAATATTGTAAAAACCGCACAATATTTCAGCGAGACAACTGCCCGCCATCTTCAGGTGCTACTGTCGTGTCGCTTTTTTTTTTTCCCTCTTATTGAATTTCAATTCCCCCCGAAGGGGGCGGGCTGGCAGCAGCTTAGTATGCCGCTCTTCAGCCGACAGATTGTGTGACAAAGATCAAGAGAACAAATAATAACAAAACAGGCGATAAAATCGGAGACTTAGAGAGTAACAAGGCGAAAAGAAATCGTGGAACTTAAAACAACAACAGAGGGATGATGATGCTAATAAAAATACATATGAAGCAGACAGGGAAAACAATAGACAATTAAAAAACACGGCGACAGTCTGGGTTCTGTTCGCAAAAGACATAAAATTCGCACCTAGCGACAGCATGGTTTCTGTTCGCAACACGAGAAAGACAAACAACACTGAATAGCCACTGGAACACTGCACTAAAAAGTTGGCAAATGTGACACCACAGTCGAGAGCAGGTGGGGGGAAACTGGACAGAAGATGGGAAAACAAAAAAAAGGGGGGAAAGGAGAGTAAAAGCGAAGGGGGGAACCGTGAAAGGAGCTGACGGAGGATGAGGACCCAGAAGAGGGGTGGGGGGTAGACGCGACAGGGAGTGGGGTAGGCAGAGGAGGGGAATACAAAAGGACTGGGGGGGAGAAGGGAGGGAGGGAGAGGTTTAGTGGGGAGAAAACAGGACGGAAGGGGGGGGAAGAGGGAGCCCAGGGAAAGGACAGAGGAAAGGAGGGGGAGTGAGGATCAGAGTTGATAGGAAGGATAAATGGAGGGAGAGAGGGCATCATCCGGGAGGGGGAGTTGACGGAAGCCACCTTGGGAAAGGAGATGGAGGGTGTAGAGATGGAGGGTAGGGGGGACACAACGGTGAAGACGTGGCAGGGGGAGGGGATGGGAGAGGAGAGGAGCAACCAGGGGGTGAGGGGGTTCAAGACGGCGGGAGGTGTAGAGGATGCGGATATGTTCGAGGAATAGGAGCAGAAGGGGGAAAGGAATGAGATCATAGAGGATCCGCGTGGGGGACGGGAGGCGGATACGGAAGGCGAGGCGGAGTGGTGTCGCTGAGAAGCTCGCCAATTTATATGTTGGCTTTCTAGAACAGCGCAGGCGCCAGCAGGGGCATAACGTCATCGAGGACCAATCGTAGACGGCGTCGAAAACCAGAGCCCTCTGCTGGAGAAACGGTTCGCGGTCTGCGGAAGCGCGCCGCGGCGCTGGAAAATGTGGCCGGGAGCGACGGACCCCGTTCCCGCGCGCCAAGTGTTGGCGCGCGATTTAAGCATCTGCGCTAAGGTTTCCCATCTGCGTTGACTCGGTGCAGTTGCTAATCTGCCTAGTCTACGCACACAGACTTTTATTTACAAGCTACGAGCTGTCATCACCCCTCACAGCGCAGCGGTGTATTACGGACGCTAGTGCATAGGGCTAGAGCCATCTCAGATCAAGACAGCTTATCGACAGAGCTTAGCCATCTCCGCTCTGTTTTTGCCCAGAAGGGGTACTCCGAGAAGCAGATCCGGAATGCATTTCGACCAGCACGCTCCAAACCTCAAGAACAGCCTGAAGAAGCAGAGAAGACCGTGGGGTTGGTTTTTCTACCGTATGTCGGTGGCGTGTCTTTTAAGATGGGCAGAATTTTCAAGGAATACGGGATTAAATGTGTTTTCTGGCCTCCAGCTCGAGTGCAATCAATGCTGGGCTCTGTTAAAGACAACCTCGGCCTGAGGAGACCAGGAATATATAAAATCCCGTGCCACTGTGGGAAGTCTTATATCGGCCAGACGTGTCGTACGGTCAAAGACAGATGCGAGGAACATAAACGTCACACGAGGCTCGGTCAGCCAGAGAAATCTGTGGTTGCTGAACACAGCCTTGACACGGGACACGGCATGAACTATGAAGAAACCAAGATCCTCTCGTATGCTTCCACATACTGGGACTCCGTCATCACAGAGGCGGTCGAAATACGTATAAGCAGTGACCTAATAAACAAAGACACGGGGTTTTACCTGAGCAAAGCCTGGGAGCCAGCCTTGGGGGCACTAAGGAATCGTCAGCCGCAGATTAGCAACTGCACCGAGTCAACGCAGATGGGAAACCTTAGCGCAGATGCTTAAATCACGCGCCAACACCTCGCGCGCGCGAACGGGGTCCGTCGCTCCCGGCCGCATTTTCGGCCGTCTACGATTGGTCCTCGATGACGTTATGCCCCTGCTGGCGCCTGCGCTGTTCTAGAAAGCCAACAGTGTGTGTGTGTGTGTTTGAGGTTTACGGGCGCTAAACAGCGGGGTCATCAGCGCCCAAGAAAGCCAACACACAAATCGGCGAGCTTCTCAGCGACGCGACAGTAGCACCTGAAGATGGCGGGCAGTTGTCTCGCTAAAATATTGTGCAGTTTTTACAATATTATCCGACGTAATTCCCAGGACCCCATCAAGCAATTGCCATGTTGCTGTTCTCAATGTCTGTCGTCTTCGGTAGCTCCAGAGCGTCATCGTACTATTTTCCACCACTGACCAGGCCGGTTGATCGTCCAGGTTTCAGTTGGTGGAAGGTGATTCCTGTACCGCTAAATCGGTCGACTGTGTCTGTTTTGTTGAGAACGTCGTGAGCGCCGCCGCGTAAACCACAGGGAGAATAGTCTTCGTCGGTGGAGGTGCAACGTCAGTCGGTGGGAGATGTGTGATCCGAAGCTGGAGGCACTCGAACCGAAGGTGACCTTCCTTGCCGCATCCGGAACACGTTTTCGGCTGGCCGGCACCCTCCTATCTGTAGGTAGGATGGTATGTGTCATTGGAGGTCAATGCGCACTTGGAGTATTCCATTGAGCGCTGGATACATCTTAAACTGGATCCATTTTTCAGCCACGTGTTCGTGTACCGTGCCGTAGGGGCGGAGCACCGCCACAACGTCTGCCGCAGGGAGTTCAAATGGTAGTTTGAATATGCGGATAGTCTGCAGTCCCAGTACGACATGGCCGACCTCGACGTTGCCAACATTTCCGTCTGCGTGTGCAGAAACGGAGTTCTTGTTTCATCTTACGAAACACCTAGGTGCATGTAGCTTCGTTTATGAGTTTTACATAAACCGTGCTACTGACGATCGAAAAGTGGATGCCAACAATGTCGGCAGCCGGAATCTTCATTTTTCTCTTTCAAAAAGCGTTCGACTTCGAGCGCCTTTGGTCTTGTAAAGTCGTTGAATTTCAAGGTTCATCTTCTGTATTGGTTTCCCATCATCTTGTAGCGCTAAGCCGGCCGGAGTGGCCGTGCGGATCTAGGCGCTACAGTCTGGAACCGAGCGACCGCTACGGTCGCGGGTTCGAATCCTGCCTCGGGCATGGATGTGTGTGACGTCCTTAGGTTCGTTAGGTTTAATTAGTTCTAAGTTCTAGGTGACTGATGACCTCAGAAGTTAAGTCGCATAGTGCTCAGAGCCAATTAGAACCATTTGTGCCCGGACCCGTGCTGCCGGCAGAAAGCGCACACTGCACGTCTGCTTCTCTCGACTGCGAGAGCCTGACTGTCCATCTGAGCTACCCAGGCACGACTCACGACCCGTTCTCTTAGCTTCAATTCTGCCAGTGCCTCGTCTCCTACGTTCCAAGCTTCACAGAAGCTCTCATGCAAACCTTGCAGAACTAGCACTCCGGGAACTAGCACTCCATTTTCCGGGAGTGCTAGTTTTGCAACGTTTGCAGGAGAGCTTCTGTTAAGTTTGGAACGTAGGTGACGAGGTACTGGCAGAATTAAAGCTGTGAGGACGGGTCGTGAGTCATGTTTGGGTAGCTCAGATGGTAGAGCACTTGCACGCGAAAGACAAAGGTCCCGAGTTCGAGTTTCGGACCGGCACACAGTTTTAATCTGGCAGGAAATTTCAAGGCATGGGGTAACGGAAGGCAATACAGAAGGAAAGGAGGAAAGCCTACAAGTAACAAGGTGATTGACATAAGTGATGTGGGGCTAAATAATCTATTTCACACAGAAGAGAACGATGATTTTAATGAAAATCACGTAGACAAGACGGGAGAGCCAAAATCAGTCAGCGGTAGAACCAGTCTTCAAATGGCTCTGAGCACTGTGGGAGTTAACTTCTGAGGTCATCAGTCCCCTAGAACTTAGAACTACTTAAACCTAACTAACCTAAGGACATCACACACATCCATGTCCGAGGCAGGATTCGGTTCCAGACTGTAGCGCCTAGAACCGCTCGGGCTAGAAACAGTCTTGCTGGGATGTGAATTTGCAGAGAACTCCGAGGAAACATCACTCTATTGCAATAATTAGGTGGAAATAGAGGACGTTAATGTCAATATTTGTATACGTGAACGTGATGTTCGACTGATTTTTCAGCTGGAGAGCTATGAATTAATGTGGTGGCGGAAGTAGATGATTCAGTTATAAACTGAGATGTTGACAGCAATTTTCATTGTGAAAATAACGTGACGGCTGAAGATGATGCATCTGAGGAAGATATCTATAGATTTAATTCCTTTAAGGGAGGTGAACCAATGATAACTGATGAGGATGAGGATGTAATGAACATGTTGGAGGAAAATGATCAAAAATAGAGGTGCTTGCATTAAGGAACCTTCAATTTTGGATAAGGAGTGCTACATTAAAGACGGAGGTGATTCCTTAGTTAAAGACTGGATATCATATGGCTTAGTGACAAAAATCTCGCTACCTGATTTCGGGAAGTGCGAGAAATTCAAAGTGGCGAGAGTTCTAAAAGAAGCAGAGATGAATTAAGAGCGGAAGAGGCATTTTATGAATTATTTAATGATGACTGCCAGGTAGAAGAGTTGTCGGGAGCAAACATGTGTAGTAATGACGCTGTGAAGAAAGCTATTGGCGTTGTTTCTACCTGTAATGAGAATGAGACCGAATATATTGACGATGATGCTAGTGATGACAAAGCGAGAAGTTTGAACAATTATGCGATAGATGATTGGCGATTCCGTAGCCATGAGTATAAGAACTCGTATGTTGGAGAGTAGGAAAGACGAACCAGGGGCTAGCGATTTAATCGAGGAATTAAGAGTAGAAAGTAGTAACGACTGGGTGGAAGGCGAAGCTTGTGTGTTGGATGCGCGAGAGATGGGAAGACATGTTGAAACTGATTTTTTTTGTCAGGAAAGCGCTTAAAAAATGAAAGTATTGAAAGCGTTCAGTGTATTATAGGAATACAAGTGGGTAAAGAAAAAGTATGCGCTCTTTTAGACTCATGGAGTAACATGTCGTCGATAGCGGAAAGTTTTGTAGAGGAAATCAAGAACGAGAAACTGACAATAGTTCCAGTGCCGGGAGTGAAAATCAAAACCGTCACAGGTGGGCTCAGCAAGCCAGTGACACACGCTATGCTTTTATAATTTAATTGTAGCTGTTATAAGATTAAGATGACATGCTTCATTGTAAATGGGTTGACAAAAAATGTAGTTTTAGGTACAGGTTTTGCCAGCTGTGGTGACCGAACGGTTCTAGGCGCTTCAGTCCGGAACTGCGCGACTGCTACGGTCGCAGGTTCGAATCCTGCCTCGGGCATGGATGTGTGTGATGTCCTTAGGTTAATTACGTTTAAGTAGTTCTAAGTTCTAGGGGACTGATGACCTCAGATGTTAAGTCCCATAGTGCTCAGAGCCATTTGACCAATTCTGAAGGTACAGGTTTTCCTTGTATGTATACATCCTAGGAAGTTCTGGTCTTACGTTAAATCAGTAAGTGGCTCGAAACAGCATATCCAGACACTCCGGGATGATGATGGCATTGAAACAGAGGATGACACGCGTAAAGCTGAAATACTAAACACCTTTTTCCAAAGCTGTTTCACAGAGGAAGACCGCACTGCAGTTCCTTCTCTAAATCCTCGCACAAACGAAAAAATGGCTGACATCGAAATAAGTGTCCAAGGAATAGAAAAGCAACTGGAATCACTCAACAGAGGAAAGTCCACTGGACCTGACGGGATACCAATTCGATTCTACACAGAGTACGCGAAAGAACTTGCCCCCCTTCTAACAGCCGTGTACCGCAAGTCTCTAGAGGAACGGAGGGTTCCAAATGATTGGAAAAGAGCACAGGTAGTCCCAGTCTTCAAGAAGGGTCGTCGAGCAGATGCGCAAAACTATAGACCTATATCTCTGACGTCGATCTGTTGTAGAATTTTAGAACATGTTTTTTGCTCGAGTATCATGTCGTTTTTGGAAACCCAGAATCTGCTATGTAGGAATCAACATGGATTCCGGAAACAGCGATCGTGTGAGACCCAACTCGCGTTATTTGTTCATGAGACCCAGAAAATATTAGATACAGGCTCCCAGGTAGATGCTATTTTTCTTGACTTCCGGAAGGCGTTCGATACAGTTCCGCACTGTCGCCTGATAAACAAAGTAAGAGCCTACGGAATATCAGACCAGCTGTGTGGCTGGATTGAAGAGTTTTTAGCAAACAGAACACAGCATGTTGTTATCAATGGAGAGACGTCTACAGACGTTAAAGTAACCTCTGGCGTGCCACAGGGGAGTGTTATGGGACCATTGATTTTCACAATATATATAAATGACCTAGTAGATAGTGTCGGAAGTTCCATTCGGCTTTTCGCGGATGATGCTGTAGTATACAGAGAAGTTGCAGCATTAGAAAATTGTAGCGAAATGCAGGAAGATCTGCAGCGGATAGGCACTTGGTGCAGGGAGTGGCAACTGTCCCTTAACATAGACAAATGTAATGTATTGCAAATACATAGAAAGAAGGATCCTTTATTGTATGATTATATGATAGCGGAACAAACACTGGTAGCAGTTACTTCTGTAAAATATCTGGGAGTATGCGTGCGGAACGATTTGAAGTGGAATGATCATATAAAATTAATTGTTGGTAAGGCGGGTACCAGGTTGAGATTCATTGGGAGAGTGCTTAGAAAATGTAGTCCATCAACAAAGGAGGTGACTTACAAAACACTCGTTCGACCTATACTTGAGTATTGCTCATCAGTGTGGGATCCGTACCAGATCGGGTTGACGGAGGAGATAGAGAAGATCCAAAGAAGAGCGGCGCGTTTCATCACAGGGTTATTTGGTAACCGTGATAGCGTTACAGTGATGTTTAATAAACTCAAGTGGCAGACTCTGCAAGAGAGGCGCTCTGCATCGCGGTGTAGCTTGCTCGCCAGGTTTCGAGAGGGTGCGTTTCTGGATGAGGTATCGAATATATTGCTTCCCCCTACTTATACCTCCCGAGGGGATCCCGAATGTAAAATTAGAGAGATTAGAGCGCGCACGGAGGCTTTCAGACAGTCGTTCTTCCCGCGAACCATACGCGACTGGAACAGGAAAGGGAGGTAATGACAGTGGCACGTAAAGTGCCCTCCGCCACACACCGTTGGGTGGCTTGCGGAGTATAAATGTAGATGTAGTAGATGTAGAAGTCGTTGCGAAACTGCGACGGCAAGTGTTTCGAGTTTGTTTTGGAGGATACAAGACGTAGAGTAAGGCTCAAGAATATGCACAATGGCGAGCAGCGAATTGGGCATACGGAAAGAATGGATGGAAGGAGTAAAGCAGGACCTATGATGGAACAAATTACAGATATGGTAGGACCGATAGAAAGTCCACTAGTGTGAAGAAAGACGAGTTTTTCAAGTTACTGGGGCAGTAGGAGGACACCATCTCTGACAGTAAATGCTATCAGAGTACAACCGCACGAGCCGATACATACAAAGCAATTGCTTATAGGGCAGCAGTAATGGCGAGACTGAATCAGATGTCGAAATAACATGTCATAGAACAACGTGGAAGTAACTATCGTAATCCGATAGTCATAGTAAAGAAAAAGGACAGTTCGGTCAGGATAGTGCTTGACATTTGGAAATCAAACAAAGTGATAGTCACGTGGGTAACATGGTTGAATTTCTACAGAACTTCGAGAAAGTTGAACTGATGCCAGTCGTAGGTTTAGCCCCATGGTTCTGGCCGGTCACATTGGCGGAAGAAAGTAGGCAAAATATTGCATTCCACTTTGAAGTGCCATCAACATATAAAACGTTATGAACTTTAGTTCGTTCAACCTCTGTCCTCTCAACAAGTTAGCTGCTCCCTTAAACAATTTTTCATCCACTTTTTTCTACTTGCAGCAAAGCAGAGCAATTATCTCAGCAACGGTATCTTTATCGTCCAGTATTTCGGACCACAATATTGTTGCACAATATTATTGAGCAGTCTAGGGAGAACTGCAGTAATATTGCACAATTTTACTGAAATTGTGATCGTCTACAGGGCACTTTAGTTTCTGTATAAATTCCAAAAAATAACTTACTCTCACTTATTCTCATAATTAGTTTCAATTGAAATAAAACGCTTAGTCTATTTAACTTCAAATTAGCAATCAAACCGAAATATTTTTACTTAAAAAACACCAAACTCAAATCAGAACCAAAAAATATCTACTGTAGTGCGGTTTTGATATTTTCTCGATAAATATGTATTATTCGCAATGCTCCGTATATATCCTCTCTGGCTTTGACAATTTCATTTCAGTTCAACCCAAAACACTACCATTACTGGCCTAGTTCATAATAAAACGAATGCGTCAATTAGCTAAGGAAACATAAAAGCGAGTGGCTGTATATTGTTTTAAAATACACACATCGAAGAAAGTTTTGCATCACCTAGGTTCCGAGAGTTCCTGAACATGTACAGAAAATCGGAATAGAGATCAACATAAACATCATTTCCGCCCTTTTTACTGCTCATGAAAACCACACCTTGCATGTTGCACCACCATACAGCGAGACCTTCAGAGGTACCTCTAATACCTAATAGCATGTCCGACATACCATCCACAAGTTTATCAAGGCACTGTTGGTCCAGACTATCCCACTCCTCAACGGCGATTCGGCGTAGATCCCTCAGAGTGGTTGGTGGCTCACGTCGTCCATAAACAGCCCTTTTCAATCTATCCCAGGCATGTTCGATAGAGTTCATGTCTGGAGAGCATGCTGGCCACTCTAGTCGAGCGATGTCGTTACCCCGAAGGAAGTCATTCACAAGATGTGCACGATAGGGGCGCGAATTGTCGTCCATGAAGACAATGCCTCGGCAATATGCTGCTGATATGGTTGCACTGTCGGTCGGGGGATGGTATTCACGTATTGTACAGCCGTTATGGCGCCTTCTATGACCACCAGCAGCGTACGTCGGTCCCACATAAAGCCATCCCAAAACAGCAGGGACCTCCACCTTGCTGCACTTGCTGGACAGTGTGTCTAAGGCGTTCAGCCTGACCGGGTTGCCTTGAAACACGTCCCCAACGATTTTCTGGTTGAAGCCATATGCGACACTCTTCGGTGAAGAGAACGTGATGCCAATCCTGAGTGGTCCATTCGGCATGTTGTTGGGCCCATCCGAACCGCGCTGCATAGTGTCGTGGTTACAAAGATGGCAGATGGCCCTCGTCATGGACATCGTGAGTGAAGTAGCGCATCATGCAGTCTATTACGGGCAGTTTGAGTCGTAACACGTCGTTCTGTGGCTGCACGAAAAGCATTATTCAACATGGTGGCGTTGCTGTCAGAGTTCCTCCGAGCCATAATCCGTAGGTAGCTGTCATGCACTGCAGTAGCAGCAATTGAGCGGCCTGAGCGAGGCATGTAATCGACAGATCCTGTCTCTCTGTATCTCCTCCATGTCCGAACAACATCGCTTTGGTTCACTCCGAGACGCCTGGACACTTCTATTGTTGAGAGCTCTTCCTGGCACAAAGTAACAATGCAGACGCGATCGAATCGCGATATTGACCGTCTAGGCATGGCTGTCTTACAGACAACACGAGCCGTGTACCTGCTTCCTGTGGGGATGACTGGAACTGATTGGCTTCGGACTCCCTCCGTCTAATAGGCGCTGTTCACGCATGGTTGTTTACATCTTTGGGCGGGTTCAGTGACACCTCTGAACAGTCAAAGGGACTGTGTCTGTGATGCAATATCCACAGTCAACATCTATCTTCAGGAGTTCAGTGAACTGGGGTGATGTAAAACTTTTTTTGATGTATGTATATAAGGAGGCTGTCTCGGAAGTGTTTACGTCTGTCTTCAACTGTCTGCCAGTTCAGTTTCTTCATCATCTTTGTGACACTCTTTCAGAGGTAAAAAAGAAACCTGTGACCAGTCGTGCTGTTCTCCTCTGTATATGTTCAATATCCCCTGTTGGTCCTATCTGATATGGGTCCCATATATTTGAGCAGTATTGTAGGATGGGTCACAAGAGTGATTCACAAGCAATCTCTTTTAAGCCTGATTGCACTTACCTACTATTCTACTAATAATCGGAAGACTGGTACCCGCTTTACCTACGACTGGGCCTGGGTCGTTCCATTCCATATCACCACATGTGTCACAAATGGTTCAAAAGGCTCTAAGCACTATGGGACATAACATCTGAGGTCATCAGTCCCCTAGACTTAGAACTACTTAAACCTAATTACCCTAAGGACATCACACACATCCACGCCCGAGGCAGGATTCGAACCTGCGACCGTAGCAGCAGCGCGGTTCTGGACTGAAGCGCTTAGAACCGCTCGGCCACAGAGGCCGGCAAAGTGTTACACCCAGGTATTTGTACGAGTAGACCGCTCACAGCTGTTACTCTTTGATACTGTAGTCACGCGGTACTACCTTCTTTTCGTTTTTTCTAGAGCACAAAGCAATTTGGCAATCTTTGTTACCCTTTGAAATCTTATCAATATCCGACTGAATGGTTGTGCAGTTTTTTCAGATAGTAGTTCAATATACACTCCTGGAAATGGAAAAAAGAACACATTGACACCGGTGTGTCAGACCCACCATACTTGCTCCGGACACTGCGAGAGGGCTGTACAAGCAATGATCACACGCACGGCACAGCGGACACACCAGGAACCGCGGTGTTGGCCGTCGAATGGCGCTAGCTGCGCAGCATTTGTGCACCGCCGCCGTCAGTGTCAGCCAGATTGCCGTGGCATACGGAGCTCCATCGCAGTCTTTAACACTGGTAGCATGCCGCGACAGCGTGGACGTGAACCGTATGTGCAGTTGACGGACTTTGAGCGAGGGCGTATAGTGGGCATGCGGGAGGCCGGGTGGACGTACCGCCGAATTGCTCAACACGTGGGGCGTGAGGTCTCCACAGTACATCGATGTTGTCGCCAGTGGTCGGCGGAAGGTGCACGTGCCCGTCGACCTGGGACCGGACCGCAGCGACGCACGGATGCACGCCAAGACTGTAGGATCCTACGCAGTGCCGTAGGGGACCGCACCGCCACTTCCCAGCAAATTAGGGACACTGTTGCTCCTGGGGTATCGGCGAGGACCATTCGCAACCGTCTGCATGAAGCTGGGCTACGGTCCCGCACACCGTTAGGCCGTCTCCCGCTCACGCCCCAACATCGTGCAGCCCGCCTCCAGTGGTGTCGCGACAGGCGTGAATGGAGGGACGAATGGAGACGTGTCGTCTTCAGCGATGAGAGTCGCTTCTGCCTTGGTGCCAATGATGGTCGTATGCGTGTTTGGCGCCGTGCAGGTGAGCGCCACAATCAGGACTGCATACGACCGAGGCACACAGGGCCAACACCCAGCATCATGGTGTGGGGAGCGATCTCCTACACTGGCCGTACACCACTGGTGATCGTCGAGGGGACACTGAATAGTGCAGGGTACATCCAAACCGTCATCGAACCCATCGTTCTACCATTCCTAGACCGGCTGGGGAACTTGCTGTTCCAACAGGACAATGCACGTCCGCATGTATTCCGTGCCACCCAACGTGCTCTAGAAGGTGTAAGTCAACTACCCTGGCCAGCAAGATCTCCGGATCTGTCCCCCATTGAGCATGTTTGGGACTAGATGAAGCGTCGTCTCACGCGGTCTGCACGTCCAGCACGAACGCTGGTCCAACTGAGGCGCCAGGTGGAAATGGCATGGCAAGCCGTTCCACAGGACTACATCCAGCATCTCTACGATCGTCTCCATGGGAGAATAGCAGCCTGCATTGCTGCGAAAGGTGGATATACACTGTACTAGTGCCGACATTGTGCATGCTCTGTTGCCTGTGTCTATGTGCCTGTGGTTCTGTCAGTGTGATCATGTGATGTATCTGACCCCAGGAATGTGTCAATAAAGTTTCCCCTTCCTGGGACAATGAATTCACGGTGTTCTTATTTCAATTTCCAGGAGTGTATGTGAAAAGTCTGAGATTACTATTATCTGCAGAATCATTAATTCATAAGGGAGGATCAACAAGTATCTGTTTCAGGGTGTTGCTGCAGGAAATATGCAACGCAGTGCGAATCGGGGATATAAGGACCAACTTGCAGGCAAAATATTAGTGTGGCGTTCGTGAGTTCCTGGCGCTCGTGCAGTAAATGCGGAAACGTGAACTATGCCGACGTTATTACCAAATGCGTCCAAACAGGAGCAGAGTGCTATTATTCACTTCTTCGCTGCGGAAGGACAGATACCGCTAGACATCCATCGGAGAATGAAGAATATGTATTGGGCAGCATGTCAGTCAGAAACTTCCGTTGTGAAATAGTGTGCGATAAGGGTTGCTGTCGCTTCATGATAACGCAAGCTCCCATATCTGAAATCTAGTAATCCAGAAGTTACGCCAACTCAAATGGGAGGCACGCAAGCATCTGTCGTGTACTGATCTCTCGCCACGCGATTATCAAGCCTTCGGTTGTTAGAAAAAGGCCTTGAAGTGTTGACGACTCCCGTCAGACGAGAATGTGCAGCAGACAATAACGGATTTTTTCAAGCAGCATGACACGGTGCTCTAACGCGTGTCTTCAACTTGTTCTGTCGGTGGGATTATTGCCTTAATGCTCTAGGCGATTTTGCCTGTTTGGCATACCGATTTTGGACTGTACGTCCTTCGAAAGCGGACTTCTTGAACGCTCCTTATACGACACGAACAGTAACGCTTCCACCACACTTCCCTGGCTATCTTGATTTAGGTTTTCCGTGATTTCCCTAAAATCGATTCAGGTAAATGCCGGGATGATTCATTTGAAAAGGCAGGGCCGACTTCCTTCCCCATCCTTTCCTAATCCGATGGGACCAATGACCTCGCTGTTTGCTTTCCTCCCCCGAATCAACTAACCAGCCAACCACTTCGTTGGGGAACACCGGAAGTTACGTCTACATCTGCCGATGATTCTGCATCCAAGATAGCAAGCTGCGTCGTCCTTTCCAAGAAATTCCCAATCCAGTCACAAATTCTGCTTGATACCGCTTACGATCGTACTTTTGATATTAAGCGTAGATGTGGTGATGAGTTAAATGCTTTTAGGAAATCTAGAAACACTGCAGCTGCCTGATTACTATGATGCATGACTTTCAAGATATCGTGTGTGGAAATTGCCAGTTGTGTTTCACGTGATCAATGTTTTCGGAGTACATCGTGGTTGGCATGGAGGAAGTCATTCGGTTCGAGACGCCGTGTTACATTTGAGCTCAGGATATGTTCTAACATTCTGCAATAAGTGGGTGTCAAGCATGTTAGACCGTAGTTTTGTGGATCACTTTTGCTTCCCACGCTTGCGAGGCCTATACTTTCTTCCAACTACTGGACACGATTTTTTGTTCGAGGGATCTACAATAGATTATGGTTAAAAGAAATTCGGTATAAAATCGGATAGCTATTTCAAAGGGCTGTGGAGCTTTTTCAGTTTTAGCATTTTCATTTAATTTCTCAACACCAATGGCACTTAATGTCTGTATCTGTTGTCTTAGCAGTGGTGTGAGAATTAAATTGGAGCAATACCCGTGGATTTTCATTTGCACGAGGGAGTGCTGAGAAGTAATGCTACTGAATTTTTTATGTGAAAACTCTTAAAGCTTTTTAAATACACTACTGGCCATTAAAATTGATACACCACGAAGATGGCGTGCTACGGACGCGAAATTTATCCGACAGGAAGAAGATGCTGTGATATGCAAATGATTAGCTTTTCAGAGCATTTACACAAGGTTGGCGCCGGTGGCGACACGTACAACGTGCTGACATGAGGAAAGTTTCCGACCGATTTCACATACACAAACAGCAGTTTGAAACGTCCCCTTTTGAACAATTTTACAGGACTGTGCTTAAACTGACGCACAATATTTTTAGCGCAACGCAATCTGACTTTCAATAATCTCTACAAGAGAATGGCCCTGACTAACATTAACCTGTACTTTTCACAAATCACTTACCTCACAAAAATCTTGGTTACTCCCACTACTGCAATACAGCTAGCGCCACTACTGCCAGCTAAATAAAAGATTAAAACTATGGAAGGCACTAACTACTGATAGGGATAGTTAGCAAATGAAAGATATTAATAGAGAACAAACAATGTATTTACCTTGATATATATATATATATATATATATATATATATATATATATATATATATATATATATAGAGCAGTTCATGACAAATTTCAAAACTCCGCCATCTCTCTCCCCACATCCACCACTGCTGGCGGCTCACCTCCAACTGCCCAACGCTACGCGCTGTTCACAGCCAGCTGCCTAACACTACAATGGCGAGTATTACAACAATGAAAAGCAGCCACAGACTGCACACAGCACAGCCAGTGATTTTCATACAGAGGTGGCGTTACCAATAAAAAAACCTAAACAGCCTACTTACGTAGCCCCCATGTTCCCCACAAAAAATTTTACAAATTGGTTTGGGCAGTGGCCAATACAGATTTGAAAATATTTTTCATAATTACAATAACAAAGAAATCAAATGCACACACTTATTGATACAATGTTGGTCAAAAGCTAAAATTTTCTCACAGTCCATAAAGACAGTCCTGATCATTCATCACATTGCAGTGTTTTTCTCAAAGTCTGAGCAGTAAAAGAAAATGCACACAGAAGTAGTGGATTTCCATGCAGTCTTGAAGAAGTAGCGTTGTCCTTCCAACGGAAAGACAGTGCTGACTCTTGACATGCTGACAGGTAATGGGCCACAACAGAGCAAACCCACAGCGGAGTCAGTCGAAGTTTTGAAGAGTATTGGTGGGTAGGTCATCACAGAGCAGACCCACTGTAGTCCTGGTAGAGATTACGGTATTGGTGGGCCACCAGAGATGCAGACCCACTGCAGTCCTTGTAGAAATAATGGTATTGATGGATCATCAAAGATGCAGACCCACTTTAGTCCTCGTAGAAATAATGGTATTGATGGATCATCAAAGATGCAGACCCACTTTAGTCCTTGTAAAGATGGCCAGCAGCCATCCGTTGTGACTGTGCAGGTGCACAATCACCATTGAAGAGTCTTGCGGATAATATAGCAAGTCCATAACTACCACTTGTGCACTCACAAAGTTTTTGGAATTGTCCTTAGAACCAGAAATGCTGTTATCCAGTCCCTTGCTGAATTATTAACACACGTGCAAACACTAACAGTCCCTACTTCTCACATATTGTCCATATACTATGACCAACAGAAACGTGTGCAGTGAAATGATACTTAATTTGAAGAACTGGTGTCAATTACAATATTATAACATGAGAATACAATTACAAAGATACAAAATACATCATTAAAGAACATAACAATACAGATAACATTTGTAATAATATGGGCTTTACAAAAGAATCGAAATAACATATACATCAGTGTTACAGGAATTATGACATAAGTAGATACATAAAAGATCAGAATAATTATTGAAACATCGACTTCACACATGAGCATTAAAACAAAACAGAATAAATAATGTCTAAACATCTTTACAAGGTAAATAACATATTATTAATGCCAATTATATTTGAGGATAACAGTATTCCTCATCATAGTGAATGTAGCTTAGTATTAGAAGAAGAAAAAATTCTATGAAACTACACAGAGACAGGAAGAAAACAAATACACAAGGGTACACAAACACATAGTGGGATAACACAAGGGAAGGACAGGGTTTGTTTTACTGCAGTATTTTGCAAACAAAACTTTCTTTACTTCTCGGAGATCTCCCTTCGTTCTTCATTATTTCCAAAAAGTCCTATCTATACCTGCTTTCTGTACTTTTTTTTGTATAACTTCTCAATGCATTTCTTCCAATTCATCGCAATGCAGTCTCTTATATAGTCTACCCCCTCTTAAGCTAACTTAAATCTACTGAGCTCAGATGCTAAACTAAGGGACGAGGCAATGCAGCAGCACAAAACAATTAACTCAAACAGGAATGATAAAAAATACAAATGGCGAAGCAAGCAACATAAATTATAACTAATATAAGGCAATGAGCAGCAAACAAGAAAAATAAATCAGTAGTAAAACTGGCTTAACAGAGTAACACAAATTAAAATTCAGTAGCACTATGTCTGGCAAACAGCAGCAGTAAAAAAAAAAAAAAAAAAAAAACAAAAAAAAAAAACTTATCTCTAAACATGACATAGCTCAAGCAGAAAAAATATTACACTAAAAATGGCCATGTCTAATACCTATGTCACATCTTAACACTAGAGTGATGCATCACAATAACTTACTCTACCAAAAAAAATTACCAAGTAGTTGAAAAGAAAATTATGTATGCAGTTCCTGTTACTAGTCCCTTCTTATTGTTCTTTCCATTCCAAGAGCTCCTTCTTCGAAGAATGTGGGTCATAAAGTAATTATTTAATAGATCTGTTGACAGAAAGTGTTCACATTAGCAAATGCATTTAATTTTATTTTATGAAACCAATGCTGCAAGACAGCTGGAAACCAGATATCAAATGAAATAAGCAATTACGCAAACCAAAGCATAAAAATATCATTCAATAGTCATGTGACATTTCATAAGTTAGTAGACATTCTCTCAACTCTCCTAGATATACACTTGTCCTAATCAGGTGTGCAGATGTAAGAATGTTTCCAAGTTATTATTAGCGTGTCGTATTTACGATGCTTTCTACAAAGGAACGTCAATAGCGAGGATAATGGCCTCCCTTTTTTTTTCTACCTGTGCCGCTGAAAAGGGCTCGCAATAATGGCTTTTTCTCCAGGCGTCTGACACACCTGGCCACTCAGCTGGGTGCCCACGACGCATTACGTGCAGGTGGTCACTGAACTTTCTTACCGAAATATTTATGACACCAGTTTCCGATACAGTGACAGTCTCATATAAATATATTTCACAGGTCAAGAATTTGGGTTACAAATCTGTAGAAACAAAATCCTATAAATATAACAGCGTCCAAAAAATTTTCGCCAGCATTGTGATACATTCACGCATATACACACATTTCATAACTCTTAAAGTACGATTCTTGGTTTCCAACAACCTTTTTCACAAACCATAGTCCCTAACTTCTATTCATTATTCATATACATATAAACACGTAATCACATTCCTTATATAGCATCAGCTTATTGATCATAAACATACCTCAACAGCATAATACACATCGTCGTCGTAAAAATAACATCATAACACCTCAGTCAAATCTCAAAAACGTTGTAGCTTTCTGCAATAATTTAAAACCCTAAAAAATATTCTCTGCTCATTTCAATAGTATCATCTACCTCAAACGTACCTTAAAAATCATGATCTCATACCAAATACATCATTCAAAGCTCTCATAGTACCACAATGGTTCTGAAAAAATATGAACAGTTCACAAAGTACTGACAAAATGCAATTTCATAAGTGTGAAGTTATCCAATGGTATAATTACGTAAACATCTGTCACTGAGGTAGTAAAAAAATGTTTGTTTATTTGTTAAATAATCAGATAGCTGTGTAATTTATGTGTTAGAGAAATATGGTACCGATGTGTAAAGTTGTATAAGCAAATACCATAATAGCTAGGGCTCCTTGTGCTTGCCAAACACATGGTACACAAAGTAGGTGTGTACCCCCCTGAGGATAAATGAATAATACCCTCAGGTGTTACAGATTACAGCAATGGAATGAAATGTATCACGGAATACCTTTGTATCATTGTACTTCAAATATCTTTAAAAATAAATGTTTTAAGTACAAAATTAATCACTCAAATGCGTGTACTGTAGCGCTAAACTGTGCGTCTTGTTGTAAGATAATCTCTGTGGAAGTGTCGTAGTTATCGTCCTCCGAAAGCTAAGTTCTGCAGAAGTCAATGTACTTACCTCACGATACACAAAAGTGAAATGCTTTGAGTATAGATATCTTAGTTATTACGCTTATTGCCGTGATGAAGAAAGTACTGTGCTGTAACGTATTGTTGTGCTACAGAAAAGGCTGTCTCCTTGTAGCTATACCACAAAAGTTACTACTAAAACATGTTTTATTTTCCAGAAGAATTCAGAAAACTGTGCAGATATAAAACAGATACACCACAAAAGCAACAATGTAAATTGTGTCACACATTAGTAGCGTCGTGATATAGTCGTGTAGCTGTCACATAAACTAACCTCTGTGTCATCTGGTATCTCTCAGAAAGTACTTTAAACCCAGAATGTATTTTCAAGTAAACCAAAATGTTGCATTAAAATCTCATTTACCAGTATGTGTCCTATGTAAGCCTGAAAGTCGTTACGTAATCGTGCAGCTAACAAGCAAGAATGTACAAATACAACACTGTGTCGTCTGTTCACTATAACAATACATTGGTAATTTCTGTTTAAAAATGTTCCCTAGGTTCTAGACTGGATGTTTAACTTCAAACATTGTTGCATGTTAACAGTTACTTAAGTCTAACAAAGCATACTAGTAATGTAAAGTGAAAAATTTTATGGCAAAGACTAAGTTAAAAAGCAGATCATCTCTCAATAAACGGTTTTACATGTGAAATGTGGTGTAAACCTTTACTCTCCCTAGTATGCAGAGTTTCAACTTCAACGCAATTATCATGTTGTATACATCGGTAAAGAATGCTAAAATTTTTTCTCAATGCTAGCGTCTTATGTTATTTTTCTCGGAGCCAGCGGGCGCACGCGGCTGCCTGCTGTGCGAGTCATTGTCTGTCTCTTTGTTGGCGCGCGCCGTTACTGGGATTAGGAGACCTAACTTCTGCAAATTCACTTTGACGAGAAGGCCCTGCCCTGTTTAAATCCCGCCAGTTTTGATGCAATTCAGGTCTGTCGTTACGAATATATCGTCTGTCGTCATGTCGGTAGTTTACATAGTTTCTTGTTTGTCGATCATGTGGTGGAGAATTTCTCCCTGAATCGTAACAGCACGCTGAACTGTTGCGTCTGAAAGAATTCTGTCTCCCTTGATAATAATAGTTCTGGTTACCATATTGTCTGTTTCTATGATAATCTCTGTCATATTCATTGCTACGGAGATGCGATCTTTCTCTGTAACTATTATTACTCTGCCAGTGGTTGTCATATGGGTGGTGTCTGTTTTGGTCACGATTTGCGTTGTAAGAATAGACTTGTCGTGTCCAGTTATTGTTTCTGTCGTCACGGAATTGTGACGGGTGTGACCTGTAGTGATTGTTTTCCTGTTTTCGCATCCTGCGACTGTCTGAGTCAATTTCTAATTCTTGTAAGAGTACCTGAAAAGCTTCAATGTCGTCTTTGCAACGTCCTGCTAAAATAATATGTCGTAAATGTTCAGGCAATTTGAGTAAGCAAGTGAGGATGAGTTCTGAGGGGCTGTATGGGTTTGAAAGATACTGATTCTTATGCAACATGTCTTCAAAATATTTGACAAGACTGGAAAATTCAGATTGTTCAAAGTGTTTCATCATCATGATGCTATGTTTTACTCGGTCTTGTGTAGCTTGAGACCAATATGCTGAGAGGAAGGCATGGTAAAATTCTCCTTCACTGTGGCAATCGTGAATGACCGATCGCATTCTTACAGCTGGTTCATTCTCTAAGTAGCCACACATAAATTCTAATCTGTGTTCTAATGACCAGTTGGGAGGAAAACAATGAGAGAATTGATGGAGCCACGCTTGTGGATGAATGTCGTTGCCAGAATTCTTAAATGTTTTGAACTTACGTGTAGTAATGAACAGCTTATAGTCAAAATCATCATGTCGGCGAGTCGCATATCGGTCATTGTTACGTCGTTTCGGCGGTTCCTCTTCAAAATTCGGTGCACCTTGCCAATTTCTTTCATAATTTCCGAAATGCGCTGTGTTATTATTTTGTGGCTGTTCCGTATTTCTATGTCCCTCTTCCTGTACTGGAGCGGGAGTGTCCTCTGAAATATGTAATTCTTGTATTACCTGCGTCAACTCATCTTGTACTTCCCGGATTTCTCTTTTGTACTGTGTATTGATTTGATTTTGATTTTGTTTGAATTTTCTAATTTGTTCATACTCTTCTGTGTCAGTGAAGGCTACAAGTCTTGTGTCATTCAGATCATCATCTACCTTTGTAGATAAGTTAGTGACCTGATCCGAAAGTTCGGCTACTTTCTCCGATAGTGAACACATTTCCTCAGTGTGTTTTTCTGAACCAAGTTTCAGAGTGTCCATTTGTGTTGAAATCGAATCTACTGTGTCCTTCAAGTTTTCCTGAGTTTTTGCAAGTTGCGTAACCGAATCGTTAGATGCAACTGAGTCAAATTTAGCTTGCAAGGTCTCATGATTTTCATGAACAGTAGTTTGCAGTTCTTTTATGGCTGCTTCGTGATTCTGTAGTGCATTTTCATGACGCGAAAAAATAGGTTGGAAATGCTCACAAATTTGTGTTTTTACGTCATTACAGACTTTTTGACATTTCGATTTAATGTGATGTAACTCAGTAGTTAAATCCTCACGTGTTTGTTCAAGAGTTTGCTCCAATGAGTCTAACTTTTGAAGATTTTGTTCCATTGCGTCTAACTTTTGAAGATTTTGTTCCATTGTATCTAACTGTTGCTGTGTTTGTCTCTGGTATTGTTCCATTGTGTCTAACTTTTTAAAAATTTGTTCCATTGTGTCTAACTTTTGAAGCTTTTGTTGTGTTTGTCCCATTTGTTGTATTAATTGTAATAACAATGCACTGGTGTCTGGAACATGTTCCTCAGTGCTTCTCGGCAGTGAATTTGCACCGGAAACATTCACATTTTGACAAGCAGAAAATGTGTCTTGACTTATTTGAGAAAACGGTGAGGATCCAAAACCTGAATCTACAGTATTTGCAAGATCGTGTCGTGTCATTTCGGATTCCTGAGCCGAGCTATTGCCGACCGATCGATCGATAATGCTTCCCTGCTCACTAATTGTTTCACTGCCTACGCCATTGTTTGCCGCCCGCTCCATTTACCTATGCACAATTACCAAATTACTACTTTGAACATCAGTTAATTCATTACTCGGTGGCGCTAACACACTGCTTTCGTTTTCACTGTCATTTCTCAGTTTACTTTGGAGCCTAGTATTACGTTTTTCACACGCCATTATTGTCACAGTATTTCACACGACAACACAGAAAAACACAATTTGAAGAGCAAAAATAAGAGAACACATTAACATAACACTGAAAATAATATCTAGTTAATTGCAGCTGCGAAATACTTGGTGCAAATCTACATGCATGCCACAACTGTTTTACTGTACAACAATGAAAGACTGCAACTACAAAGGAGATTTTCTCTACAATTACGCGCTAGCAATAAACAAAAGCTACACTAATTACACAAACTACAAGAAAAAAACAGAAGATTCCAGTGAGGTATCCTAGGCTAAGGGTCGACATATGAAACGTCCCCTTTTGAACAATTTTACAGGACTGTGCTTAAACTGACGCACAATATTTTTAGCGCAACGCAATCTGACTTTCAATAATCTCTACAAGAGAATGGCCCTGACTAACATTAACCTGTACTTTTCACAAATCACTTACCTCACAAAAATCTTGGTTACTCCCACTACTGCAATACAGCTAGCGCCACTACTGCCAGCTAAATAAAAGATTAAAACTATGGAAGGCACTAACTACTGATAGGGATAGTTAGCAAATGAAAGATATTAATAGAGAACAAACAATGTATTTACCTTCATATATATATATATATATATATATATATATATATATATATATATATATATATATATAGAGAGAGAGAGAGAGAGAGAGAGAGAGAGCAGTTCATGACAAATTTCAAAACTCCGCCATCTCTCTCCCTACATCCACCACTGCTGGCGGCTCACCTCCAACTGCCCAACGCTACGCGCTGTTCACAGCCAGCTGCCTAACACTACAATGGCGAGTATTACAACAATGAAAAGCAGCCACAGACTGCACACAGCACAGCCAGTGATTTTCATACAGAGGTGGCGTTACCAATAAAAAAACCTAAACAGCCTACTTACAAGTTGACCGGCGTTGCCTGGTGAAACGTTGTTGTGGTGCCTCGTGTAAGGAGGAGAAATGAGTACCATCACGTTTCCGACTTTGATAAAGCTCGGATTGTTGCCTATCGCGATTGCGGTTTATCGTATCGAGACATTGCTGCTCGCGTTGGTCAAGATCCAATGACTGTTAGCAGAATATGGAATCGGTGGGTTCAGGAGGGTATTACGGAACGCCGTGCTGGATCCCAACGGCCTCGTATCACTAGCAGTCGAGATGACAGGCATCTTATCCGCATGGCTGTAATGGATCGCGCAGCCAGGTCTCGATCCCTGAGTCAACAGATGGGGACGTTTGCAAGACAACAACCATCTGCACGAACAGTTCGACAACGTTTGCAGCAGCATGGACTATCACCTCGGGGAGCATGGCTGCTGTTACCCTTGACGCTGCATCACAGAGAGGAGCGTCTGCGATGGTGTACTCAACGACGAACCTGGGTCCACGAATGTCAAAACGTCATTTTTTCGGATGAATCCAGGTTCTGTTTACAGCATCATGATAGTCGCATCCATGTTTGGCGACATCGCGATGAACGCACATTGGACGCGTGTATTCGTCATCGCCATACTGGCGTATCACCGGGCTTCATGGTATGGGGTGCCACTGGTTACACGTCTCAGTCACCTCTTGTTCACATTGACGGCACTTTGAACAGTGGACGTTACATTTCAGATGTGTTACGACCCGTGGCTCTACCCTTCATTCGATCCCCGCGAAACCCTACATTTCAGCAGGATAATGCACGACCGCATGTTGCAGGTCCTGGACGGGCCTTCCTGGATACAGAAAATGTTCGACTGCTACCCTGGGCAGCCCTGCAGATCTCTCACCAATTGAAAACGATATATGCACCCAAATTGCGGTAAAATGTAATAACATGTCAGTTCTAGTATGATATATTTGTCCTATGAATACCCGTTTATCATCTGCATTTCTTCTTGGTGTAGCAATTTTAATGGCCAGTAGTGTCAAATAAATGTTATTGACATTCCACATCCCTATTCGTCATGTTTACGTATTTGAAGCCCTCTGCCGCTACAGGTCTACGAAATGTAGCGTGTAACATGGTGTGTATAACATAACTATGTCGGTGCGTGCTGTAATCGAGTGTCGAATTCGAAGAGTTCGTCCACACAAGGAGCAGCCTTTCCTTCTGCATGATAATGCGAGACCACACGCGAGCACTGAGACTTCTGCAACAATCCAACGCCTTGTGTTCACTGTCACCGATCATCTTCCGTACAGTCTCGACTTAGCCGCACCCGATTTTCATCAATTTTTAAACCTTAAAGGACGTCTTCGAGAACTTCGCTTTGATAGTGCTGAAGTGGTGCAAGCAGAGGTGAGGGTATGGCTCCGTCAACAAAGTCAAACATTCTGCAGTGACGGTATCAACAAACTGGTCCCTCGTTGGGGGAAATATCATTGCCAGCGTGACTATGTTAAGAAATAAATAATTATGGTGATGGTAAGTTCCTATGGGGCATAACTGCTGAGGCCATCGGTCCCTAGGCTTATATGCTAGTTAATCTAACTTAAACTAACTTACGCTATGGATAACACACACACCCGTGCCCGAGGGAGGACGCGAACCTCCGACGAGGGGAGCCGCGCGAATTGTGGCAAGGCGCCTCAGACGGCGCGGCTACCCGCATGAAGAACAAAGATGTGGATGGTGAATAAAGCATGTTTTATTTAAAAAGCCTTAAGAGTTTCCACATAAACAATTCGAAGGCATTACTTTCGAGCGTACCCTCGTGAAGGAACATTTGAAAACAGTCTTCGTACATTCATAGTTGAATTGGAGGACAGTGGGACGTCCGGTGGCATACATTTATATTAAAAATGAAGAAATCCCTCCAGCTGTATTTAAGGTGTCGATTTTATTTTGGCAACTAGTTTCAACGTTGTAACAACGTCATCTTCAGGCCCATGCACTTGTTGACGTCAACTGCGTGCGGCTGATACTGGAAGTCAGTGGTGAGATACGGATGTGCACGGGCGTGCAAATACAGCTGGAGGAATTTCTTAAAAAAAAATGGTTCAAATGGCTCTGAGCACTATGGGACTCAACTGCTGAGGTCATTAGTCCCCTAGAACTTAGAACTAGTGAAACCTAACTAACCTAAGGACATCACAAACATCCATGCCCGAGGCAGGATTCGAACCTGCGACCGTAGCGGTCTTGCGGTTCCAGACTGCAGCGCCTAACCGCACGGCCACTTCGGCCGGCGGAATTTCTTCATTTTTAATATAAATTTGGAAACAGAGTTCAGCATTTCTGCTTTTCCTTTGCTACCCCTAACATCAGTCCCTGTCTCATACATCGGTGCATTGTCGCTAACTTCGATATTACCGACAGCCTTTACGTATGTCCAGAACTTCTTTGTGTGTTGTTTGTCGCGCGGGGTAGCCGCGCCGTCTGAAGCGTCTTGTCGCGGTCCGTGCGGCTCCCGTCGGAGGTTCGAGTCCTCCCTCAGGTATGGGTGTGTGTGTTGTCCATAGCGTAAGTTAGTTTAAGTTAGATTAAGTAGTGTGTAGGCTTACAGACCGATGACCTCAGCAGTTTGGTCCCATAAGACCTTACCACAAATTTCCAATTTTCTTTTTGTGTTGTGAACGATCCTTTGATGAAATTCTGCTACGGTAGTCTCTAACGGCTTCATGCAGGGCCCACTTGATAGTCAATTGCATTTCATTCAGAATCTCCCTGTCTCCACCTCTACCTTCTGTTTTACGCCTCTTATTAATTTATCGTATATGTACAATAAATAAAATTTAGTTATTTTCTGTCCTTGCTGGTGCTGCAATTTCAATGGGCAGCAGAGTACGTAACGTTCTCTAGCAGCACGCATCCAAAGTGAAAGTTAAACGAACATTTCGATGTATAATGCTCACTGTAACAAATAATTTATATGTATTTCTGTTAACTGAAATTCAAAAGGACACTTAATTTTATGAGGGAAAAGTAATTATGAATTTTGCTATTATAAATGATTATTCAACGAGTGTGAAATACTATCTGTGGTGGAGGATGTGAAAATCTTCACAGGAGAAACGATATGTAATTAAAAATGGCAAAGACTGTACAAGAATTAGTTAAGATATAAATAGGCAATATATTGTGGTAGAATCGCTTGTCTTCTGCACCGACTGAATGGGAGAGGAATCCGTGACGTTGCATTAGGCTCTTGGGTAGTCTTCATTTATCATAAGTCGTTGATCGACGCCATTTGTAGCTTGGATTGTTAAAGGTGTGTGACGATTTTAATTGTTTCTGTTAAAATATATTTATCTAGTAAAATCTGTTTGTCACAATTACTGCAAAGTTCGCACCGGACATTATCCATTTTATTTAAGAAACTTCAGCATTTTATTGGATATCGCTGGCGGTGCGGAGCTGCGCTGCGAGCGAGCAGTCTGCAGCAGCGGCAGATTTAAAGATTCGATCGCAATAACGACCACATCCTAAAAAGGGTAGAGGTAGAAGTGAAGGAAAATAATAAAGTGTTTCTTTTCACAGCATTCCAGGCTCAGAATAAAAAGAGATAGTAGATTTTATCTTGTGCATTCATAGGTGGATACAAGCTGCAGCTTTTGTAAATTTTAATTCAAAAAAGTGATAAATTCTGAACACATCGTAAAGTGTATTTAAAAGTGGATAATTTTCATGAGAGTTTAGCAATGTAAGAAAAAGAAAACATTTTCATATAGTAAAGATAGTCTTATGCTTCGAAGCTAGTCGGGGTATATCCAGTTAAGCAAAAATCCACTGCAACGTGGAAATGTTTGCTAAGTTCGATGGACAATAATATTTTCATTCTTGCACAAACAGCTTTAGTACTTCAATAAAAGTAAAACTTGAATCATTATATTCGAATATCCAAAGAAATTAATTTTTATTAATCTGCAACAGAATATTTCATACGTAAAGTAATAATCACAGATGAAAAATTTATTGCAACCTTTCATTTCTCATGTCCACCCATGTATATGTTAAGTTCAATCTAACGGCTTCCCAATCAAATTAAACGCAAAAAGCAAAGAAAGTTTAAAACCAGACGGTCAACTCCCGAAAAATTAAAACAGACAGAATCGCACTAAAAATAGTAATAATACCAGCTTCGTTCCCTCCCCCTACATACAGTTCGTTCCCTAGCCAGGAAGGAAGAATCGCACTTGCGAAGCACGTGTGTCATCGACTCTGTTAACCAAGTCTCACTTATAAGCGTAAGTTATTGATCTGATGTATGCAACCCGCTTCCCTCAGTACCATCCTTGCACCCTCCACTCCCCCTATTCGGTCCTCCCACTCGTCATCCCTCTTAACGATGCGTGTAATTTCGCCACGCAGCGTGTTGTGACAACGCTTTAAGGCTGAAAATGGTAAGGCCGTCCGCGGACGCCGGAACCGGTAATCAAATACGCCCGTGCCTTGGTGGCTGCCTGGCCGACCCGACGGCGTGCGTTTGCGCGCCAAAACGAATGGGCCATGTGAGTTATTATTTCTTCCATTCCGTTTACGAGTTTCCATGAATAAATTTCTGGTGGCGCGGCATCCCGGTTAAAGTTTGTGGCGGGCTCATGGTGACGAATGGTGCAGGTAGGGGAGTTAGGAGTGAGGAGGGGGGGGCTTGGGGGGGGGGGAGAGGGCTGATTTAAGAGCTGCAGGCGGACGAGAGCCTTCTGCTGGTTCCCTACGAAGAATCCGGTGCACCTGGCGGAAGTCGCGCGGCTAGACGGGCGATCATGTTATTGCACTTGGTGGCGTCGTTTGCCACGGTTTTGCAGAGAGGCTCTTTAAAAGCTCTGATACTGGTAAGCTTATGACCGCTTTTGAGGTGGTTGTGCGATAGAAAATAAGCTCGTTAGCCCTGAAAAACTGTCATCCATAGATAACGAGGTTGCACCAACCTCCGTAGGGGAGGTCACTAATGCGTGTCCTTGCTGTGGCGTTCGACTCCGAGGTAAGCCGTTTCGAACCCGGGTTGTGGATGTCATTTTCACTGCCAGTATTTGGTTGACAAGATGAGGAGAGTTAATGACGCAGAGTTCATGATCACCAGTTTTTGAGCTAATCTCATGGATTAAATTCCATATCTCTCCGTCCCGGCCGAGCGGTTCTAGGCGCTACAGTCTGGAACAGCGCGCCCGCTACGGTCGCAGGTTCGAATCCTGCCTCGGGCATGGATGTGAGTGATGTCCTTAGGTTAGTTAGGTTTAAGTAGTTCTAAGTTCTAGGGGACTGATAACCTCAGAAGTTAAGTCCCATAGTGCTCAGAACCTTATGAACCATTTTTGAACCTCTCCGTCCGTCGGATGGGGATGTTAAGCTAAGTAGCCACTTGGTGCTATTTGAGAGAATTAGAGTATGTGCCGTCATTGGGTATCACCCTCTCCCTTCTATGGTCATCATCATCGTCATACGACATAAACATAATGCCACACTATACACATATCCATTATACGCAGCTACCTTCAACAAATACAGGTAAGCCACAACGCTCACATATCCGCAAGAAAAGCGGCCATTGCGAGTAGAAAATCCTTCCCGACTAGGCAGCTGAACAAAGGATGGGGAAAACCGATACCGATATTTTGGTTCTGAATAACCGGTATTTCATGGTATTTGTTTGGTCTAGGTTGTAACAGGTTTTTTATTTTTTACTGAAACGATTAAAATACCAGTACGTCAATTTTCCATAGTAGCAGCGCTAAAATTTTTAGTCTCTCAAACTGCGACATCGTCGTGAAAAAACAGTGACCCGTATATGTAATAAGTTTC
This sequence comes from Schistocerca nitens, assembly GCF_023898315.1. Lineage (NCBI taxonomy): Eukaryota > Metazoa > Arthropoda > Insecta > Orthoptera > Acrididae > Schistocerca > Schistocerca nitens. Next base: position 789,839,503 of record NC_064618.1, on the reverse strand, counting down.
CTTCACTTTATGTCTATGGTCACAAACTTGTTAACAGATTACCGGTTTCGGTCTTTAATGACCATCATCAGATCTGTTTCATAAAAACAAAGTCCTAATGTACTGCAGCCATAGTGGCATCATCAAATGTTAAATGCGGAATCAACACCAGCATCGTCAAATACATATAAAATTTTAGTTTTTAAATAAGGTATTCTTTAGAAACGAGTGGTGTCTATTCCGAAAGTTTCCATTGCACTGAAATATTGCGTTATTCATAAAATTGCAAAAAGCGCTCAGTCCTATTTCAATAACAACCCCAACAGTAACAAGCGAGTAACACGAGACATAAGAATTGGTAAAGCAATGGTGAGACAATAATGTACGTGTTGCTGTGTAGTGTGGGCTGTTAGACGATGCTTGTACACGTGATGTGCGTGAGACTTGCCCACACTTGGTTAAAACGTAAATAAACATATTTGACTATAAGCAGGTTTTTCATTCTAAATAGTTAAAGTAAAATAAAGCTTTTACACAGAAACTTATTTTTCCTCTGCCATTTCTGTGAAATAATAAAACAGAAAGTAAACCAGGCAACAGAAATAAATTAAAAACTTTTCTTCATAGTTTGTAATGAAAATAAAAAGTAGCTGATTTGCTGCCTATGTCTACGTAATATGCCTGATCTGTTTGTAGCTCTTCGAAGTGGACAATTTAACATGAGAAATAGGAGTTGCCCAACCTGACTTTTCACCCTTTAGCACTGATTACTCGTAATGCCCAAATAGTGATTACAGCCTGGTTTTTGAGCAGAACTTCAAAAAATTAAAATCAAAAGTAAAGTACTGGTATTTTTTTTTTTTTTTGTGTTCAACACTTCATTACTTTTCGAGAAGAGCAGCGAATGGTTCTACATTTCTACATCTACATCTACATCTACATATATACTCCGCTAGCCATTAAGCGGTGTGTGGCGGAGGGCACAATTCGCCCCAAAGTCATATTCCGCCCCCCCCTTCCCCCCTCCCGTCCGTTCTACTCGCGGATCGCGCGAGGGAAAAACGACTGTCTGAACGCCTCAGTACGAGCTCTAATTTCCCTTATCTTTGAATGGTGATCATTGTGCGATTTGAAAGTTGGTGGTAATAATATATGCTCTACATCCTCGGTGAAGATCGGATTTCGGAATTTAGTGAGCAGCCCCTTCCGGTTAGCACGCCGTCTATCTGTAAGTGTGTCCCACTTCAAACTTTCTATGACATTTGTAACGCTCTCGCGATGGCTAAATGTACCAGTCACGAATCTTTCCGCTCTTCTTTGTACCTTCTCAGTCTCTTGAATCAGATCCAACTGGTAATGGTCCCATACAGACGAACAGTACTCCAAGACTGGACGAGCTAATGTATTGTAAGCTATTTCCTTTGTTGAAGGACTGCATCGCTTCAGGATTCTACCAATAACCCGCAATCTAGAGTTCGCCTTGCCCGTTACTTGTGTAATCTGATCATTCCATTTGAGATAATTTCGAATAGTCACACCCAGATACTTGACGGGTGTTACCGCTTCCAAAGACTGGACATTTATTTTGTACTCGTTCATTAAAGGGGATTTTCGATTTGTTATACGCAGTAGGTTACAGTTACTAATATTGAGAGATAACTGCCAGTCATTACACCACGCACTTATTTTCTGCAAATCCTCATTGATTTGTTCACAACTTTCGTGTGATACTACTTTCCTGTAGACTATAGCATCATCGGCAAACAGTCTAATGTCGCTGTCAATACCATCAACCAGATCGTTTATGTAAATTGTAAAAGCAGCTGACCTATTACACTGCCCTGGGGCACACCTGAAGTTACGCTTGTTTCTATTGAAGTCACCCCGCTCAGGACGACATACTGCTCCCTGTCTGTTAGAAAACTATCTATCCAACCACATATGTCATCTGATAGGCCGTAAGCGCTCACTTTTTGGAGCAAGCGACACTGCGGAGCTGAGTCGACAGCCTTTCGAAAGTCGAGTAAACGTCGCAGTTGTCATCGGAAGGAGGGCGGTATTGTTGTCTACTGCACGTAGAAGACTTAATGAAAGCGACGTGTACTAATGTTTCATTGCTCGTCACAAAGTGGGTGCGGCGGGAGGGGAGAATGCAGCGGACGTACCACCAATACATAGAGTCTGAAACGTCCCCTTTTTAAACAATTATAAAAGACTGAGCTTAAACTGACACACAATATTTTGTTAGCGCAACGCAATCTGACTTTCAATAATCCCTACAAAAGAATGGCCCTGACTAACATTAAACTATACCTTTCACAAATCACTTACCTCACAAAAATCTTCGCTACTCAAGCTACTGCAATACAGCGAGCGCCACTACTGCCAGCTAAATAAAAGATTCAAACTACTGAAGGCACTAACTACTGATAGGCATAGTTAGCAAATGAAAGATTTTAATAGAGAACAACCAATGTATTTACCTCAATAGTCATAATATATATAGCAGTTCATGACAAATTTCAAAACTCCGCCATCTCTCGCCCCACATCCTCCACTGCTGGCGGCTCACCTCCAACTGCGCAATGCTACGCGCTGTTCACAGCCAGCTGCCTAACACTACAATGGCGAGTATTACAACAATGCAAAGCAGCCACAGACTGCACACAGCACAGCCAGTGATTTTCATACAGAGGTGGTGTTACCAATAAAAAAACCTAAACAGCCTACTTACATAGCCCCCATGCTCCCCACAAAAAAATTTACAAATTGTTTTGGGCACTGAGCAATACATATTTGTTAAAATTTTTCATAATCGTAATTACAATAACAAAGAAATCAAATGCACACACTTATTGATACAATGTTGGTCAAAAGCTATAATTTTCTCACAGTCCATAAAGATAGTTCTGATCATTCATCATAATAGTAATTACAGTTTTTTTCCACAAAGTCTCATTAGTAAAAGAAATTGCACACAGAAGTAGTGGATTTCAATGCAGTCTTGAAGAAGTAGTGTTGTCCTTCCAACGGAAAGATAGTGCTGACTCTTGACATGCTGACAGGTAATGGGCCACAACAGAGCAAACCCACAGCGGAGTCAATCGAAGTTTTGAAGAATATCGTTTGGTAGGTCATCACAGAGCAGACCCACTGCAGTCCTGGTAGAGATTACGGTATTGGTGGGCCACCAGAGGTGCAGACCTACTGCAGTCCTTGTAGAAATAATGGTACTGGTGGGTCATCAAAGATGCAGACCCACTGTAGTCCTTGTAGAGATGGCCAGCAGCCATCTGTTGTGACTGTGCAGGTGCACAATCACAATCGAAGAGTCTTGCGGACAATATAGCAAGTCCATAAACCACCACTTGTGCACTCACAAAGTTTTTGGAATTGTCGTTAGAACCAGCAATGCTGTTATCCAGTCCCTTGCTGAATTATTAACACACATGCAAACACTAACAGTCCCTAATTCTCACATATTGTCCATATACTATGACCAACAGAAATGTGTGCAGTGAAATGGAACTTACAAGTTACTTAATTTGATGACTTGGTGTCAATTACAATTTTATAACATGAGAATACAATTACAAAGATACAGAAAACATCATTAAAACATAATAGTACAGATAACATTCGTAGTAATAGGGGCTTTACAAAAGAATAGAAATTAACATATACATCAGTGTTACAAAAATAATGACATAAGTACACACATAAAGATCAGAATAACTTTTGAAACATCACCTTCACATATGAGCATTAAAACAAAACAGAATAAATAATGTCTAAAGCATATTTACAAGGTAAATAACATATTATTAATGCCAATTATATTTGAGGATAACAGTATTCCTCATCATAGTGAATGTTTATAAAACTAATGCTGCAACACAGCTGGAAACCAGATATCAAATGAAATAAGCAACAATGTACAAAGTAAAGCATAAGAACATCATTCAGTAGTCATGAGGCATTTCATAAGTTAGTAGAAAAATCTCTCAACTAGAGAGACAGTAGTCATAATCAGGTGTATAGACATAAAAATATTTCTCGTCATTTCATTAGGCATTTCAGTAAATATCATAAATTAAGAGCTCCACAGTGTAATCATATGTTTTCAAGTTCGACCATGTGGTTTTTGCGATGCTTTCTACAAAGGAATTTCAGAAGCGAGGTTAATGGCCTCTTTTTTTCTCCACCTAATGGCTTTTTCTCCAGGTGGCTGGCCCAGCTGGGCGCCACAACGCATTACATCAAGGTCACTTACCTTTCTTACTGAAATATTTACGACAACAGTTTCCGCTACAGTGGCAGTCTCATATAAAAAATTTCACAGGTCTAGAATTTGCATTACAAATATGTAGAAACAAAATCCTATTGATATAACAGTGCCAAAAAAAAATTTTCAACGGCATTGTGATACATTCACGCATTTACATACATTTCATAACTCTTAAAGTACGATTTTTGGTTTCCAACAACCTTTTTCACAAATCAGCGTCCCTAACCACTACCCATTATTCATCACCTTATTACACATATACATATTCGTCGACAATTCTTTAATATTTCATCATTATAAATATGTAGCATAATCAAATTCCTCATGTAGCATCAGCTTATTGATCATAAACATACCTCAACAGCATAATACACATCGTCATCGAAAAAACAACATCATAACACTTCAGTCAAATCTCAAAAACGTCGTAGCTTTCTGCAATAATGTCAAAACCTAAAAAAAATTCTCTGCTCATTTCAGTGGTGTCATCTACCTCAAACGTACTTTAAAAATCATGATCCCATACTAAATATATCATTCAAAGCTCTCATAGTATCACAATGGTTCCAAAAAAATATGAACAGTTCACAAAGTACAAACAACATACAATTTCGTAAGTGTGAAGTTATCCAACTGTGTAATTACGTAAACATCTGTCACTGACGTAGTAAAAAAAATGTTTCTTTCTCTGTTAAATGATCAGGTAGCTGTGTAATTTATGTGTTAGAGAAATATGGTACCGATGTGTAAAGTTGTATAAGCAAATACCATATTAGCTAGGGCTCCTTGTGCTTGCCAAACACATGGTACACAAAGTAAGCGTGTACCCCCCTGAGGATAGATGTATAATACCCTCAGGTGATACAGATTACAGCAATGGAATGAAATGTATCATGGAAAACCTTTGTATCATTGTTATTCAGAAATCTTTAAAAATAGATGTTTTAAGTACAAAATTAATCACTCAAATAGGTGTACTGCAGTGCTAAACTGTGCGTCTTGTTGCAACATAATCTCTGTGGAAGTGTCGTAGTTATCGTCCTCCGAAAGCTAAGTTCTGCAGAAGTCAATGTACTTACCTCATGATAAACAAAGGTGAAATGCTTTGCATATAGATATCTTAGTTATTACGCTTATTACCGTGATGAAGAAAGTACTGTACTGTAACGTATTGTTGTGCTACAGAAAAGGCTGTCTCCTTGTAGCTATACCACAAAAGTTACTACTAAAACATGTTTTAATTTCCAGAAGAATTCAGAAAAATTGTGCAGATATAAAGCAGATCAGCACAAAAGCAACAATGTAAATTGTGTCACACATTAGTAGCGTCGTGATATAATTGTGTAGCTGTCAAAGAAACCAAATGCTAAGTCACCTTTAATCCCACAGAAAGTACTTCAAATAAAGGATGTATTTTCAAGCAAACCAAAATGATGCATTAAAATCTCATTAGCAGTACCTGTATATGTTCTAAGTATGTTACGTAATCATGCAACTAACAAGCAAGAATGTACACACACAATAACACTGTGTCGTCTGTTCACTATAACAATGCATTTGAAATTACTGTTTAAATAAGTTCTCTTGGTTCTTGATTGCATATTTAACTTAAAACATTGTTGCATGGTAACAGTTTCTAAGTCTGACAAAGCTTACTAGTAACTTGAAGTGAAAAGTTTTATAGCAAAGTCAAAGTTAAAAAGCAGATTATCTTTAAATAAACGGTTTTACATGTGAAGTGTGGTGCTATCCTTTACTCTTCATAGTACGCAGAGTTTCAACTTGCGCGAATTATCATACAGTATACGTCGGTAAAGAATACTGGAATTTTTTTCTCAAGGTGAGCGTCTATGTTATTTTTCCCTGAGCCAGCCGGCGCAGGTGGCTGCCTGCGGTGCGAGTCATTGTCTGTTTCTTTGTTGGCGCGTGCTGTTATTGGGATTAGGAGACCTAGCTTCTACAAATTCACGTTGTCGAAAGTGCCCTGCTCTGTTTGAATCCCGCCAGTTCTGATGAAATTCAGGTCTGTCGTTATGATTATCTCGTCTGTCGTCATGTCGGTAGATTTCGTAGTTTCTTCCATGTCCGTCACATGGTGGAGAATTTCTCCCTGAATCATAACTGTGCGCCGAACTCTTGCGTCTGAAGTTATTCTGCCTCCCTTGATAATAATTGTTTTGGTTTCCATATCGTCTGTGTCTCTGGCTGTCTCTGTGATAGTCATTACTACGGAAATGCGATCTTTCTCTGTAACTATTATTACTCTGCCAACGGTTGTCATATGGGTGGTGTCTTTTTTGGTCACGATTTGTGTTGTGAGAATAGCCTTGTCGCGTCCAGTTATTATTTCTTTCATTGTGGAATTGCGACGGATATGACCTGTAATTGTTGTGTTCCTGTTTCCGCGTTCCGCGATTGTCAGTGTCAATTTCTAATTCTTGTAAGAGTCCCTGAAACGCTTCAATGTCGTCTTTGCAACGTCCTGCCAAAATAATGTGTCGTAAATGTTCAGGCAATTTGATTAAGCAAATGCGGATGAGTTCTGAGGGGCTGTATGAGTTTGACAGGTACTGATTCTTGTGCAGCATGTCTTCAAAATATTTCATAAGACTGGAAAATTCAGATTGTTCGAAATGTTTCATCATTATGATGCTATGTTTTACTCGGTCTTGTGTAGCTTGAGACCAATATGCTGAGAGGAAGGCATGGTAAAATTCTCCTTCACTGTGACAATCGTGAATGACCGATCGCATTCTTACAGCTGGTTCATTCTGTAGCCACACATAAATTCTAACCTGTGCTCCAATTACCAGTTGGGAGGAAAACAATGAGAGAATTGATGGAGCCACGCATGTGGATGAATGTCGTTGGCAGAATTCTTAAACGTTTTGAATTTACGTGTAGTAATGAACAGCTTATAGTCAAAATCATCGTGTCGGCGAGTAGCATATCGGTCATTGTTACGTCGTTTCGGCGGTCCCATCTCAAAATCCAATGCGCCTTGCCAATTTCTTTCATAATTTCCGAAGTGTCCTGTGTTATTATTTTGTGGTTGTTCCGTATTTCTATGTCCCTCTTCCCGTGTCGGAGCGCGAGTGTCCTCTGAAATACGTAATTCTTGTATTACCTGTGTCAGCTGATCTTGTACTTCCCGGATTTCTCTTTGGTGTTGATTCAGATTTTGTTTCAGTTTCCTAATTTGTTCGCTCTCTTCTGTGTCATTAAAGACTACCGGTTTTGTGTCGTTCAGATTATCATCTACCTTCGTAGATAAGTTAATGAACTGATCCGAAAGTTGGGCTACTTTCTCCGATAGTGAACACATTTCCTCAGTGTGTTTTTTTGAACCAAGTTTCAGAGTGTCCATTTGTGTTGAAATCGAATCTACTGTGTCCTTTAAGTTTTCTTGAGTTTTTGCAAGTTGCATAACCGAATCGGTGGATGCAACTGAGTCAATTTTAGCCGACGAGGTCTCATGATTTTCATGAACAATGGTTTGCAGTTCTTTTATGGCTGCTTCGTGATTCTGTAATGCATTTGCATGCCGCGAAAAAATAGGTTGAAAATGCTCACAAATTTGTGTGTTTACGTCATTACAGACTTTTTGACATTTCGATTCAATGTTATGTAACTCAGTAGTTAAATCTTCACGTGTTTGTTCAAGAGTTTGTTCCAAGGAGTCTAACGTTTGAAGCTGTTGCTGTGTTTGTCTCTGATTTTGTTCCATCGTGTCTAACTTTTGAAGATTTTGTTCCATTGTGTCTAACTCTTGAAGATTTTGACCCATTTGTTTCTGATTTTGTTCAAGCGTTGTGTCTAACTTTTGTAGCCTTTGTCCCATTTGTTGCATCAACTGTAATAACAATGCACTGGTGTCTGAAACATGTTCCACAGTGCTTTTCGGCAGTGAAGTTGCACCGGCAACATTTACATTTTGACAAGCAGAAAATGTGTCTTGACTTATTTGCGAAAACGGTGAGGACCCAAAACCTGAATCTACAGTATTTGCAATATTGTGCTCTGTCATTCCCGATTCCTGAGGCGAGCTGTTGCCGACCGATCGATCGATAATGCTTCCCTGTTCACTACCTGTTTCACTGTCTACACCATTATTTGACGCCCGCTCCATTTCCCTATGCACAGTTACCAAATTACTACTTTGAATGTCTGTTAATTCATTACACAGCGGTGCTGATAAGCTACGCTCGTCGTCATTATTATTTCTCAGTTTACTTTGGAGCCTAGTGTTACGTTTTTCACACGCCATTATTGTCACAATATTTCACACGATAACACAGAAAAGCACTATTTGAAGAGCAAAAATAAGAGAACACGTTAACGTAGCACTGAAAATAATATCTAGTTAATTGCAGCTGCGAAATACTTGGTGCAAATCTACATGCATGCCACAACTGTTTGACTGTACAACAATGAAAGACTGGTACTACAAAGGAGATTTTCTCTACAATTACGCACTAGCAATAAACAATAGCTACACTAATTACACAAACTACAAGAAAAAATCAGAAGATTCCAGTGAGGTATCCTCGGCTAAGGGTCGACATATGAAACGTCCCCTTTCTAAACAATTATAAAAGACTGAGCTTAAACTGACACACAATATTTTGTTAGCGCAACGCAATCTGACTTTCAATAATCCCTACAAAAGAATGGCCCTGACTAACATTAAACTATACCTTTCACAAATCACTTACCTCACAAAAATCTTCGCTACTCAAGCTACTGCAATACAGCGAGCGCCACTACTGCCAGCTAAATAAAAGATTCAAACTACTGAAGGCACTAACTACTGATAGGCATAGTTAGCAAATGAAAGATTTTAATAGAGAACAACCAATGTATTTACCTCAATAGTCATAATATATATAGCAGTTCATGACAAATTTCAAAACTCCGCCATCTCTCTCCCCACATCCACCACTGCTGGCGGCTCACCTCCAACTGCGCAACGCTACGCGCTGTTCACAGCCAGCTGCCTAACACTACAATGGCGAGTATTACAACAATGCAAAGCAGCCACAGACTGCACACAGCACAGCCAGTGATTTTCATACAGAGGTGGCGTTACCAATAAAAAAACCTAAACAGCCTACTTACAAGTCATATCAATGAATGATAGTGCTTTTCGACAGTAAGTTCTGGTTTAGCTTGCTGTGTAAGAGAAGACATGGTTTGATTTGGCACACTTCACCAAATCTTTCCTAGTCGACAGCATAATTAATGAATTTGTCGAAAAGCTTTAAAGAGACGGTAGGTCACACGCAGAGGATAATTTTTCTATAGTAATAAAACATGGACGATAAACTGTTTACACAAGAAGAGAATAGAAGGTTTTGAAATGTGGAGCTACAGAAGAATGCTAAATATTAGATGGATAGACCGCGTAACTAATGAGGAGGTACTGCATTGAACTGGAGAGAGAAGAAATTTGAGCCGCAAGTCTACTAAAAGAAGGAATCAGCTGATAAGACACATTCTGAGACATCAAGGAATCACCAGTGTAGTGTCGAATTCAGAGGGAAGTAGGTTACAGCAGTTATTCGGAAATGAAGAGGCTTGCACATGATAGACTAGCATATAGAGATGCATCTTGCTGGTCTTTGGATTGAAGACCGTAGCAACAACATTAATGAACATAACCTTTACAGCTTATCTTTCTTGAATAATGTGCACGAGTTACTTTAGATGAACAGTGCACCATAGTCAACTCGTAGCAGCATAATTGTTGTTCTGCTCCTGTTTAGTATATCTTACCAGTTATGACACAGTATGTCCAAGATAAAAACGGCCCCGCTCCGTAATCAGTAGGTTGAAATTTTACTTTTTCCGCCAGACCTCTCTTCCGATGACGTAACGGTAGTAGTTATCTGTTCCAGCTTCAGTATTAGGTTCTTATTCGAAAGTGCTAGTGAATGTTCGTCATATATTGGGTTAATCAAGCAAAGTAAGATGTCTATGACAAATGAAAGGATAAAGTTGAAGCTTGTTCAGTAGAACAGATGTACGAGGCCGTGCTGAAAAGTAACGGCTCCAAACTTTTTTTTCTGTTTTTAATACCGGTAGATGTATTACATATCACGCATATTACTCGGTCGACTTTTCCGCTTCGCTGGCGCCAAGTTGCGACTCTCTGCCGCTAGAGGGACCCGTATTACAGCGTGTAACATGGCGGTGTGTAACGTGAGTATGAGAAACAGCGTGCTGTAATCGAGTTTCGAATTCCAAGAGTTCGTCTGCCTTGGGTTCACTGTCCCATACAGTCTCGATTTTCACCATCCCGTTTTCATCTGTTTCCAAAACTTCAAGAACATCTTCTAGGACTTCACTTTTATAGTCGTAAAGCGATGAAAGCAGAGGTGAGATTGTGGCTCCGTCAACAAAGTCAAACATTCTACAGCGACGGTATCAACAAATTTCTCTTTGGGAGAAATGCATTCGTCGGCAGGTTGATTACTTTGAGGAATAAATATGTAGACATGGAGAATAAAGGTGTAGAATGTTAACAACGTTTGTGTATCAAGAAAGTTTTAAAAGTTTTCACATACAAAATTCGGGGCATTACTTTTTAGTACGCGAAGTAGTGAAGATGTGTAATTGTTCATAGCTCTCGAGGTACGCATTTTAGGGCCCACATTTACTGTAGTTTTTTGTTTCTAGAGGTCTTTTGAAGAGAAACTGAAATTTACCACGTGTCTCTGTTGTAATCTCATCAAAATGTTTGGAATCGATTGATAAATTTCACATACAAGATTAAAAGGCAGAAAATAATTAATATCAAAAAACAGTCTTGATCACAATTTATTTATTGCGGGGACTGGTTTCGACCACTACTGTGGTCATCTTCAGACCTACAAGTCGTATACAATTTAAGACTGCATATTGCTATTCACATTCTTTATTTTTGACACTACGGCTCGTAGTATTATAATTTTAAAGTCCTTCTATTTTCATTATTTTTATTTGTTTATAAGACTGGCATGCAACATAAGACATAGCAATGTCTTTTAAAAATTGTCACATGTTACATATGAACTTCATGGACAATATTTCATTAAATATGCACAACTACTGTGCCCTCTCGAATTTTTTTCTTTTTTTTTCTCTTAGTATTGATCTGTAAGAATTATTATGTGATCTATGTAAATGGAAGTCTCTTATTACACAGTAAATCGTATCCGTGCAGCATGTACTACACATGTCAGTTACCGATTATTGCAGCCTACTCACTGAAAATCGTTTCAATAAAGATTTTTTGTTGCTGCTGAATAGTACATTGTCTGACGTGACAGTCTTTGCCATTCCACTTTCGCAACAACTTCGTTAGGAAGAAGCCTGCTGCAACATCTTTGCACTGGCGTTTATCCTCACCATGGCAACCACTAGTTTGGCTATCGACTTTACAACTACTTCAGTGGAAAGAAGCGTGGTGCCACATCTTTGGAACGGCGTCCAACTTCACCATGGCAACCAGTAGTTCCAAATGGTTCACTAACAGGCCTTGAGAGGGCAACCCATGTACTATCAAAACGAAGTTCATTTATCCTAGATGTTTAAATATTTTTAGCGCTTCTTAATTGACAATAACTGTTAAACAAGCTAAGTTTAGTGTGTGTTTATTTTCTTTCTTGACAATGTTCTTTTACTAAGAAATTTTACATTGTTATTCGACCTATAACCCATTGGTTAGTAATGACATCATTCCGTCAGAAGTGGGCGGAGCCTCCATTATATACAGTAAGACATGCACTGGTTTCTCCAGTAGTGATTTACCACCAGAAGGAGGTTCTTATTAGTTGGTAATTCATCGTTTTATAGATTTATAACTTTATGTATTTTCTTTAATGTATGTAGCCCTCTAATTAAAGCCTTGTATACGACTTGTAGGTCTGAAGATGACCACAGTAGTGGTCGAAACCGGTCACTGTAATAAATAAATTGTGATCAAGACTGTTTTTTGATAGTAAATATTTGTAACACATTGATTACTGTTCACTCCCACAATGTATTCAACAGAAAATAATTATTTCAATAAAAATGAATTTTTAATATACTAAGTTTTCTTCAGTGGGCTAAAAAGTATAAAATAATTTCTGCTAGCCCGAAGCAGATTCCTAATCCCATGCAATTTTTGATAGCTATGGAAGTACTTGTAAGATGTAAAACGAAAAACGTGGGGTGCTTACAATGCGTAATTGACGCATGAGCAGTTCACCTCATTACTATCATCTCTCGCTTGCGCCCCATGTTTTTCGTTTTGAGTCTTAAAGGTGTTTTCATAGTTATTTAAAATCCACAATCACAGTGTTCTGGACTATATGTGTGGGGTTAGCAGTCTCTCTGGGGCTACGAGAAATTCTTATACTCTTTGATCCGATACAAAAAAAATGGCCTATAAAAATTCATTTTTATTTAAATAACTATGAGCTGTTTTCCTCGAATCTTTGCACAGGGTCTGGTTGATTGTTACAGCCACGCGGTCAGAATGGAATTTTTATCAATAACTAGAGGACCCATCACCGTCCACTTGTCAACGCAGAGGGACCGGCGACCACTTTAGCGCGATATATTACCGACAGCAGGTACTGCCCACGCAGGTCGGCATCTGCCGAGGAAATATGCGCGCTCGCCCCCGGAGCAGGAGCAAGCGCGTCCGCCGTTACTCCGGAGATGAAGTGTTTACCGGCCATAACGTCAGCGCGACCCTGCCGCCTGCTCCGTCTTGCCTGCTTCTGATGTGTTTACTCCGTCCGCGTCCCAACGGCCAGCCGTTACTCACGCCTCACGAACCCTAGGATCCCGCTACAGGTCTCCTGGCGGGCGGAAAACTCGTTACGGTCCGCCCATCGATCACAGAGCGTCGAATGTGCCGCCGGGCGACGCAGCGCATACCGCTGAACGCCTATACAAGCGTACTGGCGGTGATCTATAAAAATCATGCCATCCCGACTATTACAACTCAGCTTCATCTACATTTACATAGATACTCCGCAAGCCATCGTACGATGCGTGGCGGAGGGTACCGTATACCACTACTTGTCATTTCCTTTCCCGTTCCACTCGCAAATAGAGCGAGCGAAAAACGACTGTCTGTATGCCTCCGTATGAGCGCCAATTTCTCGTATCTTATCGTCGTGGTCCTCATGCGCAACGTATGTTAGCGGCAACAGAATCGTTCGGCAATCAGTTTCAAATGCCGGTCCTGTAAATTTTCTCAACAATGTTTCTCGAAAGGAACGTCGCCTTCACTCCAGGGATTTCCATTTGAGTTCCCGAAGCATCTCCGTAACACTTGCCTGTTGTTCGAACCTACCGGTAACAAATCTAGCAGCCCGAGTCTGAATTGCTTCGATGTCTTCCCTCAATCCGTCTTGGTACAGATCCCAAACATCTGAGCAGTGCTCAAGAATAGTTCGCATCAGCGTTCTACATACTGTCTCTTTTACTGGTGAACCACTCTTTCCTAAAATTCTCCCCAAAACCCGAAATCAACCGTTCGCTTTCCCTACCACAGTACTCACACCCTCGTTCCATTTCATATCGCTTTGCAACGTCATGCCAAGATATTTAAACGACTTGACTGTGTCAAACAGGACATTAGTAATACTGCACCCGAACTTTACGAGGTCTGATCTTCCCACTCATCCGCATTAACTTGCATTTTGCCACATTTAGGGCTAGCTGCCATTCATCACGCCAATTGGAAATTTTGTCTAAATTGTCTTGTATCTTCTTACAGTCACTCAATCTCGACACCTTACCGTACACCATGGCATCATCAGCAAACAACCGCAGATTGCTCCCCACCCTGTTAGCCAAATCATTTATTTATACAGAGAACAACAGCGGTCCTACCAACTTCCTGGAGCACTCCTGCCGATACCCTTGTCTCTGATGAACACTCGCCTTCGAGGACAGCATACTGAGTTCTATAACTTCAGAAGTCTTCGAGCCACTCACATATCTCTGAACATATTCCATCTGCTCGTACCTTCGTTAACGGGTTCCAGTGGGGTACCGTGACAAATGTTTCCGGAAATCTTGAAATTTGGGATCTGCCTGTTGCCCTTTATTCATAGCTTTCATTATATCATGCGAGAAAAGGGCAAGCTTCGTTTCGCACAAGCCATGCTCTCTAAAACCGAGCTGATTCGTGTATATAAGCTTCTCTGTCTCAATAAGTTTATTATATTCGAAATGAGAATATGTTCAAGGGTTCTGCAGCAAATAGAAGTCAGGGATATTGGTCTGTAATTTTGCGGATCCGTTCTTTTACCTTTCTTATATACTGGAGTCACCTGCGCTTTTTCCCAGTCACGTGGGATTTTACGCTGGGCGAGAGATTCACCATAAATGCAAGCTAGGTAAGGATCTACTCTTTCTAAACTCGAACTGTGCTTCCATCCGGATCTGGTGATTTATTTGCTTTGAAATCCTTCAGTTGTTTCTCTACGCCAGGTATGCTTATTACCATATCGTCCATACGGGAGTCTGTCCGATGTTCAAATGACGATATGTTTGTACGATTCTCCTGTGTGAACGATTTCCTTAATGTGAAATTTTCAGTGTCAAATTGATTCTTGTTAGCGTATTCTTTAATAACTGCAGTAAGTATAAACTAAAAAGACAGCGTAAATGCATATGCCTTCAAAGACATCGTTGACATAGTGTATCTACATCTACAAACATACTTTACACAGTGAGCGGTATCTTGTATCACTGATGGTTGTTCTTGTTCCAACTGCACATGGAATGAGGTGAGAAATGACTAAATGTTACCGTGCTGTCCGCGGCTCGTGGTCTTGCGGTAGCGTTCCCGCGCACGGGGTCCCGGGTTCGATTCCCGGCGGGGTCAGGGATTTTCTCTGCCTCGAGATGACTGGGTGTTGTGTTTCTTTCATCATCATTTCATCCTCATTCACTCGCAAGACGCCGTAGTGGCGTTAAAGAACTTGTGGAGCGGCGGCCGAACCGCCTCGCGAGGGGTTCCCGGCCACCAATGCCACACGCTCATTAATTTTCGTGCTAGCCGTGATTTTTCTTGTCTTCGTGGACATAATGCGAGCATGTTTGTCACAGTAGAATTGTTCTGGAGTCCGTCGCAGTTGCCGGTTCTCTTAACTTTCTCAACAGTGTTCCGTGAAAAGAACCTCTTTTTCCCTCCCAGGATTCCGATTTGGGTTTACCTAGTATTACCGTGATACTCGAATGTTGATCGAACCTACTACATATCTAGCAGCGCTTCTGAATTACTTCGATGTTTTATTAATCACCCGACACCCGAGCAGTACTTAAGAATAGGCAACACTCAGTTACATTAACTTAAGTATGGATCGCACAGGTGTTCTATACCCTGCCTCCTTTGTAGATCAGCTATGTTTTCCTACGATTTTCCCAATAAATCGACATCGACCATTCGCTTTCCGTACTACCGATCTCAAGCGCTTGTTCCAATTCATAACGTTTAGCAACGTTACTCCCAGATATTTAGATGAAGCGACTGTATCAAACTCTACTCGAACTTTAGAGAATTCATTTTCCTGCATATCTGCAGTAACTTACGATTTCTACCTTTAGAATAAGCTGCGATTCATCACAGCAATAGAAATTCTTTACAAGTATCCTCTTCACCAGTGACTCAACTACGACAGTGTTCAGTAGACTACAGTGTCAGCAGCAAAAAGTCGGAGACTGCTGCTCCACCTACCTGAAAGATCGTGTGTTTGTGTAGAGAACGAGGCGCGCTCCTGGCGATACCCTTGTATGTGATAAACAGTCGCCGTCCAGGACAACTCACTGGCTTCTATCATAAATTCTTTGAACCACCCACGTATCTAAGAACTTATTCAGTCTGTCCGGAAGTTCTTTAACAGTCTGCAATATGGCACTAAGTCAAGCGCTTTCCAGAAATCTAGAAATCTGGAATCTACTTGTTGCTGACTATCCATGGTTCGCAGGATATCGTGCAAGAAAACGGCAAGCTGAGTTTTGCACGAGCGATGCTTTCTAAGTTCGTGGTGGTTTGTGGACTTTTATTTATCGAACTGCCCTCGTATTTTGAAAATTAAGTGGACTGACAAGACAAGGAATGTGGAGGTTCTTCGCAGAATGTTGGAAGAAAGCAATATGTGGAAAACACTGAGAAGAAGATGGGAGAGCCATTTGAACCAATACATCCAGCAAATGATTAAGAATGTTGGGTGCAAGTGTTACTGCGAAACAAAGCGGCTGGCACAGGAGAGGAATTCGTGGTGGGCCGCATCAAACCAATCAGAAACCTAATGGCTAAAAATAATGTATATTAGGGAGAGTTTATTGGCGAATTTGGATTAATCCTCTGTACTGCTACACTATTAAGTCAGGTTTACTAAGGGTCCCCACTCTCGCTTTGACCTTTAAGACAGGGCTAAATCTGTCACTTATCCTGTTCCACTAATTAATTCCCTGTAGCAAGCTAAATGATTTCAGATATTTCCTGAAACACAGTGAGCGGAATAGAAAATGTACACTGCTGACTGCTGATAACACCGACTCTTGCTGGCTTCTAGCAACTTCAGCCGATAAAGTCGACCAAAAAGAAAACATGATTTTACCTTTGGATGGAGCCACAGTCATATGAAACTTTCTGAAAGATATAACCGCTATTTGACTGTACAGCAGGTTTTATTTCGCAATCTAGATTTCAGCCTTAGGTCATTATCAAGTGTTACAAGTATTATAAATCATTAGACTTGAGTAGAATCCACGTCATGGTCAAAACGTGTATGTTCCGTTGTATAAACCAATTTTGCCCAAAGTAAATGTGAGAACATTTCTGTAATAAGCTAATTTACTGGCAATTAGCATGACTCACTTGAAGTGGTTGTGGAATAAAATAGATGACTAAATCACAGGTTTTAAACTTTGCTACATTGTGTTTAAGAAACCATTGACATAAAATGGCTACTGAGACACAGTGTAGCGAAGTTTAAAACCTGTGATTTATATAACGGAACATACATATTTTAACGATGACTTGGGTTCTACTGAAGTCTAACGAATTATAATATTTGTAACACTTGATAATGACCTAAGGCCGAAATCTAGATTGTGAAACAAAACCTGATGCACAGTCAAATGGCGGTTATGTCTTCCAGAAAAACGGAACAGGAATACAGTTCAGTGCTAACTGGGAGGAAACATGCACAAAACATTACACTTAGAGTTACTACAGTAATAAATGTAATTTCCAGAATGAGATTTTCACTCTGCAGCGGAGTGTGCGCTGATATGAAACTTCCTGGCCGATTAAAACTGTGTGCCCGACCGAGACTCGAACTCGGGACCTTTGCCTTTCGCGGGCAAGTGCTCTACCAACTGAGCTACCATTCTGGAAACATCCCCCAGGCTGTGGCTAAGCCATGTCTCTGCAATATCCTTTCTTTCAGGAGCGCTAGTTCTGCATGGTTCGCAGGAGAGCTTCTGTAAAGTTTGGAAGGTAGGAGACGAGGTACTGGCAGAAGTAAAGCTGTGGGTACCAGGCGTGAGTCGTGCTTCGGTAGCTCAGTTGGTAGAGCACTTGCCCGCGAAAGGCAAAGGTCCCGAGTTCGAGTCTCGGTCGGGCACAGTTTTAATCTGCCAGGAAGTTTCATAAATGTAATTTACTGACTTCATTGAGGCCTTGCGTATTCCACCTCGTTTACTGAACTAGCTACCGGCTGCGAAATCTGATCAAAGAGCCCTGCCAAACCAACACGTAAGCGCTCACAAACCATAACCGTGGCCCAGAAAAATGGAAATTAACCTTAACCATAATCTCATGCCCGCGCACTGCAACACGGTTTTCTGTTTTGGAGACTTCTCACATATGTAAAATAGCTTGGTTGATCACTAACGATTGCTCACAATCGGATTCAGAAATATACTTCGAAACACACCCTTTCCACAACAGGGCATGAGTTTGTGACAGTTGTGAGCCGTAACACTCGAGCGAAGTTGGAATGAGTTGACATTACTGCGGAGCCTAACAGTGGGTTGGCGAAGCCAGTGGTTGTGAAAGCAAAAAGCTAGCTGACGTTTGTTGACCAAACTGTCACATTCTAAACTAATCTAGACGTCAGGCTAAGCTACTGCTCTGGCTGTCACAACAACCAGGTTTTTTGTTTCACATTGGTTGTCTTCCCCGACACACAAACAAACGGTCGACTTCCAACTTAAACTAGACCTCTGGCTAATCGACAGATGAGTCTGTCACCACAACCAGGTTTTTGCTTTCACATTCGTTAATTTCGCCAACTTACAAACTGACTACCTGCGAAAAGCCGCTTATGTCAGCAGAAACCCTGGGCTCCACAGAAATGTGTCTTTGCAGTAGTGTCACATCACACCATTGTTCCAATCCGAGGGCACAAGACTTCGCCTACAACTGCGAGAGTCATCTGCACTCCCAGTTTTTCATCCTAGCAGCTGCTCTTTTAAATTGTTTCAATGTTCAGGTCTTTTGATCTATCAGCCCTTGAGGAGCCTTCATTGATCAGTTCCTGCTTCCACTAACAGAACTTCTCCGCCGAGGGCTGCAAGGACTTGAGGAGCTTCTTTCCAATTGGCTGTAAGCTTCTGCCGTCAAAGGAAAGTCATAAGCGTTTAATCAATCCTAGTGGACCCCGACCTCAACCCACTTAGGGCAGATGTTGAATTCAACCTTCAAGAGGACTTCCAAATTCATAAAAACAATAACAGAGAAGTAACACATAATAAATAACAAGATAAACATCAGTTACTACGCGCTAGTTAAGCTAATAAAACATACTGTACAGAAAGAACAAAGCTCCTAGCTACCAATAAATAATATCACAAACTAGGCAATATTCTCACCCTAGATAAGCCACCACTGTACCATGGAAAGGCAACAATTTACACACACACACACACACACGCGCGCGCAGTAGTTAGGACGGGTTGGTTCCCAATATACTGACACGCTCACGGAGCAATAGCAGACCCTCCTGCTACTACCAAAACAAAGGACGAACGCATCCAGCAATAGCAAAACAAAACTCACCAAATGGCGAGATGAGAATGGTTCTTCACAACAACAACAACAAAACAAAAACCGTGAATATATTTAGTGTTAGTGAAAGTGTGGGTGCTAAAATCTAACACATATATGTGGAAGAACAGGAATAATGACACAAACAAGAAAAAATCGTAAGTAACGATAATAATTAATACAATTTATAGTAGCAAATTAAAGCTGATAGGTGTCATGTATAATTTTGGTATCTGAGTCGATTTTGAGTGAGCAGCGATGTTGTAAAGCTGTATCACAGAAGTTAAGTTGTTATCTTTGGTGCGCGCGAAGGCGCAGTGAGCAGATAACGTTAAGAACAGGTAAATAAAGTTAACAAGGCAGACATCTGGAAACAAACAACGCTGTTATTCCGATCGCTCTCAAGAATACTGAGAAAGGGTGATTAATTATTCACAGTTCGACTCTAAACTGTGTTGTCTGCAGTGAAAAACTTTTCGACGAGTGGGTAACAACAAATTGTTGCTTGCAGTTACGGCAGCCGTGATGAGCAGTCGTTTGTGCTTCGTGCGGCGGCCGGCACCGATTCCATCAGGTGTTTTGTGGAACTGTTACCAAGTCTTTTTTAGTGTAATGTAGTGGATATTTTAACTATAAGTAGTTAGTAACAAGTGTCAAAGCATCGTCGCTGGGAGATTTCTCTCAGCGGCTATTTTTAAAATGGACACTAATGACGAAATCCCAGTCGATACCGGCCAAGGGTCGGCTATCGCATTGCGTACGAGTCACAACAACGAGACTGTCATGATGCACCCTTCTTCAACAGTGTTAATTACAAGTAAGCATCAACTGGGTATCGAAATGTGTGTCTCAAGATCACTGTTCTCAGAATGATCAGATGGAGATGGATCAGCATTCATCAAGTTCAGCTGTCTTCTCGCAGTGTCGGACAAACAACAAATGGTTCAAATGGCTCTGAGCACTATGGGACTTAACATCTGAGGTCATCAGTCCCCTAGACTTAGAACTACTTAAACCTAACTAACCTAAGGACATCACATACATCCATGCCCGAGGCAGGATTCGAACCTGCGACCGTAGCAGCAGCGCGGTTCCGGACTGAAGTGCCTAGAACCGCTCGGCCACAACGGCCGGCGCACAAACAACACCCAGCGACAAAAGGCAAGACACCGATCACCAACAGGCAGCAGCTCCTCAAGCAAATGTTCCGAAGAAGGCAAAGGCAAGTGAAAAGCACAGTAGCAACGTTGAAGGGGACGTAGATATGGTAGATTTTGATAATTTTGCAAACAATGTGGAAGTTCTAGGAGTAGGCAGTAACTTGAGCGTAAATATAAGAGACAGGAATTGCAATGAGCAACCTGCTTTCCAAAAGTCTGTTAGTCGTAAAAACTCGGACAATTCAGTGACCACAACGGTACTCCTACAGGAAATAACACGTTTCCTAGTAACAACAGATACGCTAGCAAAGATAATATATATCAATCAACAGACAAGGAGCCCAACGTCGTCTTTGTAGAGGGAGAAAATGGTAATGTAGGAAAGTTCCATCCGATGGCTTTTGGAAGAATTCTGTCTACAGAAAGTAATAACTTAGGACATGAAATTCACTACTGGACATTAAAATTTCTACACCAAGAAGAAATGCAGATGATAAACGGGTATTAATTGGACAAATATATTATACTATAACTGACATGTAATTACATTTTCGCGCAATTTGGGTGCATAGATCCTGAGAAATCAGTTCCCAGAACATCCACCTCTGGCCGTAATAACGGCCTTGATACGCCTGAGCATTGAGTCAAACAGAGCTTGGATGGCGTGTACAGGTACAGCTGCCCATGCAGCTTCAACACGATGCCACAGTTCATCAAGAGTAGTGACTGGCGTATTGTGACGAGCCAGTTGCTCGGCCGCCATTGACCAGACGTTTTCAATTGGCGAGAGATCTGGAGAATGTGCTGGCCAGGGCAGCAGTCGAGCGTTTTCTGTATCCAGAAAGGCCCGTACAGGACCTGCAACATGTGGTCGTGCATTATCCTGCTGAAATGTAGGGTTTCACAGGGATCGAATGAAGGGTAGAGCCACGGGTCGTAACACATCTGAAATGTAACGTCCACTGTTCCAAGTGCCATCAATGCGAACGAGAGGTGAAAGAGACGTGTAACCAATGGCACCTCATACCATCACGCCGAGTGATACGCCAGTATGGCGATGACGAATACACTCTTCCAATGTGCGTTCACCGCGATATCGCCAAACACGCATGCGACCATCATGATGCTGTAAACAGAACCTGGATTCATCCGAAAAAGTGACGTTTTGCCATTCGTGCATCCAGGTTCATCATTGAATACACCATCGCAGGCGCTCCTGTCTGTGATGCAGCGTCAAGGGTAGTCCAAGCTGCTGCAAACGTCGTCGAACTGTTCGTGCAGATGGTTGTTGTCTTGCAAACGTCCCCATCTGTTGACTCAGGGATCGAGACGTGGCTGCACGATCCGTTACAGCCATGCGGATAAGATGGCTGTCATCTCGACTGCTTGTGACTTGAGGCCGTTGGATCCAGCACGGCGTTCCGTATTACCCTCCTGAACCCACCGATTCCATATTCTGCTAACAGTCATTGGATCTCGACCAACGCGAACAGCAATGTCGCGATACGATAAACCGCAATCGCGATAGGCTATAATTCGACCTTTATCAAAGTCGGAAACGTAATGGTACACATTTCTCCTCCTTACACGAGGCATCACAACAACGTTTCCCCAGGCAACGTCGGTCAACTGCTGTTTGTGTATGAGAAATCGGTTGGAAACTTTCCTCATGTCAGCACGTTGTAGGTGTCGCCACCGGCGCCAACCTTGTGTGAATGCACTGAAAAGCTAATCATTTGCATATCACAGCATCTTCTTCCTGTCGGTTAAATTTCGCGTCTGTAGCACGTCATCCTCGTGATGTAGCAATTTTAATGGCCAGTATTGCAGTTCATATCTCAGCTGTTGGTAGAAACGGAGCAGTCTACAAACAGGTTGCGGTTGCTTGATGTTTTTCGGCTGAAAATATGGAGGCTTGTATTCCAAATTTCCTAACAAAGAGAAGGGGAGTTATCCGTGATGTTGATATTGCATTATCCCACCAAGAAATCCTTGCAGAAATAAAGTTGCAATTTTTAGTAACCGACGGTCGAAGGTTCACAAAGAAAGTAATAGAAAATGGAGAGTTGAAAGTAATTCCCACACTGAAATGTGTTGTAACATTTAAATGTCAACAATTTCCTTAGTATGTGTATTTGTGCGGTATGCGATGCCTTGTTGCACCGTATGTCCAGTCAGTTTTGCAATGTCATAATTGCCTTAAATATTTAAGTTTTCAATGTCGTAGTAGAGCCCGCTGTGCCAAATGCACGGGAGCCCACGAGACCTCACAGTGCCCACATGCCGGAGAGCCCAGATATATGCATTGCAACGGAAACCACCTCGCTACTGATCGCTGTTGCCCAGTTTATCAGCAACACATGTAAGTAAAGCGCAACGAAGCCTATGGCGCTTCTTACGCAACTGCCGTCTCGTCACCGCGACCATCATTTGCGCAGACTACAGCTGGTGATTCTACAGCACGACAGCTCTCTCCTAGTGACTGGCCTAAAACATGCGAGAAACCAAAAGGTTTGAACATGACGGACAAAAGGTTACAACAGGGACCTAAGCATGCAGTTATGTCGGTTCCAGCTCCCAGGTCTTACAAAGATAAACCATTTACTCGCAGTCCATACAAGCAGGGTTATTCTGATATGTTATTCGAATTTCAGGCTCCACAGAACTCAATACAAAACAATCCATACTCTCCCACTCCTCTGGCAACATCTTATATTGGTCGAGAAACTACTATTAACAGCCTTTGTGCTTTAATAATGCAAATCTTTTTTATGTCTTAAAAATGAAGCAGACATGGTAACGACACAGGCTCTTATGCGTAATGCTGTTGAGGGCTTCTGCAAATCTGACAATGGCTTTTAAAATACTCCAGTGCAATGCACGGTCAGCAATCTCGAACAGAGAAAGTCTTTATCGGGAGCTTAGCAGCAACCACATACCGGTAGCTTGTATTTGCGAAACTTAGTTTCAGCCATCCCAACGAATACAATTCAAAGGATACGCTGTTCTCAGAAACGACAGAGACGATGGAAAAGGAGGAGGAGTAGCTATGTGGATTAGAGAAACGATTAAATTTAAAAAATTGGACATTATTAATAGGACAACAGAATGCCAGGTAGTTGCTGCTGTAATTTACACTCCTAACGGCGCATTCACCATCGTCACCATTTACAAACCACCTAAGTGTAAAATACAAGATGTTTCACTGGATCAGATTGTAGCCCAGCTTCAAACGCCATTTCTCCTTTGTGCAGACTTCAACGTACACCACTCACTATAGATAATAGATGACGCCGATGGCAGAGAGTTAGTTACACTTTTTGAGAAGTTCAATTTGATTCTGCTAAATGATGGTTCTCCTACTATGATACATAACCCAAACAGACGACCGTCGGCCGTCGATTTGACATTGTGCTCTGTCGATTTCAACCGTGTAACGGAGTGGACGGTCAAACGAGAACCTCTTGGTTCAGATCATTTCCCTCTGGAAATGACAATAGACTTACCTATAAATACAGTACAAATTATCTACCCAATCAGCAGGTGGAAAATAAAGGATGCTGACTGGCCAAAGTATACTGCAACAGTCCAGGTGAAGTTTGAAAATGGTTCAAATGGCTCTGAGCACTATGGGACTTAACTTCTGAGGTCAACAGTTCCCTAGAACTACTTAAACCTAACTAACCTGAGGACATCACACACATCCATGCCCGAGGCAGGACTCGAACCTGCGACCGTAGCGGTCGCGCAGTTCCAGACTGAAGCGCCTAGAACCGCTCGGCCACTCCGGCCGGCGTGAAGCTTCAATTTTTAATAATTCGTTAGCTCCGAAAGAGACCTACCAACAGCTAATTTCAGTTATTGAAAACGCTGCAACAATTTCCATTCCAAGAAAAAAGGAAGTCGTCGTTTTGAAACAACGGCCCCCAGTCTGGTGGACACCAGGGTGCCCTAGAGCCATAGCACAGCGCAAACTTGCGTACAGTAACTTCTGTAAACAACAAAATGTAGAAAACTTCACTGCACATCGGAAAATAGCAGCGAAATTTCGAAGCGGTTAAAAGACTGTAAAAAAAATAGCTGGCAAATTTTCTATGTATCTTTAAATAACAGTGTTAGTATTGCTGATGTTTGGAAGAAATTAAGATTTTTCAAAAACAAAAACTCCGCTATGCGTCAGCCATTAAGTGACGCATGGCTTGAAGACTTTCTCAATTTAATCTCACCAGCATCCGCAGCCGAGCAGCCATATTGCCCCCCCCCCCACCCCCCGGAGCAACGGAATTACAATCATCCGCTCGTGGTACCGTTTTCGTATGAAGAACTGATGAACGACATTAAAAAGAGCGTAACTTCCACACCCGGTAAGGACGATATACACTATCAGATAATAGAAAATCTCCCAGATATAGCACTCAGAAAACTGTTACAGACATTTAACCAAATATGGATGAATGACACGCTAATAGAAGATTGGACAACTCAAGTAGTGGTACCCATACTGAAACCGCATAAGGATGAAGAGCAGGCCAAATCATATAGACCTATTTCTCTTTCTTCCTATATCGGTAAAACTTTAGAACGCCTGGTAAAAAATCGCTTGGAATGGTGGTTGGAATCAAATCAGACACTGTCATCGAGTCAGTAAGGGTTTAGAAAAGGCAAGGGAATAATAGATAATTTAAATATCTTAACCTCAGAGATCTATGACGCAACAACGAGAAAAGAGAATGTAACAGCTATATTCCCGGATGTAGTCGGAGCGTATGATAATGTTCTTATACCTGTGTTGCTACGGAAGTTGGAAACCATTGGAATCCCGGCACAACCGATTTATGGAATCAGGACTTTCCTCGCTGAAGGACACATATGGGTTCGGTTCCAAAATAAATTAATTGGACCACGTCGTCTTATAATAGGTCTTACACAAGGAGCTCTCCTCAGCTCCCTACTCTTTGCACTATATACTAACGAGCTGGCGAGGATTTTCCCTTTTCCAGTGATGGGTACACTGGATCAAACATTACATAGTTTTCGGCAGAAAAATCGGTACTCGTTCCTTCACGAACCAAACTATGCCAGGGTGCTTGAATAGTGTAAGACATTCTGGTCATAAAATACCACTAAAATCCCAGGCCAGGTTTCTTGTTGTTGTCTTCGATTCCGGAATGAGTTGGATACCTCATATTCAAACCGTCGTCAGTACGTGTGAAAAAGCATTGAACCTTATCATATCAGTGACAAGAGTACGGTGAGGGGCTCACCGCAACACTCTGCTAACCCCCTACCGCACGTTGGTACAGGGTGTTTCAAAAATGACCGGTATATTTGAAACGGCGATAAAAACTAAACGAGCAGCGATAGAAATACACCGTTTGTTGCAATATGCTTGGGACAACAGTACATTTTCAGGCAGACAAACTTTCGAAATTACAGTAGTTACAATTTTCAACAACAGATGGCGCTGCGGTCTGGGAAACTCTATAGTACGATATTTTCCACATATCCACCATGCGTAGCAATAATATGGCGTAGTCTCTGAATGAAATTACCCGAAACCTTTGACAACGTGTCTGGCGGAATGGCTTCACATGCAGATGAGATGTACTGCTTCAGCTGTTCAATTGTTTCTGGATTCTGGCGGTACACCTGGTCTTTCAAGTGTCCCCACAGAAAGAAGTCACAGGGGTTCATGTCTGGCGAATAGGGAGGCCAATCCACGCCGCCTCCTGTATGTTTCGGATAGCCCAAAGCAATCACACGATCATCGAAATATTCATTCAGGAAATTAAAGACGTCGGCCGTGCGATGTGGCCGGGCACCATCTTGCATAAACCACGAGGTGTTCGCAGTGTCGTCTAAGGCAGTTTGTACCGCCACAAATTCACGAAGAATGTCCAGATAGCGTGATGCAGTAATCGTTTCGGATCTGAAAAATGGGCCAATGATTCCTTTGGAAGAAATGGCGGCCCAGACCAGTACTTTTTGAGGATGCAGGGACGATGGGACTGCAACATGGGGCTTTTCGGTTCCCCATATGCGCCAGTTCTGTTTATTGACGAAGCCGTCCAGGTAAAAATAAGCTTCGTCAGTAAACCAAATGCTGCCCACATGCATATCGCCGTCATCAATCCTGTGCACTATATCGTTAGCGAATGTCTCTCGTGCAGCAATGGCAGCGGCGCTGAGGGGTTGCCGCGTTTGAATTTTGTATGGATAGAGGTGTAAACTCTGGCGCATGAGACGATACGTGGACGTTGGCGTCATTTGGACCGCAGCTGCAACACGGCGAACGGAAACCCGAGGCCGCTGTTGGATCACCTGCTGCACTAGCTGCGCGTTGCCCTCTGTGGTTGCCGTACGCGGTCGCCCTACCTTTCCAGACGTTCATCCGTCACGTTCCCAGTCCGTTGAAATTTTTCAAACAGATCCTTTATTGTATCGCTTTTCGGTCCTTTGGTTACATTAAATTTCCGTTGAAAACTTCGTCTTGTTGCAACAACACTGTGTTCTAGGCGGTGGAATTCCAACACCAGAAAAATCCTCTGTTCTAAGGAATAAACCATGTTGTCTACAGCACAATTGCACGTTGTGAACAGCACACGCTTACAGCAGAAAGACGACGTACAGAATGGCGCACCCACAGACTGCGTTGTCTTCTATATCTTTCACATCACTTGCAGCGCCATCTGTTGTTGAAAATTGTAACTACTGTAATTTCGAAAGTTTGTCCGCCTGAAAATGTACTGTTGTCCCAAGCATATTGCAACAAACGGTGTATTTCTATCGCTGCTCGTTTAGTTTTTATTGCCGTTTCAAATATACCGGTCATTTTTGAAACACCCTGTACGTTCCCGTATAGACTACGGATGCACGGTCTAGCACACTGATGCTAACAAGTACCTAGCACTACTGGATAAGTTGCAGTACAGAATCTTATGCATCTGCCTCGGAGCTATGCATTCTTCTCCCACCAGCGCCCTTCTCCTGGAAGCATCAGAAATGCCTCTACATTTTCGCAGAACAATGATGTGTGATCGTTATATCTTAAAGCGGATGGCAGATACTAAACATCCACTGATAAAGAAGTGCAAAACGCTCGCTCAAATCGGGAATAACAGAAATGACAGGAAACAGCAGTTTTATATCTACAAGCGGTACGAAGACTGGAAATACCTCCAAAAGAAAGTATATCGATGTGAGGTTCTTCCAATGTTCCTATATGACTATCACAGCTCTTATCACGATATTCCTGTAACATACGTCGACTATTCCAGCAAAGGAAAAGGATATGGGCAGTTTTCACCTACATCGTACCTAGCAGAAAAGTGGGCGGGATATCTTAAACTATATACTTAATCATAGCTAACACTTGGTTCAAGAATTATAAAAGAAGGTTGCATACATGGAAGAAGCCTGGAGATACTGACAGGTTTCAGATAGATTATGTAATCGTAAGACAGAGATTTAGGAACCAGGTTTTAAATTGTAAGACATTTCCAGGGGCAGATGAGGACTCTGACCACAATCTATTAGTTATGAACTGAAGAAACTGCAAAAAGGTGAGAATTTAAGGAAATGGGACCTGGATAAACTGAATAAATCAGAGGTTGTACAGAGTTTCAGGGAGAGCATAAGCGAACAATTGACAGGAATGGGGAAAAGAAATACAGTAGAAGAAGAATGGGTAGCTTTGAGGGATGAAATAGTGAAGGCAGCTGAGGATCAAGTAGGTAAAAAGACGAGGGCTAGTAGAAATCCTTGGGTAACAGAAGAGATATTGAATTTAATTGATGAAAGGAGAAAAAATGAAAATGCAGTAAATGAATCAGGCAAAAAGGAATACAAATGACTCAAAAATGAGATTGACAGGAAGTGCAAAATGGCTAAACAGGGATGGCTAGAGGACAAATGTAAGATGTAGAGACTTATCTCACTAGGGGTAAGGTAGATACTGCCTACAGGAAAATTAAAGAGACCTATGGAGAAAAGAGAACCACTTGTATGAATATCAAGAGCTCAAATGGAAACACAGTTTTAAGCAAAGAAGGGAAAGCAGAATGGTGGAAGGAGTATATAGAGGGTCTATACAAGGGCGATGTTCTTGAGGACAATATTATGGAAAGGGAAGAGGATGTAGATGAAGACGAAATGGGAGATACGATACTGCGTGAAGAGTTTGATAGAGCACTGAAAGACCCAAGTCGAAACAAGGCTACGGGAGTAGACAACATTCCATTAGAACTACTGACGGCCTTGGGAGAACCAGGCCTAACAAAGCTCAACCATCTAGTGAGCAAGTTGTATGAGACAGGCGAAATACCCTCAGACTTCAAGAAGAATATAATAATTCTAATCCCAACCATCAGTTTAATAAGCCACGGTTGCAAAATACTAACACGAATTCTTTAGAGACGAATGGAAAAACTGGTAGAAGCCGACCTCGGGGAAGATCAGTTTGGATTCCGTAGAAATGTTGGCACACGTGAGGCAATACTGACCCTACGACTTATCTTAGAAAATAGATTAAGGAAAGGCAAACCTACGTTTCTAGCATTTGTAGACTTAGAGAAAGCTTTTGACAATGTTGACTGGAATACTCTCTTTCAAATTCTGAAGGTTGCAGGGGTAAAATACAGGGAGCGAAAGTCTATTTACAATTTGTACAGAAACTATATGGCAGTTATAAGAGTCGAGGGGCATGAAAGGCAGGCAATGGTTGGGAATGGAGTGAGACAGGTTTGTAGCCTATCCTCGATGTTATTCGATCAGTATACTGAGCAAGCAGTAAAGGAAACAAAAGAAAAAATTCGGAGGAGGACTTAAAATCCATGGAGAAGAAATAAAAACTTTGAGGTTCACCGATGACATTGTAATTCTGTCAGAGACAGCATAGGACTTGGAAGAGCAGTTGAACGGAATGGACAGTGTCTTGAAAGGAGGATATAAGATGAACAACAAAAGCAAAACGAGGATAATGGAATGTAGTCTAATTAAGTCGGGTGATGCTGAGGGAATTAGATTAGGAAATGAGACACTTAAAGCCGTAAAGGAGTTTTGCTATTTGGGGAGTAAAATAACTGATGATGGTCGAAGTAGAGAGGATATAAAATGTAGACTGGCAATGGCAAGTAAAGCGTTTCTGAAGAAGAGAAATTTGTTAACATCGAGCATAGATTTAAGTGTCAGGAAGTCGTTTCTGAAAGTATTTGTATGGAGTGTAGCTATGTATGGATGTGAAACATGGACGATAAATAGTTTGGACAAGAAGAGAATAGAAGTTTTCGAAATGTGGTGCTACAGAAGAATGCTGAAGATTAGATGAGTATATCACATAATTTATGAGAAGGTATTGAATAGAATTGGGGAGAAGAGGAGTTTGTGGCACAACGTGATTAGAAGAAGGGATCGGTTGGTAGGACATCTTCTGGGACATCAAGGGACCACCAATTTAGTATTGGAGAGCAGCGTGGAGGGTAAAAATCGTAGAGGGAGACCAAGATATGAATACACTAAGCAGATTCAGAAGGATGTAGGCTGCAGTAGGTACTGGGAGATGAAGAAGCTTGCACAGGATCGAGTAGCATGGAGAGCTGCATCAAACCAGTCTCAGGACTGAAGACCACAACAACAACATACAGATGGCTCAAAAATGGGGACGGAAAATCATACCGGATGTGATTTCTTCTGTCCAGAATCTGTAGAAGAAAGGAAGTTTCTACTACCAGGTGATGCTTCCATACTTCTTGCTGAAACTTTCGATATGATAGAGGCAATGAAATATGCAAGATCTCTCAAAATCCCCAAGGCTGTAATAATCACTGACTCTCAAAGCGTTCTGAAATCCATTAGTTACAGGAATTGGGACAAAAGAACTAGTAAATAGTAAATACACCCTCGACGCACTGGGTCAATACCACAAAGTTAAGAAGACTGACCTAATTATAGAATTTGTATGGGTCAAATCACATTCCGGCATTCTACATAATGACAAAGCAGATCAACTAGCGAGAGATGCGATTAACAGTGGAAGACATATGGAGATTAAACTCCCATACACAGAATACCTCTTAAAAGTAACACAACAAGTGATTCTCTTATGGCAGGAAGAATGGAATGAAAGCCAACAAACAAGAGGTAAAAGCTGTGCACGCATACAGACATTCATACCAAGACAGCCATGGTTTGCGAACTTCAAACATTTAAGGAAAATTATAAGGTCCATTGTGAGAATGCGTCTCAGTCATGGACCTTTTCCTGCCCACTTACATAGAATCGGAGACACCCTACTGTTAATGTGAAGAGGAAACAATTGGTGACGTAAATTACATCTTGTTTCGGTGTAGACGCTATGAGAAAGGCAGAGTCGACTTTTTAAAGGAGCTCTTAAGACTTGGTCACTGCCAGCCGCTTTGCACGATCCCAATTCTCGGAGACACAACCAGGAGTGCATATGATGCCATATCCCGGTTTCTAGAGAAAGAAGACATAAAAATCTAAAATGGATTGAAATTAACTAAAGAACTTAATTAACAAATAAATTTTTTGCGGTCAACTGTGTTTTGTAATCTGATTACAATAATTTTGATCTGAAAACAAATGAATGTGTGCCCTAAACAGTATGTATGACGAAGGAAAAAAATGTTACCTTGTTATGTGTGTCAGTACATTTATTTGTAATGGCTAAAAAACTTGTATGCTAGAAGCCAATAAAAAAAGAAAAAGATAATGTTAAGCTGTGTTAGAGTGAGGAAGCAATGGTAATGTTAAGTTTCAAATCTAAAGTTTGAATTTATCAATGTGTTTGATGAACATGATGATATCAAGATTGTAATGGGAACTGATTTGTGAAAGACGAAGTTTAATGGAGTTAAGTGTATACCAGAATTGAATGTCAGAGGTAAATATTATAATGATGTTACCTTTTTTACATTATTGTTGCACCATTGGACTAACTTGGTTGTTGTGCTGGGAGTTCCTAGAATTTAAGGATAGGAAAGTGTGTTGTTTAGATGTTATGACGGTCATTAAATTTAAAATCGCCTTGAGCAGTTTTTCACAGTATGCAAAAGAAAACTTAGTGTTGTCATTTATGCCCATATTTAATTTTTCACTTACCTTTCTCTTATAATTTTTAATTGATCATGGTTTTCCAAAAGTATACTTCGATTTGCAACTAACAGAGAACTCACTACACCTCACGAGTGTCTCTGTGTCGATATAGCAATTTGCAGCTTTAGCATAGCGGCACGCAAGACAGAGCAGTACAGCAACGCGTTATCCAGATTTGTGCAGGATAGTCGTAAGGACTAAATATTTTGATGCTTTTTTTTTCAGTCGGGGCCGTCTTTTATCATTGAGAGACAGTTAGATTTTCTGTGTTGTGTATAACTTTTCGTTCTGGGATCTGGGATCAGTTTTGCAAAATTAAATACGTAGGTTATATGTCAAAGTTCATTATTCAGGTAGTTTATTCTGTTCAAAATACTTGCAGTCAGATTGTTAACGTATACAGTATGAAAGACTTCCCATTACATTACGACAATTAATTATGTTACAGTGCAGCTTTGCCTTCGCATTACAACAGTACAAGTTTCATTACGACAGTTAGTTTATTACTACAGCTCAGATCTTACTATCAGGAACATAACTTCCACTCATGTTATTATTTAAAGATAACTTTCACTTGGTGATGTCCATGCGTAGTACGGGTTACATAGAAATTTTTTAAGAAACAGTCAGAAATTGTGTACTACTCTGTCTTACTTAGTTATTATTGTACTTTAGAGCAACGCATGTTTTGCTACTAGTGTGTTTTTCCGTTCAGCTTTGACATTATTGTTCTCGATGTTGTCTTTTACATTTGTGATTTGTTTTTATATTTCTGTTATCATGCCGCGCAGTGAGTTTGTCAGTAAAACCACACACTACGATGACTTCGCAAAAATCGGATTTGTAAAATGCAACCGACAGCAACAATACCTTAGCTGATCATTCTATTGCTACTAATATTAACCATATTTATGACGTATAAATGCAAGGCGCTGTGTATTTGCACACGATTAGTCAATGAACGAACATTCTAGACACACTTGATTCTGACGTAACTCAACATTCCGATAATAATATTTGTCGTAATACTGATCTTTTATTTTCTGAGAGTAGGAATAGCACTCAGATAAATATGGAAGATTCGCGACCTTTGCCAAAATCCGAGACCCAGCTTTTACGGAATTTTTCCGACAAAATCGTTACGCAACAGCTTCATTTGGCTCCACCAATACGAATTTATCGCAGCAAGCTCAGTTCCATCGTTTGTTTCAGTTCTTCGATGAAATACAAAAACAGAGTAATAAACGTTTTGATGAACAATCCACTCGTTTTGACGAACTTAAATACAGTAACGAGTCCCTTACAAAGCAATTTCAAGAACTTAATGATAAACGTTCTAAAAATCGTGAATCTCTTGCAGAACGTTTTGATGCACGCTACTCATTTGGAAGAGCTTAATCACAAATTCGAAGAGCATAAATCTTTAGATGCGCTCCGTGACAATCAGAAAGCACTCTGACGAATTAAAAGAGAGCCACAAAACTTTAACAGACCATATAAACAATGTTTCAGCAGAAGTTGCCAATGTCACATATCGTTTAAGCGAACTAACTACAGCCCATGACAATCTTAATCAACGTGTGTCAGAGAAGTAGCCGTTGATGAACAACTTAATACCATTTCTGAAACTCAGAGGCAAGACAAATCCCTACTTTTTGCTAAAATTGGGAAGTCGGTACCCAGTGAAATTGTTGTTACTCTGCAAAAGAAAACGCATAGTCATGCTGTACAGTTACAGTCACTTAAAGATGATACTGCCAAAGTTCACGACCAATACGACAGTCTGAAAGCTGATTATGATGAACTTGCCGACACAGTATCACAATTCAAATTGAATCATGACAATCACTCTGAAGGCAAACAACAGGTACACTTCACTGACACCGAAGAATTTCAGTCACTTAGAAACTTTCGACAGAGACAGACGCAAATTAATGGTCAAATCAAACAGGAACTTAATAAACTTAATTCTCGCTTGTCTGACAATATGAACGATTACAAACACAACGGTGGTCATTCTGGTACATTTTTCAGTCACAATAAGGGTAATTATTTTGGGAATGAAAGACTAAACAGAAATTTTGACATCAACCAGAATTTTAATGGTAATCAGTAACGACATTTTAGCGGAACCAAAGTCTTCCTAATAACTACCATCAGAAGAATCGCAATTTTCAATAGTCTAGTCAGCGATATCTTAATTCCGGACAACACATAAATCAGCCTCTGCCG
The DNA here is from genome assembly GCF_023898315.1 of Schistocerca nitens. NCBI lineage: Eukaryota > Metazoa > Arthropoda > Insecta > Orthoptera > Acrididae > Schistocerca > Schistocerca nitens. The sequence goes on along the minus strand of NC_064618.1, from coordinate 789,805,686 downwards.
CATCAGCTGTCACAGCAGCAATCATTTTCGCAAAATGATGCCGGCAATAATTTTGTAAACAGGAACAATTTCCGTTACAGACAACAGCCGTCCAGCAAAACTTTTATGGCAATGACCAACATTTTCAAAGTTACAACGGGAGTAAGCAGGGAAACAGAAATTTTAGTCATAATTACAGGAAGAAACAGTCTTACAGGAAGAAACAGTCTTTATGCTTAAATGAAGCAGATTCACATTTTCATCCACGACAAGATAATCAGAATCACTGAGAACCTCAGCATACTGTTCAAAGCATTGAAGACGCATCTGCCAACGCATAGAACAGTACAGGCGCTACGCAACAACGCCTAACGGACAGGCGTCAGATGATGCCGACGCCGCACCAACACAGGGTACATCACATCCCGCACACACTTTAAAGCATATGATCCCCTTAGACGACATCAGGGGTTTACTGTTTCGTGAAACTGAACAGCCTCTGAAACATTTTTATCGTCCTGTTATTACCATTCAAGTTGGCAAACACGTAATACACCACCGGCCATTAAAATTGCTACACCACGAAGATGACGCGCAGCAGACGCGAAATTTAACCGACAGGAAGAAGATGCTGTGATATGCAATTGATTAGCTTTTCAGAGCATTCACACAAGATTGGCGCCGGTGGAGACACCTACAACGTGCTGACATGAGCAAAGTTTCCAACCGATTTCTCATACACAAACAGCAGTTGACCGGCGTTGCCTGGTGAAACGCTGTTGTGATGCCTCGTGTAAGGAGGAGAAATGCGTACCATCACGTTTCCGACTTTGATAAAGGTCGGATTGTAGCCTATCGCGATTGCGGTTTATCGTATCGCGACATTTCTACTCGCGTTGGTCGAGATCCAATGACTGTTAGCGGAATATGGAATCGGTGGGTTCAGGAGGGTAATACGGAACGCCGTGCTGGATCCAACGGCCTCGTATCAATAGCAGTCGAGGTAACAGGCATCTTATCCGCATGGCTGTAACGGATCGTGCAGCCACGTCTCGAGTCAACAGATGGGGACGTTTGCAAGACAACAACCATCTGCACGAACAGTTCGACGACGTTTGCAGCAGCTTGGACTATCAGCTCGGAGACCATGGCTGCGGTTACCCTTCACGCTGCATCACAACCAGGAGCACCTGCGATGATATACTCAATGACGAACCTGGGTGCACGAATGGCAAAACGTCATTTTTTCGGATGAATCCAGGTTCTGTTTACAGCAAAATGATGGTCGCATCCGTGTTCGGCGACATCGCGGTGAACGCTCATTGGAAGCGTGTATTCGTCATCGCCATACTAGCGTATGACCCGGCGTGATGGTATGGGGTGCCATTGGTTACACGTCTCGGTCGCTCCTTTCGCACATTGACGGCACTTTGAACAGTGGACGTTACATTTCAGATGTGTTACGACCCGTGGCTCTACCCTTCATTCGATCCCTACGAAACCCTACATTTCAGCAGGATAATGCACGACCACATGTTGCAGGTCCTATACGGGCCTTTCTGGATACAGAAAATGTTCGACTGCTGCCCTGGTCAGCACATTCTCCAGATCTCTCACCAACTGAAAACGTCTGGTCAATGGTGGCCGAGCAACTGGCTCTTCACAATACGCCAGTCACTACTCTTGATGAACTGTGGTATCGTGTTGAAGCTGCATGGGCAGCTGTACCTGTACACGCCATCCAAGCTCTGTTTGACTCAATGCTCAGGCGTATCAAGGCCGTTATTACGGCCAGAGGTGGTTGTTCTGGGAACTGATTTCTCAGGATCTATGCACCCAAATTGCGCGAAAATGAAATTACATGTCAGTTCTAGTATAATATATTTGTCAATGAATACCCGTTTATCATCTGCATTTCTACTTGGTGTAGCAATTTTAAGGCCAGGAGTGTAAAAGCCGTTCTGGGTTCTGGTTCTCCCGTTACTGCCATCTGTGTCGCAGCATTCAACCGCTGCAGTTCTGATGATTCTTGTCTGATGTTACCTCTCAATAAAGTCAAAATAAATGGCACCGTACCTGGTGAAAGCGCTGAAGTGAAATCTCAAACTCATTTACAATTTTCTACCCAAGGTCACACATTTATTGCCAACTTTCATATCGTTCCATTATTACCAACTGAAGTCATTCTAGGCGTCGATTTCTTAAACAGACATGAAGCAGTGCTGCATTTTAACAACTCTTGTATTACGTTACAAAACAACGACAGTATGATACCCTAAAATTTTGATCAGAGCCTCTTTAGCGGCGAGGAACAAGACATTAAGCGGCTGCCTTTTCTTTCTTCAAACAGAAATATCGACCGGTACATCATATTACAAATGTTAAAGAATTTCACGAGTGGGACACACTCCCACTGTTTCGCGGTAGTATGACTACAGCTTTTAATTGATCGTAATTTTCCAAAAGTATACTTCGATTTGCAACTAACAGAGAACTCATTGCACCTCACGAGAGTCTCTGTGCAGTTGTAGTAATGAGCAGCTTTAGCATTGCGGCGCGCAAGATAGAGCAGTACTGCAACGTGTTATCCAGATTTGCGCAGAATAGAGGTAAGGACTAAATATTTTGATGTGGTTTTTTATTCTGTCAAGGCTAACTTATGTCATTCAGAGACAGTTAGATTTTCTGTGTTGTGTATCACTTTTAGTTCTGGGATCTGTGATCAGTTTTGCAAAATTATTTATCGTAGGTTTTATGTCAAAGTTCATTATTAATGTGTTAAATAATGTGTCTTTATAGAGTTTAGTGTTTTCATTCAAAATTTGGTTGCCTTCTGCTATTACCTTCTGTATGTGGAAGTTCTCTTCTGTTATCAGTTTGTAGTATAGACTATGGCTGGATTTCAGTATTTTTAAATCTGTTGCTACTGTAGTTGGATGGTGGTTATGGGCTATTAGCTTGTCAGCAAATGTGTCATGGGTGCTGTTAGTTTTTAGGGCTCTAAGGCGTTCTGACTTGTTGTTGTGGTCTTCGGTCCAGAGACTGGTTTATTGCAGATCTCCATGCTACTCTATCCTGTGCAAGCTTCTTCATCTCCCAGTACTTACTGCAACCTACATCCTTCTGAATCTGTTTAGTGTATTGATCTCTTGGTCTTCCTCTACGATTTTTACCCTCCACGCTGCCCTCCAGTACTAAATTGGTGATCCCTGATGCCTCAGAATATGCCCTACCAACCGATCTCTTCTTCTAGTCAAGATGCGCCAGAAATTTCTCTTCTCTCCAATTCTATTCAATACCTCCTCATTAGTTATGTGATTTACCCATCTAATCTTCAGCATTCTTCTGTAGCACCACATTTCGAAAACTTCAATTGTCTCTTCTTGTCTAAACCATTTATCGTCCATGTTTCACTTCCATACATGGCTACACCCCATACAAATACTTTCAGAAACGACTTCCTGACACTTAAATCTATACTCGATGTTAACAAATTTCTCTTCTTCAGAAAAGCTTTCCTTGTCATTGCCAGTCTACATTTTATATCCTCTCTACTTCGACCATTATCAGTTATTTTGCTCCCCAAATAGCAAAACTCATTTACTACTTTAAGTGTCTCATTTCCTAATCTAATTCCCTCAGCATCACCCGATTTAATTCGACTACATTCCATTATCCTCGTTTTGCTTTTGTTGTTCAACTTAAGACACTGTCCATTCCGTTCAACTGCTCTTCCAGGTCCTTTGCTGTCTCTGACAGAATTACAATGTCATCGGCGAACCTCAAAGTTTTTATTTCTTCTCCATGGATTTTAAGCCCTCGTCCGAATTTTTTCTTTTGTTTCCTTTATATGCTTGCTCAATATACAGATTGAATATCATCGGGGAGATGCTACAGCCCTGTCTCACTCCCTTCCCAACCACTGCTTCCCTTTCATGCCCCTCGACTCTTATAACTGCCGTCTGGTTTCTATACATATTGTAAATAGCCTTTCGCTCCCCATTATTTTACCCCTGCCACCTTCAGAATTTGAAAGAGAGAATTCCAGTCAACATTGTCAAAAGCTTTCTCTAAGTCTACAAATGTGAGAAGCGTAAGTATGCCTTTCCTTAATCTATGTTCTAAGATAAGCCGTAGGGTCAGTATTGCCTCACGTATTACAACATTTCTACGGAATCCAAACTGATCTTCCCCGAGGTCGGCTTCTACCAGTTTTTTCATTCGTCTGTAAAGAATTCGTGTTAGTATTTTGCAGCCGTGGCTTGTTAAACTGATAGTTCGGTAATTTTTACATCTGTCAACACATGCTTTCTTTGGGTCTGGAATTATTATATTCTTCTTTACGACTGAGGTTATTTCGCCTGTCTCATACATCCTGACTATCTTGTTTTTAATTTCCTGCATGTTTGTCCTATGTATGACAAGTGTTGCATGTGAGTTCATATATTCCTGATCTATTGAATTTATCTGTGGATCTCTCCTGTGTTCTGAGTGTTTTCTGTGTTGTGTTGTCTGTCCTGCGTCCTTTCGAATTCCGTGTTTTATCTGTATATTCCTTTTCATTCATAATCATAGTGATGTTCCCTCTATCTGCCCTTGTTAGTACGGCATTGTTTTGTTTTAGTTTTTGTTTAGTTTTTTGGCTGTGGTTTCCTGTGGTGTTTTTTCGTTAGAGATTATGATGTTTTTGTGTGTTCTGATTACATGTGTTATTTCTGCAGCAACTGATTCTCTTGTTAAGATGCATGAAAGTTTGATTTACCCAGTCTTTCTTGTTCTTTTATAACGGGCTCAGATTCTGTTACGATATCTTATATCGTTTGATGTAATATGTGTGCGTTAATGTTGTGTTTTGGTCCTTTCTCCAGCAGGCTTTTTTCTTGTTGGGTTAGATTCCTGTCAGTTTGGTTGATGATTCTGTCATGGAATTACGATTTTGATTATGGGGACTGTTTGTAGAAGAGGCAACAAATTGAAGAATCAGAGACTTCAAATAGGATACAGGACAGACAACACAACACAGAAAAAAACTGAACACAGGAGACAGACACAGATAAATTCAACAGATCAGGAAAATATGAAGTCACATGTAACACTTGTCAGTCAGTACACATCGGACAAATATGCAGGAACTTTAAAACAAGATACTCAGAACGCCTCAGAGCCCTAAAAACTAACAGCATCCATATGGCACATTTTATGACCACCTAATAGCCCATAACCATCATCCAACCACAATAGCAGATTTAAAATACAGAGTTAAAAATACTGAAATCCAGCCACAGTATATACCACAAACTGACAATAGAAGAGAACTTCCTCCCATAACCCATAACCGTCATCCAACTACAATAGCAGATTTAAAATACAGATTTAAAAATACTGAAATCCAGCCACAGTATATACCACAAACTGACAATAGAAGAGAACTTCCTCATAGAAGGCATTAGCAGCAGGAAACCAAGTTTTGACTGAAAACACTTCACTCCGTAAAGGCACATTAGTTACCACCTTAAAGGAACTTTTCAAAAAAGATAAGACAAACAGTTAAAGGAGCTTACACACACACACACACACACACACACGCGCGCGCGCGCGCGCGCGCGCGCGCGCGTACACACAGAAAGAGAGAGAAATGATAAACAAAATTCAAATTCGTTGCCAGACTCTCTCGGGAACAAAGGAACGCCGACGGGATTAGCAAACAATCCAAAATAGTGCCCGCCGTGTTTTGCGAAGCAGATAGACGTTTATAAAGAAATAAACTACACAGAGTACATTAATATGTGTGTGCGGTGTCCTCAGAAAGCAAAAGAAGAAGGATCAGTGGCAACAATACGTGAGAAGTAACAAATATATACGCAAAGCATTTTGACACGCTAACATTACAGTTTTAAAAATCAAGGGATATGCTAACCCGCCGATGAAATTCACATTTACGTCATTTGGTTTTCAGATGACAAGCTATGAGTGCAGGTCACAGTACAGTAGGTCCTGCAAAACTATATAATGTAAAATAACGGTAAGAAGCAAAACGAACAAAAACTTTCTTTAGGCCTCACTTTGTTAAATCAATTACAACCTAAAATATGTTCACGTTTTACACTTTTCAATAAACAAAAACCCACTGACGATGGCAGACAGGTGCTGAAACATGTTTGGATAAAAGGAAAAAAAAGTGTGTTTATAAAAAGGCGGAGCCCGTGTCCTACAAAATCTAAATATTTTGAACTAAAAAAAATATTTAAAGTAACTTACACATCAAGTTTACTTCATTAGCTTAGTATTAATTGTTACTTTGAAGCTAAATAACAATACAAACATTTGTAACGATATCAAAGCATGTATTATGCAATTAGTGCTGTCTAATAGTGTAATGTATCTGCCAAGTGCTTCAGAAAAAATTCAAGAGCAACAACTTCAATAAAAAACCAAACTACAAATTTTATAACTAGTTGGAGGGAGATTACAATGGTGAATTTCTAAGAATCTGGCAGGTGGTATAAGACGTTTGACATCCTTAAAAGAGTAGAAATTAAGCATAGAGACACAGTAGCTAGCTGCCACATCTACAAAAAACAACAACCTCCAACCTCCCGAATGCAAGGGCACTATTTAAAACAGAGCTACCTCATTCGATTTACTCCTAGTGTACAATCCTGTTTTATAAATTAGTTATTAAATAACGATGAAAGGCTGATGCTATACTGATAATTGACAGTGAAAGCAAGTGTATCTAAAGATATTGGTACGTAAATTTGAGTTTGCCCTACTGCTTTTAAATCGCTGGGGCATTACGTACTTTTGATATAGATTTATTAAATTTTAGGACCATTTTTGATTGTTATGTAGGACTATAATTTGGTTTAGGCACTATAACTTCATGCAAGCTTCTAGATGAAGGATTGTGTTTGGGAAAAAGGCGAAATTGCTTTCAAAGCCATCGCGGCGCTAAGCCGATATGGAAAAGTTCGCAGTCATAAAGTCGAGACGTAGGCACAATTTACGATGCTTAATGATGTGAGGCAAGTCCGAATATATCTCAAACAACACGTCCCATCATATCTTTCTGTTGGCGGTTGCGGAGCAATGGTGATTTATGACGGACAACCTTGAACATGTTCCAGTTGTGGCAAAGAAGGCAACATCCGTAATGAATGCATGCAGCGCCGCATCACACAACTTCAGCATAATGTTACGAACACCAACCAAACCACAACTGCCCTTCCAATCACCTATGTGGCGACAATGGACATCTTGCCCTCACAAGATGCAATTCGTGAGCGTCTCTCAGGACCGATACACCCGAAGGCATCACAGAACCTTGCTAACGGCAGCACCGCCAGCAAACATGATTTACAACTGGACACACCCGCGCTGTAAGTTCTCAGGATACCCCAAGAGTCTAATGGAGATTGAAGACCGCATCATAGCAGCCGCGGCTTTTGCATCGGAACGACGCGAATCACTTTCTTCCTTAGACGCTGATACACATTGCTGTAAGCAAAAGTCGCCTCAACACCGAAAGAAACGCCGAAGACATCAGAAATGGCCACTGAGCCACCTCTGCACGACGAAGAGGTGACGCATATATCTGACGGCGTACACGGTAAGTCTTTTCCAATGGCATGGAGACGCGTCCTCCACAAGATGGTGAGGTGTACAACAGAGCTTGTGAGCAAGAACCACGCCCAGAACCATGGAACATAGCACCCCCATCATCGCCGAAGCGATTGAGCCGACTCGGCCAGCACTGCCACCTCTCACAAATGTTGAAACTGGCGGACCGTTTTCATAAGCAGATGATGGGGATTTACCACCTTCACCTCATGTGGAAATGAGATCTGTTCCTCCGTTTGAGCAACACTACATAGGGGGATGTTCCTACGACGACTCCTGCGACCACTGTAGGCTTCCGAAACCCTCCACGTCAAGCTATGAGCATATCGACAGCAAGAATCCCCCACCAGACATACCGAATAGCTACCATCAACACCCATAATATCAGCTCCCACGTTAAACTGCTCCACGACACGCTAAGGGCAGGCTACATCAACGTCGCCCTACTACAAGATCTGAGGACAGTAACTTGGTCTGCGTCTCATGGATAGGAGACGTACGCTGCCCCGACGGATACGGAACAAACAGGCATAGCCAGCCTCCTCCGAGAAGGGACTGCAGTTTTTGATGTCGCATATCTCCCAATAGCCCTAACAGTTGAGGGAATCAGAATCACAAATCTCTAGGCCCTATCGGGCATAGATAAACGGAGGAATCGTTCCTACTTCTACGCAGAAGATATCACGTCTTTATTTCTCAGCAGATACGATCACATCATCATGGCCGGACATTTCAACTGTATTCTTGAGCGTACTTTGCTTCCTCGTCCGCCACCTTCATGTCGTCGACACTTGGAGAGTGGTACACAGTGACCACCCAGGTCTTATACACATCAAGAGCCTCTCGATAGAATATACATTTCTGACGCTATAAAACCTGTTCTTCTCGAAGCAGATCGTTGGCCGTATGCCTTTTTGCATCATGACATCTACATCTCTACCATCAACCTCCGTAAACAATTTACATGATGCAATGCAGGACCTTGGAAACTCAACTTCACGCTTTTGCGTGACCCCGAATGTCGACAACAGGTCACCGACACATGGCACGCTTGTGTTAAACGCATCATGTGTTATGAGACCACACTGCAATGGTTGATACTGTGCGCCAAGCCGGACATCTGACGCACCTGGACACAATATGGCAGAGACAAAGCCAGGTGGAATCATCACACAACAGATTTCTGCTATAGCACTCTATGTGAGCTCATGGACCATCGACCATCACCAGACCATCAAAAAGAAGCTCAACGCATCAAGGTGTCGTCTGGAAGGAATCATTATCTGAGTATGCAGCCAAGAGAGGATTAAAGGTGAAGAACTTCCTATGCATTTTTTTCTTTTTTTTTTGGATCATCAGTCTAATGAGTGGTTTGATGCAGCCCACCACCACGAATTCCTTTCCTGTGCCTCCCTCTTCAACTCAAATTAGCACTTGCAACCTATGTCATCCACTATTTGCCCTCTACAGCTCCCTGTACAGTACCATGGAAGTCATTCCCTCGTACCTTAACAGATGTCCTATATCATCTACTTATCAGTGATTTCCTCTCCGATTCTGCGCAGAACTCCTCATTCCTTACCTTATCAGTACACCTAATTTCCAACATTCGTCTGTAGCACTACATCTCAAATGCTTCGATTCTCTTCTGTTCCATTTTTCCCATACAATACTGTACTCCAGACGTACATTGTCAGAAATTTCTTCCTCACATTAAGGCCTATGTTTGATACTAGTAGACTTCTTTTGGCCAGGAATGCCCTTTATGTCAGTGTTAGTCTGTTTTTTATGTCCTCCTTGCTCCGTCCGTCGCTGGTTATTTTACTGCCTAGATAAAATGTGTCAAATGACTCTGAGCACTATGGGACGTAACATCTGAGGTCATCAGTCCCCTAGAACTTAGAACTACTTAAGCCTAACTAACCTAAGGACATCACACACATCCATGCCCGAGGCAGGATTCGAACCTGCGACCGTAGCGGTGGCGCGGTTCCAGACTGAAGCGCTTAGAACCGCTGGGCCATTTCCGCCGGCACTGCCTAGGTAGCAGAAATCGTTAACTTAATTTACTTCGAGACCATCAATACTGATGTTAAGTTTCTCTCTGTTTTCAGTTTTTCCACTTCTCATTACTTTCGTCTTTTTCTGTTTAGTCTCAATCCATATTCTGTACTCATTAGATTGTTCATTCCATTCAACAAATCATGTAATTCTTCTTCACTTTCACTCAGGATAGTAATGTCGTCAGCAAACCGTATCATTGACATCCTTTCACCTTGAATTTTAATTCCACTCCTGAAGTTTTCTTTTATTTCCATCATTGCTTCTTCAATGTACAGGGGTGAAAGACTACATCCCTGTCTTACATCCTTCTTAATCCGAGCACTTCGTTGTTGGTCGTCCACCCTTATTATTCCCTCTTGGCTCTTGTACACATTGAATATTACCCGTCTCTCCCTATAGCTTACCCCTATTTTTCTCAGAATTTCGTAAATCTTGCACCATTTTACATTGTCGAACGCTTTTTTCAGGTCGGCAGATCCTACGAACGTGTCCTGATTTTTCTTTAGCCTTGCTTCCGTTATCAACCGCAACGTCAGAATTGCCTCCGATGATATAGATGCGGAACAGTTCAAAGAAAATTTGAGTCTCGTAACAAATAAATACCCCACTCATACGGTTATAGCTGGTGGGGACTTCAACCTTCCCTCGATATGTTGGCAAAAATACTTATTCAAAACCGGTGGTAGGCAGAAAACATCTTCCGAGATTGTCCTAAATGCTTTCTCCGAAAATTATTTCGAGCAGTTAGTCCACGAACCCACGCGAATTGTAAATGGTTGCGAAAACACACTTGACCTCTTAGCCACAAACAATCCAGAGCTGATAGAGAGCATCATGACTGATACAGGGATTAGTGATCACAAGGTCGTTGTAGCTAGGCTCAATACCGTTTCTTCCAAATCCACCAGAAACAAACGCAAAATAATTTTATTTAAAAAAGCGGATAAAGTGTCACTAGAAGCCTTCCTAAGAGACAATCTCCATTCCTTCCGAACTGACTATGCAAATGTAGACGAGATGTGGATCAAATTCAAAGATATAGTAGCAACAGCAATTGAGAGATTCATACCTCATAAATTGGTAAGAGATGGAACTGATCCCCCGTGGTACACAAAACAGGTTCGAACTCTGTTGCAGAGGCAACGGAAAAAGCATGCGAAGTTCAGAAGAACGCGAAATCCCGAAGATTGGCTAAAATTTACAGACGCGCGAAATTTGGCACGGACTTCAATGCGAGATGCCTTTAATAGGTTCCACAATGAAACATTGTCTCGAAATTTGGTAGAAAATCCGAAGAAATTCTGGTCGTATGTAAAGTACACAAGCCGCAAGACGCAGTCAATACCTTCGCTGCGCAGTGCCGATGGTACTGTTACCGACGACTGTGCCGCTAAAGCGGAGTTATTGAACGCAGTTTTCCGGAATTCCTTCACCAGGGAAGATGAATGGAATATTCCAGAATTTGAAACACGAACAGCTGCTAGCATGAGTTTCTTAGAAGTAGATACCTTAGGGGTTGCGAAGCAACTCAAATAGCTTGATACGGGCAAGTCTTTAGGTCCAGATTGTATACCGATTAGGTTCCTTTCAGATTACGCTGATACAATAGCTCCCTACTTAGCACTCATATACAACCGCTCGCTCACCGATAGATCTGAACCTACAGATTGGAAAATTGCGCAGGTCGCACCAGTGCTTAAGAAGGGTAGTAGGAGTAATCCATCTAACTACAGACCTATATCATTGACATCGGTTTGCGGCAGGGTTTTGGAGCATATACTGTGTTCAAACATTATGAATCACCTCAAAGGGAACGATCTATTGATACGTAATCAGCATGGTTTCAGAAAACATCGTTCTTTATTCGCACGAAGTAATGGCCGCTATCGACAGGGGATCTCAAGTTAATTCCGTATTTCTAGATTTCCGGAAAGCTTTTGACACCGTTCCTCACAAGCGACTTCTAATCAAGCTGCGGGCCTATGGGGTATCGTCTCAGTTGTGCGACTGGATTCGTGATTTCCTGTCAGGAAGGTCGCAGTTCGTAATAATAGACGGCAAATCGTCGAGTAAAACTGAAGTGATATCAGGTGTTCCCCAGGGAAGCGTCCTGGGACCTCTGCTGTTCCTGATCTATATAAATGACCTGGGTGACAATCTGAGCAGTTCTCTTAGGTTGTTCGCAGATATTGCTGTAATTTACCGTCTAGTAAGGTCATCCGAAGACCAGTATCAGTAGCAAACCGATTTAGAAAAGATTTCTGTATGGTGTGGCAGGTGGCAGTTGACGCTAAATAAGGAAAAGTGTGAGGTGATCCACATGAGTTCCAAAAGAAATCCGTTGGAATTCGATTACTCGATAAATAGTACAGTTCTCAAGGCTGTCAATTCAACTAAGTACCTGGGTGTTAAAATTACGAACAACTTCAGTTGGAAAGACCACATAGATAATATTGTGGGGAACGCGAGCCAAAGGTTGCGTTTCATTGGCAGGACACTTAGAAGATGCAACAAGTCCACTAAAGAGACAGCTCACACTACACTCGTTCGTCCTCTGTTAGAATATTGCTGCGCGGTGTGGGATCCTTACCAGGTGGGATTGACGGAGGACATCGAAAGGGTGCAAAAAAGGGCAGCTCGTTTTGTATTGTCACCTAGTAGGGGAGAGAGTGTGGCAGATATGATACGCGAATTGGGATGGAAGTCATTACAGCAAAGACGTTTTTCGTCGCGGCGAGATCTATTTACGAAATTTCAGTCACCAACTTTCTCTTCCGAATGCGAAAATATTTTGTTGAGCCCAACCTACATAGGTAGGAATGATCATCAAAATAAAATAAGAGAAATCAGAGCTCGAACAGAAAGGTTTAGGTGTTCGTTTTTCCCGCGCGCTGTTCGGGAGTGGAATGGTAGAGAGATAGTATGATTGTGGTTCGACGAACCCTCTGCCAAGCACTTAAATATGAATTGCAGAGTAGTCATGTAGATGTAGATGTAGATGCCTTTACCTTCCATAAAGCCAAACTGATTGTCATCTAGCACATCCTCAATTTTCTTTTCTATGCTTCTGTATATTATTCTTGTCAGCAACTTGGATGCATAAGGTGTTAAGCTGATTGTGCGTTAATTCTCGCAATTGTCAGCTCTTGCAGTCTTCGGAATTGTGTGGATGATATTTTCCGAAAGTCAAATGGTGTGTGACCAGACTCATACATTCTACTCACCAAAGTGAATAGTCGTTTTGTCGCCACTTCCTCCCATGATTTTAGAAATTCTGATGGAATTTTATCCATACCTTCTGCCTTATTTGATTTTAAGTCCTCCAAAGCTATTTTAAACTGAGATTTTAATGCTGTATGCCTTATCTCTTCTAAATCGACTCCTGTTTCTACTTGTATCACATCAGACAAATCTTCCCCCTCATTGAGGCTTTCAACGTATTCTCTCCACCTATTCGCTCTCTCCTCTGCGTTTAACAGTGGAATTCCCGTTGCACTCTTGATGTTACCACCATTGCTTTTAATGTCACTGACTTTCCTTTATGCTGAGTCAGTCCTTCCGACAATCATTTCTTTTTCGATTTCATCACATTTTTCATGTAGCCATTTCGTCGTAGCTGCCCTGCACTTCCTATTTATTTCATTCCTCAGCGGCATGTATTTCTGTATTCCTGAGTTTCTCGGACATTTTTGTACTTCCTCCTTTCATCTATCAACTAAAGTATTTCTTCTGTTATCCACGATTTCTTCGCAGTTACCTTCTTTGTACCTATGTTTTCTTTCCAACTTCTCTGATTGCTCTTTTTACAGATGTCCATTCTTCTTCAACTGTAGCCCTACTGCCTACTGAGCTATTCCTTATTGCGGTATATATAACCTTAGAGAACTTCAAGCATATTTCGTCATTCCTTAATACTTCCGTATCTCACTTCTTTGCGTATTGATTCTTCCTGGCTGATGTCTTAAACTTCAGCCAACTCTTCAGCACTACTATATTGTAATCTGAGTCTACATCTGCTCCTGGGTACACCTTACAATCCAGTTTCTGATTTTGGAATCTTTGTCGACCATGGCGTAATGTAACTGAAATCTTTCCATATCGCCCGGCCTTTTCCAAGTATTCCTCCTCCTCTTGTGATTCTTGAACAGAGTATTCACTATTACTAGGCTGAAATTTATTACAGAACTCAATTAGTCTTTCTCCTCTCTCATTCCTCGTCCCAAGCCCATATTCTCCTGTAACCCTTCCTCCTACTCCGTCCCCTACAACTGCATTCCAGCCCCCATGACTATTAGGTTTTCATCTCCCATTACGTACTGCATTACCCTTTCAATATTCTCATGTACTTTCTCTATGTCTTCATCTTCAGCTTGCGACGTCGACATGTATACCTGAACTATCATTGTCGGCGTTGGTTTGCTGTCGATCATATCGTTCAAATGTTCGACACCAACAGGCCTTAATTTCAGCTTTAGACCTACGTAATGGATGACGACTGACACCACAATCTCCCATTTCTAGTGCCTCCACAATGCACTACAGACTTCTGTACCAATAAGCACCAGCCAGTGCAGAAGCTCTTGCCGAGGTTCCTCAGTATATCCACCATACACTAGATGCCACAGCAGCAACCCTCCTTACTGTGGAAACTATCATCGACGATTTCCTTGGCGCTATGACCTGGCCTGGATGGTTTATCGACCTAGTTTTACAGTACCGTCTAGGATTTGATATTGCCACGATGGCGAGACATGTACTGGGAACTTTTGTCTGGCATGGCACTTGTGCCACCAACGTCCAAGGAAGGCTTACTCATACCAATCCCGAAATCTGCAGGAGGAACACGACTTGATAGTTATCGGCTGATCACGTTTCTCAATCCCGATTTCAAGATTTTCACACGCCTTCTAGCTATGAGACTTAAACATGTATTATGGAAATTGCTTCCCATGAACAAACCTCCTTAGGCGGCGACAATAACATCGTGACTTCCCTCAGTGAATAGCGAGATGTGATCACTGTGGCAACACACTCGCGACTGCCAGGCGTTTTAATCTCCATCGACTTCAGCCAAGCTTTTGACCGTGTCAGTCATGTATTCTTCAACGCCGTGGTGGACTGGATGGCGATTCCCCGACATTCAAGCAGGTGATTATGGGGCTTCTTTGAGAGGCAATGTCCAGGCTTCTTGTCAAAGGCAGACTTACAAAACCTATACAGATCGAGTGCTCAGTATGGTAGGAATGCCCATAGTCTACCGTGCTTTATGCCACTGTGATGGCACCACGGCGACGCTTGATGGGCATTCCACTCCGGGACCATGTGTTCCGTTGCCGAGCCTACACGGAAGACTTGGCCCTCGTTGTACGTTCAACGGACGAAGTACAAGCTACGATGCAATGGCTTACCTGTTACAGTGCAGGGCAGAGAGGGCTATGAACGTCGCAAAATCATGCGCCTTGAAGATCGACCGTGGCCTTCCTATAGACAGTGTGGCCCCCTTTCAACTTTCAAATGGTAGACAACCTCCGCTGTTTCGGATTGGTGTACACACGAGACATTGACCGCATCTCGGCAATCAATTTTCGGGTGCTACGGCAACGCATAAGGACAAACATGCAGAATTACCTACTACGTCCGCTGAATATGTGCCAGAGAGTCACCTTCGCCAATACCCATCTGGCAGCCCGGATACCGCACATCGTGCAGATTCTGCAAATCATTGCGACGATGGCGGCCAGACTACAGGCGGCTTTCAAGTATATGTTCCAGACACATCTTCAAAGTCCGGTGGCCTCAATCTGGTTAACATGAGAGCTAGGACCAGAGTAATTCACACCAATACTGGTCCGGATATGGGAGTTTCATCGGAGTGTTGACCACCGAGTTCGCACCTGTTTCGAGACGCCCGCCGATGTCTTTGGTACATATCTCATCTTCGATGTTACACATCGGCCTGTTCTTTTCGGAATACGCCTATATATGCATCGAACTCTCCAGGACCAGGAAGACGACCACCCGCGACATCAACTGCCTTCTTTGACCGCACTCACCCCGAAACCCCGTTGAAGCATGTCACCCCCAGGTTTCATGGCATACAAAACTTCCTGGCAGATTAAAACTGTGCCCGACCGAGAATCGAACTCGGGACCTTTGCCTTTCGCGGGCAAGTGCTCTACCATCTGAGCTACCGAAGCACGACTCACGCCCGGTCCTCACAGCTTTACTTCTGCCAGTACCTCGTCTCCTACCTTCCAAACTTTACAGAAGCTCTCCTGCGAACCTTGCAGAACTAGCACTCCTGAAAGAAAGGATACTGCGGAGATATGGCTTAGCCACAGCCTGGGGGATGTTTCCAGAATGAGATTTTCACTCTGCAGCGGAGTGTGCGCTGATATGAAACTTCCTGGCAGATTAAAACTGTGTGCCCGACCGAGACTCGAACTCGGGACCTTTGCCCTTCGCGGGCAAGTGCTGTACCATCTGAGCTACCGAAGCACAACTCACGCCCGGTCCTCACAGCTTTACTTCTGCCAGTACCTCGTCTCCTACCTTCCAAACTTTACAGAAGCTCTCCTGCGAACCTTGCAGAACTAGCACTCCTGAAAGAAAGGATACTGCGGAGACATGGCTTAGCCACAGCCTGGGGGATGTTTCCAGAATGAGATTTTCACTCTGCAGCGGAGTGTGCGCTGATATGAAACTTCCTGGCAGATTAAAACTGTGTGCCCGACCGAGACTCGAACTCGGGACCTTTGCCTTTCGCGGGCAAGTGCTCTACCATCTGAGCTACCGAAGCAAGACTCACGCCCGGTCCTCACAGCTTTACTTCTGCCAGTACCTCGTCTGCTACCTTCCAAACTTTACAGAAGCTCTCCTGCGAACCTTGCAGAACTAGCACTCCTGAAAGAAAGGATACTGCGGAGACATAGCATACAGTTTGGAAAATGATCCATCAACCATATCACACCACTGACACTACCGTGACGTGGTACCTTCTCGTCAACTGCAAATATGTTACAAGATAGAAATTGCATTGCATCGCGTCAGTGGACTCACCCCTGTGCCTCAAGTGCATTGTCGAAGTTACAGATTTACACCGTTTTGAGTGTGGGCCAGCAGCAGCTGTCTGGACCCTTGTACAGAAGATCGTGGTTTTCTACCTCCAAGTATCCCCACATCACGTCTCTCCTAGCAAGCTGATATACTCTGACACGACCTACTTTCGATCATCTAAGTGGCAGGCCATCACCTGCTTTCGGGGACGACATCGTCCATCCGGTGGACTGCTGAACACGTCTCTAAGTACAACACCACACCTTGCACCGACATTGACACTATCGGGCCACTTTCGCGAACTATTTACCCAGCATTTTCGTCAACCCGCCTGGGAGCTGGAATCTCGACGAAACGTGCTAACCCAACCGAGATAGGATGATCCCACGTCCCCCTTCCAACGATAGAATGGACGGTTATTCAAAAACAGTCTTGATCGCATTTATTATTATTATGCCGCCAACCGGTTTCAACCCGACGAAGGGTTCATCTTCTGGGCGTTTACACCATTGGTCGACTGCTGGTGGTGTCACTCCTGTCTACATAACGGCAGGAAACTATCATAGTTTACACCATTGGTCGACTGCTGTTGATGTCACTCCTGTCTCCATAAAGGCAGGAAACTATCATAGTTTCCTGCCGTTATGTAGACAGAAGTGACACCACCAACAGTCGACCAATGGTGTAAACGCCCAGAAGATGACCCCTACGTCGGGTTGAAACCGGTTGGCGGTATAATAATAATAAATGCGATCAAGACTGTTTTGAATAATTGATTAATAATACTAATCGCTGCTTCATCTCCACAACCATGTTATCCAAAAAAGAATGGACGGTGATTTGATGGCTCGACGAGTATGGTGCAGCAAGTCTTCCTAATTTCTTTAACTTCCCTTTTCATCTTTCCTTTCTTTGTTTCCTTACACGTATTTATCAAGGATGGCTCTGCATCTGCAAGCTTATTTGTTTTCTTTCTCATGCGCTCTGCAATATATATATGTTCAGAAAGTATGCTTATTTACGTGTTCAAGAAATATTGTTTATTTTATTAAGAGCGTTTGTACAGAAACCAGATGGCAGTTATAAGAGTCGAGGGACATGAAAGGGAAGCAGTTGTTGGGAAGGGAGTGAGACAGGGTTGTAGCCTATCCCCGATGTTATTCAATCTGTATATTGAGCAAGCAGTAAAGGAAACAAAAGAAAAATTCGGAGTAGGTATTAAAATTCATGGAGAAGAAGTAAAAACTTTGAGGTTCGCCGATGACATTGTAATTCTGTCAGAGACAGCAAAGGACTTGGAAGAGCAGTTGAACGGAATGGACAGTGTCTTGAAAGGAGGATATAAGATGAACATCAACAAAAGCAAAACGAGGATAATGGAATGTAGTCAAATTAAGTCGGGTGATGCTGAGGGAATTAGATTAGGAAATGAGACACTTAAAGTAGTAAAGGAGTTTTGCTATTTAGGGAGTAAAATAACTGATGATGGTCGAAGTAGAGAGGATATAAAATGTAGACTGGCAATGGCAAGGAAAGCGTTTCTCAAGAAGAGAAATTTGTTAACATCGAGTATAGATTTAGGTGTCAGGATGTCGTTTCTGAAAGTATTTGTATGGAGTGTAGCCATGTTTGGAAGTGAGACATGGACGATAACTAGTTTGGACAAGAAGAGAATAGAAGCTTTCGAAATGTGGTGCTACAGAAGAATGCTGAAGATAAGGTGGGTAGATCACGTAACTAATGAGGAGGTATTGAATAGGATTGGGGAGAAGAGAAGTTTGTGGCACAACTTGACTAGAAGAAGGGATCGGTTGGTAGGACATGTTTTGAGGCATCAAGGGATCACAAATTTAGCATTGGAGGGCAGCGTGGAGGGTAAAAATCGTAGAGGGAGACCAAGAGATCAATACACTAAGCAGATTCAGAAGGATGTAGGTTGCAGTAGGTACTGGGAGATGAAGAACCTTGCACAGGATAGAGTAGCATGGAGAGCTGCATCAAACCAGTCTCAGGACTGAAGACCACAACAACAACATTAAGAGCGTCGTCTTTTATTTTCAGACAATAGAGATTTTTTTTGTTTTCCCATTACCTGCAACATTTTTCTCATACAGTAGGTATTTATGTTTTTGTTCTTCACAAGGAAGCATTGTTCTTTATTTTTTTTAAAAGGGCGGTAGAGTAACTACCCACGAAAGGCCATGAAAAAAAACAAAAATAAAAAAAAATACAAAAAATGGTAATGAGACCGCTCACGATAAGAGGAAAATCCTGGTTTGATTGCCGGTCTGGCACAAATTTTCAGTGTCGTCATTCAGTTATACAGCCGATGATAGTGTATATTCGCACCTACTAATGTATTTTATGTAAAACTGTACGTCTCAGTGGCTCCTATGTGAAACCACCTCCTTAAAACAATTGATTGTTTACTTTTTGCTGGTTTCTTATTGTATTTGTTGCTTACTCTGATAATAAAAGTAAATTTTGTGAAAATTTTGAAAATCATATGTTTTTAGAATTCCGTACCTCAGTCGGTAAAAACGGAACTCTTATAGGACCACTTTGTTGTCAAAAATGGCTCAAATGGCTCTGAGCACTATGGGACTTAACATCTGAGGTCATCAGTCCCCTAGAACGTAGAACTACTTAAACCTAACTAACCTAAGGACAGCACACCCATCCATGCCCGAGGCAGGATTCGAACCTGCAACTGTAGCGGTCGAGCGGTTCAGACTGAAGCGCCTAGAACCGCTCGGCCACTCCGGCCGGCCACTTTGTTGTCCATCTGTCTGTCTGTTTGCCTGTCTTTCCGACGGTTAAAAACGATTTATCTCAGGAACTGGTAGGCCTATAAACGGAAATTTATTCCACATGCTAAGACCTACGGTACCTTGGTAGTGCAAAATATTTAAGCACCTAAGTCAATGCAATCAAAAGATGTGGTCATTTACGTCACGTATTTTCATACTCGCAAACTCACTCATCAAAACCTGTACAGTACTTCCCGTTGACCTGCAATTATGAAATTTAGCAAGACGCAAGATTTCACAGTACAAATAAAGGGAAACCCAGAAAATTTTTAATTTGCAATTATATCACACACAAAAAAGTTGTCATTTATTATATGACTGTCTGTCTGTCTGTTAAGATCACTTTTCCTCAGGAATGAGTAGACGTACCAAGTTGAAATTTATGTCACATACTGAGGTTTCTGATTCTTCGGCGGTGTAAAAAGTTAAGCTTCTAAGTCAATGAAATCAAAAGATATGGCCATTTACGTCCGGTAGCTGTGTGGTCAGCGCGACAGACTGTCAATCCTAAGGGCCCGGGTTCGATTCCCGGCTGGGTCGGAGATTTTCTCCGCTCAGGGACTGGGTGTTGTGTTGTCCTACTCATCATCATTTCACCCCGTCGACGCGCAAGTCGCCGAAGTGGCGTCAAATCGAAAGACTTGCACCAGGCGAGCGGTCTACCCGATTGGAGGCCCTCGTCACACGCCATTATTATTACGTCACATATTTTGATATTCGCGAACTCGTAATTGAGACCTGCAGGGTACTCCCTGTTGACCCAGAAACGTGAAACTTTCCAAGAAGCAAGGTTTCTCACTAAAGGTAAAGAAAAAATCGGAAAATTGTTAATTTGCAGTTATATCACAAAAAATATTTCTTTTGTCATTTGCTGTCCGACTCCAAACTTAAAACATTCATGAAAGCCTTGTAATTCTGGGACTTATATCTTGCCAGTATCACTGTCGATAACAGGCAAAAATCACCGATATTCGCGATCCCTACGATGGGTGAACTGCCTACATATATAACTGAATTTGCACGGAACTCTCAGAGTGACAGTCTTACTCGCACCTGGCCAATTTTTTCGTGTTGTTGGGACTCAAAGTGTTCAGGAATGGCGATCGAAAGGCTTCGAGAAGATTACTGTTTGCGACGCGAAGGGTTACGGAATTCTCAAGGTCAACCAACATCATCATCATCATCAACATCACTACTGGATAAGAGCCTCTTCGAGACTTCTAAAAGAAATACAGTGTCCATCTTAATGCAAGAATTCGCACTACAGTAGGATTTTAATATGGTCGGAAGACTCTAAAACTATCGTGGGAAGAAAGAAGGCGCTGGGAAAATACTTGGCAAAGGAAGCGACAGGTTAACAGGTTATTAGGAAAAGTTTGCTTAGAGGAAAGAGTGAAAGGAAAAGAATTGAAATACAAGATAATTTATTGACAATGTTGGGTGTTGTAGGTATGTACAGATAAAAGCTCGAGTCATGACTGGACAGGATTAGGGCTATCATCACAGCAGCCAAAGAAATGGTTCAAATAATACACTCTAAGGTAAAAAAATCTGAGCTGGTCATCTTGGCTCTATTCGAAACTGGACTCATCACTGAAGACAGTTCTACTTCTGCCACAACATTCCAGGCCAAAGACGTGTGTGGAGACGCCCTAGGAAACTGTTTGATACCAACCTGACTGTCGCCCGCGATACGCAATACGGCCCGACAGCCAGGTGTGATGGTCTGGGATTCCTTTTCGAAGCAGGACCCCTTGGGTTGTCATCTGCAGCACACTTACAGGACAGCGGTGCGTCAACGATATTCTACGTCCGTTTTGTTGCCCTTCATGCCAAGCCGTCCTGGGCTTACATTTTAGCAAAACAGTGACCACATGTACACGGCTAAAGTCTTCGTGCTTGCCAGACCCAACCTTGATCAGCAAGGTCACCGCACCTCTCCCCAATTGAGAACATTTGGAGTATTAAGAGCAGGGCCCTCCAACCAACTCGGGATTTTGACGATCTAACCCGCCAATTGGATAGAATTTGGCACAATAGCCCTTAGGAAGGCATCCAACAACTGTATCAGTCAATGAGAAGCCGAATAATTTCAAGCATCAAGGCCAGAGGTGGACCACTGCGTTACTGATTTCCTCAATTAGTGAAGATCTTTCTCTTTAATAAACTATCCACTTTTTTCTGAAGTACATGTACATCTGTCTGTACATGTACATCACCTCTACCGATATCCGTTCCATTCGGATAATTCCTTGGTCGTGCGACGTCTTTTTTTGTCTTAGAGTGTAATAATAACGAATTGTGTGAGCTACCGGCTCGACCTGGACAGAAATGAAATGGATAACAACAGATGGTGGGAGGATACCTGGCCTAGTCAGCTGAGTCCGCTGCTGATGGTGATAAAGGCAGAGGTGGCGGCTGCGACCTGTGGCGGCTTTTATGACGCAGTAAACAGGCAACAGGTTTACGACACGCATTAAAAGCTGGTCGCGCTGGTAACGCACCGGCATTACCACTGGGAGGCTCGCGTTCCAGACCTCTAGTCCTTACGAGGAACACGGCGGATGGAGTTGCGGGGACATTTTAACACGGCTACAGCATTACAATTTACGCTTCCATTCTACGGAATGCCCTTCGTCTACATCTACATCTGCGCTGTGCAAACCAACGTACGGTGCGCTACAGACGGGTACATGGTGACGTCAGCCTCAGTTCGTCCCTTTCTGTTCGTTTCACAGACAGTAAGGCGGAAGAAAGAGTGTCGGTACTGCTCCGTATGAACCCGAATTTCTTCTACTTTTAACACCGTGGTCGTTACGCGAAATATATGCTACTGGCCATTAAAACTGCTACACCATGAAGATGACGTGCTACAGACGCGAAATTTAACCGACAGTAAGAAGATGCTGTGAAATGCAAATGATTAACTTTTCAGAGCATTCACACAAGGTTGGCGCCGGTGGCGACACCTACAACGTGCTGACATGAGGAAAGTTTCAAACCGATTTCTCATGCACAAACAGGAGTTGACCGGCGTTGACTGGTGAAACGTTGTTGAGATGCTTCTTGTGAGGAAGAGAAATGCGTACCATCACGTTTCCGACTTTGATAAAGGTCGAATTGAAGCCTATCGTGACTGCGGTTTATCGTATCGCGACATTGTTGCTCGCGTTGGTTGAGATCCAGTGACTGTTAGCAGAATACGGAATCGGTGGGTTCAGGAGGGTAATACGGAACCGTGCTGGATCCCAACGGCCTCGTATCACTAGCAGTCGAGATGACAGGCATCTTATCCGCATGGTTGTAACGGATCGTGCAGCCACGTCTCGATCCCTGAGTCCACAGATAGGGACGTTTGCAAGACAACAACCATCTGCACGAACAGTTCGACGACGTTTGCAGCAGAGCATGGACTATCAGCTCGGAGACCATGGCTGCGGTTACCCTTGACGCTGCATCACAGACAAGAGCGCCTGCGATGGTGTACTCAACGATGAACCTGGGTGCACGAATGGCAAAACGTCACTTTTTTGTAACATTTCAGATGTATTACGACCCGTGGCTCTACCCTTTATTCGATCCCTGCGAAACCCTACATTTCAGCAGGATAATGCACGACCGCATGTTGCAGCTCCTGCACGGGCCTTTCTGGATACAGAAAATGTTCGACTGCTGCCCTGGCCAGCACATTCTCCAGATCTCTCACCAACTGAAAACGTCTGGTCAATGGTGGCCGAGCAACTGGCTCGTCACAATACGCGTCACTACTCTTGATGAACTGTGGTATCGTGTTGAAGCTGCATGGGCAGCTGTACCTGTACACGCCATCCAAGCTCTGTTTGACTCAATGCCCAGGCGTATCAAGGCCGTTATTACGGCCAGAGGTGGTTGTTTTGGGTACTGATTTTTCAGGATCTATGCACCCAAATTGCGTGAAAATGTAATCACATGTCAGTTCCAGTATAATATAT
Organism: Schistocerca nitens; assembly: GCF_023898315.1. NCBI lineage: Eukaryota > Metazoa > Arthropoda > Insecta > Orthoptera > Acrididae > Schistocerca > Schistocerca nitens. The sequence continues at coordinate 789,782,186 of NC_064618.1, read as the reverse complement.
TTGTCCAATGAATACTTGTTTATCATCTGCGTTTCTTCTTGTTGTAGCAATTTTAATGGCCAGTAGTGTATTTTGTTGATTCAATTTGTAACACGGGACTCCGTAATCGCGTGACAAGGCAGATAGTCTGTCTTATATCTCACACTGTTCCAGACACGAAAGTTTTTGAAACAACACCTTACATCTGCGTACAAGTTACTGATTTCGTTTGTAAGCAAATTATGGGTGTTGTTTTGAAACTAATTCGTTTATAAAATACAATGCCTGCAAAAAAAAAAAAAAAGTTTAGCTTCCAGAAGAGAAGAGGAAACGAAATGTAACTTCACAGGTTGAGAGGGTACGTGATGTCACTTCAGCAATTACAAAATTAAGTCAAATTTACAAAGAACGTGTCTTAGCACTATGACTTTGTACCTCCTCTGGCTTGGGTGCTTGCAATGATTCGTTTGGAAGGGTGTCATAAGGCCGTTGTACCCTCCCCGAGACAACTGTTGCTACTTGTCCACGCAGTGCTGTATTCCTAACAAAAATATTGGGGGACTCACGTAAAGAAGGTCCCATCTACATCAGTACTCCGCAAGTGACCAAACGGTTTGTGACGGAGGGTGCTTGTGGTATCACTAACCGCTGCCTCCTTCCCTGTTCCACTCGCGAAAGGCGCGTGGGAAGAATGATTTTCGGTAAGCCTCTCTGTTAGCTCTTATTTATCGAATTATATCGTCGTGGTCATTTTATGAGACGAATGTGGAAGAACTACGTTGTCCGACTCTTCTCGGAAAGTTCCTCCCGAAATCTCAGTAGTAAACCTCTCCGTGATGTTTAACGCCTCTCTTGTAGCGTCTGCGTCTGGAGTTTGTTGACCATCTCTGTAACGCCCTACCGCCAACTAAACGAACCCGTGACGAAACACACCTCTCTTCATTGGATCTTCTCTCTCCCTTCTATCAGTCCTATCTGGTAACGATCCCAGACAGATAAACCATACTCAAGAATCGGTCGAACAATCGTCTTATACGCCACTTCTTTCGTGGTTGAGTTACATTTCCTTAAGATTCTTCCTGTGAATCTCAGTCCTACTGTTCGTTTTATGTGGTCACTCCCCTTAAGGTCGCTCTGGATATCTAATCCTAGATATTTTACGTTAGATACTGCTTCCAGCAACTTGTCATCAATGACGTTGCTGTACAGTGATGAATTTCTTTTCCTATGTAGGCGCAATATGTTACATTTAGCAGTTGGAGTATCGCTCAGACTGCTGTAGAGTAACCTTATTGCACTGGTTGTCCCGAGCATGCCTATGTGTTTCGATTTATATTTTGATCTGATCCTCGGGGTTCCATGGATGTAGTGGAAGTACCACAATTGAAATAAACATTCAAAATGAGAGATGGCAAACAGAAAGCGAATTCCGCAAGTGTTGTCGTAACTAAGTTCACTGTACTGAAGCCTCTTCCACGGTCTGATGTGCTCACTGGGAGTGTATCAACACAAACAATAATTTTAAGGTTTTCGGGAATGCTCTCTCCACTGTTGCCTATGCAATCTCTGAAACTTTCTCTTACATTTGGAAAAGAAAGAAGAAAACGACCACACATTTCTTTAGACCTTGTCGCTTTTCTATCCATGGGGTCATCGTGTCATTTGTTACTGCCCAAAATTGTTATTCGAAATTATCCTTTGCCTCTTATTGTCACTAAGGCTCTGACAGAATTGTCTCCTGTTAATTTGGGTAGTCAATCTGCTTGTTTCTCTTCTGGGGACAAGTGAAACGTCTTTGAATCCCCCTTCTGAAATAGCTATCTCTACTTCCTTCGATCAGGCGTTTCCATTAATTGTTCAATGGTTTTATTGATCTCGTAATTGCCTTTTATGATGAGGGAACATTAGCGTTGTTCATTTGGAGCTACCGTGAGAGCATACTAATCTCTTCAAGAACGTCAGAGAACGGTGCATTGTTGCACACGAACCCAGGGCGTGATAGTATTTTCTCCACTCCCTTGAACTCTCCCCTTGAATTTTCTAGTCGTGTCATTCATATATCTATTAAACAGAGCGTTCGAAGACTGATAGGACTTCCGTACTGTCTGTGCTGCCCTAAAGCTTGAGGTAGTTCTAGGCACCGAGAATATGTCTTCTTAAGTTCTTCGTCTAACTCTTACGCAACGGCTGACTGTTCATGTTGATTCTTTGGGGTCTGATGGTACCTTTGCGCCGCAGGAAGATATCCTGGGCAAATGGATTTTTTTTAAGTTTTCTCCAGTCGGTGTTGAGCCAAGCCAAGGCTGGTTCAAGCGCCATGTTGCAATTGGTATGACAAGCAGGCAGACGGCCGACATTGCAAACCGCGTTGTACACAACTGTAGCTTGTTTGAGTGAGAAGCCTGAATCGCCAATTCAGCAACATGACCTCACTGGTGAGGGTACATAAAGTCATTCCGCCAGAACCGCAAGACGCCGCAATTGTGAGTAAATCTCACACAAGAACGCTTATCAGCTCGCTGACATGGTGGAAGGTGCCAAGCTGCAGTGATAAACGCCACAGCTGCGACACCGAGCTGCAGGGAAGAATGCTGATGAGTCCAGAAAACTAGGTCACATTTGCCCATCTCTGGCAAGGCATAACATCATTGTCTCTGTAGGACAGATAAATTTATTTAATTGCTTTTTCCTTTAGTCTGTTATTTAGACACAAGAACAGACCAAATATTGCACATGAATTATCATGAATATAGTACATAAGATTTTAGTTTAATTGCAAGTATGTTAGCATAACTCAGCATTGTGGCGTTTAAAGGAAACATCTACATTAAAGAAAAAAAACGTAATTAAAAATGTCAATTTACTCCATTTGCCGATCTGGCACACACACATATACAATCATCATCTGGAACCCACTGCCGGCCGAAGTGGCCGCGCGGTTCTGGCGCTGCAGTCTGGAACCGCGAGACCGCTACGGTCGCAGGTTCGAATCCTGCCTCGGGCATGGATGTGTGTGATGTTCTTAGGTTAGTTAGGTTTAACTAGTTCTAAGTTCTAGGGGACTAATGACCTCAGCAGTTGAGTCCCATAGTGCTCAGAGCCATTTGAACCATTTTTTTGGAACCCACTGCTACTGGTCTGCATTGCAGGATCACAAATGTTGTAATTTATAACTCTGAACTACAGTACTATACAAGAATACACTACACAGCACTAAACTACACTGCACTACTGTACTTCGTATCAGAACCAAGCTAGATTTCTCATTTGTCTTGATAATTAGCCCCGTTGTGGGCTGAGGAACAACTCAGGATTCACAGTGCTGTGCTATCCAAGGTGTAGAGATTGGAAGATGGCTGTAAGGGTCTCTGGAAATCATTGTTCGTCCTCCCTGAGACTCATCTCCCCCATGCTTTCATAGGTTGTGGCAGGTGGATGTTCTGCTGCGATTTTGTCATGATGTATGGCCTCTTCTTGCTTCTCTTTCCGCCATGTAGGCTTCCAGTTCATATTTTAGTCGGCAGATTCTGCTTACGCCACAGTTCCTCATTCCTTATTATGTTAAAGACTGTTTATTATCAAAACATCCCTATCCTGTTCTACACTCCTGGAAATGGAAAAAAGAACAGATTGACACCGGTGTGTCAGACCCACCATACTTGCTCCGGACACTGCGAGAGGGCTCTACAAGCAATGATCACACGCACGGCACAGCGGACACACCAGGAACCGCGGTGTTGGCCGTCGAATGGCGCTAGCTGCGCAGCATTTGTGCACCGCCGCCGTCAGTGTCAGCCAGTTTGTCGTGGCATACGGAGCTCCATCGCAGTCTTTAACACTGGTAGCATGCCGCGACAGCGTGGACGTGAACCGTATGTGCAGTTGACGGACTTTGAGCGAGGGCGTATAGTGGGCATGCGGGAGGCCGGGTGGACGTACCGCCGAATTGCTCAACACGTGGGGCGTGAGGTCTCCACAGTTCATCGATGTTGTCGACCGGGGACCGGACCGCAGCGACGCACGGATGCACGCCAAGACCGTAGGATCCTACGCAGTGCCGTAGGGGACCGCACCGCCAGTTCCCAGCAAATTAGGGACACTGTTGCTCCTGGGGTATCGGCGAGGACCATTCGCAACCGTCTCCATGAAGCTGGGCTACGGTCCCGCACACCGTTAGGCCGTCTTCCGCTCACGCCCCAACATCGTGCAGCCCGCCTCCAGTGGTGTCGCGACAGGCGTGAATGGAGGGACGAATGGAGACGTGTCGTCTTCAGCGATGAGAGTCGCTTCTGCTTTGGTGCCAATGATGGTCGTATGCGTGTTTGGCGCCGTGCAGGTGAGCACCACAATCAGGACTGCATACGACCGAGGCACACAGGGCCAACACCCGGCATCATGGTGTGGGGAGCGATCTCCTACACTGGCCGTACACCACTGGTGATCGTCGAGGGGACACTGAATAGTGCACGGTACATCCAAACCGTCATCGAACCCATCGTTCTACCATTCCTAGACCGGCAAGGGAACTTGCTGTTCCAACAGGACAATGCACGTCCGCATGTATCCCGTGCCACCAAACGTGCTCCAGAAGGTGTAAGTCAACTACCCTGGCCAGCAAGATCTCCGGATCTGTCCCCCATTGAGCATGTTTGGGACTGGATGACGCGTCGTCCCACGCGGTCTGCACGTCCAGCACGAACGCTGGTCCAACTGAGGCGCCAGGTGGAAATGGCATGGCAAGCCGTTCCACAGGACTACATGCAGCATCTCTACGATCGTCTCCATGGGAGAATAGCAGCCTGCATTGCTGCGAAAGGTGGATATACACTGTACTAGTGCCGACATTGTGCATACTCTGTTGCCTGTGTCTATGTGCCTGTGGTTCTGTCAGTGTGATCATGTGATGTATCTGACCCCAGGAATGTGTCAATAAAGTTTCCCCTTCCTGGGACAATGAATTCACGGTGTTCTTATTTCAATTTCCAGGAGTGTATAACATCTTGTATAATGGCACATTCCCAGATGATGTGGTTCATGGTGCTGATTGCTCCACATTCAAAAGTGTCTTGTGGTGCATTGTCATATTTTCAGTAAGTAGCTGGGATATGGACCATGTCCCAACAGGTAGTTTATAGCTCCCTTTGTCGGAAGAAAGGGTTCAAATGGCTCTGAGCACTATGGGACTTAACATCTGAGGTCTCAGAAGAAAGTATGACATTCTTGATCTTTCTTTTATTTGCCGGCCGCGGTGGTCTCGCGGTTCTAGGCGCTCAGTCCGGAACCGCGCGACTGCTACGGTCGCAGGTTCGAATCCTGCCTCGGGCATGGATGTGTGTGATGTCCTTAGGTTAGTTAGGTTTAAGTAGTTCTAAGTTGTAGGGGACTGATGACCTCAGATGTTAAGTCCCATAGTGCTCAGAGCCATTTGAACCAATTTTTTTTTCTGGATTTACAATGTGAGTACATTTTTCCAGCACCTATTTTAGATTACAGTAAGTCACTAATTATTGTTCTCCACTCTTCTCTATTTGTCCATAAATCTTCAGGAATGTTGTTCTTCCTCATTGCTGACTGAACTCCCTGTATCCATGTATCAGGTGGTCGTCCCCTTTTTCTTCTTCCAATTGGTACCCAGTCGATTATGCATTTTGGTAGCCTTTCCTGTTCCATTCGTCTGATGTGTCCATACCATTTGTTTGTGCTCGATGAAGTCAATAATTGAATTTTTACATTTCATCTTGTCTCTGATTACTTCATTTCTTATTCTTTCTCGTCTTGATATTCTTGCTGAACGTCTCCAGAAATCCATTTCTGTGGCTAATAATTTTGATTTCAGTTGCCATTTTGTTGTCCACACTTCTGAACCATATGTAATAATGCTCCTAACTATTGTTTTAAAAATCCTTATTTTGTTATCAGTTGTTATGTGTTTGTCCCAGAGAATTCCATTCAATAAAGAGATTGTCGTCTTTCCAGAATTTATTCTTGATCTAATTTCTTTGTCCTGTTTCCCATCATTTGTAATTTTCACACCTAAATATTTATATTCCTCAGTAGCTGTTATTGTTCCCATCCCTTCTTCTAATATTAAGTCTCCATTCACTCCACCAATTACCATGTACTTTGTTTTATTCATGTTTACATTTAGACCTGATTTTTTATATTCTTGAATCAATTTTCTGGTCATATACTCTATGTCCTCATAGTCTTGGGCTATAATCAGTTGGTCATCTGCAAATTGTAACGAGTATATTGTTCTATCATTTATTGGTATTCCCATAGCGTGACATTTTTTCTTCCAATTCTGTAAAGTTACTTCTGTATATATTTTATACAATGTAGGTGAGATGCTACATCCTTGACGTAATCCTTTTGTGACTTGGAATCCATGTGATAGATATTTACCAATTTTTATTTTTGAAATAGAATTTTTATATAAATTTTGAGTTGCTTTAATTATTCTTGGATTTATTCCTATTGATATTAAAGCTTTCCATAAACTGGATAAAGGCACACTATCATAGGCTTTTTCTATATCTATGAATACTAAATGTAGAGGTTGTGCCTGAACCATTTTTTTTTCAATAATTTGTTGTAGGCACAAGATATGATCAATTGTTGATCTTCCAGCTCTAAAACCTGCTTGTTCTTCAGTCTCCTTTTCTTTGTATTCTTGTACTAACAAATATTTAATAATTCTTCCATATAATCTACTGAAGGTATTGGTCACTGTTATTCCCCTATAATTTTTACACTCATCTTTCGCTCCTTTTTTATGTATCACTGAAATATATCCTACTTTCAAATCATTTGGGACATCTTCCCCATTTGAACATCTTTCGAAAAGGTTTCTTAACAATTCCATTAATTTCTTTGTTCCTAATTTTAATAATTCTGCAGGAATACCTCCAATGCCTGTAGCCCTTCCATTTTTTAAAGATTTTATTGCAGTTTTTACTGTCTCTATTTCCAAACGGATGTAATTCTCTGCTTGTAGATCTATCATTTCATTATATTCAGGGTTTCCCAAGTATTCTTCCCTGTTTTCTGTTAATAAACTTTTAAAATATTTTTCCCAAGAGTCATGAGTAATATATTTAATATGTGTTGTTTCTTTGGAATTCCTTCTTAAATTTTTTATAGTTTTCCATGCTTCTGTGTTTCTTTTACCACCAATATAGGATTCAACTTTTTGACATGACTGTTCCCAAACTTTGTTTTTTGCTTCTGCAACCTTTTTCCGGATTTTCGCTTGTTGTGCATTAAGCTCTATTTTATCTTGAAGATTTCTGGTATTTAACCATTTTAAATATTTTTCTTTCTTTAATTTCACTTCCTTTTTAATTTCTTCATTCCAGTAGTATAATGGATGGTTTGTACGTGTTTCTTCTGTTTCTCCTAAAGCTTCCTTGGCGGCTTCATGTAGTTTATTTACAATATAATGATATTGATCTTCTGTATTATCAAACTCTGTTTCTACCAGTTTTTCATCTAATCTCTTTTGATATAAAAATATTGTGCTTTCATTCTCAAAACTATTCAAATTATATTTAGAAATTTTGATTTCTGTTTGTATATTTTCTATAGGACAATTTCGATTTTCTTCAGTGCTTTTTCCTCTGAAGGGGAATAAAAATTTGGAATTTACCAAATAATGATCGCTAAGAGTTACCCCTCTATATACTCTTATGTCATGTATTTTTATCCTCGTTTGCTGTTTAATTATAATATAGTCTATTATTGATTTTTGATTCAATGTATCTTTATGCCATGTGTATTTATGTATTTCTTTATGTTGATAAAAGCCATTTAATATTTTCAATGAATTTTGTTCACAGATATCAATAAGTCTATTACCATTATCATTTATAACATTTTCTCCAAATGGTCCTATAATTTTATTTCCAATTTTACTTCCAGTTCTACTGTTAAAATCCCCTGCAATAATAATCTCCCTGGTTTTCCCGATATCCTCTATGATTCCATTTAAATTATTATAGAAATCATCCTTTTTACAAATTGGTTCATCTTCGCTTATTCCATATATTCCTATAATAGTAATTTTGTATCCATGAATATCAATATTAATTTTAATCAGATTTTCATCAATAGGTTCCCAGTTTGTGACCATTCTTTTGAATTTGTTTTTCATCAATATCGATATTTTTTTCTTTTATTTCAGGGATCAACTGGTAAGTTCTCCTCCCAGTTTCTGTCCTGTCTCGTATGTGTTGCTGTTATCTATGGATTCAAACCTTTATTTCATTATTTCATGTGGTTCCTGTGCCCAGTTTCTCATTTAACTTCTCATATCTGCTCTTCTTGAGCCAATATCGTACACCTCTCTTTCTTACTACTTGGTCTAGAGGTAGGAAGCCTAGTATCGCCAGCAAGGACAGCTACGAATACTAAGGCCTCTGAGTTCTTGTATTCAATTGGGCAAACCAGCAGAATGCAGCGCCCATTATGTGCTGCCTATCATTCGCCAGGTGACTTCAACCTTCAAGACTGCAGTTTGTCTGGTCTGCTGAACTTCGCGACCGTGATCTGCTGACCTCTCATCTACTGATGTGAAGGCTTGGAATTTTTCCACCACTTGCTTACTGGGAGCTGAACTGATGGTGTTTGGCACACCATCAACCTGTCTTTATAATGGAGAGGTGTGCTAAGTGCTGCTGACTCTAACTTGCATCTGTGAACAGACACTTGCGTCTGGAGCTTTCGTCTGTTGGAGAAACCATGGTGTAACTGTACACCACCTCTCTGTCCCACGCAGACTTACTGGGAGCTTACTTGGGCACTTCCTCTGACGTCCACGACTGCGCCCTAATAAAGAGGAGTCGTCAGCCTGGTGGAGGAATGCCTGCTGTCTGCTGGACCGCCTATCTGCATGGCATCGCTCTTCCTACATAAACTACTGGGGCCTGGCTGATGCTTCGAGAGACTGCTGACGAGGAAGAGTTTGCATGTTGTGTCCACTTGCCTCACCTCTGCCACAGAGAAGACGATTCAATTGCAAAACCTGAGTTGATAAATGTGTGATTTGGTAATGTTGTTTCATTAGCACACAGAGCACTTGGCTGGCCTTCACCACTGTACTCCACACTTCATCATCCTACAACTGTAAGGGTGTCAACCCCTGACCCTTACAGTACCGCAAATACAGCTAATTTATAAGGTGACAAGATTTTGCCACCATACATTTAATAACCTGTAAATTCTTTTCGATTTATATTTACATTAGAGCACTGTTTACAGTGGACATTAACCATATCATTGGTTGATACTGGCTAGCGTCGCGTGGTAAAGTTTCCGTAGTAATGCATGTCTGGGAGTTAATTAGAGCTGAACTCTGACAGAAAGGGCAGTGGACAATGCGTTCTCCAGAAGCCGCTATTAGCTAAACTGGGGCTGGAAAGAGCGTTGTCGTGATCTGTAGGGCAGGTATTTACTGCCCTGAGAGAGAGCAGAGCAAGGAGGCGGCGGTTTACAACGCTGGGGGCCACAGAGCCCACTTAATGCGGACAGTGCAGAAGGGAAATTGCGCTCAGTGGGCGCAAAAAAGAATTCAGAATAGTGTACTTTGCGGAGAAACGTTGAGGTGGAACAAGATGAAAATACATGCTTTTTAGTGCAAAGGAATGCGCAAGGTGACAAACGATGATCATGAGTTGATCTTCGAGGAATATTTTCAAACGAAGCGCCGAGGCACACTTCCTAACAAAAAGCAGAGAGACATATTTGACTGGTAGAATGCTAAAGACGTAGGAGAGGAAGTGGAAATTTCCAGAAAATCTTCTGAAACGAGTATGAGCTTCAGGCTACTGAGTGGCAGATTCATGAATCATGTAGTGGAGGTAATGTTCTTGTACCGTTAGCTGTGATTCGTCAGCTGTAGACTCGCGTGTCCAGGATGGAGCGGGAGTATGGCGTGGAGACACACTTCTCTGTGGGGATCGACTGAAGATACTTCCCACCTGGGATTGAAAAAAATGGTTCAAATGGCTCTGAGCACTATGGGACTTAACTACTGAGGTCATCAGTCCCCTAGAACTTAGAACTACTTAAAACTAACTAACCTAAGGACATCACACACATCCATGCCCGAGGCAGGATTCGAACCTGCGACCGTAGCGGTCACGCGGTTCCAAACTGAAGCGCTTAGAACCGCACGGCCACACCGGCCGGCCCTGGGATTGACCTAGGGACTTTGCTGGGGAGACTCACAGCGGAGAATCTGGCGTTTAGAAACGCAAGAAGCATGTGGTATAAAAACAGAACAGCTATTCTCAAGATAAGATTAAAAACCATATGTCAACAGTGAAGGAAGTGTCTAGTCAGCAGCACTAGAATGAGTCTATACGTAGTAAAATCTTTTTGTTATTGATGAGTCAGATATTTGAACAGAATTTAATAACCACTTTCTCGATATAGGAGGTGAATTAAAAAACAAGCTTCGTTCAGGGAATCACATAACTCTCTTAGAAAATAGCGTTACAAGACTGCTATCTGAAATGAACTTCCGTGATAATGACGCGTAGAAAACTGAATCACGGTCACTGAAGACCAAGGGATCTCATGGAGATGGCGGGGTATGTAGCAGAACACTAAAGCTCGGTGCTGCGTATGTTAGCTCAGTACTTAGCCATATTTGTACTTTTTCGTTTAGGAATGGAAGGATTAAAGTGCTCAATAGTGAAACGGCTTTATAAAAAAGGAGAAGGGAGATGGTACAAAATTTTACACTTATTTCTACGTCATCGGTGTTTGCTAAAATTATTGAAAAGGCTGTGTATATAAAGGTAATTGATCACTTCAGTCCACATAAATTGCTGTCAACATACAGTTTGTTTTGAGACATTGTTTAACAACTGAAAATGCTATATTCTCTCTACTCCGCGAGGCACTGGACGGATTAAATAAAAACTGTCGAACAGTACATGTATTACGAGGCGTGTTTCTTTACGTAAGTACCGTTTTGAAATTAAAAAAGTCGTGCTAAGATATCTCAATAATTTTATTTTTACATGAAAGCCTGTACCTTAATCTACTTTTCCACATAGTTTCTGTCAATATTGAGGCACTTGTCATAACATTGTACCAGTTTTTGAATACCCAACTCATAGAAGTCTGCCGCCTGACTTGTTACCCTCTGCATCACCGCTGTTTTGACTTCGTCATCGTCTTGAAGACGCTGACCGCCCAGGTGATTCTTCAAGTGCAGGAACAGATGGTAGTCACTGGGCGCAAGATCGGGGCTGTACGGAGGATGATCTAGAGTTTCCCATCGAACAGTTGTGATGAGATCTTTGGTCTGATTCGCCACATGCGGACGGGTATTGCCTTGCAGTAAAACGATGCCCTTGCTCAACTTCCATGGACTGTTGCTTTGATTCTGGTGTGTCGTAGGCCACTCATGTTTCATCACCCGTAACAATTTGGCTTAAGAAATAATCACGATCGTTGTGGTACCGCTCAAGGAAAGTCAATTCACTGTCTAAACGTTTGGTTTTGTGCACATCCGTCAACATTTTCGGTACCTAACGTGCGCACAATTTTCGGTAATTCAAGTGCTCGGTCACAATGCCATACAAAACATTACGTGAAACATTAGGAAAGGCATCCCGCAAGTAGGAAATCGTAAAGCGACTGTTTTCTCTCACCTTATCGTCCACTTCCTGTATCAAACTTTCTTTAATGACCGAAGGACGCCCGCTCCGTTGTTCATCATGCACATCTGTGCGGCCATCTTTGAATGCTCTGACCCACTTTCTTACCATTCCATCGCTCATAATGTTTTCTCCGTATCCTGCACAGATCTCACGATGAATATCGATCTCTTTTAGGCCTTTAGCACTAAGAAATCTTATAGCTGCCTGTACTTCACAGTCGGCGGGACTCACGATTATCGGAAGCATCTTAAACACTCAGTACACAACGTAAACAAGGAAGAATCAGACTGTAATGGCGTCAGTGCGTAGATCAAGGTACAGTCTTTCAAGTAAAAGTAAAATTCTTGAGATATCTTAGCACGTCTATTTTTAATTTCAAAACGGTACTTACTTAAAAAACACGCCTCGTATTTGGTTTAACAAAGACGTTTGCTTTGTTGATCATAAAGTATTACTGCAGAAGTTGGACTTCCACCATAGCAATGAGATCGGCTACAACGTAGTGACTGGGGCACAGGTAAGTTATATGAGGAGGGGAGGAACTGATGTTAAATCACAATAAGATTCAGTGTTCATAATTTCTAACACACAATTCAACTAAAACTGCCATTTTGAGCACACAGAATGGGCCTGTGACTAGTGAATCTGAGCAATTCAAATTCCTAGGTGCTCAGGTAGATGGTAAACTATAATGGGAAGACCATGTTCAGGACCTTTTTCAGAAACGTAATGCTACTGTAACTGTTGTCAGAACAATACCTGAAGTAAGTGATAGCCCAGTACCGAAATTAGTTTACTTTGCTTATTTTCATTCACCTATCACATACGGCATTATGTTTTGAGGTAACTCTGTCCATTACCAAATGCTATTTTTGACTCAGAAAAATGTAGTTCTAGCAATATGAGGTGTAACTTCGCGAGCCTCTTTTCGACCCTTGTCCAGGAGTCTGGGAATTCTGACATGAGTCTCTCGAAATATATTTTGTTTGATGTCGTTTGTTGTTAACAATAAAAGCTTATTCCGGACTATTATCAGCTTTCCGACAGTTAATACTAGACAGAAATCCAATCTGCGTTTGAATAGCACCTGCTTGACTCTTGTGCAGAAAAACGTGCAGTATTGCTTTGGGTCGATTTTCAATATGGTGCCACAAGAATTAAAACATCTTAACACTAACCCACGTACTTTCAAATCCAAACTGAAGAATTTCCTCATGGCTCACTCCTTCTTTACTACTGGAAAGTTCCAGGACAAAAATTAAGAAAGTTCACGTAATATATTGTTGATTTCTGTAGTTTTACTCAGCATCTTGTCATCTGCAAGCATTTCGTGTAAATTTTTTCTTATGTGTCACTACCGTTTCTGATGTTAATTTCATGTACTGACTCGCTCCAAGATTATGGAGATTTGCTCTTCAATTTGGTCCTATGGAACTAGACATATATAAAATAAAAATAAATAAATAGCTTTGGTTACATTCACATACCGAAAGATTTGTCTCGACTGATAGATTTTACTGTTTTTCCTTCGTGTTTTAACTACGGTCTTGGTCAACATATTCTTTCTTGAAAGCTTGTATCGTCGATGCGTTATTAAGTGGCATTTAATGATAATGTGTTTGTGATAAATTTTCGATGCTCCATTATACTGAAATGACATACTGCAAATTATAAAATGGTTCAAATGGCTCTGAGCACTATGGGACTTGACATCTGAGGTCATCAGTCCCCTAGAACTTAGAAGTACCTAAATAACCTAAGGACATCACACACATCCATGCCCGAGGCAGGATTCCAACCTGCGACCGTAGCAGTCGCGCGGTTCCGAACCGAGGCGCCTAGAACCGCTCGGCCACCGTGGCCGGCTGCAAATTATAAAACAAGTATGTTTCATTCTTAATTTGTAAACTATTGCCGATAATAACTCACTCGTAAGAGAGCACTCTTATACGAAGACATTAACCGTCGATAAATCATTACGGGACATTTGATTATAGCAATAATTGTAATAAATCATTCCAAGAATGACGTGTTTTTGTGAATCTGCGGTCTGCGGTCAGGAAATCTTGTGAGAGGCCCGTGTCGAATGCTAACGAAAGACGAAAGCCAATCATGTGGGAGTCGATATTGCCTGTGATGTCAAAATAACGCTACGTTTGAGGGGAATGGTAGTGAACCGAGTGTTACCGATGTAGAGAACCACTGTATTGTTCGTTGAAAGTTGCGTCACGTCGTCATATGTGTTGTTTACTCTAAGAGGAAATGCGGAAAATTATTGACGTACAATTAAAGAAACTATCCACTGCTGATAATAACCGAGAAGTCAATAGGCTGTGATGCCCGGGACAATGACGGTGAGAATAAGATGGGCTTGGCGGCCAAAGGAAAGAAATAAGGAAACATTAAACATCACATGAATAACGTCGTGGTTTCTGGAGCCGGAAGTTGTTTCGCATCCCGTCACATGCAATTTTTTTTCTTGTTGGCGTTATTAACGCGTTCTATTACTTTCTTATGAACGTAATAAAAGTGTGTTCTGCAATACTGGATGTTATTCACATTGAGTTTGATTTGAGAACGAAGGATAAAATAAATATTTAGCTATTTCCGAGTATGTGGTTAGGCAGGACTCTAGGGGGACAGCTTAGATTGCTGCGACTGAAATTGGCAGTAAGTAAAATTCATATTCTGCCTTTCGTCTAAAATTTGGCACTTTATTTCCGAATATTTGGCGATTTCCGAGTGGTTGGTCTGGAACCTAAGAGTGCAGCTTTAAATGGCGTGACTAAAACGAGCCGCAATATAATTTTTATATTTTTTCCTCACAAATATTTGTCTCTCTATTTCGGAATATGTAGCGACTTCCGAGTGTGTGGTTAGACAGGAACCTAATAGGGCAGCTTAAATTGCTGCGGGTGAATCGAGGCGCAATAATGTTCATATTCTTCGTTGAAACAAAGTCGATAGCCGATCATGCGGTTATCGATGTTGCGCGTGATGTCAAAATGACGTCACATTTGCGGGAATTGTTGTTCAACGCCCTGTGCCGTTGCTTAGAAACAGTCTGAATCGAGTCGAAAGGCGAGCAACACGAATGTTCGTGCCCCTTTCAGCAACATTGTAAGAAACCGTGAGCTGCACGCAGCAACGATGGAGGTCTTTGGTAAGCTGCTAACCAGCATCTGATTTCTGCCAATCCGGATTCCGCCTGTCAGCTTTAACGAGTGACGTCCTGTGTAACGTCACGAGTTTACGATGCGAAGGATGTAAGTGGCCTGTTACTAAATATCATATGTGGTTGTCCTAGTAACTGATATAAACTATGCTCCTCATTACAAATACGTCGCGGTTACTGAGAATTTGAGAGGGCAGCCTAAATCGCGGCGACTAGAACTATTAGCAGTTGTATTTACCGCCGGCCGGTGTGGCCGAGCGGTTCTAGGCGATTCAGTCTGGAACCGCGCGACCGCTACGGTCGCAGGTTCGAATCCTGCCTCGGGCATGGATGTGTGTGATGTCCTTAGGTTAGTTAGGTTTAAGTAGTTCTAAGTTCTAGGGGACTGATGACCTCAGATGTTAAGTCCCATAGTGCTCAGAGCCATTTGAACCATTTTTCGTATTTACCATCTAGCTTCTCAAAAATATTTGGCTACTTATTTACGAAAATGAGGCTGAGCAGGAACCTAAGAGCACAGCTTACGGGGATGTTAGACGATCTGCAATGATATTTATAATCTAGGTGCTCGCAATTTTTTTTCGCATATGGTACGATTTCCGATTGCGAGGTTAGGCAGGAAATTAAGAGGATAGCTATGTATGTCAGTTTCAGTTCTCCATCCCACGGTTCATTATTTTTTGCCACTTTCCATTAATTTTATGTTCTTATTACTTCTAGGATTTATTTTGTTGGTTCTTATCTCTGTGCTTGAGTCCTGTAAGTCACTTCCAGGTTTTATTATTTTTCATGTTTTTGCAGTAGCATAGAGAACGATACGAAAAAATTAAATACTTAACGATATAATTCACAGCCAGTAAAAATCACGAAAAATAATGGAACTAGGAATCAATTTGTAGATTGGTTCCATGCATGACAGTTAGCAAAGAACAAGTACACACCGCTGCATAGTACGTAAAGTAACATCAAAAACACGAATGCTGTAACAAACCACTGCATGCACCTACTCTGCATTCTTTTAGAATTTTCAGGTGTGGTATCACCCTAATTGTCGACTCCTCATTCTTTTATCATGTCATTTTCATCAGGTGTGGGTTGCTAATTCCGTAAGGATTTAACTGTGTGGTATCGCTTCCTCTATTGCTGCAAAAACGCGATAAATAACTAACATTGGAATCAACAACTAGAAGTCACGTATATAAGTCAATTGTAGTTACCGATTCCGAGATTTGTTATTCACCGCAGTAGTACAGAAGGCAAAACAAAATAGAAATCCTGTAACAAAGAACTGCACACACCACAGCAAAAACATTGAAAATTATGAACCTTGAAATCGATAACTATAATTGATCCATATAGTCAACTCTAGTTATCGATTCCAAGATTTATTATTTTCTCGTGAGTTTTCCTTACTTATACAGTGCATTTCCTTTTAGGAATTTTGCGTTGCTTTCTCCTTATTTCCTGCTTATGTCCTTCTTACGTTTTCTATATCTTATTGTTTATTTAATTTTGCGGTTGTTGTCTTAGATTTTAGTTTGGCCCCGCCCAAAACCCCCACTTTTCTGCGGTAGTCCTATAGATTCAAACAATGGAAAATCCCGGATGGAATGTAACAATATTATGAGAAGGAAAGTTGCTACTCATCAGAGGAGATGCTGAGTGGCAGATAGGCACAACAAAAAGACTCTCACAATTATAGCATTCGGCCGAATGGTTAGTCCTATAGATTCGGTTTTATTATTAAGAATTACCGCTATTCTATAATATTACGAGTTTACCATGCGTAATACTGTAATGGATTTTAAAAATCGTCGGTTGCTCTTTCACTTACTCGAGCAAACTATGATAATAATTTACACTGCTGGCCACCGTAAATGCAACACCAAGAAAGACAAGAGGTAGCACAACAAAATTTATTTTGTAGATAACTTGTTGACCAAGTATCAAATGATTACGTTTACAGACGTCTGTGACATGTGGTTCCTGCCAGAATCAGTAGCCAGAGTAGCCGCCATTGTTGGAGATCACCGCTGCCACACGTCTCGGCATTGAGTCAAAGAGACGTTGGATGTGTTCCTGGGGTACAGCAGCCCAAGCAGCTTCCACACGTTGCCAAAGATCATCTGGTGTGGCAGCTGGGGATGTAATCTGGGTCACTCGTTGAGCAACCATGGACCACATGTTTTCTATCGGCGAAAGATCCGGAGAGCGAGCCGGCCAGGGAAGCAATTCAATCTGGTTATTGACGAAGAACCTTTGGACAATGCGTGCCACGTGTGGTCGCGCATTATCCTGTTGAAATATGGCTGTGGCCGAGCCTTGAAGGCAAGGAAGGACAACTGGCTCCAGCACCTCGGATATGTAGCGCCGGCTATTTAAAGTACCGGCAATGCGTACTAGAGGCGTGCGAGAGTAATATCCAATACCGCCCCATACCATAATACCCGGTGCAAGACCAGTGTGGCGGTGCATAATGCAGCTGTCCAGCATCCTCTCTCCACGGTGTCTCCACACTCGAATCCGACCATCGTGGTGCTGCAGACAGAAGCGTGCCTCGTCAGTAAAGACAACGTCATTCCATTCTGCCGTCCACATCCGTCTGTCATCACACCATTGGCGACGGAGACGCCTGTTGTTCTGCGTCAATGGTAGACGAAGCAATGGACGTCTTGCGGACAGACCACTCTGCTGTAAACGGCGTCGAATGGTACGCGCAGACACTGGATGATGCGTTACAGACGCAATGTGCTGTGCTACGGTTCGGGATGTCACTGAGCGATCCGTCACTGCCATGCGCACAATTTGCCTATCAGCACGTGCAGTGGTGCAACGAGGTGAATGCGATCGACCACGTCGGTCCGTCGTACCCTCCTGCATCCAACGGTCACATATCCGCATTACAGTTGTTTGGTTTCATCCAACACGACTAGCGATTTCTCTGTATGATAATCCACAATCTCGGTAAGCCACTATCCTTCCTCTGTCGAACTCGGATACTTGATCAAAAGATGTTCGCTGTTGTCTACGAGGCATAATCGATCGTCATGTGAAACAACCACAAGGTAAACACACGTGCCGAACGTACACTCGTCGAAATCGCCAAGCCTTAAATGGCGCTATGAGGTGGCGCCACAGGCGCGCGTGATGTGCGTCTGCGCTGAAATTCTAATCAGTTGCATATCTCATCGCTGCAAACCCATGGTGTAAATTTCACTTGATTCGGATGCTTCCTTCAGGGTGTTGCATTTACGGTGGCCAGCAGTGTATTTCACACATTGCATGGGGGCTTCATTCTATGAAATGCAAATAATTTTAATTTTTGCTTTAGTAGCTGTCTGTCCGTTTACGAAGTCTCGTAACGGTTGGCCCTGACTAGTATTATTACGCTATCTGACTGCATAGAACAACAACAAGGAATGAAATGGAAATTTTCATTAACACAATTAATTAATTAATTAATTAAGTCCCCAGCAACTATAAAACCTACGAAACCAAAGCACAAGTATCACTGTTCTGTGTGTGGGAGTGTGACTCAACGTACACATCTGGCACGGTTCTTCATCAAAAGACAAGAATTTCAAATACCATTTATACTGAATTAATTAAAGAAAATACAAATACCATAATTACTCAAGAGAACCACAATTACACTCTAATCCAAGAACACAAGCCAGATGCTTTGTTGACTGAACCTGTAATGACACATTATTTAAAACATGGAAATAATGAAAAATAAATCAAGTTTCGTTACCTTCATATATTGACCAAAATCACTCTCATAATTACAATATATCTCCACACCGACTCGCTATTACCACATCTCAACAAGAACCTTTCAGCATCACATCTCAGCAAGCACTCCCCACTAGCACATCTGAACACGAACTGACTACTACGAGTCCTCGACAAGCACTGCCCACTACGACATCCCAATAATCACTTCCCGTGGAGGCGGCGGAACAATGCTCTCTAGCGATCTCTGTCGCTGTGGCTCAGTGTAGCCACCTTTCATATGCCCTTCCTCCACGGCTAGAATTTGATGGTATTTTTGCCAGCATTGGTGGTGAAAATACCACCAAATTCGTCAAAAAAATATAGACAAAAATAAAAGATAATATTAATACGTAAATATCATATAACTAGATAAAATTTTGGCTTTGCACTGACCTTTCAATAACCTATTATATAGAATACAGTAAGCAATACAAATTCTTTCATACATGTGACTTTACATAATAGTTTACACAAGTATTATGTGGTTAAACAGTTCAATCAATAGCGTCAGCAATGACGAATATGTGCAGGTAAGAGTCTCATAACTTTTCACAACCAGTAATACACAAAAATCAGTTTATACAAATATTCACATAAACGCTTTCCATAGCCCAAGAAACAAGTAGTTGACAGTTCCAGCAGTAGCACCCAGCAATGGTCAACAGGTGCTGACACCAACAAGTGACATCATCTTAGTAGAAGCAGTCCATCAGTGGCACCCAGTAATGTTGAGCAGGTGCAGACATCAACAGGTGACATCTTTTCAGTAGAAGCAGTCCATCAGTGGCACCCAGTAATGTTGAGAAGGTGCAGAGACCAACAAGTAACACCATTTCAGTAGAAGCAGTCCATTAGTGGCACCAGCAATGTTGATCAGGTGCACACAGCAACAGGTGACTTCATTTCAGTAGAAGCAATCCATCAGTGGCACCCAGCAATGTTGAGCAGGTGCAGACATCAACAGGTGACATCTTTTCAGTAGAAGCAGTCCATCAGTGGCACCCGCAATGTTGAGTAGGTGCAGACACCAACAGGTAACACCATTTCAGTAGAAGCAGTCCATTAGTGGCACCAGCAATGCTGAGCAGGTACACACAGCAACAAGTCACATTTCTCAGCAGAAGCAGTTCCATAAAATACACTGTCACTGATCACACTGTTCATCAGAGTTTATAAGCAGAAATTAAACATGTCCTAGTGGCACCAATATAGTAGAAAAGGTACAAGTAACAGTCCATGATTTTTTTACAATCACTGATCACACAGTTCATCAGCAGAAATTAAACATGACTAAATGTCACACATCATGTTGAAAAGTGCAGCACCATCACTAATCAGACATTTCAGGCATGAACAATAGTTTGAATACACATACAATGCTTTTACATTAAACATACAAATCATAACAAACACACAAATGATATCAGATAATTGTCCTATTAACTATTACAATACACAAATACCAGTAAACCTATAACATTTGTGGGTGTCAGTGCAAGCCACTACCAACAAATAAAATAATATTTAGGAGATAGGTGGGTAGGATTAGAAAAGGAAAACACACAAAACACATCCACTCATCTTTCATCCACATTAAGTACTACTGTGTAATTGAATAGTGTTAACTGTGTAAATGTAACTCTGTCCAAGATTTGATGTTCATCATGTGTACCAAGTACTAGTGGCAGCAATGTATAACGTCATAGTCATCATGTCAAGACCAATGTTTGCCAAGTCAGATCAAAATGTACGGTTGCTGAACAACTGTCAGTGAGCCAAGATATGCACATGCTTCCTCTCTCAAAAAAAGTATATACTGCTTAGTGATTTAACAAGTGTGTGTATAGACAATCTTCCTTCCACTTTAGTGTTCTAGTCTGCCATCTTCATCCTCCTTGTTCCATATAAACCAACAAAACAATATGCTCCTCATTTACTTTACCTCTTATCCACCAAAACTCCAATAATCATCAACTGCACCTAATCTCAATACCTCAATAATACGTCGATACATATAAACCTCAGCACCAATATCATTTCACTTCCATAACAACTCTTTCCTCTAGTCAGTCTCCTCGAACAAGTACAGACAAAATCCTAGTGCAACTTCAATTCATCATCCCATACAATCCGAAGACACAGTGTCCACACACAACCTCTGTGTAATCCATCTGCCACAAATTTTCTACTCATTATAAATTATAAGATACATTTTGGTTCCTTGTCCATCATTAAATAAAAGAAATGCATACATGACCTCTAACAGACTTAAGTTCGAATAACTCTCAGTAATTAAGTACGATTACGGAGTGTGAATGATCATAATATTTCACAGTGTGTACACCACTTCAAGAATCATAGCAGAAGCAAACATGTGGAGTATTTTTTGTGTCAAGTGTCACTTCCTATTTCAATTGCTCACGAAAATGCAGTGTAATACTGTCAATGGTCTAAACCTAGTTTTGACTTCTATGAAGTTTCTTGTACTAATGTCGTTCGTCGAATTCTAGCAGTTCATTTTCTTATCTTAAAAATATAAGGCACTGAGCGTAAGCAAAACATGCAATAGCGAGTAAATATACCAGTAGAGAACAGAATGTCAACAAGTGGATGCAGCACAATTCTTACAACGAGGCTCGGCCAAGCGAACAATCTATAATTAATACAATAGTGTGACCTAAACTCTATGTACGTACACAGTATATCAGCATTTCTATATTCTAAATTGAAGAGTAGTTATGACAACAAAACAGAAACGTGTAAATATGCAATCCATACGCACAGCAGCAAACATGCCTTACACAATAAACAGGTCATTAGCATCACATCGACATAAGCAAATAAATGTTCATATGTAATCTTAATAAGTACCCATGAAGGCGCAAGCAGATAAATCACAAAGTATAACTTACATATCTAACCACATCAGCACAATTAATCAGGTGACAATTATAATTTAAATAAATAAGCACAGCAGGCACATAATAAAAAAAAAATATGACGTCAGTGAAAAAGCATAGCAGCCAAGCGATGCATAATATATACAAATAACAACCCTGTTCATTAGTCAATCATTTTAGAAATGAGTTAATGTGCGCAAGCACGTCGCTTCACTAGTAAATTCATAGAACATGAAATTAGCACAAAGTATGAATCACGTAATCGCAAGCAGCAAATTACGTCTAAAGTACGTACCTAAGTGGAATTATGTTACCTGAAAAATAAACTCAATTAACCGTTACCTTTTTTTGTTTATTACTTTCTTCTTCGAAATGACATTCTTCCTGAAAATTTTCTCCAAAGCAAGTCGTCTTAACGTCGGACACGCACAGAATTTACCTGAAGGTCTTAAATACTTTATACAACCGTATCCTGAAAAATACTGAACGTTAATAACATAATTTATGAAGTCCTTATAGCTTTATACAGAATTTATTCGGAGAAATTAAACTGTGTATTTATTTACGTCTGTCAGTGCATTCGCACTGAGCGCTCGATCAGCTGTAGGCGCGTGACGTAGGAAGTAATTGTTTGCGGTCAACGACTGCCTTGTGCGGCGCGCAGACTTCATTGTTGCTTTGAGTATCTGCCGCCGCCGGAACACGGCGCGGTATCCTTGTATTCTCTGCTTTTACGTAAACTGTTGGTTTCTCACAAGTAGGTCATTCCACAAAAATTTTTACGTTTGATATATGATGTATTCCTTTAGAGCGTCGTGATTTAAGAGTTTCTACTTCAACAGTGTTATCATGAATAATTTTGCGAACTCTATATGGACCGTTATAAAGCAGAAAAAATTTGCGACACAAGCCTTTTCCTTTATGAGACAAACGGTGGGACTTAATTAACACCTTCTGGCCAACTGACAAAGTTTTTAAACGACCAGGACGCTTAGCTGATTTCTCTCTTCTAGCAGCTGCAGATGCAATATTTTGTAGAGCCAGGTTGACAACTTCAGAATGCCGCAGTTTCCGTGAAGGCGGAAAAGGAACGATTTCAGAAATGCGATTTGTTGGTACTTTATTTTTTAATATCAATAGAGGCGGTAAAGAAGTTGAATCATTAGGGAGTTCATTCAGAATATTTTGAAAAATATGAAGATACTGATCCCACGTTCTGTGATTCTGATGACAATAAAGACGGCACAATTTATTGATTTCCTTCATCCATCTCTCTGAAGCATTAGATTGAGGGTGAAAAAGTGAAATGAAAATTGGTTTAATCTTCCGACGCCGTAGAGTACGAAGCCAAATTTTAGAGCGAAACTGTGATCCATTATCTGATATAACCTTATCAACATGACCAACTTCTTTAAGAAAATGTTTGATGAAAGCGTTAGATACTGAACGAGCTGTTGCTTTGCGTAACGGTGTAAAACACACATATTTTGATGTTAATTCCACTGCTACGAAAATGTACGCAAAACCATTAGTAGAATGAACCACTGGACCGAACAAATCGACTGCAGCCATGTCCTTTAATTTCGCTGGAATGATAGGAAACAACGGTGCTCTGTGAGATATCGTTGGCGGCTTAGCCTTTTGACATAATTTGCGTTTGGCCAGAACGGATCGAATACGTTTTTCCATATTACTGAAGTAACAATTTTCTCGTAATTTATGAAAGCATTTTCTGGGACCAAAATGCGCATAACTGAAATGTGTGTACCAAATCAATTTATTGACCCACTCATCAGGAATACAAACTAACCAAACAGAGTTGCCGACCGATTTTCGTTTGAAAAGAATATCATTGCGAACTAAATAATACTGTCTGATCGCTACGCTTTCCTTTCTCCTCCACTTCTCCTTAATGTCCTTCCAGATTGGATCCTTATTTTGCTCCTTAGCGATGTCCTGGAGCGAAGACGAAATAAAGTTCTCAAACGCAACACCTTGAATGTACATCAAACAATAATAGTTTTCTTTGCAGTCCTCTTCAGCACTTTGTTTCAAACCCATAGGTGCACGTGATAAAGCATCAGCAACAATATTTGAAGATCCCTGTATGTAAACAATACTAAAATCAAATTCCTGTAGGTACAGCGCCCATCGTGACAATCTTCCATGAGTTAATTTTGTCGACATAAGAAATTCCAGAGCTCGATGATCGGTGTAAACCTTAGTATGTCTGCCAAACAAAAATGTGCGAAATTTTGTGAAAGCCCAAACAACAGCCAAAGCTTCAAGTTCCGTAATCGAATAATTCTTTTCGGATTTAGAGAGAACACGACTTCCAAATGCAATAGTCTTCTGTACTACAACGCCGTTTTCTTCTATCTCTTGAAATAAATGTGCACCTAGGCCTTTGTATGATGAGTCCGTCGCCAAACAAAAATCTTTAGATAAATCCGGATGTGAAAGAAGTGGAGCAGCAACTAAAGCATCACGAAGTTGTTCAAATTCTGACTGAGCTTCCTCATCCCAACACCAATTAGAACTTTTTCCAGATAGTTCACATAAACGAGGTGTGGCCAAATTGTCCAATCTAACAAAACGTCTAAGAAAATTACAAACACCAAGGAAACTACGAACATCACGTTTTGTGGTAGGAACAGCATAATTACGAATAGCATCTAGTTTCTCTGGATCGGGAAGAATACCTTCTGTAGAAATAATGTGACCGAGAAATTTCACCTGAGAACGACCAAATTCTGATTTTTCCAAGTTCACTGTCATGCCAACTCGTGCAAAAATACGTAATAATGAATCCAAAATTTTGTTGTGCTCACTCCAAGAACGTTTAGCAATAAGAATGTCGTCAACATAAGAAGTAATATTGTCACGAAGACAAACAGGTAAAATTTCATTTAAGCTACGAATGAATGCTGCTGAAGATACAGCAAGTCCAAACGGTAATTTCCGAAACTGGTAACAGTTACCAAAGGCTAAAAAGGCAGTATATTTTCTACAATCAGGGTGGAGTTCTATTTGCCAAAAACTTGCGCGCATATCAATCGTGGATAAAACTTTAATTCCATGGAAATGTTGAAGAAGTTCATCTAAATTTTGTGGACGGTCAGTTTCAGGAATAATAATATTATTTATCTGTCTGGAATCCAGAACCAAACGAATTGACCCATCCTTTTTAAGCACGACATGTAATGGGCTGGTATAAGGGCTGACTGCTGGCTCAATAATGCCCTGATCTAACATGTATTGAAGTTCATTCTTAACCTTGTCTCTGTAAGCCAAAGGAATAGCGTACGTTTTCCCGCGAAATGGTGTGTGTTCTTTTACTTTAAATAAATATTGTAAGCCTTGTATAGTTCCTGTGTGATGACTAAACACTGTAGCATGTGAAGTCAAAATGTGGTGCAGCTCTTCTTTTGCAACGTCATCTGGCACTTCAGCTTTCTTAACCTTTTCATTAATTAATTCTTCGCTACTAATTATATCCTCCATCGCGTCTCTGTATCTATTGTCATTGTCATGAATAAACACACTGTCGTCATAATGCTCAACGAAAGCATCAGAAGTTAGAAACCTTAAACATTTTGTATCTGATTCAGATCTTGCTAAACACTCGAAAAATTTCAAACATTTCGGCATTCCGGCAACAGTCAAATTCACACTTCCTTCTTTAAAGTTCAAAATTGCCTTATGTGTGTTAAGAAACTCCATACCTAATATAATCTGTGTACTGAGTAATGGAACAATAATAAAATTAGCAGACAATTCGTATCCTTGACAAATAAAATTTAGGTTGGTCTGTTGTTTAACTTCCACACCTTTTCCAGAAATCGCTCCTCGAATTGTAGTTTTAGAAATAGGTAACACAGGACAGGCAATAATTCTTTCACATATACGAAAAACTGATTCACTAATGACGTTCAATGGGCTCCCAGAATCTAAAACTGCAGTGAACTTATTCTAACCCACACATACTTCAATAACAGGATGTAAAAATGCGTCTACATTATTTTCCTTTTCATCTAGCAAAATGTCTCTCATGTCTTCCAGGCGTACGTAGTGTAAAGTCGTAGTGTCATTACTTTCCGAACCGTCTATATTGCTGCCAGAAGCCGAAGCTGCTAGTCATTGTCGATTGTTTGCGTCACGTCTTTGATTATTCGCGTCATTTCGCGGATCAATTTCTACTAATTGCACTTGCCTCTCTGAAGTTCTGTCACGTGGAGGATGCCAATTAGGTCCTTCCTGTCTGTTAGATGCAAATTCTTGGTTGTGTTTGTTATTAAAATTTCTGTTTTCCTGTCTGTCTGCATAACTACTTCTTGTATAATTTCGTCTGTCACTTCTGAAATTATTGTTAGATCTACTACCCTGGTTATTTCTGTAGTAAGAATTTCTGTTATTGTATGAATAATTTCTATCTTGATGATACCGATTACTGTTTCCGTATGGTTGATCATTCCGGTAGGAATTACCGTTATTATAATTGTCTGTGTAATTTCTGTTAGAACGTCTGTTATTGTCATAAGGCTGGTATCTATTGTCCTGTCTGTTACGTCTGTCATTCTCAAAGTTACCCAAATAACGTCCGTTCCGATCACTATCCCTTTTCTCTGAAAATGTATTGTAATTACTGCTACTGAAGAAATTACAAGAAGTCCCGTCGTCGTTGTCATACTCAAGTTCTTGTAGCAAAGTCTTAAAAGTCTCAATGTCGTCTTTACATCTTCCGGCTAAAGCAATTTGTCTTATGGATTGTGGCAGCTTAGTTAAACAAATGCGAATTAATTCAGTCGGGCTGTAGGGGTTGGAAAGGAACTGATTCTTTCGAATCATGTCTTCAAAATATTCTGCTGGCGTGCGGAATTCAGACTGTTTGAAATTACGCTGCATAATAAGACTGTGTTTGACTCTGTCTTGCGTGTTTTCGGACCAATATGCCGATAGAAATGCATGATAAAAATCATTCAGATTATTACAATCTCTAATGAGTGCACGCATCCGCGTCGCCGGTTCGTTTTCTAAATATCCACACATAAATTCCAGTTTGTGACTTAGTGGCCAATTTGGTGGGAGTGCATACATAAATTGATCTAACCATGCACATGGATGTATGTCATTTTTAGAATTGCGGAAGATCTTAAATTTCCGAACAGTCAAAAAGTGTTTATAGTCAAAGTTTTCGC
This sequence comes from Schistocerca nitens, assembly GCF_023898315.1. Lineage (NCBI taxonomy): Eukaryota > Metazoa > Arthropoda > Insecta > Orthoptera > Acrididae > Schistocerca > Schistocerca nitens. The sequence goes on along the minus strand of NC_064618.1, from coordinate 789,755,485 downwards.
CTCGTGGCGACAAAGACCTACCGCGTCTGTCCCAGTCCCAATGTCGATTATTGTCAAGTTCGCGCCCCTGGCGCTCTCTTGTTGCATCCCGTAAATGAAACAAATTACTTTCTTCAAACCCCTCTGCTACCTGTGATTCTAAATTTCTTTTGCTGTCTTTTCCTACAATTTCACCTTCGATTTGTTTGACTTGCTTTCGTAATGCCTCTACTTCCCTTTTAACGCGTTCATTAAACTTTCCCTGATTTTCAACATGCTTATTTATGTTCTGGTACTCTTCGGTTTCTGCAAATGGTAATGGAGCTGTATCATCCGAATCTCTGTCCCCATGTAAACTAAGATTTGTCAATTTATCTGAAATTTCCTCAACTCTTTCCGATAAGTCACCTATTTTTTCTCTCTGTTTACCTACGTCTTCCGTAAGTGTCGCGACTCGGGTTTCAGTGTTGACACATTTGGTAGTTAACTGTTCATATTGTTGTGTTAGGTTATTTATTCTGTCATTTGGTACGGATTCCTCGATTCTCTCAAATATCTCTTCCTTATCGTGTGCACGTTGTAAATTTAACTCTGAAAATTTTTGTACTATCACGCGATCTCTTTCTTCCTGTTCTCTATCCTGTTCCCTTTGTCTAATCTCTACTGCAACTAATCTACTATTGTGAGTATTCAAAATTGGTTGTACTTCTTCTCTGATTTCTCTCTTTAATTCATCTTTCATATTTTTAAAACAAGTCCCTATTCGTGAATCTAACCGTGTTTCCATTGTTTCCATCTGTGTTTTTAATTCAGATCTAAACTGTGTTTCCATTGTTCCCATATCATTTTTTAATTCAGATCCCAAAGTTCCCATCCGTGTTTCCATTCGTGTTTCCATTGTTCCCATCTGTGTTTTTAATTCAGATCCCAAATTTAATATTATACCCATCAACTGCTCCATTTGATCTGGTTCGAAATTCTTTTCGCCCCTATCATTTCTCGCAAAACCAGTTTCCTTCGTCATAGCTGTATAGCCATCTGTGTTCGATACTATTCCAGCATCTTCTGTCGTTAGTCTCGAATTCTGAAAATTTTCTAATTGTGAAAAGTTTTGAATTGGTTCCGGACTATTTTCCCGACTTATTACATTGTTTTCCACTTCATTATTCAACATACTGTTCTCTTGTGTTGGCGAGTTCGCCATGTCAACAATTTCATCATTCTCACTATTCATCATTTTTGCCTTTTTCATTGATCGCGTAATCATTTACAAAACAAACAAAACTAGTCACTGTACGAAAATTACACACAATGACTCTTTATCATCAACAATACCATTCACTCGAAATGTTTCCCTCAAACACGATTAACGAACAATTGAAATAATTGCACTAAATCGTCAAACGCGTATACAAGACAACAAATCAAATTCAGAGAAAAAATACCATTATAAGAATGACAATTACCAAATCTACACATGCAAAACAGACTATAATTACTAAACTACAAGTTACTACAACAATGCTACTGTCTACTATTTTTACAATCAGAAGAATTCCAAGGGACGATCCGAAGCAGTGGTCGCCACGTGCATGGGGGCTTAATAATAATATTAATGCAAATAATTTTAAATTTTTTTTGCTTTAGTAGCTGTCTGTCCGTTTACGAAGTCTCGTAACGGTTGGCCCTGACTAGTATTATTACGCTATCTGACTGCATAGAACAACAACAAGGAATGAAATGGAAATTTTCATTAACACAATTAATTAATTAATTAATTAAGTCCCCAGCAACTATAAAACCTACGAAACCAAAGCACAAGTATCACTGTTCTGTGTGTGGGAGTGTGACTCAACGTACACATCTGGCACGGTTCTTCATCAAAAGACAAGAATTTCAAATACCATTTATACTGAATTAATTAAAGAAAATACAAATACCATAATTACTCAAGAGAACCACAATTACACTCTAATCCAAGAACACAAGCCAGATGCTTTGTTGACTGAACCTGTAATGACACATTATTTAAAACATGGAAATAATGAAAAATAAATCAAGTTTCGTTACCTTCATATATTGACCAAAATCACTCTCATAATTACAATATATCTCCACACCGACTCGCTATTACCACATCTCAACAAGAACCTTTCAGCATCACATCTCAGCAAGCACTCCCCACTAGCACATCTGAACACGAACTGACTACTACGAGTCCTCGACAAGCACTGCCCACTACGACATCCCAATAATCACTTCCCGTGGAGGCGGCGGAACAATGCTCTCTAGCGATCTCTGTCGCTGTGGCTCAGTGTAGCCACCTTTCAACATGTATATTTCTTTTTTTTCTGCTGTTACTTTCTTTTTCGTTACCTCAGTTTATTTACTATACAACTTGTGACTTTGTAATTAATCGGGTGAACTGCGATGGTATTTTACCAAATGTATGTGTACTATCTTTTTTCTGGTGGTACAACCTCTTGTCTACGAATAAGCCTCGTTGCCAGAGTCTGAATACTGTGCTGCGACTGCGCTCGTTGCCCTCATATCGCCTCCACGTACCTTCTTTGACTTAGGTATGAGGCCACTTATCAAAGCCGGCGGGTGGAATCGGACAAAAGAACTTATTCGTGCTTTCCGTATTCTTTCGACAAGTTTAGTACAACAAAATGGTGTCTTGAAACATGTTTTCCATAGTCTTATCGTAAGAAATAATACATTTTTCTAAGAATTTATAACGGATTGTAGATGGATTTCAAGCATTAAGTTCTGTTTTTGACAAGAGGCTGATCTGCCTTTTATACCATAAGCGCGTTGTTTATGGAATGAAATGGGTTTTGCAAATGTATTTTTCTGCTTACGTGGGTATCATCAAATAAGGTTCGTCTGTATTGTCATCTCTGTGTTAGGTCAGTTCATATCCTCAGTACCAGTTCAGTGCTCCCACATTTTCTTTGCTTTTCAGCTCCGTAGTACTAAATTCGTAAAGGTCGCTCGAATTTGAGCTGTAATGTATTGATTCATTTCTCTGCCAACTTCGGTCGTCGTTGCTTGTGTTTCATTTCGGTGATACATAACTTATAACAGTGAGCATCATTCATACGTGACCTCTTACGAAGCTTCATAACTCGTGATCTGGCTTTAGTAGTTCTGTCGACAACGAGCTCATGAATTGCCCATTCACGAGCGATATATCGCTGACATTGTCGCGAGCAATAATCGTCTGCAGTTGGCGTAATGCGCTAGCTATTAGATGGCAGTTTCATATAGTTTTTCTAACGGCACTATGTCAGGAATTTATGTTTTCAAAAATTATCCGCTACGTTTAGCAATACTTCGTATATTGACATACTCGTAAAATGCAAAAACTGAAGTGCATTAACCTTGTTTTGGAATGTTTTCAGTTGAAACTGTAACGTATTAATTAACGTGGTGTTCCGATTAAATTATCTGCTCTTCTTTTTCCTGGCCGTTACCTCATATCTCGAGGGGTCGTCATGTTAATGTGCATTTCGATGATAGTGGTATAAGGTAGCCGGATGGATTTCCTGTCACCACGCTCCCCCCCCCCCCCCTCCCACCCCCCTCCCCACTTGTCCAGTGTCCCTCTTTTCTCTTTTGGGGTGGGGAGACACAGGAAGCAGCTACAGCAGTTCTGACAAGCTCGCAGGATTACCTCAGTACGGCTCGAACAGGGTCAATAAAATGCAGAACATGCAAGTCTTATGTCAAATTTTTAAGCTATGTCAATTGTTTGTTAATTTTTCTCAAACGTGCGCTGGGGACGAGTTATTTCAGACAAATCAAACCTATCCGTGCAAAATAAGAGGTAGAAGAAACATTATAAATAGAGGTTTTTGGCAAATTTTATGGTCCTCAAAATGTATTCAAGCTACTTTAGCCGAAATTTCCATCAGGAAAGGGATACACGGGGGACAAATGATTGCCATGATTTCGCCTGGTTTCTTTGACATGGGGACACACATGGGCTCCAATGACGAGAACATCGATTTTACAACAGGGGACCAGTTCATATAACAGTTTAAAAGACTAGAACTATCGCAGTAATTCCGATCGAAGATCACTAATTGCACTGGCCTATTCATTTGCATAGGTGAGTTATATTCTAGTATTGAGAACTAACGCAAATAATAGCATGCCGGACTAAATTCACACTACAGAATATAGTTCACAGTACTATTGTACCACTTCGGTATCACCAGTAAGACTCCTAGACAGTCATTTCATTTACCACAGCGTTTTCAAATTCAGTTAATTAGCATGTCACGTAGTGTATAGTGATCATAGAACTGACGTCAACGTCAAAGTGGATACAATTAAAATCTTTCCATGTATTTCCTGACTCTCACATTGGCAAACCGGAAGTTTTTCAAAAGGAATGGAAAGCCACGCTTTTACGACATTAATGACAATGCTTCAAATTTGACATTAATGACAATGCTTCAAAATTTTACCTGTTGTGAAGCACAATCAATAAACAGAAACACACTTCCAGTTACTTTCTCGGTTATTCTTATGGGCCATTCTAGTAGATAACGACTGCCGTGAAAGAAAGAAACCGGTAAAAACTGTTTGTATTTCCAGCACAAGTTTCATTCATACATGTTAACTAGTGTAATGTAAGTCCCACTAACTGGGTGTGGGCATTTAATCACATTTCACAACTTATCTGGAAGGAGGTAAAACACATCGCAAAGATTCGCAACTGCTGCTGGTCACAATCACAACTGCTCTCTTACTGACTAATGCATGTTATTCTTACCTTTACGCCAAGGAAACTACCTCGTCTACACTGAAATCGGGAATTCAAATTTCATGTTACTGATTACTTTAAAAGGAAACTAGAAACTTCGACTTCACCTCTTATGCCGAAAAGGCGTAGCTAGAGTTACTAATGTGTTTGTCCACAGTCTAATTCACGTCTAGTCTGTACGGTAAATTCAGTCACGACACGGATGCTCATTGTTGATACACACTGCCACAGCAGTGCTCCAAGCTGGCAGCAAGATACACTTTTGAATACGATATCGGATGAACGCGAACAGTATCGTTTATACTGATTTGCAACATAGTTTTTACAGAAGATAGCGTATATAGTGCAACAGAAACTGGCATTAACCATAACAATTAGACCGCATTTGTCTTTCTTTAGTTCTCTAAGTATCCTGGGAAGTTTGAAACGGTACATCAGAGGCCGGTTTATTTACGAGTCTCTAGTAACATACAGATACTTACATATTATATAGCTAGACGCCTTTTTTGAAGAATAACATATGGGTACCAAACAGCAGAAGAACTGACCTTGCGCAGAAAACCTCTTATGATCTTGTTCGCTACACGTCCAACCAAATCAGTGAATGTGGAACATGGGAAATTTGTATGGAATGCAATAACCACCAAATCATCCACCTCAACTGGTATAGAGGAAACCACACAGACGTGATACTAAAATGTCAAAAGCAGTCAAACTGTTTCCCCTAACACTGAAGAAACCTATATTGCAATTATTGCTGTCTCTGTGGCCACAAACGGCAAGAATCTTCAATACAGTCATATTTTGAAGAAAAAATAATTACATTTAGATAATAATCGTATATTAGAAAGACGATTGTAGTGTAGAAAGTGCGAATCTCACAATGGCAGAAACACACGCTTCTCATGCAGTGCTTAATTTCGGCAGGATCGGCGTTCGCCATCCCGCATGGAAATGTTTTTGAACTCACTGGAAAAAGTAGGCACCGGAAATTTAAAATAATACTCGTCCAATTACCTGAAGCCCCAAAGAAACTGGTAAAGGCATGCATATTAAAATACAGAGGTATGCAAACAGGCAGAATACGGCGCTGCTGTCGGCAACGCCTACACAGGACAAGTGTCTGGTGCAGTTGTTAGATCGGTTACTGCTGTTACAATGACAGGTTATCAAGATTTAAGTGAGCTTGAACCGACATCGCAGCGGCCGGAAAGAGATCCTGCAAGAACGGGAACAACGACGACTGAAGAGAATCGTTTAATGTGACAGAAGTGCAACCCTTGCTGCAGATTTCAATGCTGGGCCATCGGCAAGTGTCAGTGTACGAACCATTCAACGAAACATCATCGATATGGGTTTTCGGAGCCGAAGGCCTACTCGTGTACCCTTGATGACTACACGACACAAAGCTTTACGCCTCACTTGGGCCCGTCAACACCGACACTTGAGCGTTGAAGACTGGAAACATGTTGCCTGGTCGGACGAGTCTCGTTTCAAATTGTATCGTGCGGATGGGCGTGTACGGGTATGGAGACAGCCTCATGAATTCATGGGCCCTGCTTGTCAGCAGGGGACTGTTCAAGCTGGTGGACGCTCTGTAATGGTGTGGGGCGTGCGCAGTTGGAGTGATATGGGACCCCTGATACGGTGGCTTGAGGGTTATGTCTCCCGATGTAGACATAGATTTAGACGTCAGCTGACTGCAACAGAGCACATATTCTGAGTATGAAGGACAGGAAATCAATAAGAGCAATTACTAGACCGCCACTATGGTGTCATGTAAATTTATCGAGGTGCAGATGGGTAAACAAATCAGAAAAAATGTGGACTGCAACAAAGGTAAAGCTGTAAATTTTAAGCTACAGCACCGTCAAGATCTTTATTCTGTATTCTCGTGTCGGGTCCCCTGTTATCGGTAAAATGTTTACAGGGCACACAAGCATGAAGCAGTTACCAAATGAACTGAATAAGCTGAACGTAAAAGCAACTGAATAGCGGCAACGAAGAGGCACAGTTTGCTGCTCTCTCATGTGTGATGTATTAACGCGGAAATCAACTCCATAGAGCAAATGAAAGAGTGATTCCGTACTCAAAAAAGTAGGTGTCAGAATCTGCAGCATGCGTGTTCAGTATATGTGAATCAACGTTGTTTGCTTTCCAGTTGTGGGTCAGCTGAAACACTACTTATGCCAGCATACGAAACACAACACGCGAAACCTTGTACGTAATTTAACCTCCGTAGGAATCACAAGTTAGAATACTGAGTAACATAAATTTATAAAAAGCGTCTTATCAATGGCTGGATATAATTGAGGAATTTTTTTGTAAACATACAGGTTTACAGAGGACTGGGGCAATGGGAGCTACTATTTGTAGAACAATATATTATATCAGTCTATATATTTTATTTTGATCTCGTCTCAAAATTCTGGTCGACTGATACTTTCGCTGCGAGATTGTTTTTCCCGCCACGTATTATTTACTCTCTGATTGTTTTCCCGTGACAAAAATGATTGTTCTTTGGGTAATTTCCAAGAATGATTGCCTATCGAAGTCCAGGGGTCTGAACGATACATATCGAGCGTGCGATCGTAAATCGATCATGCGATTCCGCTGGCGGGCGTTCTGATCTATTATTTGTGATCGTAATTTTTATCTGTTTTGCATCGTTCCCTTAGTTGCTCTAAATTACACACCTCCGCGAATTATTCGTAAGTTGCTAGGGAAACCGAGACGATTTATGTCGTTAGTGAGTTGGATGTCTGGTATACTTGGCGTTTCGTCGGCGGATCCTTTCACGTGGAAGAATCTTAATTCCGTGTTTATCCAGCGTAGAAAATTGTTCGTCTTTTTGTGGCTAATATGGAGTACTACCAGACGAGGAAAGAAGAGACTGTGTAGACTGTGGTGGTGCGAAGTGTATAAAACTTCGTAAGAACAGTTTCGATTCTGAAATACCGTTACACAGTCATTGCGGACAGTGCGGAAAACAAACGAGTTTCAGGAAGAATACATGGTTCGACTCATCCAAATTATCCATCTAGACCACCGTAATGGACTTTCACATGACGAAAACACCGACGACGAGTAAGGTAAGTCGTCTCCTTTGCAGTGACAAGTATTTTTGTAACGCTTTTCTTTTGTCGTTACGGTAGTGACCAACGTAAACATACTCATAACGGCCGCCACCAGAGTCACATGATCGATTTACGATCGCACGCTCGATATGTGTCGTTTGGACCCATGGACTTCGATAGGCAAGCATTCTTGGAAATTACCGCTCTTTGAATGGCATATACGAGTATAAACGAACGGTTGTCAAAAAAATGGTTCAAATGGCTCTGAGCACTATGGGACTCAACTGCTGAGGTCATTAGTCCCCTAGAACTTAGAACTAGTTAAACCTAACTAACCTAAGGACATCACAAACATCCATGCCCGAGGCAGGATTCGAACCTGCGACCGTAGCGGTCTTGCGGTTCCAGACTGCAGCGCCTTTAACCGCACGGCCACTTCGGCCGGCGAACGGTTGTCACTTTACGATACATACTTATTTGATATGCCTTCGACAGTTACACTCAAGGCGAATTCGACACTCCCAGTTAGAGATCAGCAGCAGAGGATTTTATTTTCGGTTCCCAGCGTCCAGCAGAAAGTTTTCTCTTTCTAAAGGTACGACAAATTCAACTTTCATGGCGCAGTATGAGATTGACGCGTAGTCAGTAGTGTTTGTGCTCAGAGGTAGTCGCGAAAGTTTGTGATGTGCCTTCTTCGGCAATATGAAGAAATTCTCATGCTAAGTTGGTTGCTTTTGTATTGGATGTGTCAACAACTATGTGTTCAATGTGCATGCACTTTTTCGTGCTCTATCGCTTTCACGATAGTGATTTCCATTTGATCGCCCATGGGCAGCATCCACACGGCATGTTTGTTGTTAGTGCTAGTTGTGTGTCATTAATGCAGTAAAGCCATAGAAAGTTTCCGGTCAGTTTTACATTTATAATTTATTGTGCTACAAGCTTATGATTGTAATTTCTAAACATTCTGATGACCGAAGTGAAGGCCTTATCCCCATGTAGTAACACTTAACTAGCGCAGTAGTTCTGTGAACCATTTTATATGGAATGCGTTAAATCAACTTTATATAGAATGAGTTTAATCAATCCGATTACTACTCACTTTATGTTTTGGATATACCGTTGATTGTTGTTATTAATAATACTAGTATATTTTACTTAAAACTGTAAAAGAATTGCTCGGTACTCATGACCTCCATTGCCTTGAGACTACCTGCAGTAAATCTAAAATATTTGTTAGTAAGTCGCGTAAGGTCTCATGCCCGCATTTTTCGCAGTGTGTATTAGCGCGCGTGCGTGCGCGCGCTTTTGTGTGTGTGTGTGTGTGTGTGTGTGTGTGTGTGTGTGTGTGTGCGTGTGCGTGTGCGTGTGTGTGTCCGTGAGAGAGAGAGAGAGAGTGTGTTTGTGTGTTTCTCTCGACATCGGAATATTAATTTTGAGACTCCGCACTTCTCAGTGTAAGATAGCCTTTATCTTCTGCGGCACGTAAATAAAATATTAGGTTATCTTTATGGCAAGTTTCGCCTCACAAATATAACGCTTGTTTTCATCAGTTGCATAAATTCGTGTCATAATGTAAGAAATAGTACACGGCTTCTTTTTTGAGAAGATTCATGTGACGACGTGTGTTAATGTGTATTTGCAGTTGAGTTCTTTTACGCCTAGTTGTAGAACGCATGGTAAGAAGCATTGTCCCCCAAATTCTCCGTTAGCTCCACCAGACCTGCCTACTCTGCTTGCTCTGTTTAGTCATTCTGATTCAGTGATCGCTTTTCCTTGGCAGTTTCCCAGTGACACATACAATAGTTCTTAGAACATTCTCAAAAATATAAATTCCAGACTGAATCTTTTAATGCAGACACAGTGGAGTCCATACCTGAACTTCCCAAAACAAGTAGCAGTTCTAAGTCTATTCAGAGCGCTGCTGTTCGCTGATAGTTACAATACAGTGCAAGACGTCCGTTCGCAATATCTGCCGATCACAATCCTAGCAGACCTTCTTGTATGTGACCTGACGTACATAGAAGAGCTTCTTAATAGCACCTGTATTGTGCAGGCTATCAGAAAACATGAAAGCGCCCATCTTTACAGCAGACGGAGTGAAAAGCAGCCAAGTAAATCAAGATCGCAGAAAAGAAAGGGACGGTGTAAGAAGCAGCGATCTTTCAGGTACGAATACGTCCCCAGGGATGTGCAATCACAGAACACTTTCCGCTATACATGGTGGTCTATTGATCGTGACCGGACCAAATATCTCAGAAAATAAGCGTCTAACGAAACAACTACAAAGAACGAAACTTGTCTAGCTTGAAGGGGGAAACAAGATGACGCTATGGTTGGTCCGCTAGATGATGCTGCCATAGGTCAAACGGATATCAACTGCGGTTTTTAGGATAGGAACCCCTATTTTTTATTACTTATTCGTGTAGTAAAGAATATGAATGTTTTAGTTGGAGCAATTTTTTCACTTTGTGATAGATGGCGCTGTAATAGTCACAAACATATGGCTCACAGTTTTAGACGAACAGTTGGTAACAGGTAGGTTTTTTAAATTAAAATACAGAACGTAGGTACGTTTGAACATTTTATTTCGGTTGTTCCAATGTGGTACATGTACCTTTGTGAACTTATCATTTCTGAGAACGCATGCTGTTACAGCGTGATTATCTGCAAATACCACATTAATGCAATAAATGCTCAAAATTATGTCCGTCAACCTCAATGCATTTGGCAATACGTGTAACGACATTCCTCTCAACAGCGAGTAGTTCGCCTTCCGTAATGTTCGCACATGCATTGACAATGCGCTGACGCATGTTGTCAGGCGTTGTCGGTGGATCACGATAGCAAATATCCTTCAACTTTCTCCACAGAAAGAAATCCGTGGACGTCAGATCCGATGAACGTGCGGGCCATGGTATGGTGCTTCGACGACCAATCGACCTGTCATGAAATATGCTATTCAATACCGCTCAACCGCACGCGAGCTGTGTGTCGGTCATCCATCATGTTGGAAGTACATCGCCATTCTGTCATGTAGTGAAACATCTTGTAGTAACATCGGTAGAACATTACGTAGGAAATCAGCATACATTGCACCATTTAGATTGCCATCGATAAAATGGGGGCCAATTATCCTTCCTCCCAAAAAGCCGCACCATACATTAACCCGCCAAAGTCGCTGTTGTTCCACTTGTCGCAGCCATCGTGGATTTTTCGTTGTCCAATAGTGCATATTATGCCGGTTTACGTTACCGCTGTTGGTGAATGACGCTTCGTCGCTAAATAGAACGCGGGCAAAAAATCTGTCATCGTCCCGTAATTTCTCCTGCGCCCAATGGCAGAACTGTACACGACGTTCAAAGTCGTCGCCATGCAATTCCTAGTGCTTAGAAATATGGTACGGGTGCAATCGATGTTGATGTAGCATTCTCAATACCGACGTTTTTGAGATTCCCGATTCTCGCGCAGTTTGTCTGCTAGTGATGTGCGGATTAGCCGCGACAGCAGCTAAAACACCTACTTGGGCATCATCATTTGTTGCAGGTCGTGGTTGACGTTTCACATGTGGCTGAACAGTTCCTGTTTCCATAAATAACGTAACTATCCGGCGAACGGTCCGGACACTTGGATGATGTCGTCTAGGATACCGAGCAGCATACATAGCAGACGCCCGTTGGGCATTTTGATCACAATAGCCATACATCAACACGATATCAACCTTTTCCGCAATTGGTAAACAATCCATTTTGACACGGGTAATGTATCACGAAGCAAATACCTTCCGCAGTGGCGGAATGTTACGTGATACCACGTACTTATACGTTTGTGACTATTACAGCGCCATCTAAAACAAAGCGAAAAAAGTGGTCCAACTAAAACATTCATGTTTCTTTACGCACTACACGAATATGTAATAAAAGTGGGGGTTCCTATTTAAAAAAAAAAAACGCAGTTGATATCCTTTTGACCTATGGCAGCGCCATCTAGCGGGCCAACCATAGCGCCATCTGGTTTCCCCCTTCAAGCTAGACGAGTTTCGTTCTTTGTAGTTTTTTCGTTTGATGCTTATTTCGTGAGATATTTGGCCCGGTCACTATCAATGGACCACCCTGTATAACCTCAAGAAATCGTAAAATGTAACTTACTGTACGGGGGATAATTGCCTGAAACAGGGCTACGGGAGCCGCCCTAGAGACCGAGGTGCCGGTGCCTTAGGGGATGGGCCCCATCCCTGTTATGCCGACCTCCCCGCTCGCTGCTAGTGGGGAGGAAACAGAACCGTCGCCACCTTGTAGGGGCTGCTCCTGGTGGCTGTGAAGAGTGCCTTTGGTGAGTGATCTTCGTGCAGTTTAGGACATTATGAAATACCAGTCCTACAGTGTACGTGTGTTACAACTTTCACCATGGCGCGAAAACTCTCTGCACGATATACCCTGAGGAGACAAAAGTCATAGGATAGCAATATGAACATACGCAGATGCCGGTAGTATCGCGTTCACAAGGTATAAAAGGAGAGTGCAGCGGAGGAGCAGCGATTTTTACTCAAGTTATTCATATGAAAAAGTTTCTGACTTGATTATTGGCCGCATTAACAGATTTTGAGCGCGGAACGGCAGTTGGAGCTAGAAGCACGGGACATTTCGTTTTGGGAACCGTTAGGGAATTCAGTTTCTGAGATCCACAGTGTCAAGAGAGTGGCGAGAAGACCAAATTTCAGGCATTAACTCTCGCCACAGACTACGTAGTTGCCGACGGCCCTCACCTAACAATCGAAAGCGTAGATTTGTCAGTGCTAACAGACAAGCGACAGAGCGTGAAATAACCCCAGAAATCACTGAGGCACGTACGACTACCGTATCTTTCAGGGAAGTACGGCGGACGACCGACACGAGTGCGTTTGCTAGCATCACAACATCGCCTACAGCGCCCCTTCTGGGCTCGTGATCAAATCGGGTGGACTCCAGACGACTGGAAAACTGTGACCGGGTCAGATGAGTTTCGATTTCAGTTTTTAAGAGCTGATGGTAGATTTAGAGTGTGGCGCAGACCACACGAAGCCATGGACCCAAGTTGTAAACAAGGCGGTGTGCAAGCTGGTGGTGGCTCCTTAACGGTGCGGGTTGTGTTTACGTGGTTCAGACTGGGTCATCTGGTTAAACTGAACTGATCATTGACAGGACATGGTTACGTTCGGCTACTTGGGGACCACTTGCAGGAGCAGCCCACTTCATGGACTTCATGGACTTCACGTTCTCAAACAATCGTGGAATTTTTATTGATGACAGTGCGCCATCTGCATCTACATCTACATCTATATCCATACTCCGCAAGCCACCTGACGGTGTGTGGCGGAGGGTACTTTGAGTACCTCTATCGCTTCTCCCTTCTGTTCCAGTCTCGTATTGTTCGTGGAAAGAAAGATTGTCGGTATGTCTCTGTGTGGGCTCTAATCTCTCTGATTTTACCCTCATGGTCTCTTCGCGGTGAAGGTATGTTCTCAAAACTTTAACAAAAGCCCGTACCGAGCTACTGAGCGTCTCTCTTGCAGCGTCTTCCACTGGAGTTTATCTATCATCCCCATAACGCTTTCGCGATTACTAAATGAACCTGTAACGATGCGCGCTGCTCTCCGTTGGATCTTCTCTATCTCTTCTATCAATCCTATCTGGTACGGATCCCACACCGGTGAGCAAAATTCAAGCAGTGGGCGAACAAGTGTACTGTAACCTACTTCTTTTGTTTTCGGATTGCATTTCCTTAGGATTCTTCCAATGAATCTTGGTCTGGCATATGCTTTACCGACGTTTAATTTTATATGGTCATTCCATTTTAAATCACTCCTAATGCCTACTCCCAGAAAATTTATGGCATTAATCGCTTCCAGTTGCTGACCTGCTATTTTGTAGCTAAACGATAAAGGATCTTTCTTTCTATGTATTCGCAGCACATTACACTTGTCTACATTGAGATTGACCGTGCGTCAATTCGTTGCAGATCCTCCTGCATTGCAGTACAATTTTCTATTGTTACAACCTCTCGATATACTACAGCATCATCCGCAAAAAGCCTCAGTGAACTTCCTATGCTATCCACAAGGTCATTTATATATCGTATATTGTGAATAGCAACCGTCCCACGGCACTCCCCTGCGGCACACCTGAAATCACTCTTACTTCGGAAGACTTCTCTCCATTGAGAATAACATGCTGCGTTCTGATATATCTAGGAACTCTTCAATCCAATCACACAATTGGTCTGATAGTCCACATGCCCTTACTTTGTTCATTAAACGACTGTGGGGAACTGTATCGAACGCCTTGCGGAAGTCAAGAAACACGGTATCTACCTGGGAACCCGTATCTATGGCCCTCTGAGTCTCGTGGACGAAAAGCGCGAGCTGGGTTTCCCACGATCGTCTTTTTCAAAACCCATGCTGATTCCTACAGAGTAGATTTCTAGTCTCCAGAGAAGTCATTATGTCGAACATAATACGTGTCACTGGGCCACAGTTGTTCACGACTGCTTTGAAGAACATTCAGGAATGATTTGGTGCAGGCTGTTGTGGCCGTGCGGTTCTAGGCGCTTTAGTCTGGAACCGCGTGACCGCTACGGTCGCAGGTTCGAATCCTGCCTCGGGCGTGGATGTGTGTGTTGTATTTAGGTTAGTTAGGCTTAAGTTCTAGGGGACTGATGACCTCAGAAGTTAAGTGCCATAGTGCTCAGAGCCATTTGAACCAATGATTTGGCACCCAGGTCGCCCGACCATCGAACATTTGCGGGACATGATCCAGAGGTCAGTTCGTGCACAAAATCCTATACCGGCAACAGTTTCGCTGTTATGGACGGCTATAGAGGCAGCGTGCTACAGTACTTCTGCAGGGCGACTGTCAATGACTTTTTTGTCAATGACTTTTTGAGTCCATGCCACGCCGAGTTGCTTCACTACGCCGAGCAAAAGGAAACCTGAGAGGATGTTAGGACGTATCCCGTAACTTTTGTCACCCCAGTGTACGTATATGTTATGTCAGGCTGTGCGTTCAGATCACAAAATGCCTTTCGTCATACGTAAACATGACATGCTTGTTTTATCATCGATTGAGGTGGTAGACTAGGGCAAAAAATTTTTAGCCTAATTTATAGTTACCAAAAATATTCCATAGAGAGTCTATTTTTAATATTCATTCGAAGTGGAGTGTTCCATAAATGCGAAAATATATCAAAACAGCGATTTACTGCATAAGGATCTGGCGAATCCGTGCGCTCGAATGCAACCGATGCAATGTTGTATTAGTTACTGACGTGTCCACTTACTTTCACGTAGTGTCGCAGAGGGCATTAGTATCAACTAAAATACTATTCTCAAAATAACTTCTCTTCGTTTATGGTAAACAGTGCGATAACACGTGCTTGTCTCGGGTCCGCTAAACTTGTCGTTTCGTTCTTTTTTTTTTTTTTTTTTTGTCCGCAGTAAAACGTGAGCGATTGAAAACGACAAACAAACGTATTTATACAGATAGAAGAAGTTCGAGAAACAATCTCAGTCGTACAAAAAACAGTTCCGTTGGTAAGCGGATGCCAGTTACTCGATATAATTTCATCAAAATGGAACTGTTTCGACATCGGTGAAAGAAAGGCCGACAGTACCGTGCTGGCGTTTCCGTTTAAGGGTTTGTTCAGTTTCATACTAAAAAAAAAAAAAAGATAATACAACACCCAGTCCCTAACCGGAAACAACCTCTGAACCCAGGCTGGAATTGAGCCAGCGTCCTCTGAATAGTAGTCAGCAGCACTATCCACTCAGCAATGGTGGCACCTAAATATTTATATTGCGATCTAAATCACTGGTCGTGAGAATGAAGAATTAGTGAAGAATTAATCAACAGTAACAGTCTTTATAAGACGTTTAAAATCATCATATTTACAACAACTACACAACTAAAACGCCACAATATAAATTGAACATTGTACAGTTATTTACTGAAAACCACACTCCAAATTTTCTGGCAAATCGCTGAGAGTGCGTAAATGGAGTTCGCCCTCGGCAGCTTTTACACATTGTTGCACAGCGTAAGTCAGCCCTGCCGGCCGGAGTGGCCGAGCGGTTCTAGGCGCTACAGTCTGGAACCGCGAGACCGCTACGGTCGCAGGTTTGAATCGTGCCTCGGACATGGATGTGTGTGATGTCCTTAGGTTAGTTAGGTTTAAGTAGTTCTAAGTTCTAGGGGACTGATGACCTCAGATGTGAAGTCCCGTAGTGCTCAGAGCCATTTGAACCATTTTTAAGTCGGCCCTCACACACTTGCATTTTCTTCCACATTGTTCCGTGTGAAATCAGCAGTAATACTCGTACCCTGTGCGGAGCGGCAGTTGTTTCACGTGAATTGCACAGGGGGACTAGTTTGATTCCCGCCAAACCCATTTTCTGGGTCCAAGCTGTTCTGCAACCGCAGCTACAATTGAAGATGTACTCAGCAGAAATGGAAGCATACTGCGTCAGCAGTGTAAGACAAACGAAAAACTATGACAGCATTGCTTGCCTGAAACACAAGAACATTTAGACGCCGAAATCTGATATTCACACTACTATAGGAAGAGCAGATACCCATATTCTAGACAATTTCAAAAATATTTTTTGATCCCACTTTACAAAACAAGTACACTGCAAGCCCCATGTTGCAATGAGGAGGTGAATGAACGAAGCCTCGTAGCTGACACAAACGTTTGGGATACTGCTGTACGTTTCCTCAAGTGCGATTGTTCACTATGTTTCTTTTTCGAGACAACCAGAACCGTTATAAATTCTTGTAAAATTCCAGAAACCGTAACGTCAGCATTCTCAGTGAAGTCAGTGGCATCTGTGTAACCATCAGTATGATGAGGAGTCATTCTTATACCTTCAAGAATGATGGCTCCAGTGGCTTCCAGTATCCTCATTCGCTCATCTTTTTTCATTCACCTCTCGTCCACTGTACCGTTGGTTCAACAGTTTGTGGTCACTACCATGGAAACGAATAGCGGTGGGGGGAATTGTGTGTGTGTGTGTGGGGGGGGGGGGGGGGAAAGGAAGGAATTGTCATTGTGTCAGACAGGACTCCATCACCAATTTTTCTTTAAATTTTTTATCTTCAGTGTATCTCCTTCTGGAAGACATACACTGATTTTCTGCAGTAAATCGATCAGTAAAAATAGACATTCCTCTAAAGAATCTACAAAAGTGCATACTTCGTGGAAAACAATCTCAACGTTGGCACCATGAGGACAGCCTCTTTTCGGAACAGAGGAGCAGTTCAACGCTACTTTAGCGTAGCAGTGTTGGTGATAACGGATTTCGGCAGCTACTAAACTCAAACTACAGTACTGTTCTTGTGTTCTGCAACCTTACTAACGAAATCATCATCCCGTTTCTCTAGTTTCTCAAGCAGTGTGTGTTTCAGAGTTAAAAACGAACTTCAAACATTCCGCGACGCTTTTGAAGTGTTTGTTTCCTACCTCTAAATCACATATTTCAGCACATATAAAATTATCTTTTTTCAAACTGAATGAATAATATGAAATCGATCTTAAGCTTCTATCACATACCTGTGCAGTTTTCCAGTTAATTAGTATGTTTGCGTTACGTTGCTTATTATATTTACGTCGACATACATTATGCACTTCAGTCTTTTGAACATTTTGTAGAAGAGTATGACACTTACTTTAGTTCCTTGCTGCCAAGATTCAAAATTTCCAACCTTTTCCTTACTTTTGATGTCTCTCTTTTCGAAGCAGACTGTAGTAAATAGAACAGGTGGATGGATCCAGCATTATTCTTCTCTCGTGCTACGGAAGAGAAAACATTGTAAGCAGAAACACTACACAGTACAGCAGACTGAACTGTCCCGTATGGCTTTATTAAGTTAAGGACATAACCTCAACTAAACTGGACACGTGTAGGCAGAAATGCCAGTGACAGTCGCGGGGAACGGTGAGTGAGAGCCAAGACGAACGTGTCATTTTCATTGTTGGGCAAATAATCCTGATATCAACTAAACTGAACACACAAGAACATAGATCAGTATGAAAATATACGACACACTTACATGGACTTATTTATTCTTTTCATTTACATAAAAGGCTGCAAAAATTTATTACTATATTATTCTTACAACTTTTATATCTCTAAAACTAATGTCAGACCTAACATATGCACAAGAACACTTTTGGGTAGATTACACGAAGAATGTTTCTTGTTAGTACAATGCTTTTCAAAAACGATCCATTTTCTGCAAAAGTCTATATATCGGTAAAAGTTGACTTCTGATGGCTAGAAAAGGGGGGAAACACCCGCCCAGAGGTGGGGGGAACTTCCAATTCCTCACTACTACACCCCGTGTGAAGGTTCTCCCTGAATGTCAAAAGCTGACATATATTTGTTCGGTAAGAAAATACATGCGGTTCGAATATCTGAAATTACGTTTTCCTATTCAGATAAAGATTACAGATTCCGTGCAATGAACGAAATAGCAGGTCTTTTCTATTCTCCTTCATTAGGACGTTAGTGTGAGATGTGTTAAAGCGACGAGTCATTCTGCCATCGAATTCATTTTCCATTGCATATAAGAAATCCCCCACGCCAGATTTAAATTTGGGTATTGAAAACTGAAATTATATGTCTTTGACTTGATAAGAAACTGCTTATGGATTGATCACTGGAAGTCAGAGTTTACTTATTCCGTTGAAAGTTACAGATTTTATCTACTGAACATATGAAAAATTTTTCTCTTTTCTTTCGTTAGCCGGTCCATAAGGGAATTACTGAAACTACGATTTATTCTGCTATCAAATCCCACTTGTTCTGTGTATAAGACGTCTCCAACTACAAATTTACGTTTGCCACGTAGGAATTTACATTTAGCATCGCAAAGTAGCGAACTGAGTCTATATTTCTACCATTTGGTAAGTAATGAATATTTGATATTATACATGACGTATTCAAACACAGATTACAGATTACGGAAACCCTACATTGACTAATATATCTCTTTCCTTTCGTTAGAGGGCTCACATAGCATGCATTAAGCGGGGATATATTCTACAGGCTAATCCTTATGCTGTGCAGAAAGCATGTTCACCACACCAAATTTATCAACGTGCAATGGATAACTGAGTGCATATTTCTTTCTTTTGGAAAGTAATAGCTCGTGGTGGTGGAATATTTGGCACTATACTTTACGTATCCAGACGAAAATAACAGATTTCGATACTCCGCAAAGTACTAATTTTTGTCTTTTCTTACATTGACAGGTTCACACTACATGTCTGAAAGCGAGGATATATTCTACCAGTGAATCCGGTTTCTCTGCACAAAGCATATTCCCCACACCAAATTTAGCTTCGTAGTGTAGGGAACTGAGTCTACATTTCATTCTATAGTAAGTAATATCACGTTGTTTAAATATTTGATATTATGCTTTACGTAGTCAGATTCAAACTACACATTTCAGAAAATCTACGTAGTGCTAATTTTGTCTTTACCCTCACAACCCAGCTCAAATAGCATCCGTTAAAGCAGGCGTATATTATAATGGCTAAGCCACTTCGCTTTGCTGAAAGCATATTCCCCGCACCAAATTTATCTACTTGCAACTGACAACTGAGTGAAAATTTCTTTCGTTTCGTAAGTGATAGCTCGATGTGCGAATATCTGATATTCCGCTTTGCGTAATCGGATGAAAATTACAATTTTCGATACTCTGCAAACACTAAAACATGTCGTTCTTATCACTAGAAGATTATGACGGGAGTTGTTAAATGGAAATATATTCAAATAGCGAATCCTTATATGCGCAGAGAGCATGTTCCCCACATCAAATTTTTCACGGTGCAAACGATAAATGAGTGAATATTTATTTCTTTTGGTAAGTAACAGCACAATGTTTGAATAATTATGTACTATGCCTCACAAATTCAGTTGAAAATTACAGAATTACGAAACTGTGGACAGTACTAAATAGAATCATTTCTTTGTTACCAGGTTAATAAAGGATGGGTGGAAGCGGCGACATACTGTAGAAGAATATTCCCACACCAAATGTATCTACAGCAATCGCTGACTGAGTGAATATATCTTTCTTACAGTACATAACAGCTCGATGTTTCTATATTTTTATATAAGGCTTTACGAATTCAGTTAAAAATTACAGATTCCAGAAAGTGTGGAGAGTACTAATTAATTTCAATTCCTTCGTTAGCGGGTTCATAAGAGATGTGTGGAAGCGGCGACATCTTCTACAAGAAAATCGCTAGTGCTGTGCACAAAGCAAATACCCACACGCAATTTATCAACGGCAATGGATAAGTGACTGAATATTTCTTTCTTTTAGTAAGTATCAGTGCGATGTTTGAATATTTTTATATTAGGCTTTACGATTTCTGTTGAAACTTACAGATCTCAGATATTGTAGAGTGTACTAATTAATATCATTTCCTTTGTGAGCAGGTTCATAAGGAATGTGTAGAAGCGGCGAAGAAAATGATATTAATTAGTACACTTCAGAGTTTCTGAAATCTGTAGTTTCCAAAATAATTCTACAAGAAAAACGATTGTGCTGCGCAAATAGCATATTCCCACACCAAAATTAACTACGGCAATGGATAACTGAGTGAATATTTCTTTCCTTTGGTAAGTAACAGATCGATTTCTAAAATTTTTTTTGTGATTTACTCATTTAATTGAAATTTACAGATTTGAGAAAATGTGAAGAGTACTAATTAATATCATTTCCATCGTTAGCAGATTCATAAGGGATGTGTGGAGGCAGCAACACATTCTACAAGACAATCGAAAATGCTCTACACATAGCATATTCCCACAACAAATATGTCTACGGCAATGGATAACTGAGTGCATATTTCTTTCTTTTGGTAAGTATCAGTGCGATGCATGATTATTTTTATATAGATTGCTATACGAATTCTGTTAAAAATTACAGAATTCAGAATCTGTGAAGTGTACTAATTAATATGATTTCTATCGTTAGCAACTTCGTAAGGCATCTGTGGATGCGGCGACATTTCTACAAGAAAATGGCTAGTGCTGTGCACATAGCATATAACCTCACGAACTTTATAAACGGCAATGGTTACCTGAGTGAATATTTCTTTCTGTTGGTATGTATCAGTGCAATGATTCAATATTTTTACATTCTGATTTACGAATTATTTTGGAATATCTAGATTTCAAAAAAGTGTGAAGAGTACTAAATAATAGCACTCCCTTCCATAGCAGATTCATACAGGATGTGTGGAAGCTTCGACATATTCTACAAGATAAATTGCTAGTGCGGTGCACATAGCATATTCTCACTCCAAATTTATCTTCGGCAACAGATAACTGAGTGAAGATATCCTTCTGTTGGTAACTATCGGTGTGATGATTGATTATTTTTATACTTTGCTTTAGGAATTCTTTTGGCTATTAAGGATTTCAGAAACTGTGAAGTGTACTAATCAATAGCATTTCCTTCTTTAGCAGGTTCATAAAGGATGTGAGGAAGCGTCTCTATAAGAAAAGCGCTGATGCTGTGCACATTGCATATTCTCAAACCGAATTTATCTGTGGCAATGGATAACTAAGTGACGATTTATTTCTGTTGGTAAGTATCAGTGGGATGAATGAATATTTTTATATTTAGTTAAGGAATTCATTTGGAACTTACAGTTTTCAGAAACTGTGAAGTGTACTAATTAATAGCATTTCCTTCTTTAGCAGGTTCATACAGGATGTCTCGAATCGTCGACATTTCCCCAAGAAAATCGCTAGTGCTGTGCACATAGCATATTCTCACACCTAATTTATCTACAGCAATGGATAACTGAGTGGAATTTTGTTTCTGTTGGTAAGTATCAGTGCGGTGATTGAATATTTTTATATTTTGTTTACGAATTCTTATGAAACTTACAGATTTAGAAACAGTGAAGTGTACTAATTAATAGCATTTCCTTCTTTAGCAGGTTCACACATGCTGTGTGGTAGCGTCGATATAACCTACAAGAAAATCGCTAGTGCTGTGCACATAGCATATTCTATCAAAACATTTATCAACGGCAATGGATAAGTGAATGAGGATTCCATTCTGTTGGCAAGTATCAGTGTGATGATTGAATATTTCTATATTCTCTTTACGCATGCTTTTGGAACTTACAGATTTCAAGAACTTTGCAGTGTACTAATTAACAGCATTTCCTCCTTTAGCAGGTTCATACAGGATGTCTGGAATCGAAGATATATTTCCCAAGAAAATCGCTAGTGCTGTGCACATAGCATATTCTCACACATAATTTATCTACGGCACTCGATAACTGAGTGAAGATTTGATTCTGTTGGTAAGTATCAGTGCGATGATTAAATATTTTTAAATTCCCTCTACGAATGCTTTTGGAACTTACAGATTTCTAAAACTGGGAAGTGTACTAATGAACAGCATTTCCTTCTTTAGCAGGTTGATACATGATGTCTGCAATTGTCGACATTTCCCCAAGAAAATCGCTAGTGCTGTGCACATAGCTTATTCTCACAGCAAATTTATCTACGCAATCAATAACTGAATGAAGATTTGTTTCTGGTGGTGACTATCAGTGCGATGATTGAATATTTTTATATTTAGCGTTACGAATTCTTATGAAACTTACAGATTTTGAAACAGTGAAGTGTAGTAATAAATAGCATTTCCTTCTTTAGCTGGTTCATACAGGCTGCTTGGTAGCGTCGATATAATCTACAAGAAAATCGCTAGTGCTGTGCACATAGCATATTCTATCACCAAATTTATCTACGATAATGGATAAGTGAATGAAGATTCCATTCTGTTGGCAAGTATAGGTGCGATGATTGAATATTTTTATATTCCCTTTACGAATCCTTTTGGAACTTACAGATTTCAAAAACTGTGAATTGTACTAATTTACATCATTTCCTTCTTTAGCAAGTTCATACAGGATGTCTGGATACGTCGACATATTCCTCAAGAAAATGGCTAGTGCTGTGCACATAACATATTCTCACAGCAAATTTATCCACGGCAATCAATAACTGAATGAAGATTTGTTTCTGGTGGTGACTATCAGTGCGATGATTGAATAATTTTATATTTAGCGTTACGAATTCTTATGAAACTTACAGATTTAGAAACAGTGAAGTGTACTAATTAATAGCATTTTATTCTTTAGCACGTTCATACAGGCTGTGTGGTGGCGTCGATATAATCTACAAGAAAATCGCTAGTGCTGTGCATATAGCATATTCTGTCACCAAATTTATCTACGGTAATGGATGAGTGAAAGAAGATTCCTTTCTGTTGGCAAGTATCAGTGCGATGATTGAATATTTTTATATTACCTTTACGAATGCTTTTCAAACTTACAGATTTCTAAAACTGGTAAGTGTACTAATTAATATCATTTCCTTCTTTAGCAGGTTCATACAGGATGTCTGGAATCGTCAACATATTCCTCAAGAAAATCGCTAGTGCTGTGCACATAGCATATTCTCGCACCAAATTTATCTACGGCAATCGATAACTGAGTGAAGATTTGTTTCTGTGGGCAAGTATCAGTGCGATGATTGAATATTTTTATATTCCCTTTACGAATCGTTTTAAAACGTACAGATTTCTAAAACTAGGAAGTGTACTAATTAACATCATTTCCTTCTTTAGCAGGTTGATACAGGATGTCTGGAATCGTCAACATATTCCTCAAGAAAATCGCTAGTGCTTTGCACATAGCATATTCTCGCACCAAATTTATCTACGGCAATCGATAACGGAGTGAAGATTAGTTTCTGTTGGTAAGTATCAGTGCAATGAATGAATATTTTTATATTCCCTTTACGAATGCTTTTAAAACGTACAGATTTCTAAAACTAGGAAGTGTACTAATTAACATCATTTCCTTCTTTAGCATGTTGATACAGGATGTCTGGAATCGTCGACATATTCCTCAAGAAAATCGCTAGTGCTGTGCACATAGCTTATTCTCGCACCAAATTTATCTACGGCAATCGATAACTGAGTGAAGATTTCTTTCTGTTGTTAAGTATCAGTGCGATGATTGAATATTTTTATATTTTGCTTTACGAATTCTTATGAAACTTATAGAATTAGAAACAGTGAAGTGTACTAATTAATAGCATTTCCTTCTTAAGCAGGTTCATACAGGCTGTGTGGTAGCGTCGATATAATATACAAGAAAATCGATAGTGCTGTGCACATAGCATATTCAATAACCAAAT
The DNA here is from genome assembly GCF_023898315.1 of Schistocerca nitens. Classification (NCBI taxonomy): domain Eukaryota; kingdom Metazoa; phylum Arthropoda; class Insecta; order Orthoptera; family Acrididae; genus Schistocerca; species Schistocerca nitens. The sequence continues at coordinate 789,731,379 of NC_064618.1, read as the reverse complement.
TTGTCTACGGCAATGGATAAGTGAATGATGATTCCTTTCTGTTGGAAAATATCAGTGTGGTGTTTGAATATTTTTATATTCCATTTACGAATGCTTTTGGAAATTAATGATATCAAAAACTGGGAAGTGTACTAATTAATATCATTTCCTTCTGTAGCCGGTTCATACAGGATGTCTGGAATAGTGGGCATATTCTCCAAGAAAATCGCTAGTGCTGTGCACATAGCATATTCTATCACCAAATTTATCTACGGCAATGGATAAGTGAAAGCAGATTCCATCTGGTGATACGTATCAATGCGACGATTGAATATTTTTATATTCCCATTACAAATGCTTTTGGAACAATCAGATTTCAAAAACTGGGAAATGTACTAAATAACAGCATCTCCTTCTTTAGCAGGTTCATACAGGATGTAGGAATCTTCGACATATTCCCCAAGAAAGTCGCTAGTGCTGTCCACATAGCATATTCTCACACCAAATTTATCTACGGCAATCGATAACTGAGTGAAGATTAGTTTTTGTTGGTAAGTATCAGTGCGATGATTGAATATTTTTATATTCCCTTTACCAATGCTTTTGGAACTTACAGATTTCTAAAACTGGGAAGTGTAGTAATTAACATCATTTCCTTCTTTAGCAGGTTGATACAGGATGTCTGGAATCGTCGACATATTCCTCAAGAAAATCGCTAGTGCTGTGCACATAGCTTATTCTCGCACCAAATTTATCTACGACAATCGATAACTGAGTGAAGACTTGTTTCTGTTGGTAAGTATCAGTGCGATGATTGAATATTTTTATATTTTGCTTTACGAATTTTTATGAAACGTATAGAATTAGAAACAGTGAAGTGTACTAATTAATAGCATTTCCTTCTTAAGCAGGTTCATACAGGCTGTGTGGTAGCGTCGATATAATCTACAAGAAAATATCTAGCGCTGTGCACATAACATATTCAATTACCAAATTTATCTACGTCAAGGGATAAGTGAAGGATCATTCCTTTCTGTTGGAAAATATCGGTGTGGTGGTTGAATATTTTTATTTCCCATTACAAATGCTTTTGGAACTTACAGATTTCAAAAACGAGGAAGTGTACTAAATAACTGCATTTCCTTCTTTAGCAGGTTCATACACGATGTCAGGTATCGTCGACATATTCCCCAAGAAAGTTGCTAGTTCTGTGCACATAGCATATTCTATCACCAAATTTATCTACGACAATGGATAAGTGAAAGAAGATTCCTTTCTGTTGGTAAGTATCAGTGCCATGATTGAATATTTTTACATTCCCTTTACGAATGCTTTCTGAACTAACAGATTTCTAAAACTGGGAAGTTTACTAATTAACAGCATTTCCTTCTTTAGCAGGTTGATACAGTATGTCTGCAATCGTCGACATTTCCCCAAGTAAATCGCTAGTGCTGTGCACATAGCATATTCTCACACCAAATTAATCTACGGCAATCGATAACGGAGTGAAGATTAGTTTCTGTTGGTAAGTATCAGTGCGATGATTGAATATCTTTATATTCCCTTTACGAATGCTTTTAGAACTTACAGATTTAAAAAACTGGTAAGTGTACTAATTAATATAATTTCCTTCCTTAGCAGGTTGATACAGGATGTCTGGAATCGTCTACATATTCCTCAAGAAAATCGCTACTGCTGTGGACATAGTATATTCTCACACCACATTAACCACGGCAATCGATAATTGACTGAAGATTGGTTTCTGTTGCTGAGTATAAGTGTGACGATTGAATAATTATATAGTTTGCCTTACGAATTCTTATGAAACTTACTGATTTAGAAACAGTGAAGTGTACTAATTAATAGCATTTCCTTCTTAAGCAGGTTCATACAGGCTGTGTGGTAGCGTCGATATAATCTACAAGAAAATATCTAGCGCTGTGCACATAACATATTCAATTACCAAATTTATCTACGTCAAGGGATAAGTGAAGGATCATTCCTTTCTGTTGGAAAATATCGGTGTGGTGGTTGAATATTTTTATTTCCCATTACAAATGCTTTTGGAACTTACAGATTTCAAAAACGAGGAAGTGTACTAAATAACTGCATTTCCTTCTTTAGCAGGTTCATACACGATGTCAGGTATCGTCGACATATTCCCCAAGAAAGTTGCTAGTTCTGTGCACATAGCATATTCTATCACCAAATTTATCTACGACAATGGATAAGTGAAAGAAGATTCCTTTCTGTTGGTAAGTATCAGTGCCATGATTGAATATTTTTACATTCCCTTTACGAATGCTTTCTGAACTAACAGATTTCTAAAACTGGGAAGTTTACTAATTAACAGCATTTCCTTCTTTAGCAGGTTGATACAGTATGTCTGCAATCGTCGACATTTCCCCAAGTAAATCGCTAGTGCTGTGCACATAGCATATTCTCACACCAAATTAATCTACGGCAATCGATAACGGAGTGAAGATTAGTTTCTGTTGGTAAGTATCAGTGCGATGATTGAATATCTTTATATTCCCTTTACGAATGCTTTTAGAACTTACAGATTTAAAAAACTGGTAAGTGTACTAATTAATATAATTTCCTTCCTTAGCAGGTTGATACAGGATGTCTGGAATCGTCTACATATTCCTCAAGAAAATCGCTACTGCTGTGGACATAGTATATTCTCACACCACATTAACCACGGCAATCGATAATTGACTGAAGATTGGTTTCTGTTGCTGAGTATAAGTGTGACGATTGAATAATTATATAGTTTGCCTTACGAATTCTTATGAAACTTACTGATTTAGAAACAGTGAAGTGTACTAATTAATAGCAATTTCTTCTTTAGCAGGTTCATACAGGCTGTGTGGTAGCGTCGATATAATCGACCAGAAAATCGCTATTGCTGTGCACATAGCGTATTCTATCACCAAATTTATCTACGATAATGGATAAGTGAATGAAGATTCCTTTCTGTTGGCAAGTATCAGTGCGATGATTGAATATTTTTATATTCCCTTTACGAATCCTTTTGGAACTTACAGATTTCAAAAACTGTGAATTGTACTAATTTACATGATTTCTTTCTTTAGCAAATTCCTACAGGATGTCTGGATTCGTCGACATATTCCTTAAGAAAATGGCTAGTCCTGTGCACAAAGCATATTCTCAGACCAAATTTATCTACGGCAATCGATAACTGAGTAGAAATTTATTTCATTTGGCAAATATCAGTGCGATGATTGAATATTTTTATATTCCCTTTACGAATGGTTTTGGAACTTACAGACCTCAAAAACTGGGAAGTGTACTAATTAATAGAATTTCCTTCTTTATCAGGATCATACAGGCTGTGTGGTAGCGTCGATATAATCTACAAGACAATCGCTAGTGCTGTGCACATAGCATATTCTATCACCAAATTAATCTACGACAATGGATAAGTGAGAGAAGATTCCTTTCTGTTTGTAAGTATCAGTGCGATGATTGAATATTTTTACATTCCATTTATGATTGCTTTTGGAACTTACAGATTCCAAAAACTGTGAAGTGTACTAATTAAAAGCATTTCCTTCTTTAGCAGGTTGACACAGCATGTCTGCAATTGTCGGCATTTCCCCAACAAAATCGCTAGTGCTGTGCACATAGCATATTCTCACACCAAATTTATCTACGTCAGTCGATAACAGAGTGAAGATTTGTTTCTGTTGGTAAGTATCAGTGCGATGATTGAATATTTTTATATTCCCTTTACGAATGCTTTTGGAACTTACAGATATCGAACACTGGGAAGTGTACTAATTAATATCATTTCCTTCTTTAGCAGGTTCAGAAAGGCTGTATGGTAGCGTCGTTATAATATTCCAGAAAATCGCTAATGCTGTCCACATAGCATATTCTCACACCAAATTTATCTACGGCAATCGATAACTGAGTGAAGATTTGTTTCTGTTGGTAAGTATCAGTTCGATGATTGAATGTTTTTATATTCCCTTTACGAATGCTTTTAGAACTTACAGATTTCTAAAACTGGGATGTGTACTAATGAACATCATTTCCTTCTTTAGCAGGTTGATACAGTATGTCTGGAATCGTCGACATATTCCTCAAGATAATCGCTAGTGCTGTGCACATAGCTTATTCTCGCACCAAATTTATCTACGGCAATTGATAACAGAGTGAAGATTTGTTTCTGTTGGTAAGTATCAGTGCAATGATGGAATATTTTTATATTTTGCTTTACAAATTCTTATGAAACTTATAGAATTAAAAACAGTGAAGTGTACTAATTAATAGCATTTCCTTCTTAAGCAGGTTCATACACGCTGTGTGGTAGCGTTGATATAATCTACAAGAAAATCGCTAGTGCTGTGAACATAGCATATTCAATAACCAAATTTATCTATGGCAATGGATAAGTGAATGATGATTCCTTTCTGTTGGAAAATATCAGTGTGGCGGTTGAATATTTTTAAATTCCATTTACAAATGCTTTTGCAACTTACAGATTTCAAAAACTGGTAAGTGTACTAATTAACATCATTTCCTTCTTTAGCAGGTTCGTACAGGATGTCTGGAATCGTCAACATATTCCTCAAGAACATCGATAATGCTGTGCACATAGCATATTCTCGCACCAAATTTATCTACTGCAATCGATAACTGAGTGAACATTTGTTTCTGTTGGCAAGTATCAGTGCGATGATTGAATATTTTTATAATCCCTTTACGAATGGTTTTGGAACTTACAGACCTCAAAAACTGGGAAGTGTACTAATTAATATCATTTCCTTTTTAGCAGGTTCATACAGGATGTCTGGAATCGTGGGCATATTCTCCAAGAAAATCGCAAGTGCTGTGCACATAGCATATTCTATCACCAATTTTATCTACGGCAATGGATAAGTGTAAGCAGATTCCAATCTGGTGATAAGTATCAATGCGATGATTGAATATTTTTATATTCCCATTACGAATGCTTTTGCAACTTACAGATTTCAAAAACTGTGAAGTGTACTAATTAACAGCATTTCCTTCTTTAGCATGTTGACACAGGATGTCTGCAATTGTCGGCATTTCCCAAACAAATTCGCTAGTGCTGTGCACATAGCATATTCTCACACCAAATTTATCTACGTCAGTCGATAACAGAGTAAAGATTTGTTTCTGTTGGTAAGTATCAGTGCGATGATTGAATATTTTTATATTCCCTTTACGAATGCTTTTGGAACTTACAGATTTCAAACACTGGGAAGTGTGCTAATTAATATCATTTCCTTCTTTAGTAGGTTCAGACAGGCTGTGTGGTAGCGTCGTTATAATATACCAAATAATCGCTAGTGCTGTGCACATAGCATATTCTCACACCAAATTAATCTACGGCAATCGATAACGGAGTGAAGATTAGTTTATGTTGGTAAGTATCAGTGCAATGAATGAATATTTTTATATTCCCTTTACGAATGCTTTTAGAATGTACAGATTTCCAAAACTGGGAAGTGTACTAATTAACATCATTTCCTTCTTTAGCAGGTTGATATAGGATGTCTGGAATCGTCGACATATTCCTCAAGAAAATCGCTAGTGCTGTGCACATAGCTTATTCTCGCACCAAATTTATCTACGACAATCGATAACTGAGTGAAGACTTGTTTCTGTTGGTAAGTATCAGTGCGATGATTGAATATTTTTATATTTTGCTTTACGAATTTTTATGAAACGTATAGAATTAGAAACAGTGAAGTGTACTAATTAATAGCATTTCCTTCTTAAGCAGGTTCATACAGGCTGTGTGGTAGCGTCGATATAATCTACAAGAAAATATCTAGCGCTGTGCACATAACATATTCAATTACCAAATTTATCTACGTCAAGGGATAAGTGAAGGATCATTCCTTTCTGTTGGAAAATATCGGTGTGGTGGTTGAATATTTTTATTTCCCATTACAAATGCTTTTGGAACTTACAGATTTCAAAAACGAGGAAGTGTACTAAATAACTGCATTTCCTTCTTTAGCAGGTTCATACAGGATGTCAGGAATCGTCGACATATTCCCCAAGAAAGTTGCTAGTGCTGTGCACATAGCATATTCTATCACCAAATTTATCTACGACAATGGATAAGTGAAAGAAGATTCCTTTCTGTTGGTAAGTATCAGTGCCATGATTGAATATTTTTACATTCCCTTTACGAATGCTTTCTGAACTAACAGATTTCTAAAACTGGGAAGTTTACTAATTAACAGCATTTCCTTCTTTAGCAGGTTGATACAGTATGTCTGCAATCGTCGACATTTCCCCAAGTAAATCGCTAGTGCTGTGCACATAGCATATTCTCACACCAAATTAATCTACGGCAATCGATAACGGAGTGAAGATTAGTTTCTGTTGGTAAGTATCAGTGCGATGATTGAATATCTTTATATTCCCTTTACGAATGCTTTTAGAACTTACAGATTTAAAAAACTGGTAAGTGTACTAATTAATATAATTTCCTTCCTTAGCAGGTTGATACAGGATGTCTGGAATCGTCTACATATTCCTCAAGAAAATCGCTACTGCTGTGGACATAGTATATTCTCACACCACATTTATCCACGGCAATCGATAATTGACTGAAGATTGGTTTCTGTTGCTGAGTATAAGTGTGACGATTGAATAATTATATAGTTTGCCTTACGAATTCTTATGAAACTTACTGATTTAGAAACAGTGAAGTGTACTAATTAATAGCAATTTCTTCTTTAGCAGGTTCATACAGGCTGTGTGGTAGCGTCGATATAATCGACCAGAAAATCGCTATTGCTGTGCACATAGCGTATTCTATCACCAAATTTATCTACGATAATGGATAAGTGAATGAAGATTCCTTTCTGTTGGCAAGAATCAGTGCAATGATTGAATATTTTTATATTCCCTTTACGAATCCTTTTGGAACTTACAGATTTCAAAAACTGTGAATTGTACTAATTTACATGATTTCTTTCTTTAGCAAATTCCTACAGGATGTCTGGATTCGTCGACATATTCCTTAAGAAAATGGCTAGTCCTGTGCACAAAGCATATTCTCAGACCAAATTTATCTACGGCAATCGATAACTGAGTGGAAATTTATTTCATTTGGCAAATATCAGTGCGATGATTGAATATTTTTATATTCCCTTTACGAATGGTTTTGGAACTTACAGACCTCAAAAACTGGGAAGTGTACTAATTAATAGAATTTCCTTCTTTATCAGGATCATACAGGCTGTGTGGTAGCGTCGATATAATCTACAAGACAATCGCTAGTGCTGTGCACATAGCATATTCTATCACCAAATTAATCTACGACAATGGATAAGTGAGAGAAGATTCCTTTCTGTTTGTAAGTATCAGTGCGATGATTGAATATTTTTACATTCCATTTATGATTGCTTTTGGAACTTACAGATTTCAAAAACTGTGAAGTGTACTAATTAAAAGCATTTCCTTCTTTAGCAGGTTGACACAGCATGTCTGCAATTGTCGGCATTTCCCCAACAAAATCGCTAGTGCTGTGCACATAGCATATTCTCACACCAAATTTATCTACTTCAGTCGATAACAGAGTGAAGATTTGTTTCTGTTGGTAAGTATCAGTGCGATGATTGAATATTTTTATATTCCCTTTACGAATGCTTTTGGAACTTACAGATATCGAACACTGGGAAGTGTACTAATTAATATCATTTCCTTCTTTAGCAGGTTCAGAAAGGCTGTTTGGTAGCGTCGTTATAATATTCCAGAAAATCGCTAATGCTGTCCACATAGCATATTCTCACACCAAATTTATCTACGGCAATCGATAACTGAGTGAAGATTTGTTTCTGTTGGTAAGTATCAGTTCGATGATTGAATGTTTTTATATTCCCTTTACGAATGCTTTTAGAACTTACAGATTTCTAAAACTGGGATGTGTACTAATGAACATCATTTCCTTCTTTAGGAGGTTGATACAGGATGTCTGGAATCGTCGACATATTCCTCAAGAAAATCGCTAGTGCTGTGCACATAGCTTATTCTCGCACCAAATTTATCTACGGCAATTGATAACAGAGTGAAGATTTGTTTCTGTTGGTAAGTATCAGTGCAATGATTGAATATTTTTATATTTTGCTTTACAAATTCTTATGAAACTTATAGAATTAAAAACAGTGAAGTGTACTAATTAATAGCATTTCCTTCTTAAGCAGGTTCATACACGCTGTGTGGTAGCGTTGATATAATCTACAAGAAAATCGCTAGTGCTGTGAACATAGCATATTCAATAACCAAATTTATCTATGGCAATGGATAAGTGAATGATGATTCCTTTCTGTTGGAAAATATCAGTGTGGTGGTTGAATATTTTTAAATTCCATTTACAAATGCTTTTGCAACTTACAGATTTCAAAAACTGGTAAGTGTACTAATTAACATCATTTCCTTCTTTAGCAGGTTCGTACAGGATGTCTGGAATCGTCAACATATTCCTCAAGAACATCGATAATGCTGTGCACATAGCATATTCTCGCACCAAATTTATCTACTGCAATCGATAACTGAGTGAACATTTGTTTCTGTTGGCAAGTATCAGTGCGATGATTGAATATTTTTATAATCCCTTTACGAATGGTTTTGGAACTTACAGACCTCAAAAACTGGGAAGTGTACTAATTAATATCATTTCCTTTTTAGCAGGTTCATACAGGATGTCTGGAATCGTGGGCATATTCTCCAAGAAAATCGCAAGTGCTGTGCACATAGCATATTCTATCACCAAATTTATCTACGGCAATGGATAAGTGTAAGCAGATTCCAATCTGGTGATAAGTATCAATGCGATGATTGAATATTTTTATATTCCCATTACGAATGCTTTTGCAACTTACAGATTTCAAAAACTGTGAAGTGTACTAATTAACAGCATTTCCTTCTTTAGCATGTTGACACAGGATGTCTGCAATTGTCGGCATTTCCCAAACAAATTCGCTAGTGCTGTGCACATAGCATATTCTCACACCAAATTTATCTACGTCAGTCGATAACAGAGTAAAGATTTGTTTCTGTTGGTAAGTATCAGTGCGATGATTGAATATTTTTATATTCCCTTTACGAATGCTTTTGGAACTTACAGATTTCAAACACTGGGAAGTGTACTAATTAATATCATTTCCTTCTTTAGCAGGTTCAGACAGGCTGTGCGGTAGCGTCGTTATAATATACCAAATAATCGCTAGTGCTGTGCACATAGCATTTTCTCACACCAAATTAATCTACGGCAATCGATAACGGAGTGAAGATTAGTTTCTGTTGGTAAGTATCAGTGCAATGAATGAATATTTTTATATTCCCTTTACGAATGCTTTTAGAATGTACAGATTTCCAAAACTGGGAAGTGTACTAATTAACATCATTTCCTTCTTTCGCAGGTTGATATAGGATGTCTGGAATCGTCGACAAATTCCTCAAGAAAATCGCTAGTGCTGTGCACATAGCTTATTCTCGCACCAAATTTATCTACGGCAATCGATAACTGAGTGAAGATTTCTTTCTGTTGTTAAGTATCAGTGCGATGATTGAATATTTTTATATTTTGCTTTACGAATTCTTATGAAACTTATAGAATTAGAAACAGTGAAGTGTACTAATTAATAGCATTTCCTTCTTAAGCAGGTTCATACAGGCTGTGTGGTAGCGTCGATATAATCTACAAGAAAATCGCTAGTGCTGTGCACATAGCATATTCAATAACCAAATTTGTCTACGGCAATGGATAAGTGAGTGATGATTCCTTTCTGTTGGAAAATATCAGTGTGGTGGTTGAATATTTTTATATTCCATTTACGAATGCTTTTGGAAATTACAGATATCAAAAACTGTGAAGTGTACTAATTAATATCATTTCCTTCTGTAGCAGGTTCATACAGGATGTCTGCAATCGTGGGCATATTCTCCAAGAAAATCGCTGGTGCTGTGCACATAGCATATTCTATCACCAAATTTATCTACGGCAATGGATAAGTGAAAGCAGTTTCCATTCTGGTGATAAGTATCAATGCGATGATTGAATATTTTTATATTCCCATTACGAATGCTTTTGCAACTTACAGATTTCAAAAACTGTGAAGTGTACTAATTAACTGCATTTCCTTCTTTAGCAGGTTGATACAGGATGTCTGGAATCGTCGACATATTCCCCAAGAAAATCGCTAGTGCTGTGCACATAGCATAATCTCACACCTAACTTATGTACGGCAATCGATAACTGAGGGAAGATTAGTTTCTGTTGGTAAGTATCAGTGCGATGAATGAATTTTTTTAAATTCCCTTTACGAATGCTATCTGAACTAACAGATTTCAAAAACTGGGAAGTGTACTAATTAACAGCATTTCCTTCTTTCGCAGGTTGATACAGTATGTCTGCAATCGTCGACATTTCCCCAAATAAATCGCTAGTGCTGTGCACATAGCATAATCTCACACCTAACTTATGTACGGCAATGGATAACTGAGTGAAGATTTGTTTCGATTGGTAAGTATCAGTGCGATGATTGAATATCTTTATATTCCCTTTACGAATGCTTTTAGAACTTACAGATTTCAAAAACTGGTAAGTGTACTAATTAATATCATTTCCTTCCTTAGCAGGTTTATACAGGATGTCTGGAATCGTCTACATATTCCTCAAGAAAATCGCTACTGCTGTGGACACAGTATATTCTCACACCACATTTATCCACGGCAATCGATAATTGACTGAAGATTTGTTTCTGTTGCTGAGTATCAGTGTGACGATTGAATAATTATATAGTTTGCCTTTCGAATTCTTATGAAACTTACTGATTTAGAAACAGTGAAGTGTACTAATTAATAGCAATTTCTTCTTTAGCAGGTTCATACAGGCTGTGTGGTAGCGTCGATATAATCTACAAGAAAATCGCTAGTGCTGTGCACATAGTATATTCTATCAAAAAATTTATCAACGGCAATTGATAAGTGAAAGAAGATTCCATTCTGTTGGCAAGTATCAGTGTGATGATTGAATATTTTTATATTCTCTTTACGAATGCTTTTGGAACTTACAGATATCAAGAACTTTGCAGTGTACTAATTAACAGCATTTCCTTCTTTAGCAGGTTCATACAGGATGTCTGGAATCGTCGATATATTTCCCAAGAAAATCGCCAGAGCTGTCCACATAACATATTCTCACACCTAATTTCTCTACGGCACTCGATAACTGTTTGAATATTTGATTCTGTTGGTAAGTATCAGTGCGATGATTAAATATTTTTATATTCCCTTTAAGAATGCTTTTGGAAGTTACAGATTTCTAAAACCTGGAAGTGTACTAATTAACAGCATTTCCTTCTTTAGCAGGTTGACACAGGATGTCTGCAATTGTCGACAATTCCCCAACAAAATCGCTAGTGCTGTGCACATAGCATATTCTCACACCAAATTTATCTACGGGAGTCGATAACGGAGTGAAGATTGGTTTCTGTTGGTAAGTATCAGTGCGATGATTGAATATTTTTATGTTCCCTTTACGAATGCTTTTGGAACTTACAGATTTCAAACACTGGGAAATATACTAATTAATATCATTTCCTTCTTTAGCAGGTTCTTGCAGGCTGAGTTGTAGCGTCGTTATAATCTACCAGAAAATCGCTAGTGCTGTGCACATAGCATATTCTCACGCCAAATTTATCTACGGCAATCGATAACTGAGTGAAGATTTGTATCTGTTGGTAAGTATCAGTGCGATGATTGAATATTTTTATAATTTGCTTTAAGAATTCTTATGAAAGTTATAGAATTAGAAACAGTGAAGTGTACTAATTAATAGCATTTCCTTCTTAAGCAGGTTCATACACGCTGTGTGGTAGCGTCGATATAATCTACAAGAAAATCGCTAGTGCTGTGCACATAGCATATTCAATAACCAAATTTATGTACGGCAATGGATAAGTGAATGATGATTCCTTTCTGTTGGAAAATATCAGTGTGGTGGTTGAATATTTTTATATTCCATTTACGAATGCTTTTGGAACTTACAGATATCAAAAACTGGGAAGTGTACTAATTAATATCATTTCCTTCTTTAGCAGGTTCATACAGGATGTCTGGAATCGTGGGCATATTCTCCAAGAAAATCGCTAGTGCTGTGCATATAGCATATTATATCACCAAATTTATCTACGGCAATGGATAAGTGAAAGCAGATTCCATTCTGGTGATAAGTATCAATGCGATGATTGAATATTCTTATATTCCCATTACGAATGCTTTTGTAACTTACAGATTTCGAAAACTGGGAAGTGTACTAAATAACAGCATTTCCTTCTTTAGCAGTTTCATACAGGATGTCAGGAATCGACGACATATTCACCAAGAAAGTCGCTAGTGCTGTGCACATAGCATATTCTCACACATAATTTATCCACGGCAATCGATAACTGAGTGAAGATTTGTTTCTGTTGGCAAGTATCAGTGCGATGATTGAATATTTTTATATTCCCTTTACGAAAGGTTTTGGAACTTAGAGACCACATAAACTGGGAAGGGTACTAATTAACAGCATTTCCTTCTTTAGCAGGTTGATACAGTATGTCTGCAATCGTCGACATTTCCCCAAGTAAATCGCTAGTGCTGTGCACATAGCATATTCTCACACCAAATTAATCTACGGCAATCGATAACGGAGTGAAGATTAGTTTCTGTTGGTAAGTATCAGTGCGATGATTGAATATCTTTATATTCCCTTTACGAATGCTTTTAGAACTTACAGATTTCAAAAACTGGTAAGTGTACTAATTAATTTCATTTCCTTCCTTAGCAGGTTCGTACAGGATGTCTGGAATCGTCTACATATTCCTCAAGAAAATCGCTACTGCTGTGGACATAGTATATTCTCACACCACATTTATCCACGGCAATCGATAATTGAGTGAAGATTTGTTTCTGTTGCTGAGTATCAGTGTGACGATTGAATAATTACATAGTTTGCCTTACGAATTCTTATGAAACTTACTGATTTAGAAACAGTGAAGGGTACTAATTAATAGAATTTCCTTCTTTATCAGGATCATACAGGCTGTGTGGTAGCGTCGATATAACCTACAAGAAAATCGCTAGTGCTGTGCACATAGCATATTCTATCAAAAAATTTATCAACGGCAATGGATAAGTGAATGAAGATTCCATTCTGTTGGCAAGTATCAGTGTGATGATTGAATATTTTTATATTCCCTTTACGAATGCTTTTGGAACTTACAGATTTCTAAAACCTGGAAGTGCACCAATTAACAACATTTCCTTCTCCAGCAGGTTGAAACAGGATGTCTGCAATCGTCGACAATTCCCCAACAAAATCGCTAGTGCTGTGCACATAGCATATTCTCACACCAAATTTATCTACGGCAGTCGATAACAGAGTGAAGATTTGTTTCTGTTGGTAAGTATCAGTGGATGATTGAATATTTTTATGTTCCCTTTACTAATGCTTTTGGAACTTACAGATTTCAAACACTGGGAAGTATACTAATTAATATCATTTCCTTCTTTAGCAGGTTCTTACAGGCTGTGTGGTAGCGTCGTTATAATCTACCACAAAATCGCTAGTGCTGTGCACATAGCATATTCTCACGCCAAATTTATCTACGGCAATCGATAACTGAGTGAAGATTTGTATCTGTTGGTAAGTATCAGTGCGATGATTAAATATTTTTATATTCCCTTTACGAATGCTTTTGGAACTTACAGATTTCTAAAACCTGGAAGTGTACTAATTAACTGCATTTCCTTCTTTAGCAGGTTGACACAGGATGTCTGCAATTGTCGACAATTCCCCAACAAAATCGCTAGGGCTGTGCACATAGCATATTCTCACACCAAATTTAACCACGGCAGTCGATAACAGAGTGAGGATTTGTTTCTGTTGGTAAGTATCAGTGCGATGATTGAATACTTTTAGATTCCCTTTACAAATGCTTTTGGAACTTACAGATTTCAAACACTGGGAAGTATACTAATTAATATCATTTCCTTCTTTAGCAGGTTCATACAGGCTGTGTGGTAGCGTCGTTATAATCTACCAGAAAATCGCTAGTGCTGTGCACATAGCATATTCTCACGCCAAATTTATCTACGGCAATCGATAACTGAGTGAAGATTTGTATCTGTTGGTAAGTATCAGTGCGATGATTGAATATTTTTATAATTTGCTTCAAGAATTCTTATGAAACTTACAGGTTTAGAAACAGTGAAGTGTAGTAATTAATAGCATTTCCTTCTTTAGCTGGTTCATACAGGCTGTGTGGTAGCGTCGATATAATCTACAAGAAAATCGCTATTGCTGTGCACATAGTGTATTCTATCACCAAATTTATCTACGATAATGGATAAGTGAATGAAGATTCCTTTCTGTTGGCAAGTATCAGTGCGATGATTGAATATTTTTATATTCCCTTTACGAATCCTTTTGGAACTTACAGATTTCAAAAACTGTGAATTGTACTAATTTACATCATTTCTTTCTTTAGCAAGTTCCTACAGGATGTCTGCAATCGTCGACATATTCCTCAAGAAAATGGCTAGTGCTGTGCACAAAGCATATTCTCAGACCAAATTTATCTACGGCAATCGATAACTCAGTGGAAATTTGTTTCTGTTGGCAAATATCAGTGCGATGATTGAATATTTTTATAATCCCTTTACGAATGGTTTTGGAACTTACAGACCTCAAAAACTGGGAAGTGTGCTAATTAATTGAATTTCCTTCTTTATCAGGATCATACAGGCTGTGTGGTAGCGTCGATATAATCTACAAGAAAATCGCTAGTGCTGTGCACATAGCATATTCTATCAAAAAATTTATCAACAGCAATGGATAAGTGAATGAAGATTCCATTCTGTTGGCAAGTATCAGTGTGATGATTGAATATTTTTATATTCTCTTTACGAATGCTTTTGGAACTTACAGATTTCTAAAACCTGGAGGTGTACTAATTAACAGCATTTCCTTCTTTAGCAGATTGACACAGGATGTCTGCAATTGTCGACAATTCCCCAACAAAATCGCTAGTGCTGTGCACATAGCATATTCTCACACCTAATTTATCTACGGCACTCGATAACTGAGTGAAGATTTGATTCTGTTGGTAAGTATCAGTGCGATGATTAAATATTTTTATATTCCCTTTACGAATGCTTTTGGAACTTACAGATTTCTAAAACCTGGAGGTGTACTAATTAACAGCATTTCCTTCTTTAGCAGATTGACACAGGATGTCTGCAATTGTCGACAATTCCCCAACAAAATCGCTAGTGCTGTGCACATAGCATATTCTCACACCAAATTTATCTACGTCAGTCGATAACAGAGTGAAGATTTGTTTCTGTTGGTAAGTAACAGTGCGATGATTGAATATCTTTATATTCCCTTTATGAATGCTTTTGGAACTTACAGATATCAAACACTGGGAAGTGTACTAATTAATATCATTTCCTTCTTTAGCAGGTTCATACAGGCTGTGTGGTAGCGTCGTTATAATCTACCACAAAATCGCTAATGCTGTGCACATAGCATATTCTCACACCAAATTTATCTACGGCAATCGATAACTGAGTGAAGATTTGTTTCTGTTGTTAAGTATCAGTGCGGTGATTGAATATTTATATATTTTGCTTTACGAATTCTTATGCAACTTATAGAATTAGAAACAATGAAGTGTACTAATTAATAGCATTTCCTTCTTAAGCAGGTTCATACAGGCTGTGTGGTAGCGTCGGTAAAATCTACAAGAAAATCGCTAGTGCTGTGCACATAGCATATTCAATAACCAAATTTGTCTACAGCAATGGATAAGTGAATGATGATTCCTTTCTGTTTGAAAATATCAGTGTGGTGGTTAAATATTTTTATATTCCATTTACGAATGCTTTTGGAACTTACAGATATCAAAAACTGGGAAGTATACTAATTAATATCATTTCCTTCTTTAGCAGTTTCATACAGGATGTGTGAAATCGTGGGCATATTCTCCAAGAAAATCGATAGTGCTGTGCACATAGCATATTCTATCACCAAATTTATCTACGATAATTGAGAAGTGAATGAAGATTCCTTTCTGTTGGCATATATAGGTGGGATGATTGAATATTTTTATATTCCCTTTACGAATCCTTTTGGAACTTACAGATTTCAAAAACTGTGAATTGTACTAATTTACATCATTTCCTTCTTTAGCAAGTTCATAGGGGATGTCTGGATTCGTCGACATATTCCTCAAGAAAATGGCTAGTGCTCTGGACATAGCATATTCTGACAGCAAATTTATCTACGGGAATCGATAACTGAATGAAGATTTGTGTCTTTTGGTGACTATCAGTGCGATGATTGAATATTTTTATATTTAGCGTTACGAATTCTTATGAAACTTACAGATTTAGAAACAGTGAAGTGTACTAATTAATAGCATTTTATTCTTTAGCAGGTTCATACAGGCTGTGTGGTAGCGTCGATATAATCTACAAGAAAATCGCTAGTGCTGTGCATATGGCATATTCTGTCACCAAATTTATCTATGGTAATGGATAAATGAATGAAGATTCCTTTCTGTTGGCAAGTATCAGTGCGATGATTGAATATTTTTATATTACTTTTACGAATGCTTTTGCAACTTACAGATTTCAAAAACTGGTAAGTGTACTAATTAACATCATTTCCTTCTATAGCAGGTTCATACAGGAGGTCTGGAATGGTCAACATATTCCTCAAGAAAATCGCTAGTGCTGTGCACATAATATATTCTCTCACCAAATTTATCTACGGCAATCAATAACTGAGTGAAGATTTGTTTCTGTTGGCAAGTATCAGTGTGATGATTGAATATTTTTATATTCCCTTTACGAATGGTTTTGGAACTTACAAACCTCAAAAACGGGAAGAGTACTAATTAACATCAATTCCTTCTTTAGCAGGTTGATTCAGGATGTCTGGAATCGTCGACATATTCCTCAAGAAAATCGCTAGTGCTGTGCACATAGCTTATTCTCGCACCAAGTTTATCTACGGCAATCGATAACTGAGTGAAGATTTGTTTCTGTTGGTAAGTATCAGTGCGATGATTGAATATTTTTATATTTTGCTTTACGAATTCTTATGAAAGTTATGGAATTAGAAACAGTGAAGTGTACTAATTAATAGCATTTCTTTCTTAAGCAGGTTCATACAGGCTGTGTGGTAGCGTCGATACAATCTACAGGATAATCGCTAGAGCTGTGAACATAGCATATTCAGTATCCAAATTTGTCTACGGCAATGGATAAGTGAATGATGATTCCTTTCTGTTGGAAAATATCAGTGTGGTGGTTGAATATTTTTATATTACCTTTACGAATGCTTTTGCAACTTACAGATTTCAAAAACTGGGAAGTGTACTAAATAACAGCATTTCCTTCTTTAGCAGGTTCATACAGGATGTCAGGACTCTTCGACATATTCCCCAAGAAAGTCGCTAGTGCTGTGCACATAGCATATTCTCACACCAAATTTATCTACGGCAATCGATAACTGAGTGAAGATTAGTTTCTGTTGGTAAGTATCCGTGCGATAATTGAATTTTTTATATTCCCTTTACGAATGCTTTTAGAACTTACAGATTTCTAAAACTGGGAAGTGTAGTAATTAACATCATTTCCTTCTTTAGCAAGTTGATACAGGATGTCTGGAATCGTCGACATATTCCTCAAAAAAATCGCTAGTGCTGTGCACATAGCTTATTCTTGCACCAAATTAATCTACGGCAATCGATAACTGAGTGAAGATTAGTTTCTGTTGGTAAGTATCAGTGTGACGATTGAATAATTATATAGTTTGCCTTACGAATTCTTATGAAACTTACTGATTTAGAAACAGTGAAGTGTAGTAATTAATAGCAATTTCTTCTTTAGCAGGTTCATACAGGCTGTGTGGTAGCGTCGATATAATCTACAAGAAAATCGCTAGTGCTGTGCACATAGCATATTCAATCAAAAAATTTATCAACGGCAATGGATAAATTAATT
Source organism: Schistocerca nitens (assembly GCF_023898315.1). Taxonomy (NCBI): domain Eukaryota; kingdom Metazoa; phylum Arthropoda; class Insecta; order Orthoptera; family Acrididae; genus Schistocerca; species Schistocerca nitens. Next base: position 789,713,322 of record NC_064618.1, on the reverse strand, counting down.
GAAGATTCCATTCTGTTGACAAGTATCAGTGTGATGAATGAATTTTTTTATATTCTCTTTACGAAAGCCTTTGGAACTTACAGATTTCAAGAACTTTGCAGTGTATTAATTAACAGCATTTCCTTCTTTTGCAGGTTCATACAGGATGTCTGGAATCGTCGATATATTTCCCAAGATAATCGCTAGTGCTGTGCGCATAACATATTCTCACACCAAATTTATCTACGGCCCTCGATAACTGAGTGAAGATTTGATTCTGTTGGTACGTATCAGTGCGATGATTAAATATTTTTATATTCCCTTTACGAATGCTTTTGGAACTTACAGATTTCTAAAACCTGGAAGTGTACTAATTAACAGCATTTCCTTCTTTAGCAGGTTGACACAGGATATCTGCAATTGTTGACAATTCCCCAACAAAATCGCTAGTGCTGTGCACATAGCATATTCTCACACCAAATTTATCTACGGCAGTCGACAACAGAGTGAAGATTTGTTTCTGTTGGTAAGTATCAGTGCGATGATTGAATATTTTTATATTCCCTTTACGAATGCTTTTGGAACTTACAGATTTCAAACACTGGAAAGTGTACTAATTAATATCATTTCCTTCTTTAGCAGGTTCATACAGGCTGTGTGGTAGCGTCGTTATAATCTACCAGAAAATCGCTAGTGCTGTGCACATAGCATATTCACACACCAAATTTATCGACGGCAATCGATAACTGAGTGAAGATTTGGGTCTGTTGGTAAGTATCAGTGCGATGATTGAATATTTTTATATTCCCTTAACGAATGCTTTTAGAACTTACAGATTTTAAAAACTGGGAAGTGTACTAATTAATATCATTTCCTTCTTTAGCATATTCATACAGGATGTCTGGAATCGTCTACATATTCCTCAAGAAAATCGCTACTGCTGTGGACATTGCATATTCTCACACCACATTTATCCACGGCAATCGATAATTGACCGAAGATTTGTTTCTGTTGGTAAGTATCAGTGCGATGATTGAATATTTTTGTACTTTGCTTTACGAATTATTATGAAACTTATAGAATTAGAAACACTGAAGTGTACTAATTAATAGCATTTCCTTCTTAAGCAGGTTCATACACGCTGTTTGGTAGCGTCGATATAATCTACAAGAAAATCGCTATTGCTGTGCACATAGCGTATTCTATCACCAAATTTATCTACGATTATGGATAAGTGAATGAAGATTCCTTTCTGTTAGCAAGTATCAGTGCGATGATTGAATATTTTATATTCCCTTTACGAATCCTTTTGGAACTTGCAGATTTCTAAAGCTGTGAATTATACTGATTTACATCATTTCTTTCTTTAGCAAGTTCCTACAGGATGTCTGGAATCGTCGACGTATTCCTCAAGAAAATGGTTAGTGCTGTGCACAAAGGTTATTCTCAGACCACATTTATCTACGGCAATTGATAACTGAGTGGAAATTTGTTTCTGTTGGCAAATATCAGTGCGATGATTGAATATTTTTATATTCCCTTTACGAATGGTTTTGGAACATACAGACCTCAAAAACTGGGAAGTGTACTAATTAATAGAATTTCCTTCTTTATCAGGATCATACAGGCTGTGTGGTAGCGTCGATATAATCTACAAGAAAATCGCTAGTGCTGTGCACATTGCACATTCTATCAAAAAATTTATCAACGGCAATGGATAAGTGAATGATGATTCCATTTTGTTGGCAAGTATCAGTGAGATGATTGAATATTTTTATATTCTCTTTACGAATGCTTTTGGAACTTACAGACTTCAAACACTGGGAAGTATACTAATTAATTTCATTTCCTTCCTTAGCAGGTTCATACAGGATGTCTCGAATCGTCTACATATTCCTCAAGAAAATCGCTACTGCTGTGGACATAGTATATTCTCACACCAAATTTATCTACGGCGCTCGATAACTGATTGAAGATTTGTTTCTGTTGGTAAGTATCAGTGCGATGATTGAATACTTTTATATTCCCTTTACTAATGCTTTTGGAACTAACAGATTTCAAACACTGGAACGTATACTATTTAATATCATTTCCTTCTTTAGCAGGTTCATACAGGCTGTGTGGTAGCGTCGTTATAATCTACCAGAAAATCGCTAGTGCTGTGCACATAGCATATTCTCACGCCAAATTTAATTACGGCAATCGATAACTGACTGAAGATTTGTATCTGTTGGTAAGTATCAGTGCGATGATTGAATATTTTAATAATTTGCTTCAAGAATTCTTATGAAACTTACAGATTTAGAAACAGTGAAGTGTAGTAATTAATAGCATTTCCTTCTTTAGCTGGTTCATACAGGCTGTGTGGTAGCGTCGATATAATCTACAAGAAAATCGCTATTGCTGTGCACATAGCGTATTCTATCACCAAATTTATCTATGATAATGGATAAGTGAATGAAGATTCCTTTCTGTTGGCAAGTATCAGTGCGATGATTGAATATTTTTATATTCCCTTTACGAATCCTTTTGGAACTTACAGATTTCAAAAACTGTGAATTGTACTAATTTACATCATTTCTTTCCTTAGCAAGTTCCTACAGGATGTCTGGAATCGTCGACATATTCCTCAAGAAAATGGCTAGTGCTGTGCACAAAGCATATTCTCAGACCAAATTTATCTACGACAATCGATAACTGAGTGGAAATTTATTTCATTTGGCAAATATCAGTGCGATGATTGAATATTTTTATATTCCCTTTACGAATGGTTTTGGAACTTACAGACCTCAAAAACTGGGAAGTGTACTAATTAATAGAATTTCCTTCTTCATCGGGATCATACAGGCTGTGTGGTAGCGTCGATATAATCTACAAGAAAATCGCTAGTGCTGTGCACATAGCATATTCTCATACCAAATTTATCTACGGCAGTCGATAACAGAGTGAAGATTTGTTTCTGTTGGTAAGTATCAGTGGATGATTGAATATTTTTATGTTCCCTTTACTAATGCTTTTGGAACTTACAGATTTCAAACACTGGGAAGTATACTAATTAATATCATTTCCTTCTTTAGCACGTTCTTACAGGCTGTGTGGTAGCGTCGTTATAATCTACCACAAAATCGCTAGTGCTGTGCACATAGCATATTCTCACGCCAAATTTATCTACGGCAATCGATAACTGAGTGAAGATTTGTATGTGTTGGTAAGTATCAGTGCGATGATTGAATATCTTTATATTCCCTTTACGAATGCTTTTAGAACTTACAGATTTCAAAAACTGGTAAGTGAACTAATTAATTTCATTTCCTTCCTTAGCAGGTTCGTACAGGATGTCTGGAATCGTCTACATATTCCTCAAGAAAATCGCTACTGCTGTGGACATAGTATATTCTCACACCACATTTATCCACGGCAATCGATAATTGACTGAAGATTTGTTTCTGTTGCTGAGTATCAGTGTGACGATTGAATAATTACATAGTTTGCCTTACGAATTCTTATGAAACTTACTGATTTAGAAACAGTGAAGTGTACTAATTAATAGAATTTCCTTCTTTATCAGGATCATACAGGCTGTGTGGTAGCGTCGATATAATCTACAAGAAAATCGCTAGTGCTGTGCACATTGCATATTCTATCAAAAAATTTATCAACGGCAACGGATAAGTGAATGAAGATTCCATTCTGTTGGCAAGTATCAGTGTGATGATTGAATATTTTTATATTCCCTTTACGAATGCTTTTGGAACTTACAGATTTCTAAAACCTGGAAGTGCACCAATTAACAACATTTCCTTCTCCAGCAGGTTGACACAGGATGTCTGCAATCGTCGACAATTCCCCAACAAAATCGCTAGTGCTGTGCACATAGCATATTCTCACACCAAATTTATCTACGGCAGTCGATAACAGAGTGAAGATTTGTTTCTGTTGGTATCAGTGGATGATTGAATATTTTTATGTTCCCTTTACTAATGCTTTTGGAACTTACAGATTTCAAACACTGGGAAGTATACTAATTAATATCATTTCCTTCTTTAGCAGGTTCTTACAGGCTGTGTGGTAGCGTCGTTATAATCTACCACAAAATCGCTAGTGCTGTGCACATAGCATATTCTCACGCCAATTTATCTACGGCAATCGATAACTGAGTGAAGATTTGTATCTGTTGGTAAGTATCAGTGCGATGATTAAATATTTTTATATTCCCTTTACGAATGCTTTTGGAACTTACAGATTTCTAAAACCTGGAAGTGTACTAATTAACTGAATTTCCTTCTTTAGCAGGTTGACACAGGATGTCTGCAATTGTCGACAATTCCCCAACAAAATCGCTAGGGCTGTGCACATAGCATATTCTCACACCAAATTTATCTACGGCAGTCGATAACAGAGTGAAGATTTGTTTCTGTTGGTAAGTATCAGTGCGATGATTGAATACTTTTAGATTCCCTTTACTAATGCCTTTGGAACTTACAGATTTCAAACACTGGGAAGTATACTAATTAATATCATTTCCTTCTTTAGCAGGTTCATACAGGCTGTGTGGTAGCGTCGTTATAATCTACCAGAAAATCGCTAGTGCTGTGCACATAGCATATTCTCACGCCAAATTTATCTACGGCAATCGATAACTGAGTGAAGATTTGTATCTGTTGGTAAGTATCAGTGCGATGATTGAATATTTTTATATTCCCTTTACGAATCCTTTTGGAACTTACAGATTTCAAAAACTGTGAATTGTACTAATTTACATCATTTCTTTCTTTAGCAAGTTCCTACAGGATGTCTGGAATCGTCGACATATTCCTCAAGAAAATGGCTAGTGCTGTGCACAAAGCATATTCTCAGACCTAATTTATCTACGGCAATCGATAACTGAGTGGAAATTTGTTTCTGTTGGCAAATATCATTGCGATGATTGAATATTTTTATATTCCCTTTACGAATGGTTTTGGAACTTACAGACCTCAAAAACTGGGAAGTGTGCTAATTAATTGAATTTCCTTCTTTATCAGGATCATACAGGCTGTGTGGTAGCGTCGATATAATCTACAAGAAAATCGCTAGTGCTGTGCACATAGCATATTCTATCAAAAAATTTATCAACAGCAATGGATAAGTGAATGAAGATTCCATTCTGTTGGCAAGTATCAGTGTGATGATTGAATATTTTTATATTCTCTTTACGAATGCTTTTGGAACTTACAGATATCAAGAACTTTGCAGGGTACTAATTAACAGCATTTCCGTCTTTAGCAGGTTCATACATGATGTCTGGAACCGTCGATATATTTCCCAAGAAAATCGCTAGTGCTGTGCACATAACATATTCTCACACCTAATTTATCTACGGCACTCGATAACTGAGTGAAGATTTGATTCTGTTGGTAAGTATCAGTGCGATGATTAAATATTTTTATATTCCATTTACGAATCCTTTTGGAACTTACAGATTTCTAAAACCTGGAGGTGTACTAATTAACAGCATTTCCTTCTTTAGCAGGTTGACACAGGATGTCTGCAATTGTCGACAATTCCCCAACAAAATCGCTAGTGCTGTGCACATAGCATATTCTCACACCAAATTTATCTACGTCAGTCGATAACAGAGTGAAGATTTGTTTCTGTTGGTAAGTATCAGTGCGATGATTGAATATCTTTATATTCCCTTTATGAATGCTTTTGGAACTTACAGATATCAAACACTGGGAAGTGTACTAATTAATATCATTTCCTTCTTTAGCAGGTTCATACAGGCTGTGTGGTAGCGTCGTTATAATCTACCACAAAATCGCTAATGCTGTGCACATAGCATATTCTCACACCAAATTTATCTACAGCAATCGATAACTGAGTGAAGATTTGTTTCTGTTGGTAAGTATCAGTTCGATGATTGAATATTTCTATATTCCCTTTACGAATGCTTTTAGAACTTACAGATTTCTAAAACTGGGATGTGTACTAATTAATATCATTTCCTTCTTTAGCAGGTTCATACAGGATGTCTGGAATCGTGGGCATATTCTCCAAGAAAATCGCTAGTGCTGTGCATATAGCATATTCTATCACCAAATTTATCTACGGCAATGGATAAGTGAAAGCAGATTCCATTCTGGTGATAAGTATCAATGCGATGATTGAATATTCTTATATTCCCATTACGGATGCTTTTGTAACTTACAGATTTCAAAAACTGGGAAGTGTACTAAATAACAGCATTTCCTTCTTTAGCAGGTTCATACAGGATGTCAGGAATCGTCGACATATTCCCAAAGAAAGTCGCTAGTGCTGTGCACATAGCATATTCTGACACATAATTTATCCACGGCAATCGATAACTGAGTGTAGATTTGTTTCTGTTGGCAAGTATCAGTGCGATGATGGAATATTTTTATATTCGCTTTACGAATGGTTTTGGAACTTACAGACCTCATAAACTGGGAAGTGTACTAATTAACAGCATTTCCTTCTTTAGCAGGTTGATACAGTATGTCTGCAATCGTCGACATTTCCCCTAAGTAAATTGCTAGTGCTGTGGACGTAGCATATTCTCACACCAAATTAAGCTACGGCAATCGATAACGGAGTGAAGATTAGTTTCTGTTGGTAAGTATCAGTGCGATGAGTGAATATTTTTATATTCCCTTTACGAATGCTTTTAGAACGTACAGATTTCTAAAACAGGGAAGTGTTCTAATAAACATCATTTCCTTCTTTAGCAGGTTGATACAGAATGTCTGGATTCTTCGACATATTCCTCAAGAAAATCGCTAGTGCTGTGCACATAGCTTATTCTCGCAAAAATTTATCTACGGCAATCGATAACTGAGTGAAGATTTGTTTCTGTTGTTAAGTATCAGTGCGATGATTGAATATTTATATATTTTGCTTTACGAATTCTTATGAAACTTATAGAATTAGAAACAATGAAGTGTACTAATTAATAGCATTTCCTTCTTAAGCAGGTTCATACAGGCTGTGTGGTAGCGTCGGTAAAATCTACAAGAAAATCGCTAGTGCTGTGCACATAGCATATTCTTTAACCAAATTTGTCTACAGCAATGGATAAGTGAATGATGATTCTTTTCTGTTTGAAAATATCAGTGTGGTGGTTGAATATTTTTATATTCCATTTACGAATGCTTTTGGAACTTACAGATATCAAAAACTGGGAAGTATACTAATTAATATCATTGCCTTCTTTAGCAGTTTCATACAGGATGGTTGAAATCGTGGGCATATTCTCCAAGAAAATCGATAGTGCTGTGCACATAGCATATTCTATCACCAAATTTATCTACGATAATTGAGAAGTGAATGAAGATTCCTTTCTGTTGGCAAATATAGGTGGGATGATTGAATATTTTTATATTCCCTTTACGAATACTTTTGGAACTTACAGATTTCAAAAACTGTGAATTGTACTAATTTACATCATTTCCTTCTTTAGCAAGTTCATAGGGGATGTCTGGATTCGTCGACATATTCCTCAAGAAAATGGCTAGTGCTCTGGACATAGCGTATTCTGACAGCAAATTTATCTACGGCAATCGATAACTGAATGAAGATTTGTGTCTTTTGGTGACTATCAGTGCGATGATTGAATATTTTTATATTTAGCGTTACGAATTCTTATGAAACTTACAGATTTAGAAACAGTGAAGTGTACTAATTAATAGCATTTTATTCTTTAGCAGGTTCATACAGGCTGTGTGGTAGCGTCGATATAATCTACAAGAAAATCGCTAGTGCTGTGCATATAGCATATTCTGTCACCAAATTTATCTATGGTAATGGATAAATGAATGAAGATTCCTTTCTGTTGGCAAGTATCAGTGCGATGATTGAATATTTTTATATTACCTTTACGAATGCTTTTGCAACTTACAGATTTCAAAAACTGGTAAGTGTACTAATTAACATCATTTCCTTCTATAGCAGGTTCATACAGGAGGTCTGGAATGGTCAACATATTCCTCAAGAAAATCGCTAGTGCTGTGCACATAATATATTCTCTCACCAAATTTATCTACGGCAATCAATAACTGAGTGAAGATTTGTTTCTGTTGGAAAGTATCAGTGTGATGATTGAATATTTTTATATTCCCTTTACGAATGGTTTTGGAACTTATAAACCTCAAAAACGGGAAGTGTACTAATTAACATCAATTCCTTCTTTAGCAGGTTGATACAGGATGTCTGGAATCGTCGACATATTCCTCAAGAAAATCGCTAGTGCTGTGCACATAGCTTATTCTCGCACCAAGTTTATCTACGGCAATCGATAACTGAGTGAAGATTTGTTTCTGTTGGTAAGTATCAGTGCGATGATTGAATATTTTTATATTTTGCTTTACGAATTCTTATGAAAGTTATGGAATTAGAAACAGTGAAGTGTACTAATTAATAGCATTTCTTTCTTAAGCAGGTTCATACAGGCTGTGTGGTAGCGTCGATACAATCTACAGGATAATCGCTAGTGCTGTGAACATAGCATATTCAATAACCAAATTTGTCTACGGCAATGGATAAGTGAATGATGATTCCTTTCTGTTGGAAAATATCAGTGTGGTGGTTGAATATTTTTATATTACCTTTACGAATGCTTTTGCAACTTACAGATTTCAAAAACTGGGAAGTGTACTAAATAACAGCATTTCCTTCTTTAGCAGGTTCATACAGGATGTCAGGACTCTTCGACATATTCCCCAAGAAAGTCGCTAGTGCTGTGCACATAGCATATTCTCACACCAAATTTATCTACGGCAATCGATAACTGAGTGAAGATTAGTTTCTGTTGGTAAGTATCAGTGCGGTAATTGAATTTTTTATATTCCCTTTACGAATGCTTTTAGAACTTACAGATTTCTAAAACTGGGAACTGTAGTAATTAACATCATTTCCTTCTTTAGCAAGTTGATACAGGATGTCTGGAATCGTCGACATATTCCTCAAAAAAATCGCTAGTGCTGTGCACATAGCTTATTCTCGCACCAAATTAATCTACGGCAATCGATAACTGAGTGAAGATTAGTTTCTTTTGGTAAGTATCAGTGTGACGATTGAATAATTATATAGTTTGCCTTACGAATTCTTATGAAACTTACTGATTTAGAAACAATGAAGTGTAGTAATTAATAGCAATTTCTTCTTTAGCAGGTTCATACAGGCTGTGTGGTAGCGTCGATATAATCTACAAGAAAATCGCTAGTGCTGTGCACATAGCATATTCAATCAAAAAATTTATCAACGGCAATGGATAAATTAATTGAAGATTCCATTCTGTTGACAAGTATCAGTGTGATGAATGAATTTTTTTATATTCTCTTTACGAAAGCCTTTGGAACTTACAGATTTCAAGAACTTTGCAGTGTATTAATTAACAGCATTTCCTTCTTTTGCAGGTTCATACAGGATGTCTGGAATCGTCGATATATTTCCCAAGATAATCGCTAGTGCTGTGCGCATAACATATTCTCACACCAAATTTATCTACGGCACTCGATAACTGAGTGAAGATTTGATTCTGTTGGTACGTATCAGTGCGATGATTAAATATTTTTATATTCCCTTTACGAATGCTTTTGGAACTTACAGATTTCTAAAACTTGGAAGTGTACTAATTAACAGCATTTCCTTCTTTAGCAGGTTGACACAGGATATCTCCAATTGTTGACAATTCCCCAACAAAGTCGCTAGTGCTGTGCACATAGCATATTCTCACACCAAATTTATCTACGGCAGTCAACAACAGAATGAAGATTTGTTTCTGTTGGTAAGTATCAGTGCGATGATTGAATATTTTTATATTCCCTTTACGAATGCTTTTGGAACTTACAGATTTCAAACACTGGAAAGTGTACTAATTAATATCATTTCCTTCTTTAGCAGGTTCATACAGGCTGTGTGGAAGCGTCGTTATAATCTACCAGAAAATCGCTAGTGCTGTGCACATAGCATATTCACACACCAAATTTATCGACGGCAATCGATAACTGAGTGAAGATTTGGGTCTGTTGGTAAGTATCAGTGCGATGATTGAATATTTTTATATTCCCTTAACGAATGCTTTTAGAACTTACAGATTTAAAAAACTGGGAAGTGTACTAATTAATATCATTTCCTTCTTTAGCATATTCATACAGGATGTCTGGAATCGTCTACATATTCCTCAAGAAAATCGCTACTGCTGTGGACATTGCATATTCTCACACCACATTTATCCACGGCAATCGATAATTGACCGAAGATTTGTTTCTGTTGGTAAGTATCAGTGCGATGATTGAATATTTTTGTACTTTGCTTTACGAATTATTATGAAACTTATAGAATTAGAAACAGTGAAGTGTACTAATTAATAGCATTTCCTTCTTAAGCAGGTTCATACACGCTGTTTGGTAGCGTCGATATAATCTACAAGAAAATCGCTATTGCTGTGCACATAGCGTATTCTATCACCAAATTTATCTACGATTATGGATAAGTGAATGAAGATTCCTTTCTGTTGGCAAGTATCAGTGCGATGATTGAATATTTTATATTCCCTTTACGAATCCTTTTGGAACTTGCAGATTTCTAAAGCTGTGAATTATACTGATTTACATCATTTCTTTCTTTAGCAAATTCCTACAGGATGTCTGGAATCGTCGACATATTCCTCAAGAAAATCGCTAGTGCTGTGCACATAGCTTATTCTCGCACCAAGTTTATCTACGGCAATCGATAACTGAGTGAAGATTTGTTTCTGTTGGTAAGTATCAGTGCGATGATTGAATATTTTTATATTTTGCTTTACGAATTCTTATGAAACTTACAGATTTAGAAACAGTGAAGTGTACTAATTAATAGCATTTCTTTCTTAAGCAGGTTCATACAGGCTGTGTGGTAGCGTCGATACAATCTACAGGATAATCGCTAGTGCTGTGAACATAGCATATTCAATAACCAAATTTGTCTACGGCAATGGATAAGTGAATGATGATTCCTTTCTGTTGGAAAATATCAGTGTGGTGGTTGAATATTTTTATATTACCTTTACGAATGCTTTTGCAACTTACAGATTTCAAAAACTTTGAAGTGTACTAAATAACAGCATTTCCTTCCTTAGCAGGTTCATACAGGATGTCTCGAATCGTCTACATATTCCTCAAGAAAATCGCTACTGCTGTGGACATAGTATATTCTCACACCAAATTTATCTACGGCGTTCGATAACTGAGTGAAGATTTGTTTCTGTTGGTAAGTATCAGTGCGATGATTGAATACTTTTATATTCCCTTTACTAATGCTTTTGGAACTAACAGATTTCAAACACTGGAACGTATACTATTTAATATCATTTCCTTCTTTAGCAGGTTCATATAGGCTGTGTGGTAGCGTCGTTATAATCTACCAGAAAATCGCTAGTGCTGTGCACATAGCATATTCTCACGCCAAATTTATCTACGGCAATCGATAACTGACTGAAGATTTGTATCTGTTGGTAAGTATCAGTGCGATGATTGAATATTTTTATAATTTGCTTCAAGAATTCTTATGAAACTTACAGATTTAGAAACAGTGAAGTGTAGTAATTAATAGCATTTCCTTCTTTAGTTGGTTCATACAGGCTGTGTGGTAGCGTCGATATAATCTACAAGAAAATCGCTATTGCTGTGCACATAGCGTATTCTATCACCAAATTTATCTACGATAATGGATAAGTGAATGAAGATTCCTTTCTGTTGGCAAGTATCAGTGCGATGATTGAATATTTTTATATTCCCTTTACGAATCCTTTTGGAACTTACAGATTTCAAAAACTGTGAATTGTACTAATTTACATCATTTCTTTCTTTAGCAAGTTCCTACAGGATGTCTGGAATCGTCGACATATTCCTCAAGAAAATGGCTAGTGCCTCGCACAAAGCATATTCTCAGACCAAATTTATCTACGACAATCGATAACTGAGTGGAAATTTATTTCATTTGGCAAATATCAGTGCGATGATTGAATATTTTTATATTCCCTTTACGAATGGTTTTGGAACTTACAGACCTCAAAAACTGGGAAGTGTACTAATTAATAGAATTTCCTTCTTTATCGGGATCATACAGGCTGTGTGGTAGCGTCGATATAATCTACAAGAAAATCGCTAGTGCTGTGCACATAGCATATTCTATCACCAAATTAATCTACGACAATGGATAAGTGAGAGAAGATTCCTTTCTGTTTGTAAGTATCATTGCGATGATTGAATATTTTTACATTCCCTTTATGATTGCTTTTGGAACTTACAGATTTCAAAAACTGTGAAGTGTACTAATTAAAAGCATTTCCTTCTTTAGCAGGTTGACACAGCATGTCTGCAATTTTCGGCATTTCCCCAACAAAATCGCTAGTGCTGTGCACATAGCATATTCTCACACCAAATTTATCTACGTCAGTCGATAACAGAGTGAAGATTTGTATCTGTTGGTAAGTATCTGTGCGATGATTCAATATTTTTATATTCCCTTTATGAATGCTTTTGGAACTTACAGATATCAAACACTGGGAAGTGTACTAATTAATATCATTTCCTTCTTTAGCAGGTTCATACAGGCTGTGTGGTAGCGTCGTTATAATCTACCACAAAATCGCTAATGCTGTGCACATAGCATATTCTCACACCAAATTTATCTACGGCTATCGATAACTGAGTGAAGATTTGTTTCTGTTGGTAAGTATCAGTTCGATGATAGAATATTTCTATATTCCCTTTACGAATGCTTTTAGAACTTACAGATTTCTAAAACTGGGATGTGTACTAATTAACATCATTTCCTTCTTTAGCAGGTTGATACAGGATGTCTGGAATCGTCGACATATTCCTCAAGAAAATCGCTAGTGCTGTGCACATAGCTTATTCTCGCACCAAATTTATCTACGGCAATCGATAACAGGGTGAAGATTTGTTTCTGTTGGTAAGTATCAGTGCAATGATTGAATATTTATATATTTTGCTTTACAAATTCTTATGAAACTTATAGAATTAGAGACAATGAAGTGTACTAATTAATAGCATTTCCTTCTTAAGCATGTTCATACAGGCTGTGTGGTAGCGTCGATAAAATCTACAAGAAAATCGCTTGTGCTGTGCACATAGTATATTCAATAACCAAATTTGTCTACAGCAATGGATAAGTGAATGATGATTCCTTTCTGTTGGAAAATATCAGTGTGGTGGTTGAATATTTTTATATTCCATTTACGAATGCTTTTGGAACTTACAGATATCAAAAACTGGGAAGTACACTAATTAATATCAATTCCTTCTTTAGCAGTTTCATACAGGATGTCTGGAATCGTGGGCATATTCTCCAAGAAAATCGATAGTGCTGTGCACATAGCATATTCTATCACCAAATTTATCTACGATAATTGAGAAGTGAATGAAGATTCCTTTCTGTTGGCAAATATAGGTGGGATGATTGAATATTTTTATATTCCCTTTACGAATCCTTTTGGAACTTACAGATTTCAAAAACTGTGAATTGTACTAATTTACATCATCTCCTTCTTTAGCAAGTTCATAGAGGATGTCTGGATTCGTCGACATATTCCTCAAGAAAATGGCTAGTGCTCTTGACATAGCATATTCTGACAGCAAATTTATCTACGGCAATCGATAACTGAATGAAGATTTGTGTCTTATGGTGACTATCAGTGCGATGATTGAATATTTTTATATTTAGCGTTACGAATTCTTATGAAACTTACAGATTTAGAAACAGTGAAGTGTACTAATTAATAGCATTTTATTCTTTAGCAGGTTCATACAGGCTGTGTGGTAGCGTCGATATAATCTACAAGAAAATCGCTAGTGCTGTACATATAGCATATTCTGTCACCAAATTTATCTATGGTAATGGATAAATGAATGAAGATTCCTTTCTGTTGGCAAGTATTAGTGCGATGATTGAATATTTTTATATTACCTTTACGAATGCTTTGGCAACTTACAGATTTCAAAAACTGGTAAGTGTACTAATTAACATCATTTCCTTCTATAGCAGGTTCATACAGGAGGTCTGGAATCGTCAACATATTCCTCAAGAAAACCGCTAGTGCTGTGCACATAATATATTCTCGCACCAAATTTATCTACGGCAATCAATAACTGAGTGAAGATTTGTTTCTGTTGGCAAGTATCAGTATGATGATTGAATATTTTTAAATTCCCTTTACGAATGGTTTTGGAACTTACAAACCTCAAAAACTGGGAAGTGTACTAATTAACATCATTTCCTTCTTTTGCAGGTTGATAGAGGAGGTCTGGAATCGTCAACATATTCCTCAAGAAAATCGCTAGTGCTGTGCACATAGCTTATTCTCACACCAAGTTTATCTACGGCAATCGATAACTGAGTGAAGATTTGTTTCTGTTGGTAAGTATCAGTGCGATGATTGAATATTTTTATATTTTGCTTTACGAATTCTTACGAAAGTTATAGAATTAGAAACAGTGAAGTGTACTAATTAATAGCATTTCCTTCTTAAGCAGGTTCATACAGGCTGTGTGGTAGCGTCGATACAATCTACAAGATAATCGCTAGTGCTGTGAACATAGCATATTCAATAACCAAATTTGTCTACGGCAATGGATAAGTGAATGATGATTCCTTTCTGTTGGAAAATATCAGTGTGGTGGTTGAATATTTTTATATTCCATTTACGAATGCTTTTGGAAATTACAGATATCAAAAACTGGGAAGTGTACTAATTAATATCATTTCCTTCTTTAGCAGGTTCATACAGGATGTCTGGAATCGTGGGCATATTCTCCAAGAAAATCGGTGGTGGTGGTGGTGGTTAGTGTTTAACGTCCCGTCGACAACGAGGTCATTAGAGACGGAGCGCAAGCTCGGGTTAGGGAAGGATTGGGAAGGAAATCGGCCATGCCTTTTCAAAGGAACCATCCCGGCATTTGCCTGAAACGATTTAGGGAAATCACGGAAAACCTAAATCAGGATGGCTGGAGACGGGATTGAACCGTCGTCCTCCCGAATGCGAGTCCAGTGTGCTAACCACTGCGCCACCTCGCTCGGTCCCAAGAAAATCGCTAGTGCTGTGCACATAGCATATTCTATCACCAAAATTATCTACGGCAATGGATAAGTGAAAGCAGATTCCAATCTGGTGATAAGTATCAATGCGATGATTTAATATATTTATATTCCCATTACGAATGCTTTTGGAACTTACAGATTTCAAAAACTGGGAAGTGTAATAAATAACAGCATTTCCTTCTTTAGCAGGTTCATACAGGATGTCAGGACTCTACGACGTATTCCCCAAGAAAGTCGCTGGTGCTGTGCACATAGCATATTCTCACACCAATTTTATCTACGGCAATCGATAACTGAGTGAATATTAGTTTCTGTTGGTAAGTATCAGTGTGACGATTGAATAATTATATAGTTTGCCTTACGAATTTTTATGAAACTTACTGATTTAGATACAGTGAAGTGTAGTAATTAATAGCAATTTCTTCTTTAGCAGGTTCATACAGGCTGTGTGGTAGCGTCGATATAATCTACAAGAAAATTGCTAGTGCTGTGCACATAGCATATTCAATCAAAAAATTTATCAACGGCAATGGATAAGTGATTGAAGATTCCATTCTGTTGACAAGTATCAGTGTGATGAATGAATTTTTTTATATACTCTTTACGAAAGCCTTTGGAACTTACAGATTTCAAGAACTTTGCAGTGTACTAATTAACAGCATTTCCTTTTTTTGCAGGTTCATACAGTATGTCTGGAATCGTCGATATATTTCCCAAGATAATCGCTAGTGCTGTGCACATAACATATTCTCACACCAAATTTATCTACGGCACTCGATAATTGAGTGAAGATTTGATTCTGTTGGTAAGTACCAGTGCGATGATTAAATATTTTTATATTCCCTTTACGAATGCTTTTTGAACTTACAGATTTGAAACACTGGAAAGTTTACAAATTAATATCATTTCCTTCTTTAGCAGGTTCATACAGGCTGTGTGGTAGCGTCGTTATAATCTACCAGAAAATCGCTAGTGCTGTGCACATAGCATATTCTCACACCAAATTTATCGACGGCAATCGATAACTGAGTGAAGATTTGGGTATGTTGGTAAGTATCAGTGCGATGATTGAATATTTTTATATTCCCTTAACGAATGCTTTTAGAACTTACAGATTTAAAAAACTGGGAAGTGTACTAATTAATATCATTTCCTTCTTTAGCATATTCATACAGTATGTCTGGAATCGTCTATATATTCCTCAAGAAAATCGCTACTGCTGTGGACATTGCATATTCTCACACCACATTTATCCACGGCAATCGATAATTGACAGAAGATTTGTTTCTGTTGGTAAGTATCAGTACGATGATTGAATATTTTTGTACTTTGCTTTACGAATTATTATGAAACTTATAGAATTAGAAACAGTGAAGTGTACTAATTAATAGCATTTCCTTCTTAAGCAGGTTCATACACGCTGTGTGGTAGCGTCGATATAATCTACAAGAAAATCGCTATTGCTGTGCCCATAGCGTATTCTATCACCAAATTTATCTACGATTATGGATAAGTGAATGAAGATTCCTTTCTGTTGGCAAGTATCAGTGCGATGATTGAATATTTTTATATTCTCGTTATGAATCCTTTTGGAACTTACAGATTTCTAAAACTGTGAATTGTACTGATTTACATCATTTCTTTCTTTAGCAAGTTCCTACAGGATGTCTGGAATCGTCGACATATTCCTCAAGAAAATGGCTAGTGCTGTGCACAAAGGATATTCTCAGACCACATTTATCTACGGCAATCGATAAGTGAGTGGAAATTTGTTTCTGTTGGCAAATATCAGAGCGATGATTGAATATTTTTATATTCCCTTTACGAATGGTTTTGGAACTTACAGACCTCAAAAACTGGGAAGTGTACTAATTAATAGAATTCCCTTCTTTATCAGGATCATACAGGCTCTGTGGTAGCGTCGATATAATCTACTAGAAAATCGCTAGTGCTGTGCACATAGCATATTCTCACGCCAAATTTATCTACGGCAATCGCTAACTGAGTGAAGATTTGTATCTGTTGGTAAGTATCAGTGCGATGATTGAATATTTTTATAATTTGCTTTAAGAATTCTTATGAAACTTATAGAATTAGAAACAGTGAAGTGTACTGATTAATAGCATTTGCTTATTAAGCAGGTTCATACACGCTGTGTGGTAGCGTCGATATAATCTACAAGATAATCGCTAGTGCTGTGCACATAGCTTATTCAATAACCAAATTTATCTACGGCAATGGATAAGTGAATGATGATTCCTTTCTGTTGGAAAATATCAGTGTGGTGGTTGAATATTTTTATATTCCATTTACGTATGCTTTTGGAACTTACAGATATCAAAAACTGGGAAGTGAACTAATTAATATCATTTCCTTCTTTAGCAGTTTCATACAGGATGTTTGGAATCGTGGGCATATTCTCGAAGAAAATCGCTAGTGCTGTGCATACAGCATATTCTATCGCCAAATTTATCTACGGCAATGGATAAGTGAAAGCAGATTCCATTGTGGTGATAAGTATGAATGCGATGATTGAATATTCTTATATTCCCATTACGAATGCTTTTGTAACTTACAGATTTCGAAAACTGGGAAGTGTACTAAATAACTGCATTTCCTTCTTTAGCAGGTTTATACAGGATGTCAGGAATCGTCGACATATTCCCCAAGAAAGTCGCTAGTGCTGTGCACATAGCATATTCTCACACATAATTTATCCACGGCAAACGATAAATGAGTGAAGATTTGTTTCTGTTGGCAAGTATCAGTGCGATGATTGAATATTTTTATATTCCCTTTACGAATGGTTTTGTAACTTACAGACCACATAAACTGGGAAGGGTACTAATTAACTGCATTTCCTTCTTTAGCAGGTTGATATAGTATGTCTGCAAACGTCGACATTTCCCCAAGTAAATCGCTAGTGCTGTGCACATAGCATATTCTCACACCAAATTAATCTACTGCAATCGATAACGGAGTGAAGATTAGTTTCTGTTGGTTAGTATCAGTGCGATGATTGAATATCTTTATATTCCCTTTACGAATGCTTTTAGAACTTACAGATTTAAAGAACTGGGAAGTGTACTAATTAATATCATTTCCTTCTTTAGCATATTCATACAGGATGTCTGGAATCGTCGATATATTTCCCAAGAAAATCGCTAGTGCTGTGCACATAGCATATTCTCACACCTAATTTATCTACGGCACTCGATAACTGAGTGAAGATTTGATTCTCTTGGTAAGTATCAGTGCGATGATTAAATATTTTTATATTCCCTTTACGAATGCTTTTGGAACTTACAGATTTCTAAAACCTGGAGGTGTACTAATTAACAGCATTTCCTTCTTTAGCAGGTTGACACAGGATGTCTGCAATTGTCGACTATTCCCCAACAAAATCGCTAGTGCTGTGCACAAAGCATATTCTCACACCAAATTTATCTACGGCAGTCGATAACAGAGTGAAGATTTGTTTCTGTTGGTAAGTATCAGTGCGATGATTGAATACTTTTATATTCCCTTTACTAATGCTTTTGGAACTTACAGATTTCAAACACTGGTAAGTATACTAATTAATATCATTTCCTTCTTTAGCAGGTTCATACAGGCAGTGTGGCAGCGTCGTTATAATCTACCTGAAAATCGCTAGTGCTGTGCACATAGCATATTCTCACGCCAAATTTATCTACGGCAATCGATAACTGAGTGAAGATTTGTTTCTGTTGGTAAGTATCAGTTCGATGATTGAATATTTCTATATTACCTTTACGAATGCTTTTAGAACTTACAGATTTCTAAAACTGGGATGTGTACTAATTAACATCATTTCCTTCTTTAGCAGGTTGATACAGGATGTCTGGAATCGTCTATATATTCCTCAAGAAAATCGCTACTGCTGTGGACATTGCATATTCTCACACCACATTTATCCACGGCAATCGATAATTGACAGAAGATTTGTTTCTGTTGGTAAGTATCAGTGCGATGATTGAATATTTTTGTACTTTGCTTTACGAATTATTATGAAACTTATAGAATTAGAAACAGTGAAGTGTAGTAATTAATAGCATTTCCTTCTTTAGCTGGTTCATACAGGCTGTGTGGTAGCGTCGATATAATCTACAAGAAAATCGCTATTGCTGCGCACATAGCGTATTCTATCACCAAATTTATCTACGATAATGGATAAGTGAATGAAGATTCCTTTCTGTTGGCAAGTATCAGTGCGATGATTGAATATTCTTTATTCCCTTTACGAATGGTTTTGGAACTTACAGCCCTCAAAAACTGGGATGTGTACTAATTAACATCATTTCCTTCTTTAGCAGGTTGATACAGGATGTTTGGAATCGTCGACATATTCCTCAAGAAAATCGCTAGTTCTGTGCACAAAGCATATTCTCAGACCAAATTTATCTACGGCAATCGATAACTGAGTGGAAATTTATTTCATTTGGCAAATATCAGTGCGATGATTGAATATTTTTATATTCCCTTTATGAATGCTTTTGGAACTTACAGATATCAAACACTGGGAAGTGCACTAATTAATATCATTTCCTTCTTTAGCAGGTTCATACAGGCTGTGTGGTAGCGTCGTTATAATCTACCACAAAATCGCTAATGCTGTGCACATAGCATATTCTCACACCAAATTTATCTACGGCAATCGATAACTGAGTGAAGATTTGTTTCTGTTGGTAAGTATCAGTTCGATGATTGAATATTTCTATATTCCCTTTACGAATGCTTTTAGAACTTACAGATTTCTAAAACTGGGATGTGTACTAATTAACATCATTTCCTTCTTCAGCAGGTTGATACATGATGTCTGGAATCGTCGACATATTCCTCAAGAAAATCGCTAGTGCTGTGCACATAGCTTATTCTCGCACCAAATTTATCTGCGGCAATCGATAACAGAGTGAAGATTAGTTTTTGTTGGTAAGTATCAGTGCAATGATTGAATATTTTTATATTTTGCTTTACAAATTCTCATGAAACTTATAGAATTAGAAACAGTGAAGTGTACTAATTAATAGCATTTCCTTCTTAAGCAGGTTCATACACGCTGTGTGGTAGCGTCGATATAATCTACAAGAAAATCGCTATTGCTGTGCCCATAGCGTATTCTATCACCAAATTTATCTACGATTATGGATAAGTGAATGAAGATTCCTTTCTGTTGGCAAGTATCAGTGCAATGATTGAATATTTTTATATTCCCTTTACGAATCCTTTTGGAACTTACAGATTTCAAAAACTGTGAATTGTACTAATTTACATCATTTCCTTCTTTAGCAAGTTCATAGAGGATGTCTGGATTCGTCGACATATTCCTCAAGAAAATGGCTAGTGCTCTGGACATAGCATATTCTGACAGCAAATTTATCTACGGCAGTCGATAACTGAATGAAGATTTGTGTCTTATGGTGACTATCAGTGCGATGATTGAATATTTTTATATTTAGCGTTACGAATTCTTATGAAACTTACAGATTTAGAAAGAGTGAAGTGTACTAATTAATAGCATTTCATTCTTTAGCAGGTTCATACAGGCTGTGTGGTAGCGTCGATATAATCTACAAGAAAATCGCTAGTGCTGTACATATAGCATATTCTGTCACCAAATTTATCTATGGTAATAGATAAATGAATGAAGATTCCTTTCTGTTGGCAAGTATCAGTGCGATGATTGAATATTTTTATATTACCTTTTCGAATGCTTTTGCAACTTACAGATTTCAAAAACTGGTAAGTGTACTAATTAACATCATTTCCTTCTATAGCAGGTTCATACAGGAGGTCTGGTATCGTCAACATATTCCTCAAGAAAATCGCTAGTGCTGTGCACATAATATATTCTCGCACCAAATTTATCTACGGCAATCAATAACTGAGTGAAGATTTGTTTCTGTTGGTAAGTATCAGTTCGATGATTGAATAATTTTATATTCCCATTACGAATGCTTTTAGAACTTACAGATTTCTAAAACTGGGATGTGTACTAATTAACATCATTTCCTTCTTTAGCAGAATGATACAGGATGTCTGCAATCGTCGACATTTCCCCAAGTAAATTGCTAGTGCTGTGGACGTAGCATATTCTCACACCAAATTAATCTACGGCAATCGATAACTGAGTGAAGATTAGTTTCTGTTGGTAAGTATCAGTGCGATAATTGTATTTTTTATATTCCCTTTACGAATGCTTTTAGAACTTACAGATTAGTAAAACTGGGAAGTGTAGTAATTAACATCATTTCCTTCTTTAGCAAGTTGATACAGGATGTCTGGAATCGTCGACATATTCCTCAAAAAAATCGCTAGTGCTGTGAACATAGCTTATTGTCGCACCAAATTAATCTACGGCAATCGATAACTGAGTGAAGATTAATTTCTGTTGGTAAGTATCAGTGTGACGATTGAATAATTATATAAAGTTGCCTTACGAATTCTTAATCGCTAGTGCTGTGCACATAACATATTCTCACACCAAATTTATCTACGGCACTCGATAACTGAGTGAAGATTTGATTCAGTTGGTAAGTATCAGTGCGATGATTAAAAATTTTTATATTCCCTTTACGAATGCTTTTGGAACTTACATATTTCAAAAACTGTGAATTGTACTAATATACATCATTTCTTTCTTTAGCAAGTTCCTACAGGATGTCTGGAATCGTCGACATATTCCTCAAGAAAATGGCTAGTGCTGTGCACATAGCATATTCTCAGACCAAATTTATCTACGGCAATCGATAACTGAGTGGAAATTTGTTTCTGTTGGCAAATATCAGTACGATGATTGGTTATTTTTATATTCCCTTTACGAATGGTTTTGGAACTTAAAGACCTCAAAAACTGGGAAGTATACTAATTAATACAATTTCTTTCTTTACCAGGATCATACAGGCTGTGTGGTAGCATCGATATAATCTACAAGAAAATCGCTAGTGCTGTGCACATAGCATATTCAATAACCAAATTTATCTACGGCAATGGATAAGTGAATGATGATTCCTTTCTGTTGGAAAATATCAGTGTGGTGGTTGAATATTGTTATATTCCATTTAAGAATGCTTTTGGAACTTACAGATATCAAAAACTGGGAAGTGTACTAATT
This sequence comes from Schistocerca nitens, assembly GCF_023898315.1. Taxonomy (NCBI): domain Eukaryota; kingdom Metazoa; phylum Arthropoda; class Insecta; order Orthoptera; family Acrididae; genus Schistocerca; species Schistocerca nitens. The sequence goes on along the minus strand of NC_064618.1, from coordinate 789,691,112 downwards.
AATATCATTTTCTTGTTTAGCAGGTTCATACAGGATGTCTGGAATCGTGGGCATATTCTCCTAGAAAATCGCTAGTGCTGTGCATATAGCATATTCTATCACCAAATTTATCTACGGCAATGGATAAGTGAAAGCAGATTCCATTCTGGTGATAAGTACCAATGCGATGGTTGAATATTTTTATATTCCCATTACGAATGCTTTTGGAAGTTACAGATTTCAAAAACTGGGAAGTGTACTAAATAACAGCATTTCCTTCTTTAGCAGGTTCATACAGGATGTCAGGAATCGTCGACATATTCCCCAAGAAAGTCGCTAGTGCTGTGCACATAGCATATTCTCACACATAATTTATCCACGGCGATCGATAACTGAGTGAAGATTTGTTTCTGTTGGCAAGTATCAGTGCGATGATTGAATATTTTTATATTCCCTTTACGAATTGGTTTGGAACTTAAGGACCTCATAAACCGGGAAGTGTACTAATTAACAGCATTTCCTTCTTTAGCAGGTTGATACAGTATGTCTGCAATCGTCGACATTTCCCCAAGTAAATCATTAGTGCTGTGCACATAGCATATTCTCACACCAAATTAATCTATGGCAATCGATAACGGAGTGAAGATTAGTTTCTGTTGGTAAGTATCAGTGCGATGATTGAACATTTTTATATTCCCTTTACGAATGCTTTTAGAACGTACAGATTTCTAAAACTGGGAAGTGTTCTAATTAACATCATTTCCTTCTTTAGCAGGTTGATACAGAATGTCTGGAATCTTCGACGTATTCCTCAAGAAAATCGCTAGTGCTGTGCACATAGCTTATTCTCGCACCAAATTTATCCACGGCAATCGATAACTGAGTGAAGATTTGTTTCTGTTGTTAAGTATCAGTGCGATGATTGAATATTTATATATTTTGCATTACGAATTTTAATGAAACTTATTGAATTAGAAACAATGAAGTGTACTAATTAACAGCATTTCCTTCTTAAGCAGGTTCATACAGGCTGTGTGGTAGCGACGATAAAATCTACAAGAAAATCGCTAGTGCTGTGCACATAGCATATTCAATAACCAGATTTGTCTATAGCAATGGATAAGTGAATGATGATTCCTTTCTGTTGGAAAATATCAGTGTGGTGGTTGAATATTTTTATATTCCATTTACGAATGCTTTTGGAACTTACAGATATCAAAAACTTGGAAGTACACTAATTAATATCATATCCTTCTTTAGCAGTTTCATACAGGATGTCTGGAATCGTGGGCATATTCTCCAAGAAAATAGATAGTGCTGTGCACATAGCATATTCTATCACCAAATTTATCTACGATAATTGAGAAGTGAATGAAGATTCCTTTCTGTTGGCAAGTATCAGTGCAATGATTGAATATTTTTATATTCCCTTTACGAATCCTTTTGGAACTTACAGATTTCAAAAACTGTGAATTGTACTAATTTACATCATTTCCTTCTTTAGCAAGTTCATAGAGGATGTCTGGATTCGTCGACATATTCTTCAAGAAAATGGCTAGTGCTCTGGACATAGCATATTCTGACAGCAAATTTATCTACGGCAGTCGATAACTGAATGAAGATTTGTGTCTTATGGTGACTATCAGTGCGATGATTGAATATTTTTATATTTAGCGTTACGAATTCTTATGAAACTTACAGATTTAGAAAGAGTGAAGTGTACTAATTAATAGCATTTCATTCTTTAGCAGGTTCATACAGGCTGTGTGGTAGCGTCGATATAATCTACAAGAAAATCGCTAGTGCTGTACATATAGCATATTCTGTCACCAAATTTATCTATGGTAATAGATAAATGAATGAAGATTCCTTTCTGTTGGCAAGTATCAGTGCGATGATTGAATATTTTTATATTACCTTTTCGAATGCTTTTGCAACTTACAGATTTCAAAAACTGGTAAGTGTACTAATTAACATCATTTCCTTCTATAGCAGGTTCATACAGGAGGTCTGGTATCGTCAACATATTCCTCAAGAAAATCGCTAGTGCTGTGCACATAATATATTCTCGCACCAAATTTATCTACGGCAATCAATAACTGAGTGAAGATTTGTTTCTGTTGGTAAGTATCAGTTCGATGATTGAATATCTTTATATTCCCATTACGAATGCTTTTAGAACTTACAGATTTCTAAAACTGGGATGTGTACTAATTAACATCATTTCCTTCTTTAGCAGAATGATACAGGATGTCTGCAATCGTCGACATTTCCCCAAGTAAATTGCTAGTGCTGTGGACGTAGCATATTCTCACACCAAATTAATCTACGGCAATCGATAACTGAGTGAAGATTAGTTTCTGTTGGTAAGTATCAGTGCGATAATTGTATTTTTTATATTCCCTTTACGAATGCTTTTAGAACTTACAGATTAGTAAAACTGGGAAGTGTAGTAATTAACATCATTTCCTTCTTTAGCAAGTTGATACAGGATGTCTGGAATCGTCGACATATTCCTCAAAAAAATCGCTAGTGCTGTGAACATAGCTTATTGTCGCACCAAATTAATCTACGGCAATCGATAACTGAGTGAAGATTAATTTCTGTTGGTAAGTATCAGTGTGACGATTGAATAATTATATAAAGTTGCCTTACGAATTCTTAATCGCTAGTGCTGTGCACATAACATATTCTCACACCAAATTTATCTACGGCACTCGATAACTGAGTGAAGATTTGATTCAGTTGGTAAGTATCAGTGCGATGATTAAAAATTTTTATATTCCCTTTACGAATGCTTTTGGAACTTACATATTTCAAAAACTGTGAATTGTACTAATATACATCATTTCTTTCTTTAGCAAGTTCCTACAGGATGTCTGGAATCGTCGACATATTCCTCAAGAAAATGGCTAGTGCTGTGCACATAGCATATTCTCAGACCAAATTTATCTACGGCAATCGATAACTGAGTGGAAATTTGTTTCTGTTGGCAAATATCAGTACGATGATTGGTTATTTTTATATTCCCTTTACGAATGGTTTTGGAACTTAAAGACCTCAAAAACTGGGAAGTATACTAATTAATACAATTTCTTTCTTTACCAGGATCATACAGGCTGTGTGGTAGCATCGATATAATCTACAAGAAAATCGCTAGTGCTGTGCACATAGCATATTCAATAACCAAATTTATCTACGGCAATGGATAAGTGAATGATGATTCCTTTCTGTTGGAAAATATCAGTGTGGTGGTTGAATATTGTTATATTCCATTTAAGAATGCTTTTGGAACTTACAGATATCAAAAACTGGGAAGTGTACTAATTAATATCATTTCCTTGTTTAGCAGGTTCATACAGGATGTCTGGAATCGTGGGCATATTCTCCTAGAAAATCGCTAGTGATGTGCATATAGCATATTCTATCACCAAATTTATCTACGGCAATGGATAAGTGAAAGCAGATTCCATTCTGGTGATAAGTACCAATGCGATGGTTGAATATTTTTATATTCCCATTACGAATGCTTTTGGAAGTTACAGATTTCAAAAACTGGGAAGTGTACTAAATAACAGCATTTCCTTCTTTAGCAGGTTCATACAGGATGTCAGGAATCGTCGACATATTCCCCAAGAAAGTCGCTAGTGCTGTGCACATAGCATATTCTCACACATAATTTATCCACGGCGATCGATAACTGAGTGAAGATTTGTTTCTGTTGGCAAGTATCAGTGCGATGATTGAATATTTTTATATTCCCTTTACGAATTGGTTTGGAACTTAAGGACCTCATAAACCGGGAAGTGTACTAATTAACAGCATTTCCTTCTTTAGCAGGTTGATACAGTATGTCTGCAATCGTCGACATTTCCCCAAGTAAATCATTAGTGCTGTGCACATAGCATATTCTCACACCAAATTAATCTACGGCAATCGATAACGGAGTGAAGATTAGTTTCTGTTGGTAAGTATCAGTGCGATGATTGAACATTTTTATATTCCCTTTACGAATGCTTTTAGAACGTACAGATTTCTAAAACTGGGAAGTGTTCTAATTAACATCATTTCCTTCTTTAGCAGGTTGATACAGAATGTCTGGAATCTTCGACGTATTCCTCAAGAAAATCGCTAGTGCTGTGCACATAGCTTATTCTCGCACCAAATTTATCCACGGCAATCGATAACTGAGTGAAGATTTGTTTCTGTTGTTAAGTATCAGTGCGATGATTGAATATTTATATATTTTGCTTTATGAATTTTAATGAAACTTATAGAATTAGAAACAATGAAGTGTACTAATTAACAGCATTTCCTTCTTAAGCAGGTTCATACAGGCTGTGTGGTAGCGACGATAAAATCTACAAGAAAATCGCTAGTGCTGTGCACATAGCATATTCAATAACCAGATTTGTCTATAGCAATGGATAAGTGAATGATGATTCCTTTCTGTTGGAAAATATCAGTGTGGTGGTTGAATATTTTTATATTCCATTTACGAATGCTTTTGGAACTTACAGATATCAAAAACTTGGAAATATACTAATTAATATCATTTCCTTCTTTAGCAGGGTCATACAGGATGTCTGGAATCGTGGGCATATTCTCCAAGAAAATCGCTAGTGCTGTGCACATAGGATATTCTATCACCAAATTTATCTACCATAATTGATAAATGAATGAAGGTTCCTTTCTGTTGGCAAGTATAGGTGGGATGATTGAATATTTTTATATTCCCTTTACGAATCCTTTTGGAACTTACAGATTTCAAAAACTGTGAATTGTACTAATTTACATCATTTCCTTCTTTAGCAAGTTCATAGAGGATGTCTGGATTCGTCGACATATTCCTCAAGGAAATGGCTAGTGCCCTGGACATAGCATATTCTCACAGCAAATTTATCTACGGCAATCGATAACTGAAAGAAGATTTGTGTCTGGTGGTGACTATCAGTGCGATGATTGAATATTTTTATATTTAGCGTTACGAATTCTTATGAAACTTACAGATTTGGAAACAGTGACATGTACTAATTAATACCATTTTATTCTTTAGCAGGTTCATACAGGCTGTGTGGTAGCGTCGATATAATCTACAAGAAAATCGCTAGTGCTGAGCATATAGCATATTCTGTCACCAAATTTATCTATGGTAATGGATAAATGAATGAAGATTCCTTTCTGTTGGCATGTATCAGTGTGATGATTGAATATTCTTTATTCCCTTTACGAATGGTTTTGGAACTTACAGACCTCAAAAACTGGGATGTGTACTAATTAACATCATTTCCTTCTTTAGCAGGTTGATACAGGGTGTTTGGAATCGTCGACATATTCCTCAAGAAAATCGCTAGTTCTGTGCACATAGCTTATTCTCGCACCAAATTTATCTACGGTAATTGATAACTGAGTGAAGATTTGTTTCTGTTGGTAAGTATCAGTGCGTTGATTGAAAATTTTTATATTTTGCTTTACGAATTCTTATGAAACTTATAGAATTAGAAACAGTGAAGTGTACTAATTAATAGCATTTCCTTCTTAAGCAGGTTCATACAGGCTGTGTGGTAGCGTCGATATAATCTACAAGAAAATCGCTAGTGCTGTGCACATAGCATATTCAATAACCAAATTTGTCTACGGCAATGGATAAGTGAATGATGATTCCTTTCTGTTGGAAAATATCAGTGTGGTGGTTGAATACTTTTATATTCCATTTACGAATGCTTTTGGAAATTACAGATATCAAAAACTGGGAAGTGTACTAATTAATATCATTTCCTTGTTTAGCAGGTTCATACAGGATGTCTCGAATCGTGGGCATATTCTCCAAGAAAATCGCTAGTGCTGTGCACATAGCATATTCTATCACCAAAATTATCTACGCCAATGGATAAGTGAAAGCAGATTCCATTCTGTTGATAAGTATCAATGCGATGATTGAATATTTTTATATTCCCATTACGAATGCTTTTGGAAGTTACAGATTTCAAAAACTGGGAAGTGTACTAAATAACAGCATTTCCTTCTTTAGCAGGTTCATACAGGATGTCAGGAATCTTCGACATATTTCCCAAGAAAGTCTCTGGTGCTGTGCACATAGCATATTCTCACACCAAATTTATCTACGGCAATCGATAACTGAGTGAAGATTAGTTTCTGTTGGTAAGTATCAGTGCGATGATTGAATATTGTTATATTCCGTTTATGAATGCTTTTAGAACTTACAGATTTCTAAAACAGGGAAGTGTACTAATTAACATAATTTCCTTCTTTAGCATGTTGGTACAGGATGTCTGGAATCGTCGACATATTCCTCAAGAAAATCGCTAGTGCTGTGCACATAGCTTATTCTCGCACCAAATTTATCTACGGCAATCGATAACTGAGTGAAGATTTGTTTCTGTTGCTGAGTATCAGTGTGACGATTGAATAATTATATAGTTTGCTTTACGAGTTCTTATGAAACTTACTGATTTAGAACCAGTGAAGTGTACTAATTAATAGCAATTTCTTCTTTAGCAGGTTCATACAGGCTGTGTGGTACCGTCGATATAATATACAAGAAAATCGCTAGTGCTGTGCACATAGCATATTCTATCAAAAAATTTATCAACGGCAATGGATAAGTGAATGAAGATTCCACTTTGTTGGCAGGTATCAAGTGATGATTGAATATTTTTTTATTCTCTTTACGAATGCGTTTGGAACTTACAGATTTAGAGAACTTTGCAGTTTACTAATTAACAGCAGTTCCTTCTTTAGCAGGTTCATACTGGATGTCTGGAATCGTCGATATATTTCCCCAGAAAATCGCTAGTGCTGTGCACATAACATATTCTCACACCTAATTTATCTACGGCACTCGATAACTGAGTGAATATTTGATTCTGTTGGTAAGTATCAGTGCGCTGATTAAATATTTTTATATTCCCTTTACGAATGCTTTTGGAACTTACAGATTTGTAAAACCTGGAAGTGTACTAATTAACAGCATTTCCTTCTTTAGCAGGTTGACACAGGATATCTGCATTTGTCGACAATTCCCCAACAAAATCGCTAGCGCTGTGCACATAGCATATTCTCACACCAAATTTATCTACGGCAGTCGATAACAGAGTGAAGATTTGTTTCTGTTGGTAAGTATCATTGCGATGATTGAATATTTTTATATTTGGTTTACGAATTCTTATGAAACTTACAGATTTAGAAACAGTTAAGTGTACTAATTAAAAGCATTTGCTTCTTTATCAGGTTCATAAAGGCTGTGTGGTAGCGTCGATATATTCTTCAAGAATATCGCTAGTGCTGTGCACATAGCATATTCTATCATAAAATTTATCTACGGCAATGGATAAGTGAATGATGATTCCTTTCTGTTGGTATCAGTGTGATGATTGAATATTTTTATATTCCCTTTACGAATGCTTTTGGAACTTACAGATATCAAAAACTGGGAAGTGTACTAATTAATATCATTTCCTTCTTTAGCAGGTTCATACAGGATGTCTGGAATCATGGACATATTCTCCAAGAAAATCGCTAGTGCTGTGCACATAGCATATTCTATCACCAAATTTATCTACGGCAGTTGATAAGTGAAAGATGATTCCTTTCTGTTGGTAAGTATCAGTGCGATGAATTAATATTTTTAAATTCCCTTTACTAATGCTTTTGGAACTTACAGATTTCTAAAACTGGGAAGTGTACTAATTAACAACATTTCCTTGTTTAGCAGGTTGATGCAGTATGTCTGCAATCGTCGACATTTCCCCAGGAAAATCGCTAGTGCTGTGCGCACAGGATATTCTATCACCAAATTTATCTACGGTAATGGATAAGTAAATGGAGATTCCCTTCTGTTGGCAAGTATCTGTGCAATGATTGAATATTTTTATATTCCCTTTACGAATGTTTTGCAACTTACAGATTTCAGAAACTGGTAAGTGTACTAATTAACAGCATTTCCTTCTTTAGCATATTCATGCAGGCTGTGTGGTAGCGTCGATATAGTCTACAAGAAAATCGGTAGTGCTGTGCACATAGCATATTCAATAACCAAATTTATCTACGGCAATGGATAAATCAACGATGATTCCTTTTTGTTGGAAAATATCAGTGTGGTGATTGAAACTTTTTATATTGCATTTACGAATGCTTTTGGAACTTACAGATATCAAAAACTAGGAAGTGTACTAACTAATATCATTTCCTTCTTTAGCTGATTCCTACAGGCTGTCTGGAATCGTGGACATATTCTCCAAGAAAATCGCTAATGCTGTGCACATAGCATATTCTATCACCAAATTTTTCTACGGCAATGCATAAGTGAAAGATGATTCCTTTGTGTTGGTAAGTATCAGTGCGATGAATGAATAGTTTTAAATTCTATTTACGAATGCTTTTGGAACTTACAGATTTCTAAAACTGCGATTAGTACTAATTAACAGCATTTCCCTCTTTAGCAGGTTGATACAGTATGTCTGCAATCGTCGACATTTCCCCACGTAAATCGCTACTGCTGTGCACATAGCATATTCTCACACCAAAATTATCTATGGCAATCGATAACAGAGTGAAGATTTGTTTCTGTTGGTAAGTGTCAGTGCGATGATTGAATATTTTTATATTCCGTTTACGAATGCTTTTAGAACTTACAGATTTCAAAAACTGCGAAGTGTACTAATTAACATAATTTCCTTCTTTAGCAGGTTCATACAGGATGTCTGGAATCGTCTACATATTCCTCAAGAAAATCGCTACTGCTGTGGACATGGCATATTCTCACACCACATTTATCCACGGCAATCGATAATTGACTGAAGATTTGTTTCTGTTGCTAAGTATCAGTGTGACGATTGAATAATTTTATAGATTGCCTTACGAATTCTTATGAAAATTACTGATTTAGAAACAGTGAAGTGTACTAATTAATAGCATATCCTTCTTTAGCAGATTCATACAGGCTGTGTGGTAGCGTCGATATAATCTACAAGAAATTCGTTAGTGCTGTGCACATAGCATATTCTATCACCAAATTTCTCTACGGTAATGGACAAGTGAAAGGAGATTCCTTTCTGTTGGAAAGTAACTGTGCAATGATTGAATATTTTTATATTCCCTTTACGAATGCTTTTGCAACTTACAGATTTCAAAAACTGGTAAGTGTACTAATTAACAGCATTTCCTTCTTTAGCAGGTTCATACAGGATGTCCGGAATCGTCGACATACTCCTCAAGAAAATAGCTAGTGCTGTGCACATAGCATATTCAATAACCAAATTTATCTACGCGCAATGGATAAGTGAACGATGATTCCTTTTTTTGGAAAATAACAGTGTGGTGGTTGAATCTTTTATATTGCATTTACGAATGCTTTTGGAACTTACAGATATCAAAAACTAGGAAGTGTACTAATTAATATCATTTCCTTCTTCAGCAGGTTCGTACAGGATGTCTGTAATCGTGGACATATTCTCCAAGAAAATCGCTAGTGCTGTGTACATAGCATATTCTATCACCAAATTTATCTATGGTAATGGATAAGTGAATGAAGATTCCTTTCTGTTGTCAAGTATCAGTGCGATGATTGAATATTTTTATATTCCCTTTACGAATGCTTCTGGAACTTACAGATTTCAAAAACATGGAAATGTACTAAATATTAGCATTTCCTTCTTTAGCAGGTTCATACAGGATGTCTGGATTCGTTGACATTTTCCCTAGGAAAATCACTAGTGCTGTGCACAGAGCATATTCTCACACCAAATTTGTCCACGGCAATAGATAACTGATTGAAAATTTGTTTCTGTTGGTAAGTATCAGTGCAATGACTGAATATTTTCATAATTTGCCTTACAAATTTTTATGAAACTTACAGATTTAGAAACTGTGACATGTACTAATTAATATCATTTCCCTCTTTAGCAGGTTCATTAAGGATGTCTGGAATCATCGACATATTCCCTAAGAAATCGTTAGTGCTGTGCACATAGCACATTCTCACACGAAATTTATCTACGGCAATCGATAACTGAGTAAATATTTGTTTCTGTTGGTAAGTATCAGTGCGATGCTTGAATATTTTTATATTCCCTTTAGGAATGCTTTTGGAACTTACAGATTTCAAAAACTAGCAAGTGTACTAATTAATATCATTTCCTTCTTTTGCAGGTTCATACAGGCTGTGTGGTAGCGTCGATGTAATCTACAAGAAAATCGCTACTGCTGTGCAAATAGCATATTCTCACACCAAATTTATCCACGGCAAGGGATAACGGCGTGAAAATTAATTTCTGTTTATTAGTATCAGTGCGATGATTGAATATTTTTACATTTTGCCTTACGAATTCTTATGAAACTTACAGATTTAGAAACAGTGACGTGTACTAATTAATATCATTTCCTTCTTTAGCAGGTTCATCCAGGATGTCTGGAATCGTCGACATATTCCTCAAGAAAATCGTTAGTGCTGTGCACATAGCATATTCTCACACCAAATTTATCTACGGCAATCGATAACTGAGTAAAGATGATAGAATATTTTTATATTCCCTTTAGAAATGCTTTTGGAACTTACAGATTTCAAAAACTGGGAAGTGTACTAATTAATATCCTTTCTTTCTTTAGCAGGTTCATACAGGATGTCATGAATCGTCGACATATTCCTAAAGGAAATCGCTAGTGCTGTGCACATAGCATATTGTCACACCTAATTTATCTACGCCAATGGATAACTGAGTGGAAATTTGTTTCTGTTTATAAGTATCAGTGCGATGATTGAATATTTTTACATTTTGCCTTACGAATTCTTATGAAACTTACAGATTTAGAAACAGTGACATGTACTAATTAATATCATTTCCTTCTTTAGCAGGTTCATACAGGATGTCATGAATCGTCGACATATTCCTCAAGAAAATCGCTAGTGCTGTGCACATAGCATATTGTCACACCTAATTTATCCACGACAATGGATATCTGAGTGGTAATTTGTTTCTGTTGGCAAGTATCAGTGCAATGATTGATTATTTTTATATTCCCTTTACGAATGCTTTTGGAACCTACAGACATCAAAAACTGGTAATTGTACTAATTAATATCATTTCCTTCTTTAGCAGGTTCATACAGGATGTCTGGAATCGTCGAAATATTCTCCAAGAAAATCGCTAGCACTGTGCAAATAGCATGTTCTATCACCAAATTTATCTACGGCAATGGATAAGTGAATGAAGGTTCCTTTCTGTTGGCAAGTATCGGTGCGATGTTTGAATATTTTTACATTCCCTTTACGAATGCTTTTGCAACTTACAGATTTCAAAAACTGGGAAGTGTACTAATTAACAGCATTTCCTTCTTTAGCAGGTTCATATAGGATGTCTGGAATCGTCAACATATTCTACAAGAAAATTGCTAGTGCTGTGCACATAGCATACGCTCACACCAAATTTATCTACAGCAATCGATAATTGAGTGAAGATTTGTTTCTGTTGGTAAGTATCGGTGCGATGATTGAATATTTTTATATTTGCCTTACGAATTCTTATGAAACTTACAGATTTAGAAACAGTGAAGTGAACTAATTAATAGCATTTCCTTCTTTAGCAGGTTCATACAGGCTGTTTGGTAGCGTCGACATAATCTACAAGAAAATCGCTAGAGCTGTGCAGATAGCATATTCTATTACTAAATTTACCAACGGCAATGGATAAGTGAATGAAGGTTGCTTTCTGTTGGCAAGTATCAGTGCGATGTTTGAATATATTATATTCCCTTTACGAATGCTTTTGGAACTTAGAGATATCAAAAAATGGGAAGTGTACTTATGAATATCATTTCCTTCTTTAGCAGGTTCATACAGGATGTCTGGAATCGTGGACATGTTCTCCAAGAAAAACGCTAGTGCTGTGCACACAGCATATTCTATCATCAAATTTATCTACGGCATCGATAACTGAGTGAAGATTTGTTTCTGTTGGTAAGTATCAGTGCGATCATTGAATATTTTTATATTTTGCTTTACGAATACTTATAATACTTACAGAATTAGAAACAGTGTAGTGTACTAATTAATAGCATTTCTTTCTTTATCAGGTTCATAAAGGCTGTGTGGTAGCGACGATATAATCTACAAGAAAATCGCTAGTGCTGTGCACATAGCATATTCTATCACCAAATTTTTCTACGGCAATGGAGAAGTGAATGATTATTCCGTTCTGTTGGTATCAATGCGATGACTGAATATTTTTATATTCCCTTTACGAATGCTTTTGGAACTTACAGGTATCAAAAACTGGGAATTGTACTAATTAATATCATTTTTTCATTAGCAGGTTCATACAGGATATCTGCAATCGTCGACATTTCCCCAAGAGGATCGCTAGTGCTATGCACATAGCATATTCTCACACCAAATTTATCTAAGGCAATCGATAACTCAGTGAAGATTAGTTTCTGTTGCTAAGTATCAGTGCGATGATTGAATATTTTTATATGCCCTTTACGAATGCTTTTGGAAATTACAGATTTGAAACACTGGTAAGTGTACTAATTAATATAATTTCCTTCTTTAGCAGGTTCATACAGGCTGTGTGGTAGCGTCGATGAAATCTACCAGAAAATCAATAGTGCTGTGCAAATAGCATATTCTCACACAAAATTTATCCACGGCAAGGGATAACTGAGTGAAAATTTGTTTCTGTTGGTAAGTATCAATGCGATGATTGAATATTTTTACATTTTGGCTAACGAATTCTTATGAAACTTACAGATTTAGAAACAGTGACATGTACTAATTAATATCACTTCCTTTTCTAGCAGGTTCATCCAGGATGTCTGGAATCGTCGACATATTCCTCAAGAAAATCGTTAGTGCTGTGCACATAGCATATTCTCACACCAAATTTATCTACGGCAGTCGATAACTGAGTAAAGATTTCTTTCTTTTGGTAAGTATCAGTGCGATGATTGAATATTTTTATATTCCCTTTAGAAATGCTTTTGGAACTTACAGATTTCAAAAACTGGGAAGTGTACTATTTAATATCCTTTCCTACTTTAGCAGGTTCATTCAGGAAGTCATGAATCGTCGACATATTCCTAAAGAAAATCGCTAGTGCTGTGCACATAGCATATTGTCACACCTAATTTATCTACGGCAATGGATAACTGAGTGGAAATTTGTTTCTGTTGGCAAGTATCAGTGCAATGATTGAATATTCTTATATTCCCTTTACGAAAGCTTCTGGAACTTACAGATATAAAAACTGGGAACTGTACTAATTAATATCATTTCCTTCATTAGCAGGTTCATACAGGATGTCTGGAATCGTCGACATATTCTCCAAGAAAGTCTCTAGTGCTGTGCAGATAGCATATTCTATCACCAAATTTATCTACGGCGATCAATAACTGAGTAAAGATTTGTTTCTCTTGGTAAGTATTAGTGCGATGATTGAATATTTTTATATATTGCTTTACGAATTCTTATGAAACTTATAGAATTATAAAGAGTGAAGTGTACTAATTAATAACATTTCCTTCTTTAGCAGGTTCATACAGGCTGTGTGGTAGCGTCGATATAATCTACAAGATAATCGCTAGTGCTGTGCACATGGCATATTCAATAACCAGATTTATCTAATGCAATGGATAAGTGAATGATGATGACACGGTTGTCTACAAGAAAGTAGCAACATCAGAAGACTCGTACGTACTCCAGGAAGACCTGCAGAGGATTAATGAATGGTGCGACAGCTGGCAGCTTTCCCTAAACGTAGATAAATGTAATATAATGCGCATACATAGGGGCAGAAATCCATTCCAGTACGATTATGCCATAGGTGGTAAATCATTGGAAGCGGTAACGACCGTAAAATACTTAGGAGTTACTATCCGGAGCGATCTGAAGTGGAATGATCACATAAAACAAATAGTGGGAAAAGCAGGCGCCAGGTTGAGATTCATAGGAAGAATTCTAAGAAAATGTGACTCATCGACGAAAGAAGTAGCTTACAAAACGCTTGTTCGTCCGATTCTTGAGTATTGCTCATCAGTATGGGACCCTTACCAGGTTGGATTAATAGAAGAGATAGACATGATCCAGCGAAAAGCAGCGCGATTCGTCATGGGGACATTTAGTCAGCGCGAGAGCGTTACGGAGATGCTGAACAAGCTCCAGTGGCGGACACTTCAAGAAAGGCGTTACGCAATACGGAGAGGTTTATTATCGAAATTACGAGAGAGCACATTCCGGGAAGAGATGGGCAACATATTACTACCGCCCACATATATCTCGCGTAATGATCACAACGAAAAGATCCGAGAAATTAGAGCAAATACGGAGACTTACAAGCAGTCGTTCTTCCCACGCACAATTCGTGAATGGAACAGGGAAGGGGGGATCAGATAGTGGTACAATAAGTACCCTCCGCCACACACCGTAAGGTGGCTCGCGGAGTATAGATGTAGATGTAGATGTAGATTCCTTTTTTTTGGAAAATAACAGTGTGGTGGTTGAATATTTTTATATTGCATTTACGAATGCTTCTGGAACCTACAAATATCAAAAACTGGGATGTGTACTAATTAATATCATTTCCTTCTTTAGCAGGTTCATACAGAATTTCTGGAATCGTCTATATATTCTTCAAGAAAATATCTACTGCTGTAGACATAGCGTATTCTCACACCACATTTATCCACGGCGATCGATAATTGACTGGAGATTTGTTTCTGTTGCTAAGTATCAGTGTGACGTTTGAATAATTTTATAGTTTGCCTTACGAATTCTTATGATACTTACTGATTTAGAAACAGTGAAGTGTACTAATTAATAGCAATTTTTCTTTAGCAGGTTCATACAGGCTGTATGGTAGCGGCGATATAAACTAAAAGAAAATCGCTAGTGCTGTGCACATTGCATATTCTCACACCAAATTTATCTACGGCAATCGATAACTGAGTGAAGATTTGTTTCTGTTGGTAAGTATCAGTGCGATGATTGAATATATTTATATTTTGCTTTAAGAATTCTTATGAAACTTACAGATTTAGAAATAGTGAAGTGTACTAATTAATAGCATTTCCTTCTTTAGCTGTTTCATACAGGCTGTATAGTAGCGTCGATATAATCTGGGAGAAAATCGCTAGTGCTGTGCAAGTAGCATATTCTATCACCAAATTTATCTATGGTAATGGATAAGTGAATGAAGATTCCTTTCTTTTGTCAAGTATCAGTGCGATGATTGAACATTTGTATATTTAGCTTTACAAATTCTTATGAAACTTACAGATTTAGAAACAGTGACGTATACTAATTAATATCATTTCCTTCTTTAGCAGGTTCATCCAGGATGTCTGGAATCGTCGACATATTCCTTAAGAAATCGTTACTGCTTTGCACATAGCACATTCTCACACCAAATTTATCTACGGCAATCGATAACTGAGTAAAGATTTTTTCTGTTGGTAAGTATCAGTGCGATGATTGAATATTTTTATATTCCCTTTAGGAATGCTTTTGGAACTTACAGATTTCAAAAACTGGGAAGTGTACTGATTAATATCATTTCCATCTTTAGCAGGTTCATACAGGATGTCATGAAACGTCGACATATTCCTCAGGAAAATCGCTAGTGCTGTGCACATAGCATATTGTCACCCCTAATTTATCTACGGCAATGTATAACTGAGTAAAAATTTGTTTCTGTTGGCAAGTATCAGTGCAATGATTGAATATTTTTATATTCCCTTTACGAATGCTTTTGGAACTTACAGATATCAATAACTGAGAAGTGTACCAATTAATATCATTTCCTTCTTTAGCAGGTTCGTACAGGATGTCTGGAATCGTCGACATATTCTCCCAGAAAATCGCTAGCGCTGTGCAGATAGCATACTCTATCACCAAATTTATCTACGGCAATGGATAAGTGAATGAAGGTTCCTTTATGTTGGCAAGTATCAGTGCGATTTTTGAAAATTTGTATATTCACTTTACGATCACTTTTGCAACTTGCAGATTTTAAAAACTGGGAAGTGTACTAATTAACAGCATTTTCTTCTTTAGCAGGTTCATATAGGATGTCTGGAATCGTCGACATATTCCACAAGAAAATCGCTAGTGCTGTGCACATAGCATATTCTCAAACCAAATGTAGCTACAGCAATCGATAACTTAGTGAAGATTTGTTTCTGTTGATAAGTATCAGTGCGATGATTAAATATATTTATATTTTGCTTTAAGAATTCTAGTGAAACTTACAGTTTTAGAAACAGTGAAGTGTACTAATTAATAGCATTTCCTTCTTTAGCAGGTTCATACAGACTGTGTGGTAGCGTCGATATAATCTACAAGAAAACCGCTAGTGATGTGTACATAGCATATTCTATCACCAAATTTATCTACAGTAATGGATAAGTGGATGAAGATCCCTTTCTGTTGGCAAGTATCAGTGCAATGATTGAATATTTTTATATTCCCTTTACGAATGCTTTTGGAACTTACAGATATCAAAAACTGGGAGATGTACTAATTAATATCAGTTCTTTCTTTGGCAGGTTCATACAGGATGTCTGGAATCCTGGACATTTCCCCAAGAGGATCGCTAGTGCTATGCACATAGCATATTCTCACACCAAATTTATCTACGGCAATCGATAACTCAGTGAAGATTTGTTTCTGTTGGTGAGTATTATTGCGATGATTGAATATTTTTATATTCCCTTTACGAATGCTTTTGGAACTTACAGATTTCGAAAACTGGGAAGTGTACTAATTAACAGCGTTTCCTTCTTTAGCAGGTTCATACAGGTTGTCTGAAATCGTCGACATATTCCCGAAGAAAATCAGTAGTGCTCTGCACATGGCATATTCTCACACCAAATTTATCCACAGCAATAGATAACTGAGTGAAGATTTGTTTCTGTTGGTAAGAACCAGTGCGATGATTGAATATTTTTATATTTTGCTTTACGAGTTCTTATTATAATTACAGAATTAGAAACAGTGAAGTGTACTAACTAGTAGAATTTCCTTCTTTAGCAGGTTCGTACAGGCTGTGTGGTAGCGTCGATATAATTTACAAGAAAATCGCTAGTGCTGTGCACATAACAAATTCTATCACGAAATTAATCTACAGCAATTGATAAGTGAATGAAGATTCATTTCTGTTGGCAAGTATCAGTGCGATGGACGAATACTTTTACATTCCCTTTACGAATGCTTTTGGAACTTACAGATATCAAAAAGTGGGAAGTGTACAAATTAACAGCATTTCCTTCGTTAGCAGGTTCATACAGGATGTCAGGAATCGTCGACATATTCCCCAAGAAAATCGCTAGTGCTGTGCACATACCATATTCTCACACCTAATTTATCTACAGCTGAGTGGAAATTTGTCTCTGTTGGCAAGTATCAGTGCGTTGATTGAATATTTTTCATTCCCTTTACGAATGGTTTTGGACCTAACACACCCAAAAACTGGGAAATGAACTAATTAACATCATTTCCTTCTTTAGCTGGTTCATACAGGATGTCTGGAATCGTGGACGTATTCTCCAAGAAAATCGCTAGTGCTGTGCACATAGCATATTCTATGCCCAAATTAATCTATGGCAATGGATAAGTGAAAGAAGATTCCTTTCTGTTGGTAAGCATCAGTGCGATGATTGAATAATTTTACATTCCCTTTACGAATGCATTGGGAACTTACAGGTTTCAAAAACTGTAAAGTGTACTAATTAACAGCATTTCCTTCTTTAGCAGGCTGATACAGGATGTCTGGAATCGTCGACATACTCCCCAAGAAAATCGCTAGTGCTGTGCACATAGCATATTCTCACACCTAACTTATATACGGCAATCGATAACTGAGTGAAGATTTGTTTCTGTTGGTAAGTATCAGTGCGATGAATGAATATTTTTATATTCCCTTTATGAATGCTTTTGGAACATACAGATTTGAAACACTGGTAAGTGTACTAATTAACAGCATTACCTTCTTTAGCAGGTTCATACAGGATGTCTGGAATCGTCGACATATTCCCGAAGAGAATCACTAGTGCTCTGCACATGGCATATTCTCACACCAAATTTATCCACGGCAATCGATAACTGAGTGAAGATTTGTTTCTGTTGGTAAGAATCAGTGCGATGATTGAATATTTTTATATTTTGCATTACGAGTTCTTATTAAAGTTACAGAATTAGAAACAGTGAAGTGTACTAATTAATATAATTTCCTTCTTTAGCAGGTTCATACAGGCTGTGTGGTAGCGTCGATATAATCTACAAGAAACTCGCTAGTGCTGTGCACATAACATATTCTATCACCAAATATATCTACAGCAATAGATAAGTGAATGACGATTCCTTTCTGTCGGCAAGTATCAGTGCGATTATTGAATACTTTTACATTCCTTTACCAATGCTTTTGGAAATTACAGATATCAAAAACTGGGAAGTGTACTTGATTAACAGCATTTCCTTCCTCAGCAGGTTCGTACAGGATGTCAGGAACCGTCGACATATTCCCCAAGAAAATCGCTAGTGCTGTGCACATAGCATATTCTCACACCTAATTTTTCTACAGCAATGGATAGCTGAATGGAAATTTGTTTCTGTTGCCAAGTATCAGTGCGATGATTGAATATTTTTAAATTCCCTTTACGAATGGTTTTGGAACTTGCAGATCTCAAAAACTGGGAAATGAACTAATTAACATAATTTCCTTCTTTAGCAGGTTCATACAGGATGTCTGGAATCGTCGACATATTCCCCAAGAAACTCACTGGTGCTGTGCACATAGCATTATCTCACACCAAATTTATCTACGGCAATCTATAACTGAGTGAAAATTTGTTTCTGCAGGTAAGTATCAGAGCGATGATTGAATATTTTTTTATTTTTCTTTACGAATTCTTATGAAACTTACAGATTTAGAAACAATGAAGTGTACTAATTAATAGCATTGCTTTCTTTATTAGGTTCATACAGGCTGTGTGGTAGCGTCGATATAATCTACAAGAATATCGCTAGTGCTGTGCACATAGCATATTCTCACACATAATTTATCTACGGCAATCGATAACTGAGTGAAGATTTGTTTCTGTTGGTAGGTATCAGTGCGATGATTCAATATTTTTATATTTTGTTTTACGAATTCTTATGAAACTTACATATTTAGAAACAGTGGAGAGTACTAATTAATAGCATTTCCTTCTTTATCAGGTTCATACAGCCTGAGTGGTAGCGTCGATATCATCTACAAGAAAATCGCTAGTACATTGCACATAGCATATTCTATCACCAAATTTATCAACGGCAATAGATAAGTGAATGAAGATTCCTTTCTGTTATCAAGTATCAAATCGATGATTGAATATTTTTATATTCCCTCTACGGATGCTTCTGGATCTTACAGATTGCAAAAACTGGGAAGTGTACTAATTAATATCATTTCCTTCTTAGCAGGTTCGTACAGGATGTCTGGAATCGTGGACATATTCCCCAAGAAAATCGCTAGTGCTGAGCATGTAACATATTCTATCACCAAATTTATCTACGGCAATGGATAAGTGAATGATGAATCCATGTGTTGGTTTCAGTGCGATGATTGAATATTTTTATACTCCCTTTACGAATGCTTCTGGAACTTACAGATTGCAAAAACTGGGAAGTGTACTAATTAATATCATTTCCTTCTTTAGCAGCTTCATACAGGAAGTCTGGAATCGTCGACATATACCTCAAGAAAATCGCTCGTGCTGTGCACATAGCATATTCTCACACCAAATTTATCTACGGCAAACGATAACTGAGTGTTGATTTGTCTCTGTTTGTAAGTATCAGCGCGATGATTGAATATTTTTATATTTTGCCTTACGAATTCTTATGAAACTTACAGATTTAGAGACAGTGAAGTGTAATAATTAAGAGCATTTCCATCTTTAGCAGGTTCATACAAGCTGTGTGGTAGCGTCGATATAATCTACAAGAAAATCCCTAGTGCTGTGCACATAGCATATTCTATCACCAAATTTATCTACGGCAATAGATAAGTGAATGAAGATTCCTTTCTGTTGGCAAGTATCAGTGCGATGATTGAATATTTTTATATTCCCCTTACGAATGCTTCTGGAACTTACAGATCGTAAAAACTGGGAGGTGTACTTATTAATATCATTTCCTTTTTTAGCAGGTCCATACAAGATGTCTGGAATTGTCGACATATTCGTCAAGAAAATCGCTAGTGCTGTGCACATAGCATATTCTCACACCAAATTTATCCACGGCAATCGATAACTGAGTTAATATTTGTTTCTGTTGCTAAGTATTAGTGCGATGATTGAATATTTTTATATTCCCTTTATGAATGCTTTTGGAACTTACAGATTTCAAACACAGGGAAGTGTACTAATTAATATCTTTTCCTTCTTTAGCAGGTTCATACAGGCTGTGTGTTTGCGTCGATATAATCCACCAGAAAATCGCTAGTGCTGTGCAAATAGCATATTTAATAACCAAATTTATCTACGGCAATCGTTAACTGAGTGAAGTTTTGTTTCTGTTGTTAAGTATCAGTGCGATGATTGAATATTTTTCTATTCCCTTTACGAATGGTTTTGGAACTTACAGATCTCAAAACTGGGAAGTGTACTTATTAATATCATTTCCTTCTTTAGGAGGTTCATACAGGATGTCTGGAATCGTCTACATATTCCCCAAGAAACTCACTAGTGCTGTGCACATAGCATTATCTCACACCAAATTTATCTACTGCAATCGATTACTGAGTGAAGATTTGTTTCTGTTGGTAAGTATCAGAGCGATGATTCAATATTTTTTTTATTTTTCTTTACGAATTCTTATGAAACTTACAGATTTAGACTCAGTGAAGTGTACTAATAAATAGCATTGCATTCTTTATTGGGTTCATACAGGCTGTGGGGTGGCGTCGATATAATCTACAAGGATATCGCTAGTGCTGTGCACACAGCATATTCTATCACCAAATTTATCTACGGCAATAGATAAGTGAATGAAGATTCCTTTCTGTTGGTAAGTATCTGTGTGATGATTGAATATTTTTATATTCCCCTTACGAATGCTTCTGGATCTTAGAGATTGTAAAAACTGGGAGGTGTACTTATTAATATCATTTCCTTCTTTAGCAGGTACATACAGGCTGTGTGGTAGCGTCGATATAATCTACCAGAAAATCGCTAGTGCTGTGCACATAGCATATTCAATAACCAAATTTGTCTACGGCAATCGTCAACTGAGTGGAGATTTTTTTCTATTGGTAAGTAACAGTGCAATGATTGAATATTTTTATATTTTGCTTTACGAATTCTTATGAAACTTACAGATTTAGAAACAGTGAAGTGTACTAATTAATTGCATTTCTTTCTTTAGCAGGTGGATACAGGCTGTGTGGTAACGTCGCTATAATCTACAAGAAAATCGCTAGTGCTGTGCACATAGCATATTCTATCACCAAATTTATCTACGGCAATAGATAAGTGAATGAAGATTCCTTTCCCTTTGCAAGTATCAGTGCGTTGATTGAACATTTTTATATTCCCTTTACAAATGCATTTGGAACTTACTGATTTCAAAACTGGGAAGGGTACTAATTAATATCATTTCCTTATTTAGCAGGTTCATACCGGATGTCTGGAATCGTGGACATATTCCACAAGAAAATCGCTAGTGCTCTGCACATAGCATATTCTCAGACCTAATTTATCCACGGCACTCGATAACTGAGTGACGATTTGTTTCTCTTGGTAAGTATCAGTGCAATGATTGAATATTTTTATATTTTGCTTTACGAATTCTTATGAAACTTACAGATTTAGAAACAGTGAAGTGTACTAATTAATTGCATTTCTTTCTTTAGCAGGTGCATACAGGCTGTGTGGTAACGTCGATATAATCTACAGGAAAATCGCTAGTGCTGTGCACATAGCATATTCTATCATCAAATTTATCTACGGCAATAGATAAGTGAATGAAGATTCCTTTCCCTTGGCAAGTATCAGCGCGTTGATGAACATTTTTATATTCCCTTGACGAATGCTTCTGGAACTTACAGATTTCAAAAACTGGGAAGTGTACTAATTAATATCATTTCTTTCTTTAGCAGTTTCATAAAGGATGTCTGGAATCGTCGACATATTCCCGAAGAAAATCGCTAGTGCCCTGCACATGGCATACTCTCACACCAAATTTATCCACGGCAATCGACATCTGTGAGAAGATTTGTTTCTGTTGGTAAGTATCAGTACGATGATTGAATATTATAATGTTTTTCTTTACGAATTCTTATGAAACTTACAGATTTAGAAACAGTGATGTGTACTAATTAATAGCATTTCCTTCTTTAGCAGGTTCATACAGGCTGTGTAGTAGCGTCGATATAATCTACAAGAAAATAGTTATTCCTGTGCACATAGCGTATTCTATCAACAAACTTATCTACGGCAATGGATAAGTGAATGACGATATCTTTCTGTTGGCAAGTATCAGTGCGATGATTGAATATTTTTATATTCCCTTTACGAATGCTTTTGAAACTTACAGATTTTAATAACTGGGAGGTGTTCTAATTAATATCATTTCGTCCCTTATCAGGTTCATACAGGACGTCTGGAATCGTCGACATATTCCTCAAGAAAATCGCTAGTGCTGTGCACATAGCATATTCTCACACCTAATTTATCAACGGCAATGGATAACTGAGTGGAAGTTTGTTCCTTTTGGCAAGTATCAGTGCAATGATTGAATATTTTATGTTCCCTCTACGATCGCTTTTGGAACTTACAGATTTCAAAAACTGGGAAGTGTACTAACTAATATAATTTCCTTCTTTAGCAGGTTCATACAGGATGTCTGGAATCGTCGACATATTCCCCAAGGAAATTGCTAGTCCTGTGCACATAGCATATTCTCACACCTAATTTATCTACAGCAATGGATAACTGAGTGGAAATTTGTTTCTGTTGGCAAGTAACAGTGCGATGGTTGAATATTTTTATCTTCCCTTTACGAATGATTTTGCGACTTACAGATTTTAAAAACTGGGATGTGTACTAATTAATATCATTTCGTCCTTTAGCAGGTTCATACAGGATGTCTGGAATCGACGACATATTCCTCAAGAAAATCGCTACTGCTGTGCACATAACATATTCTCACACCTAAATTATAAACGGCAATGGATAACTGAGTGGAAATTTGTTTCTTTTGACAAGTATCAGTGCAATGATTAAATATTTTATGTTCCCTCTACGATCGCTTTTGGAACTTACAGATTTCAAAAACTGGGAAGTGTACTAATTAATATCATTTCCTTCTTTAGCAGGTTACTACAGGATGTCTGGAATCGTCGACATATTCCCCAAGGCAATTGCTAGTTCTGTGCACATAGCATTTTCTCACACCTAATTTATCTACAGCAATGGATAACTGAGTGGAAATTTGTTTCTGTTGGCAAGTATCAGTGCGATGATTGAATATCTTTATTTTCCCTTTACGAATGCTTTTGGAACTTACAGATTTCAAAAACTGGGAAGTGTACTAATTAATATCATTTCCTTCTCTAGCAGGTTCATACAAAATGTCTGGAATCGTCGACATATTCCTCAAGAAAACCGCAAGTGCTGTGCACATAGAAGCTTCTCACACCGAATCGATCTACGGCAATGGATAACTGAGTGAAGATCTGTTTCTGTTGGTAAGTATCAGTGCGATGATTAAATAATTTTTATATATTCCTTTACGAATTCTTATGAAACTTACAGATTTAGAAACAGTGAAGTGTACTAATTAATAGCATTTCCTTCTTTAGCAGGTGCATACAGGCTGTTTGGTAGCGTCGATATAATCTACAAGCAAATCGCTAGTGCTGGTCACATAGCATATTCTATCACCAAATTTATCTCCGGCAATGGATAAGTGAATGACGATTCGTCTCTGTTGGCAAGTATCGGTGTGATGATTGAATATTTTTATATTCCCTTTACGAATGCTTTTGGAACTTACAGATTTCAAAAATTGGGAAGTGAACTAATTATTATCATTTCCTTCTTTAGCAGGTTCCTACAAGAATGTCTGGAATGGTCGACATATTCCTCAAGAAAATCGCTAGTGCTGTGCGCATAGCATATTCTAGCACCAAATTTATCTATGGGAATGAATAAGTGAATGAAAATTCCTTTCTGTTGGAAAATATCTGTGCGATGATTGAATATTTTCATATTCCTTTTTCGAATGCTTTTGGAACTTACTGATTTCAAAAACTGGGAAGTTAACTAATTAATATCATTTCCTTCTTTAGCAGGTTCCTTCAGAATGTCTGGGATCGTCGACATATTCCCTCAAGAAAATCGCTTGTGCTGTCCACATAGCATATTCTAACACCAAATTTATTTACGGCAATCGATAACTGAGTGACAATTTGTTGCTGTTGGTAAGTATCAGTGCGATGATTGAATATTTTTATATTTTGCTTTACGAATTCTTATGAAACTTACAGATTAAGAAATAGTGAAGTGTACTAATTTATAGCATTTCCTTCCGTATCAGGTTCATACAGGCTGTGTTGTAGCGTCGATAAAATCTACAAGAAAATAGCTAGTGCAGTGCACATATCATATTGTATCACCAAATTTATCTACGGCAATGGATAAGTGAATGAAGATTTCTTACTGTTGGCAAGTATCAGTGCGATGATTAAATATTTTTATATTCCCTTTACGAATGCTTTTGGAACCTACAGATTTCAAAAGCTTTGAAGTGTACTAATTAATATCATATCCTTTTTTAGCGGGTTCATACAGGTTGTCTGGAATCGTCGACATATTCCCCAAGAAAATCGCTAGTGCTGTGCACAAGGCATCTTCCCACACACAATTTATCTACGGCAATGGATATCTGAGTGGAAATTTGTTTCTGTTGGCAAGTATCAGTGCGATGATTGAATATTTTAATATTCCGTTTATGAGTGCTTTTGGAACTTACAGATTTCAAAAACTGGGAAGTGTACTAATTAATATCATTTCCTTCTTTAGCAGGTTCATAAAGGATGTCTAGAATCGTCGACATATGCCCCAGGAAAATAGCTTGTGCTTTGCTCATGGCATATTCTCACACCACATTTACCCACGGCAATCGATAACTGAGTGAAGATTTGTTTCTGTTGGTAAGTATCAGTGCGATGATTGAATATTACTATATTTTGCTTTACGATTTCTTATGAAAGTTACAGATTTAGAGACAGTGAAGTGTACTAATTAATAGCATTTCCTTCTTCAGCAGGTTTATACAGGCTGTGTTGAAGCGTCGATATAATCTACAAGAAAATCTCTACTGCTGTGCACATAACGTATAATCTACAAGAAAATAGTTATTCCTGTGCACATAGCGTATTCTATCACCAAACTTATCTACGGCAATGGTTAAGTGAAAGACGATTTCTTTCTTTTGGCAAGTATCAGTGCGATGATTGAATATTTTTATATTCCCTTTACGAATGCTTTTGCAACTTACAGATTTCAAAAACTGGGAGGTGTACTAATTAATATCATTTCCTCCTTTAGCGGGTTCATACAGGATGTCTGGAATCGTCGACATATTCCTCACGAAAATCGCTTGTGCTGTGCACATAGCATATTCTCACACCTAGCTTATCTACGGCAATGGATAACTGAGTGGAAATTTGTTTCTGTTGGCAAGTGTCAGTGCGATGATGGAAAATTTTAATATTCCCTTTACGAATGCTGTTGTATCTTAAAGTTTTCAAAAACTGGGAATTGTACTAATTAATATCATTTCCTTCTTTAGGAGGTTCATACAGGATTTCTGGAATCGTCGACATATTCCCCAAGAAAATCGCTAGTGCTGTGCACAGAGCATATTCTCACACCAAATTTATCTACGGCAATCGATAACTGTGTGAAGATTAGTTTCTGTTGGTAGGTATCAGTGCGATGATTGAATATTTTTATATTTTGCTTTACGAAATCTTATGAAACTTACAGATTTTAAAAACTGGGAAGTGTACTAATTAACAGCGTTTCCATCTTTAGGAGATTCATACAGGATGTCTGGAATCGTCGACATATACCCCAAGAATATCGCTAGTGCTGTGCACATAGCACATTCTCACACCAAGTTTATCCACGGCAATCGATAACTGAGTGAAGATTTGTTTCTGTTGGTAAGTATCAGTGCAATGACTGAATATTTTTAAAATTTGCTTTACGAATTCTTATGAAACTTACTGATTTAGAAACAGTGAAATGTACTAATTAATAGTATTTCCTTCTTTAGAAGGTTCATACAAGCTGTGTGGTAGCGTCGATATAATCTACAAGAAAATCGCTAGTGCTGTGCACATAGCATATTCTATCACCAAATTTATCTACAGCAATGGATAATTGAATGACGATTAGTCTGTGTTGGCAAGTATCAGTGCTATGATTGGGTATTTTTATATTTTCCTTTACGAATTGTTATGAAACTTACAGATTTAGAAACAGTGAAGTGTACTGATTATAGCAATGTAAACTTTACGAATAAAAAGTGAGAAGTTGAAAATATTTTTAATAATCATTTTCTAAATGTTGTGGATATAGTAGGATCCAGGTGTTCATTAGAAGATGCTAGGCTGTTAATGGAAGGGGCCATACCTATGCAATTTGATACAATTTTAATCTCACCCACTTCGCCCTCTGAAATTAGGAAAACAATAAACTTGCTTAAAATCAATAACTCACATGGAATTGATGGCATTTCCAGGAAAATACTAAAAGCTTGTTCTCAACAGATAAGTAAGATTCTCAGCCACCTGTGTAATAGCTCTCTGGAACAGGGCATTTTCCCTGATAGACTGAAGTATGCTATTGTTATACCTTTGCATAAAAAGGGGGATAGATCTGATGTCAGCAATTACCGTCCAATCTCCCTTCTAACAGCTTTATCCAAAATTTTTGAGAAAGTAATGTATTCAAGAGTAGCTTCACATATCTGTAAAAATGAAGTACTAACAAAATGTCAGTTTGGTTTCCAGAAAGGTTTTTCAACAGAAAATGCCATATATGCTCTCACCAGTTAAATTTTGAATGATATGAATAACCGAACACCACCCTTTGGGATTTTTTGTGATCTCTCAAAGGCTTTTGATTGTGTAAATCATGAAATTGTGCTAGACAAGCTCAAGTATTGTGGCATGAGTGGGACAGTGCACAAATGGTTTAATTCGTACCTAACTGGTAGAGTGCAGAAAGTTGAAATAAGTAGTTCTCATAACATGCAAGGATCAGCACATTCTTCAAACTGGGGAACTATCAAGAATGGCCGGCCAAAGTGGCCGTGCGGATAAAGGCGCTGCAGTCTGGAACCGCAAGACCGCTACGGTCGCAGGTTCGAATCCTGCCTCGGGCATGGATATTTGTGATGTCCTTAGGTTGGTTAGGTTTAACTAGTTCTAAGTTCTAGGGGACTAATAACCTCAGCAGTTGAGTACCATTGTGCTCAGAGCCAACTATCAACAATGGGGTTCCACAAGGGTCAGTCTTGGGTCCTTTGTTGTTCTTATTATATATTAATGACTTGCCATTCTATATTCATGAAGAGGCAAAGTTAGTTCTCTTTGCTGATGATACAAGTATAGTAATCACACCTGACAAACAAGCATTAACTGATGAAATTGTCAATACTGTCTTTCAGAAAATTACTAAGTGGTTCCTTGTAAACGGACTCTCACTGAATTTTGATAAGACACAGTACATACAGTTCCGTACAGTGAATGGTATGACGCCATTAATAAATATAGACCTTAATCAGAAGCATATAGCTAAGGTAGAATATTCCAAATTTTTAGGTGTGTCCATTGATGAGAGATTAAATTGGAAGAAACACATTGATGATCTGCTGAAACGTTTGAGTTCAGCTACTTATGCAATAAGGGTCATTGCAAATTTTGGTGATAAACATCTTAGTAAATTAGCTTACTACGCCTATTTTCACTCATTGCTTTCATATGGCATCATATTTTGGGGTAATTCATCACTGAGGAATAAAGTATTTATTGCACAAAAGCGTGTAATCAAAATAATAGCTGGAGTCCACACAAGATCATCCTGCAGACATTTATTTAAGGATTTAGGGATATTCACAGGAGCTTCTCAGTATATATACTCTCTTATGAAATTTGTTATTAACAACCAAACCCAATTCAAAAGTAATAGCAGTGTTCATAACTACAATACTAGGAGAAAGGATGATCTTCACTATTCAAGATTAAATCTAACTTTGGCACAGAAAGGGGTGAATTATACTGGCACTAAAGTCTTTGGTCACTTACCAAATAGTATCAAAAGTCTGACAGATAACCAACAAGTATTTATGAAGAAATTAAAAGAATATCTGAATGACAACTCCTTCTACTCCATAGAGGAATTTTTAGATATAAACTAAGAAAAAAATATTAAAAAAAATAAAAATAAAAATAAAAAATAAAGAAAAACAAAAAACACAAAAAATAAAGTTGTTATATTAACTTAAGTATGTTGTTAAATTAACCTAATTATGTCATGTACTGGAAAACTCGACTCGTTCCACATCAATATGAAATATCATATTCATGATCCATGGAACTTGTATTAATCTAACCTAATCTAATCTAATCTAGCATTTCCTTCTTTAGCAGGTTCATACAGGATGTCTGGAATCGTAGACATATTCCTCAAGAAAATCGCTAGTGCTGTGCACATAGCATATTCTCACACCTAATTTATCTACAGCAATGGATAACTGAGTGGAAATTTGTTTCTGTTGGCAAGTATCAGTGCAATGATTGAATATTTTATGTTCCCTCTATGAACGCTTTTGGATCTTACAGATTTCAAAAACTGGGAAGTGTACTAATTAATATCATTTCCTTTTTTACCAGGTTCATACAGGATGACTGGAATCGTCGACATATTCCTCAAGAAAACCGCAAGTGCTGTACACATAGCATATTCTCACACCAAATTGATCTATGGCAATCGATAACTGAGTGAAGATATGTTTCTGTTGGTAAGTATCAGGGCGATGATTGATTATTTTTATATTTTGCTTTACGATTTCTTATGAAACTTACAGAGTTAGAAACAGTGAAGTGTACTAATTAATAGCATTTCCATCTTTATCAGGTTCATACAGGCTGTGTGGTAGCGTCGATATAATCCATAAGAAAATCGCTAGTGCTGTGCACATAGCATATTCTCACACCAAATTTATCTACGGCAATCGACAACTGAGTGAAGATTTGTTCCCCTTGGTAAGTATCAGTGCGATGAATGATTATTTTTATGTTTTGCTTTACGAATTCTGATGAAACTTACAGATTTAGAAACAGTGAAGTGTACTAATTAATGGAATTTCCTTCTTTAGCAGGTTCATACAGCCTGTGCAGTAGTGTCGATATAATCAACAAGAAAATCGCTATTCCAGTGCACATAGCGTATTGTATCACCAAACTTATCAACGGCAATGGATAAGTGAATGACGATTTCTTTCTGTTGGCAAGTATCAGTGCGATGATTGAATATTTTATTTTCCCTCTACGAACGCGTTTGGAACTTACAGATTTCAAAAACTGGGAAGTGTACTAATTAATATCATATCCTTCTTCAGCAGGTTCATACAGGATGTCTGGAATCGCCGACATATTCCCCAAGAAAATCGCTAGTGCTGTGCACATAGCATATTCTCACACCTAATTTATCTACGGCAACCGATAACTAAGTGAAGATTTCTTTCTGTTGGTAAGAATCAGTGCGAAGATTGAATATTTATATATTTTGCTTTACGATTTCTTATGAAACTTACAGAGTTAGAAACAGTGAAGTGTACTAATTAATAGCATTTCCATCTTTATCAGGTTAATACAGGCTGTGTGGTAGCGTCGATATAATCCATAAGAAAATCGCTAGTGCTGTGCACATAGCATATTCTCACACCAAATTTATCTACGGCAATCGACAACTGAGTGAAGATTTGTTCCCCTTGGTAAGTATCAGTGCGATGAATGATTATTTTTATGTTTTGCTTTACGAATTCTGATGAAACTTACAGATTTAGAAACAGTGAAGTGTACTAATTAATGGAATTTCCTTCTTTAGCAGGTTCATACAGCCTGTGCAGTAGTGTCGATATAATCAACAAGAAAATCGCTATTCCAGTGCACATAGCGTATTGTATCACCAAACTTATCAACGGCAATGGATAAGTGAATGACGATTTCTTTCTGTTGGCAAGTATCAGTGCGATGATTGAATATTTTATTTTCCCTCTACGAACGCGTTTGGAACTTACAGATTTCAAAAACTGGGAAGTGTACTAATTAATATCATATCCTTCTTCAGCAGGTTCATACAGGATGTCTGGAATCGCCGACATATTCCCCAAGAAAATCGCTAGTGCTGTGCACATAGCATATTCTCACACCTAATTTATCTACGGCAACCGATAACTGAGTGAAGATTTCTTTCTGTTGGTAAGTATCAGTGCGATGATTGAATATTTATATATTTTGCTTTACGATTTCTTATGAAACTTACAGAGTTAGAAACAGTGAAGTGTACTAATTAATAGCATTTCCTTCTTTATCAGGTTAATACAGGCTGTGTGGTAGCGTCAATATAATCTATAAGAAAATCGCTAGTGCTGTGCACATAGCATATTCAATCGTCAAATTTATATATGGCAATGGATAAGTGAATGAAGATTCCTTTCTGTTGGCAAGTATCAGTGCGATGATTGAATATTTTTATATTCCCTTTACGAATGCTTTTGGAACTTACAGATTTCAAAAACTGGGAAGTGAACTAAGTAATATCGCTTCCTTGTTTAGCAGGTTCCTACAGGATGTCTGGGATCGTCGACATATTCCTCAAGAAAATCGCTAGTGCTGTGCACATAGCATATTCTAGCACCAAATTTATCTACAGCAATGGATAAGTGAATGAAAATTCTTTTCTGTTGTAAAATATCAGTGCCATGATTGAATATTTTTATATTCCCTTTCCGAATGCTTTTGGAACTTAGAGATTTCAAAAACTGGGAAGTGCACTATTTAACAGCATTTCCTTCTTTAGGAGACTCATAGAGTATGTCTTGAATCGTGGACATATTCCCCAAGAAAATCGCTAATGCTGTGCACATAGCATATTCTCACACCATATTTATCTATAGCAATCGAAAACTGAGTGAAGATTTGTTTCTGTTGGTAAGCATCAGAGCGATGATTGAATATTTTTATATTTTGCCTTACGAATTCTTATGAAACTTACAGATTTAGAAACAGTGAAGTGTACGTATTAATTGCATTTCCTTCTTTAACAGGTTCATACGGCTGTGTGGAAGCGTCGACATAATGTACAAGAACATCTCTAGTACTGTGCACATAGCATATTCTAACAACAAATTTGTCTACGGCAATGGATAAGTGAATGACGTTTCCTCTCTGTCGGCATGTATCAGTGCGGTGATTGAATATTTTTATATTCCCTTTACCAATGCTTTTGGAACTTACAGATTTAAAAAACTGGGAAGTGTACTAATTAATATCATTTCCTCCTTTAGCAGGTTCATACAGGAAGTCTGGAATCGTCGCTAGTGCTGTGCATATAGCATATTCTTACACCAAATTTATCTACGGCAATCGATAACTGAGTGAAGACTTGTTTCTGTTGGTAAGTATCAGTGCGATGATGAAATATTTTTATATTTTACTTTACGAATTATTATGAAACTTACAGACTAGAAGCAGTGAAGTGTGCAAATTAATAGCATTCCCTTCTTTAGCAGGTGCATACAGGCTGTGTGGTTGCGTCGGTATAATCTACAAGAAAATCGCTGGTGCTGTGCACATAGCATATTCTAACACCAAATTTATCTACGGCAATGGATAAGTGAATGACGTTTCCTCTCTGTTGGCATGTATCAGTGCAGTGATTGAATATTTTTATATTTTCTTTATGAATGCTTTTGGAACATACAGATTTCAAAAACTGGGACGTGAATTAGTTAATATCATTTCCTTGTTTAGCAGGATCCTACAGGATGTCTGGGATCGTCGACATATTCCTCAAGAAAATCGCTAGTGCTTTGCACATAGCATATTCTTGCACCAAATTTATCAACGACAATGGATAAGTGAATGAAAATTTCTTTCTGTTGGAAAATATCGGTGCGATGATTGAATATTTT
The DNA here is from genome assembly GCF_023898315.1 of Schistocerca nitens. Taxonomy (NCBI): domain Eukaryota; kingdom Metazoa; phylum Arthropoda; class Insecta; order Orthoptera; family Acrididae; genus Schistocerca; species Schistocerca nitens. The sequence goes on along the minus strand of NC_064618.1, from coordinate 789,658,870 downwards.
TAAATTCCCTTTACGAATGCTTTTGGAACTAACAGATTTCAAAAACTGGGAAGTGTACTAATTAACAGCATTTACTTCTTTAAGAGATTCATACAGGATGTCTGGAATCGTCGACATATTCCCCAAGAAAATCGCTTGTGCTGTGCACATAGCATATTCTCACACCAAATTTATCTACGGCAATCGATGTCTGAGTGAAGATTTGTTTCTGTTATTAAGTATCAGTGCGATGATTGAATATTTTTATATTTTCTTTACGAATGCTTTTGGAACTTACAGATTTTTAATTCTGGGAAGTGTACTAATTAATATGATTTCCTCCCTTTGCAGGTTCATACAGGAAGTCTGGAATCGTCGACATATTCCTCAAGAAAATCGCTAGTGCTATGCATATAGCATATTCACACACCAAATTTATGTACGGCAATCGATAATTGAGTGAAGATTTGTTTCTGTTGGTAAGTATCAGAGCGATGATTGAATATTTTTATATTTTGCCTTACGAATTCTTATGATACTTACAGATTTAGAAACAGTGAAGTGTACTAGTTAATTGCATTTCCTTCTTTAGCAGGTTCATACAGCCTGTGTGGAACCGTCGATATAATCAACCAGAAAATCGCTATTCCTGTGCACATAGCGTAATTTATCACCAAATTTATCTACGGCGTCGGATAAGTGAATGACGATTTCTTTCTGTTGGCAAGTATCAGTGGGATGATTGAATATTTTTATATTTCCTTTACGAATGCTTTTGGAACTTACAGATATCAAAAACTGGGAAGTGTACTAATTAATATCATTCCTTCTTTGGCCGGTTCATAAAGGATGTCTGGAATCGTCGACATATTCCCCAAGAAAATCGCTAGTGCTCTGCACATGGCATATTCTCACACCAAATTTATCCACGGCAATCGACAACTGAGTGAAGATTTGTTTCTGTTGGTAAGTATCAGAGCGACGATTGAATATTTTTACATTTTGCTTTACGAATTCTTATGAAACTTACAGATTTAGGAACAGTGAAGTATACTAATTAATAGCATTTCTTTCTTTATCAGGTTCATACAGGCTGTGTGGTAGCGTCGATATAATCTACAAGAAAATCGCTATTCCTGTGCACATAGCATATTGTATCACCAAACATATCTACGGCAACGGATAAGTGAATGACGATTTCTTTCTGTTGTCAAGGATCGGTGCGATGATTGAATATTTTATGTTCCCTCTACTAACGCTTATGGATCATACAGATTTCAAAAACTGGGAAGTGTACTAATTAATATTATTGCCTTCTTTAGCAGGTTCATACAGGATGTCTGGAATCGTCGACAAATTCCTCAAGGAAACCGCAAGTGCTGTACACATAGCATATTGTCACAACAAATTGATCTACGGCAATCGATAAATGAGTGAAGATTTGTTTCTGTTGGTAAGTATCAGTGCGATGTTTGAATATTTTTACATTTTGCTTTACGAATTCTTATGAAACTTACAGATTTAGAAACAGTGCAGTGTACTAATTAATAGCATTTCCTTCTTTATGAGGTTCATACAGGCTGTGTGGTAGCGTCTATATAATCTATAAGAAAATCGCTAGTGCTGTGCACATAGCATATTCTATCACCAAATTTATCTACGGCAGTGGATAAATGAATGAAGATTCCTTTCTGTTGGCAAGTATCAGTGCGATGATTGAATATTTTTATATTCCCTTTACGAATGCTTTTGGAACTTACAGATTTCAAAAACTGGGAAGTATACTAATTAATATCATTCCTTCGTTAGCAGTTTCATACAGGAAGTCTGGAATCGTCGACATATTCCCCAAGAAAGTCGCTAGTACTGTGCACATAGCACATTCTCACACCTAAGTTATCTACGGCAATCGTTGTCTGAGTGAAGATTATTTTGTGTTATTAAGTATCAGTGCGATGATTGAATATTTTTATATTTTCTGTGCGAATGCTTTTGGAACATACAGATTTCAAAAACTATGAAGTGTACTAATTAACAGAATTTAATTCTTTAGGAGATTCATACAGGATGTCTGGAATCGTCGACATATTCCCCAAGAAAATAGCTTGTGCTGTGCACATAGCATATTCTCACACCAAATTTATCTACGGCAATCGATAACTGAGTGAAGATTTGTTTCTGTTGGTAAGTATCAGTGTGATGATTGAATATTTTTATATTCCCATTACGAATGGTTTTGTAACTTACAGATTTCAAATACTGGGAAGTGGACTAATTAATATCATTTCCTCCTTTAGCAGGTTCATACAGGAAGTCTAGAATCGTTGACATATTCCTCAAGAAAATCGCTAGTGCTGTGCATCTGACATATGCTCACACCAAATATATCTAAGGCAATCGATAACTGAGTGATGACTTGTTTCTGTTGGTAAGTATCAGTGCGATGATTGAATATTTTTATATTTTCTTTGCGAATGCTTTTGCAACTTACAGATTCCAAAAACTGGGAAGTGTACTAATTAATACCATTTCCTTCTTTAGCAGGTTCGTACAGGATGTCATGAATCGTCGACATATTCCTCAAGAAAATCGGTAGTGCTGTGCACATAGCATATTCTCACACCTAATTTATCTACGGCAATCGATGTGTGAGTGAAGATTTGTTTCTGTTATTAAGTATCAGTGCGATGATTGAATATTTTAATATTTTCTTTACGAATGCTTTTGGAATATACAGATTTCAAAATACTGGGAAATGTACTAATTAATATCATGTCCTCCTTTTGCAGGTTCATACAGGAAGTCTGGAATCGTCGACATATTCCTCAAGAAAATCGCTAGTACTGTGCATATAGCATATTCTCACACCAAATTTATGTACGGCAATCGATAATTGAGTGAAGATTTGTTTCTGTTGGTAAGTATCAGAGCGATGATTGAATATTTTAATATTTTGCCTTACGAATTCTTATGATACTTACAGATTTAGAAACAGTGAAGTGTACTAATTAATGGCATTGCCTTCTTTAGCAGGTTCATACAGCCTGTGTGGTAGCGTCGATATAATCAACCAGAAAATCGCTATTCCTGTGCACATAGCGTATTTTATCACCAAACTTATCTACGGCCTCGGATAAGTGAATGACGATTTCTTTCTGTTGCAAGTATCAGTGCTATGATTGAATATTTTTGTATTCCCTTTACGAATGCTTTTGAACTTTCAGATTTCAAAAAATGGGAGGTGTACTAATTAATATCATTTGCTTATTTACCAGGTTCATACAGGATGTCTGGAATCGTCGACATATTTCTCAAGAAAATCGGTAGTGCTGTGCACATAGCATATTCTCACACCTAATTTATCTACAGCAATGGATAACTGAGTGGAAATTTGTTTCTGTTGGCAAGTATCAGTGCGATTACTGAATATTTTGATATTTCCTTTACGAATGCACTTGGAACTTACAGATATCAAAAACTGGTAAGTGTACTAATTAATATCATTCCTTCTTTGGCCGGTTCATAAAGGATGTCTGGAATCGTCGACATATTCCCCAAGAAAATCGCTAGTGCTCTGCACATGGCATATTCTCACACCAAATTTATCCACGGCAATCGACAACTGAGTGAAGATATGTTTCTGTTGGTAGGTATCAGTGCGATGATTGAATATTTTTATATTTTGCTTTACGAATTCTTATGAAACTTACAGATTTAGAAACAGTGAAGTGTACTAATTAATAGCATTTCCTTCTATATCAGGTTCATACAGGCTGTGTGGTAGTGTCGATATAATCTACAAGAAAATAGCTATTCCGGTGCACATAGAGTATTGTATCACCAAACATATCTACGGCAATGCATAAGTGAATGACGATTTGTTTCTGTTGTCAAGTATCGGTGCAATGATTGAATATTTTATGTTCCCTTTACTAACGCTTTTGGATCTTACAGATTTCAAAAACTGGGAAGTGTACTAATTAATATTATTGCCTTCTTTAGCAGGTTCATACATGATGTCTGGTATCGTCGACATATTCCTCAAGGAAACCGGAAGTGCTGTACACATAGCATATTCTCACAACAAATTGATTTACGATAATCGATAAATGAGTAAAGATTTGTTTCTGTTGGTAAGTATCAGTGCAATGATTGAATATTTTTATATTTTCTTTACGAATGCTTTTGGAACATACAGATTTCAAAAACTGGGAAGCGTACTAATTAATATCATTTCCATCTTTAGCAGGTCCATACAGGATGTCTGGAATCGTCGACATATTCCTCAAGAAAATCGCTAGTGCTTTGCACATAGCATATTCTTGCACCAAATTTATCAACAGCAATGGATAAGTGAATGAAAATTCCTTTCTGTTGGAAAATATCGGTGCGATGATTGAATATTTTTATATTCCCTTTACGAATGCTTTTGGAACTTACAGATTTCAAAAACTGGGAAGTGTACTAATTAACAGCATTTACTTCTTTAGGAGATTCATACAGGATGTCTGGAATCGTCGACATATTCCTCAAGAAAATCGCTTGTGCTGTGCACATAGCATATTCTCACATCTATTTTATCTACGGCAATCGATAATTGAGTGAAGATTTGTTTCTGTTGGTAAGTACCAGTGCGATGATTGAATATTTTTATATTTTGCTTTACGAATTCTTATGAATCTTACAGATTTAGAATCAGTGAAGTGTACTTATTAATAGCATTTCCCTCTTTAACAGGTTCATACGGGCTGTGTGGGAGCGTCGACATAATCTACAAGAACATCTCTAGTACTGTGCACATAGCATATTCTAACACCAAATTTGTCTGCGTGCGATAATTGTAACCAATATTACATTGTGGAGACAGGTAGGAACTTACAAGTAGGTTCAAAGAACACAATAGAATTTTTGAATATGGGTCAGTGGATTAGACACTGAGTGAGGTGTGATGTCCAACGAGCGTAGATGCAAATAAAAAGTGAGCACCATACGAAAAATTCAGACAAGCTCCAACAGCACAAAAACTAAGAGAAGAAGTCTCAGCAAAGCACTCCAGCAAACTACGTTGTGACATCTAAAATGTAAAGCAAGTAATTACTAAGGTAGACGTACGTAATACTTCTATAACTCTCTAGACTAAAACTGCAGCATCGTTCATAATTCAAGATCACTTGAACATGGCATAATAGCAGAAACGAGCCATATGGAAATAACGGGCTGATAAAATCAGTGAGGAGTAGAAACTGGAAAAATACGTACTATGTAATTCACTGACTTAATGCATGTCACAGACCCATCAGAAAAGATACTCTTGGAATCTTGACAACACGTCAATATCATTGCGCAATATTTCCTCATGCGTAATGATATTGAACGTGTAGGGTTGAGATTGAGAGGTTGCTTAGTAACACTGAGCACATCAAAACCTTTTGAAACATACTGCGCTGCCTAGGAATGTAGTGCCCTCTGTGGGCAGTACTGGAAATATCCTTGCCAGCCTCTCACGTGCTACAGTCGCTAGGTATCTTTCTTTTTGCTATTCGTTGTTATTGTTGCGGTTGTGTTGAAAATGAGTTCAAAACAAAACGAAAGAACGTTCTTATTAGAGTGCATCGATATGTATGAACCATTGCTGGTGTTGCGGAATGTTAGGTCCGACGAGTACAAAACAGAAATATTAAGAATAAATGGTATGACTCTTTTCTCAGAAAGTACAGGGATCGTTACTTCACAGCCACAAAGGAATACGCGTGAAAAGAATTTGTAGTATTTCATGGGCACCCGCAGAAACTTCTTCGCCAAGACTTCAACATTACGATTTTTTATATAAATCAATGGTCAGTTTCGAGACGTGTCATGCCCCAAGAAGTAAAGTTTATTGATGACACAAAAAACTTATTATATCCCAGAGAATTCGTGTTTTCCACTCAGTAAATGTTATAGATTACATTGATACTGGAAACAGACGAACGTACGTAATTTACACAGCAGTCACTAAAGACATAGCATTGTTTCAATGCGGACAGCCATGCAGTGCAGCATTTGGCTGGAAACAGAGAGGTTTAGAAGAATTACCGGAAATCACTTCCAGAAGCGTAGGAAAATTTTGTTATGAATAAAAACTCTGTACTGCAGATGCGGCAGAGGGAGGGTGGAGGGGGAGTTACTGTTTATGGGAACGATTATGTATTTCCAGTAATTTGTCAGATGCTGTAGTATCAACACGTCAAAACTTATGACAATCTTTTCTTTTTTATATAACTCAATTCTCTCAAGACGTATTCGTGAATGATCTTGACGCTCTTTGAACCAATTTTTCGTCTACGTTTTTTTACTGGTTGCAACTATGTAGATCAATTGCCACAGGAGCTGCGTCTTCATGGCTCAACATTACGAACCATAATATTGTTGTGCGATATTATTGTCTGTCGAGGGGGCGCTTAAGAGGCACAGCTTTCACAGCTCGCCGTTATCATAAAAATGAAGACTTAACTGAACTATGTAATAGGCATTCTTCTTTTTGTATCCATTCTAGACTGACGTGTCTATGTCTTTGCCAGACTAGGACTACTGCAGTTATTATTAACTTTGATTCAAAGACTGTTGGGAAGTTATTACGACGAGCTGCAACGCCTGTAACATTATTGCAAGAATTAAATTACAGTGAAATCAGACCTTTGTAGCTGCTTACAGGAGTTGATAAATATCAACGGAGACAGTGCCACGACCGGGACTCGAACCCAGAATCTCCTGCTCACATGGCAGACGCTGTATCCGACTGAGCCATCGAGTACACAGAGTACAGTGCGACTGCAGGGACTTATCTCCGGCACGCTTCCCGTGAGACCCACATTTCCAGCTTATTGTCCACACACTACATTTGTACTGCCCCTGTTCACTATACTCATTACTCGCGGCGGTAGATTGACTGGTGCGAGTAATGAGTACAATGAGCAGCGGCAGTACAAATGTAGTGTGTGCACAATAAGCTGGAAATGTGGGTCTCACGGGAAGCGTGCCGGAGATGAGTCCCTGCTGCAGTCGCACTGTACTCCGTGTCCTCCATGGCTCGATGAGATAGCCGGCACGGTAAGTCAGCGTGTTCGGTCAGAGGGCTGCTCGCCCTCTGTAATAAAAAACTGAGTAAAGGAATCAACGATCAACTTGAACGGATGTCTTGTAACGTCCGACCAGACCAAACGTAACGAACAATACCGAACAAAAGAAAAAGCGTCTGCCATGTAAGCAAGAGATCCCGGGTTCGAGTCCCAATCGGGGCGCACATTTTCAACTGTCCCAGTTGATGTTTATCAACGTCTGAAAGCAGCTACAAAGGACTGATTTCACTGTAATTTCACTCTTCGAGAGCTGCAAGATCGTCAATGGTGTCTGTTGTTTCGGATACCGTATTCCAATATTGTTGCAAGGATACATATTCTATTCATTCTCATTAGTTCGTCGTTTCCTTTACAAAGCGAAACGAATGGACGGAGAGTGTACAGTTTTTACTTTAATTACTGCGTGACGCCGAGACATTTATTTGTGTCATGTTTTAATCCTTTAGTATACTTTGGAGCTTAGCGACACTCGGAGGAGCGGAACATTGTTATCTGCAGCGAGATGCATAATCTAGAGCCCCAGTCATGATTTTTATACTGACAAATTAATTTTTCCAGGGGATTGTTTATTTTAGGCCCCATATAGCGGTGGCTCGCCAGGGACGAACTATAAAAATTCGAACTTTAGAGCTGGGCTCAAAATCCTTATTCAGCTCACCTATTTGAAAACGGAGCCGTCACCGCTGCAAGAACAAGAGTAATCAAGGCATCCGGTTGGTCGTTATTTGGAGAATACCTTTATCACAAGTAACAGAACACTACGCCATGCAGCTGTAATAAATTTCAGTGCCTTGAGGGGTGGGGTGACTGAGAAATAAAAGAAGTTTAGGGAGCACATTTCAGACGACGGACCTGTAAGCGAAATGGAAATCAAGCCCTCGCCGTAAGAGGAAGTGGAGCGAAATTACGCCGGCGTTTCGAATCGTGTTGACAGCTGCCGGGCAAGACGTCGACACCTGCGGCCGCTGTGGACAGTCCATTGGTTCCGGGGGCTTCGTCTCTGTGTGTGTGTGTGTGTGCGTGTGGGTGGGTGTGTGAAAGAGAGAGAGAGAGAGAGAGAGAGAGATGGAGGCACAGACGTGTGTGGAGGCTGCTACCACCCAGCATGTAGCTGGACCGGATCTCTTTGTCGGTGGCCCTCTCTTTTTTCCTCCTGGGTTACGCGCACTTATTCGCTTTCGTTAGAAGGTCGTTCACTTTGATCTACTCTCCAAAGTGAAATGCGTGTCGGAGGGGGGCCTTTCCTAGTGCCAAATATTACGGACAAGATCATACAGAGTGGCACCCAAATCAAGCTTCAGAAGAACGGCTGACTCCCTTCTATGTGACCATGTGTGACCTGCCGATGTGCTAAACCTGTCTTGCATTTTGGAAAATTCTGGGGATGCATATAATTACACTACTGGCCATTAAAATTGCTACACCAAGAAGAAATGCAGATGATAAACGGGTATTCATTGGACAAATACTCGTACATTATACCAGAACTGACATGTGATTACATTTTCACGCAACTTGGGTGCATAGATCCAGAGAAATCAGTACCCAGAACAACCACCTCTGGCCGTAATAACGGCCTTGATACGCCTGGGAATTGAGTCAAACAGAGCTTGGATGGTGTGTACAGGTACAGCTGCCCATGCAGCTTCAACACGATACCACAGTTCATCAAGAGTAGTGACTGGCGTATTGTGACGAGCCAGTTGCTCGGCCACCATTGACCAGACGTTTTCAGTTGATGAGAGATCTGGCGAATTTGCTGGCCAGAGCAGCAGTCGAATATTTTCTGTATCCAGAAAGGCCCGTACAGGACCTGCAACATGCGGTCGTGCCTTATCCTGCTGAAATGTAGGGTTTCGCAGGAATCGAATAAAGGGTAGAGCCACGGGTCGTAACACATCTCAAATGTAACGTCCACTGTAGGGCTTGTTTCCACCAAAAACAGCGTTCACCGCGACCGTATTAATGAGATCCAATATGGGAGGAAGGGCACCATCGCTCGTAAATTTTTAATCTGTCTATTGCAGATCGATTTCAGCTACCGTGTAGCTATCTTCAGTGTTAAATGAACTGAAAACAGCTTGTGAACAACAAAACGTACCTACCAATTATATCCAAGTCATGATGATTCATCGTAAATATAACAGCACATTCTACCACTTGACATTTCAGATAACAAACATCAGCTAAATTGAGCTTGTTTCTCTGGTTCATACTTGACGACTATAATGGGTGTTCGGAAATTTCCGTTACAAACTTCTAGGACTTACAGAGGGGAGCCACTAAATAGCATTTTGAACAGGAACCCATGTCCGGAAACGTGCCGTTTCCGTTCTACGACGGTTTCAGTTCAGATGTTTAAGTCGTCCACTTTTCCTTGAGGAACTGAATTAGGCGTGACACAGTACAATTATTCTACATTACATCTGCATCTACGTGATTACTCTGCTATTCGCAATAAACTGCTTGGCAGAGGGTTGAATGAACCACCTTCATGCTGTCTCTCTACCGTTCCACTCTCAAACGGCACGCGGGAAAAACGAGCACTTAAATTTTTCTGTGCGAGCCCTGATTTCTCTTATTTTATCGTGATGATCATTTATGCCTATGTAGGTGGGTGCCAACAGAATGTTTTCGCAATCGGAGGAGCAAACTGGTGATTTAAATTTCATGAGAAGATACCGTCGCAACGAAAAACGCCTTTGTTTCAATGATTGCCACTCCAATTCACGTATCATATCTGTGACACTATCTCCCCTATTTCGCGATAATACAAAACGAGCTGCCCTTCTTTGTACTTTTTCGATGTCATCCGTCAGTCCCACCTGATGCGGATCCCACACTGCACAGCAGTACTCCAGAATAGGGCGGAGAAGCGTAGTGTAAGCAGTCTCTTTGGTAGACCTGTTGCACCTTCTAAGTGTTCTGGCAATGAGTCGCAGTCTTTGGTTTGCTCTACCCACAGTATTGTATATGTGATCGTTTCAATTTAGGTTATTTGTAGTTGTAATCATTAAGTATTTGGTTGTAATTACAACTTTAAGATTTGTGTGACTTATCGCGTAACCGAAATTTAGCTGATTTCTTTTAGTACTCATGTGAATAACTTCACACTTTTCCTTATTCAGGGTCAATTGGCACTTTTCGCACCATACAGATATCTTATCTAAATCATTTTGCAAGTCGTTTTGATCATCTGATCACTTTACAAGACGGTAAATGACAGCATCATCTGCAAAAAAATCTAAGACGGGTGAGCAGATTGTCTTCCTGTGTCGTTAATATAGATCAGGAACAATAGTGGGCCTATAACACTTACTTGGGGAACGCCGGATATTACTTCTGTTTTACTCGATGACTTTCCGTCTGTTTCTACGAACTGTGACCTTTATTACAGGAAATCACGAATCCAGGTAACAATTCGAAAGAAAATATAACGAAACAACCATTTATCACTTAAGGACAGCCGGCCGCGGTGGTCTCGCGGTTGAGGCGCTCAGTCCGGAACCGCGCGACTGCTACGGTCGCAGGTTCGAATCCTGCCTTGGGCATGGATGTGTGTGATGTCCTTAGGTTAGTTAGGTTTAAGTAGTTCTAAGTTCTAGGGGACTGATGACCACAGATGTTAAGTCCCATAGTGCACAGAGCCATTTGAACCATTTTGAACTTAAGGACATTTTTTCTTGTTAACACTTAAACATTACGTGTTTACATAATTCCAAAATAAAAAAGGACCCAGCATGTTGTACGTACATAACAGTACTGATGCATTACAATAACGGCTCGATGTGGCGACCACCAACGGTGTTGCACACATTGTACCTACGAAGCGTGTTCTGGTACACAATCTCCGTGCCATCTGGTGCCTCTTCAGTTTCTAACGCTGCGGCCAGAACTCGTGCTGACAGATCTTCCTTTGTCTCTACAGGAGTCTCGTAAATTAAATCTTTCATACTCGTTAAATGACATCTGGTGACCGTCTGACGCAACATACGCCGTCCTGTCTACCCTACTGCATACAATGACAAGGAACTCTGACACTTTTCCCTTAGCAGTATGGACGCGTTACACATCTAAATTGAAACCGTCGTAGAATGAAGACGATACGTTTCTTATTCAAAATATTATGTGCTCACTTTACACTACAAGTCCTAATGGGAATTTCCGAACACTCTGTACGAGTTACTTATCATAATGTAAGCCAGCTTGGAAGAGAGAACTACCATTCAGCGTGTGATATGTATCCATAACGTATAACTAGTTTTTTAAATGTTAGTATTGATTGAAGTTTTACATAAAAAACAAACTTCATTCGTATTTTAATTTGCGCTACCTACAAGTGGAGTCTTTCTTCAAATTTTAACATAATTACTAAATTTATTTTATTAATTTATGATGCCATTGCAGTTTTATGTAAGGCTATTACATTTAATTTTTTGCATAATTAAAAAAATGTAGAACACGAAAGACACTAATAAAGAAGGCGCTAGTTACTACTGATATACTGAGATTAGCGCATTGAAAAACAAGCAGAAAGCTTAGTTTAACTGACGTAGTTACCCGTAATGTCAAGTTGTACCAGGTGCTGTTACATTTACCGTGAGTCATACTGACTTGGGTGTAATTCGTATGTAAATTTGCGCTTTACAATCTGACGTATTTGTTATCTGGTTGTGATTTTATTTTTATGCCTAATTCATATTATGTTCCTGTATTCACATAGCAGTGACCGTAGCTACACTATAGCTGAAATCGATTTGCAATAAACAGATTAAAAACTTTCGACCGATGCTGCCCTCTCTCTTATCTTGGGTTTACTTTATGTTATTAACCTGCACACGCACTTAATAACTTATACAAACGTACATGAAAATTTTGATATTATCCATTTGTCGAAAGCGAGGTAGAAGTTGTTATATTTTGTCAGAAATTATTACTACAATTAATAACTCTTAACAATACAACGAGTTTCGAGTAACAATGCTCTCATCATCAGGATGCCGACTCTTAGCTCCTACGACTAAAACACTACAAATGTTAACAAGACATTTTCGGCGCTCAGAAAATGAAATACAACCCATTGGACCATGGTTCCTCGTCTTACACTAAAATGGACTTTATTTGCGTGGCCTTTCAAGCACAGAAATAGTTTTTTGTAAATAAAAAACGCCTTTTCTTGCTGTTTTGTATTTTATTCTCCCAGACGCGTTTTGCCTTTTCACGTTAAGGCATCATCAGCGGGATCTAGAATGATATAGTTTTGTTTTGATATGTGTTATTTTTAGATTATACAGCACTTAACGTCTCGTTTTTTATGTAAATAAGTGATTACTTACAGTTCTTCGCATTTTTGGTTGACATCTGCGTTTATTCTCATCTGGTCGCTTGCTGGAGATCAGGCTACAGCCGTGTTTACGAAACATAAGCATGTTCTTATGTTTCGAACTCTTTTCTTCCAATTTTTCATCTTTTTTGATCTTATTGTCGTGATGCACTATCAGTCTTCTGTCACTAATTATAGATACTTAATCTAAAACTGATTTCATGACTAACTAGTGTGAATTCACCATGTGTCTCATCCTCTTTTGTTTGTTCACGTATATGTTGACAACCTGACAAAGTATATGCTGAAAACGAATGGATGTTATAGTTATCTCTCTCTCTCTCTCTCTCTCTCTCTCTCTCTCTCCCTCTCTCCCTCCCTTTCTCTCTCTCCCTCTCTCCCTCCCCCCCCCTCTCTCTCTCTCTCTGTGTTGTGTGTGTGTGTGTGTGTGTGTGTGTGTGTGCTCGCTTGAGCGAGAGAGAGTGTTTGTATATTTGCATGGTTTTTTTGGTCAGTTGGGTACCCAGTGCGAATTGGCGAATTGAAGATTGTTGAATTAATAGCTGTCAGAGAATGGTTGAAACGTTTGGTATTCAGCTGATCAATGACCTCACAGTAGTTACGTCTTGAAATCACAGTTTTCAGTCTAATATCTCTACTTAGTGACAGAAGGCTGACAGTGCATCACAACAATAAGGGCAAACAAGGTGAAAAGTGGGAAGAAAAAGGTTCTAATCATAAAAAAATGCTTATGTCTCAAGGCTGCGCGGGATAGCCATGCGGTCTCAGGCGCCTTGCCACGGTTCCCGCGGCTTTCCCCCGTCGGAGGTTCCAGTCCTCCCTCGGGCATGGGTGTGTGTGTTGTCTCTAGCGTAAGTTACTTTAAGTTAGATTAAGTAGTGTGTAAGCCTAGGGACCGATGAGCTCAGCAGTTAAGTCCCATAGAACTTACCACAAATTTCCAATTTTTTTTCCCATAATTAGAACTGCAGTGCGATCTCTAGCATGTGACCAAATGAGAGGGAACGCAGGTGCCAACCAGAAACGCGAAGAACTGTAAGTGATCACTTATTTACATAAAAAACGAGACATGAACTGTTGTGTAATATACAAATAACACATATCAAAAGAAAACCGTATCATTCTATATTCCACTAATGATGCCTTAAAGCGAATAGGCGAAACTCGTCTGGGAGAAATAAAATACAGTGCAGCAGGAGAAGATGTTATTTATTTATGAAACAAATACATTAAAATCGTCCACTTCTCACCAAACCACGTCCTCGTCATCACCTGGGGAGTCATTTTTTCCCTTAAAAATACCGTCGAGTCCTGACGGTTTTTGCGTTGGTGAACCAACAATAAGGCGATATGTATCATCGTTAGTAAAGTTACTTAGAAATTCGTCATTTAATGCGGAAGTAACCGCCCAATCCAGGTGAGAACTAAAAATGCATCAGGGACAATCGTACTAGTAGGGGGGACATCATTAAGATTTGTAAAGTAATTTAGATCGCTCTAGCAATGTCACTTTGGGACGTCAGTACGTGACGATCGGTGCTCTTTTTCGGCGCGTTCGCAACCGAATAAGGTGATGTAAGGAGATCACTTCAGTCTATAGGAATGAGCGAGATTTTGATCGCACCCTGAGGCCTTCCATTTGTTGTCTCTTTAACGGAAGAAGCTTCGCCTTAACAAGACGGACATCCATAATCACTAAGGAACCTTGCCTGGCACATTCATAAAGTTGGCGCAAGATGGAATTGTAAAATTCCTCTGTGGGACCCCTACCCTATCAGCGCCGTAAGGTATTAACGCTTTCCGGAGAAATGGTTTTGCATGTTCTGACCGCCGTTCCATGATAGAAGAATAACGATCCTGTGAACGCAAGCTACTGGCCCAAACCTCTCGAACGATAATCTCGAGGAAAGAGCCTGTAAGAGAAATATGTTCAACGTCGAGGGGAGGCGATACAATTTTACTGGTCGCCGCACATGATTTAAGGTTACAGCTACGGCACAGTTATCAGTGAAATAAGTGGATATCACGTCTCTCGCTAACAGTTGTCCACAGCTACTTCCACATGGTGCTGGAAGTAGCTGTAAAATGCGTATTACTGACGAGAGTGGGACAGTGGCAGATCCACGCATCACGCATTTGCGAAGAGTGCACCAGATCGTCTAGTTCCTTACTGAAATTAAGATTGGGGATTGATCAACAGGACGCAAAACACCGTTAAAATCTCCGCCTAAGAGAAGTTACTGCAAGTTTTTACTAAATAAATAAACTGCATTCTCTTTATAGAAACTCGCACGATCTGTGGAACGGCCAGATACTGAAGATGCATAAAGGAGAATTAAAAGTAAGACCAGAAAAAGTGTAGCCCATCCCCCGGCCGTTATCAAGAACTGCGAAATCAATCAGTGGAATCCTCTCTCTATAAAATAACACAGTACCAGCAGATAGTTCAGGAGCTACGCTGAATAAAGGAGGAAAGTAGTGCTTCTATCTACGGAAATCTTTAGTCAAAGATGAAAGATTTATTCGTTTGAAGGGAAATCAAAGTGCTCTGAGAGTTTCAACGTGAAGCTTCTTCTGGTGACCTGGCATACTTGTGAACTACTGTGCCCGATGTACCACTACATGTGCAGCTACTGACTGAACCGCAGTGCATTCCGTCATTTCGGAAGACGCTCTTGATATGCTGACGCCTACGACCGCCAGTCTCTAGCCATTACATCATCAAAGTACTAATTACTCATAACTATGCATCTGCGTTAGAACGAATCCAACTAGGCCGCTAAAAATCTTATTCCATCTCTATCGTATGTACCTTCAACATATTACTTTGTTTCTTCTGGTGAATGGCTATTTCTAACACTTCCAGCAAGTCGAACTTCTTCCTTTCTTTTACATGTTCAAGATTCTTCTACTATTCTCTCTCGCTTTGTACACATCGTTAGATACTGCCGACTAGTCAGAATTCTTCAGTCTGAAAAGTCTTCGCGTTCCTTGTGTCTGACTGAAAATATTTTCCCAGTCTCTCAGATTTGCTCATATACTTACCGAGTTCTCGAAGGTTAGATTGACGTTGCTAGGCTTCAGCACGTTCGCTATGTTTCTGGAGACTCGTTATACGACACACTAAGCTATGAAAAGTAGCCTCTTTATGTCCCTGTAATGGCATGCCTGACCAGTCGTCGATTCCCTATAAAAGCAGGTTTAATAATCACTCTGTCTTGTGTAACAACCTTCAAATCGAGAAATTGCAAACTGTCCTCAGTTTCGTGCTCTTTGTTGAGCTCAACGATCTTATTTCAATCGTTAAACTTTTTCACTGTTTCCTCACTATCTTCTCGAGTACCATGAACGAGCAGGAGCCTCACTGTCTTCTTCAGTACTATGAGCAAGCAGGTGGTGGTGGTGGTGGTTAGTGTTTAACGTCCCGTCGACAACGAGGTCATTAGAGACGGAGCGCAAGCTCGTGTTAGGGAAGGACTGGGACGTAATCGGCCGTGCCCTTTCAAAGGAACCATCCCGGCATTTGCCTGAAACGATTTAGGGAAATCACAAGCAAGCAGGAGAGTATCATCTAGGTAATCTTTACAATAAACAATTTTTCCCATAAACATTTGCCCGGATTTTAGAACTTTGTTTTCCACATAATTAATAATAGTGTCAACGAAAGTAATTGAAGTGTTACAACCCATCGTCAAACTATCGTTTCGAATATGAAGACTTGTGACAATTCTGTGAATTCTGTTGTCTCTTGCCTTGAAGTTTTATTGTGTTTAAGAAAATTCCTTCTGATTATCTCAGTCGGCGAGTGAAGACTTGTACACGCCTGCACAGTTAGAAAACTGCCTGCCCACTCCCGCTGAATTCATCGACTTTGATCAAACTTATTTCATTGTACCGTAAGGACACAGCTCAAGGTCGACAGTTGGCCAGCCGTTAACACGCCACAGAAATAGTTATTTAATAATCTGATAAGTCTTTGTTTCCCGTCAAACGTCATGTTCCAAGTTCAAGCACGTGAAGAGCTGGAAGGACGTTGTTCATGCTTGCACAAAAATACGATTGAAGCTTGCAGTGCCTTGTGTAACAACCTTCAGTTTACACAGAACAAAACTTGAAGCATCAGTTTCTCGGCGTTTGTCGCCTCTTGGCGCCAATGAGCGAGCTTACTCTACAAGAAACTGTGAAAGGGAACACTTTTTATTTCCTCCATACTCCTAGTTTTCTCTCAAGAGATGAATCCATTACTGATCCTCACATAAGACAAGGAACACATCTCTTCTATTGAGCAAGTACACATAGCTCTTAAGGTATACGTTTTAGAGCCCATCTTTACTGCGCATTATTTTCTTGTTATGCTCCGTACTAACTCCAAAAGCCGGTCGGAGTGGCCGTGCGGTTCTAGGCGCTACAGTATGGAGCCGAGCGACCGCAACGGTCGCATGTTCGAATCCTGCCTCGGGCATGGATGTGTATGATGTCCTTAGGTTAGTTAGGTTTAATTAGTTCTAAGTTCTAGGCGACTGATGACGCCAGAAGTTAAGTCGCATAGTGCTCAGAGCCATTTTGTAACTCCAAAAAATATGGAAATCAAAAAACTTGCGGTAGTTGTGTTTCACACTATCGAAGATGAGCTGGTGGTCATATCTCTTAAGGCATACACTTTAGAGCCCAAGATTACTGCTCTAGTCCATACTACCACCTCTGAAAGTCACCACCTCTGCTGTCTTAGCGGCAACGCTATAGGTGAATGCATCCCACTGTCAGAGCGAGTTTTGCTTATTACTTTCGACCCAGTCGTTCCCGACCAATGCCCCTTTGCTCTGATTCATACATTTACCATTTTCCATCATCCCTGAAAGTTTGCGACACATCACGGAATCAACGAGGCACATGCAGAGCGACATCCTTAATGCGGTGCAAGTTGATCCATGGTCCGTGTTGCTGCAGATGCCAATGTCTCTCCATTTGTCATCGATAGATTGTGGACACACTACAGGGAGGTAGGTCAGTGCACAACGCAAGTTGGACAAGGTCGACGACGCATTATAACCTCACGTGAAGACCGGTATCCGGCCATCACTGTGTTGCGAAGTCGCACTGATACCGCCAGGGCACTGCAAGACAATCTCGGAAGGGCCACTGGAGCCGCTGCGTCCGATCAGACTACGATGAACAGATTACGAGAAAGGATCTTACGACCCAAACGTCCTGTTCGAGTACCACTCTTGACACGACAACACCTTGCAGCTCACCTTCAGTTCTGCCGATCTCATGTCAACTGGCAACTTCGTCAGTGGCGAAAGGTGTTATTCACAGACAAGTCCACACATCCTCTGACGCAAAGTGATGAGTGTGTGTGAAGACCTGTGATGAGCGGCACCTTCCAAATGTCGACGAGGAAATCGACATGTTACCAGTGCTCTCTCATGTTGATGGGAGGCTTCAGTGTTGCTACCCATTCGAATCTTGTCATTGTTCATAGTTTTTTCAGTCATCAGTCTTCTGACTGGCTTGATGCGGCCAGCCACGAATTTCTCTCCTGTGTCAACCTCTTCATCGCAAGTTCCACTTGCAACCTACTTCCTCAATCATTTGCTAGATGGATTCCAACCTCAGTCTGCTCTCTACATTTTTTCCTCTCTACAGCTCCCTCTAGTAACAAGGAAGTTATTCCCTGATGTCTTAACAGATGTCCTATCATCCTGTCCCTTCTTCTTGTCAATGTTTCCCACATATTCCTTTCCGATTCTGCGTAGAACGTCCTCACTCCTTACGCTATAAGTTCACTTTATCATCAAATATCGTCTGTAGCACCACATCTCAAATACTTCGATTCTCTTCGGTCCCGGTTTTCCCACATTCCATGTTTCAATTCCTTACAAGGCTGTGCTCCATATGTACCTTCTCAGAAATTTCTTCCTCAAATTACGGCTTATGTTTGATACTAGTTGATTTATCTCGGTCAGGAATGCCCTTTTTTCCAGTGGTAATCTGTTTCTGATATTCTCCCCTCTCCGCCCGTCATTGGTTATTTTGCTGCCGAGGTAGAATTCCTTAACTTAATCTACTCCGTGACCATCGCTGTTCTCATTTCTGCTACTTCTCATTTCTTTCATCTTTATTCGATTTATTCTCAATCTTCACTGTGCACTTATTAGACTATTCATTCCATTCAGCAGATCATGTAAGTCTTCTTTACTTTCACTGAGGATAGCAATATCATCAGCGAGTCGTGTCATTGATAGAATTTAAATACCGCTCCTGAATCTTTCTTTCATTTCCCTCATTGCTTCTTCTATGTATAAGTTGAACTGTAGGCTCTAAAGACTACATCCCTGTCTTACAACCTTTTTAATCCGAGCACTTCATCGTGGCCCTCCACTCTTATTGTTCCCTCTTGGCTCTTTTACGTGCTGTATAATACCCGTCTCTCCCACAGTTTACCCCTATTTCCCTCGGAATTTCGAACATTTTGCACCAGTAGGAATTGTCGAACACTTTTTATATGTCGACAGATCCTATGAACGTATCTTGATTTTTATTTAATCTCACTTACGCTATCAACCGCAACGTCAGAGTTGACTCTGTGGTTCCTTTATCCTTTTTAAAGCCCAATTGTTCTATCGAACACATTCTCAATTTTCTTTTCCATTCTTCTGTGTATTATTCTTGTCAGCAACTCGGATGCGTAATCTGTTAAGCTGAATGTGCGATAATCCTCGTACTTTTCAGCTCTTGCAGTCTTAAGAATTGTGAGGATTATATTTTTCCAAAATTCAGATGGCGTATCGCCAGATTCATACATTCTACAAACCAACCTGAACAGTCGTTTTGTTGCCACTTCCTCCAATGATTTTAAAATTTATGATGGAGTGTTATCTATTCCTTCCGCCTTATTTGAGCTTAAGTCCTCCAAACCTCTCTTAAATTCTGGTTCTAATACTGGATGCCCCATCTCTTCTAAATCGACTCCTGTTTCTTATTCTATCACATCAGAGAAATCTTCCCCCTCATAGAGGCCTCCTGTGAACTCTTTCCAGCTATCTGCTCTCTCCTTGGCTTTTAAAAGTGGAATTACCGTTACGCTCCTAATGTTACGACCCTTGCTTTGAATTTCATCGAAGGTTGTTCTGATTTTCCTACATGCTGAGTCTGTCCTTCCGACAATCATTCGGTTTTCGATTTTTTCACATTTTTCATGCAATCATTTCGTCTTGGCTTCCATGCACTTCCTATTTATTTCATCCCTCATCGACTTACATTTCTGTATTCCTGAATTTCTCCATAAATTTTTTGTACTTGCTTCTTTCATCGATGAAATGAAGTGTTTGTTCTGTTACTCGCAGTTTCTTCGCAGTAACCTTATTTGTACTTATGTTTTTCTTTCCAGCTTTTGTGGTCGCCCTTTTCAGACGTGTCCCTTGTTTTCATCTGTACTGCCTACTGAGCTACTCCTTATTGCATTATCTATAGCCTTAGAGGACTTCAAGCGTATCTCGTCATTCCTTAACACTTCCATATTCCACTTGTTTGCATATTGATTCTTCTTTACTAATCTCTTTATCTTCAGCCTACTCTTCGTCTCTTCTACAGTGTGATCTGAGTCTATATCTGCTCCTAGGTATACCTTACAATCCAGTATCTTATTTCGGAATCTGCGTCTCACCATGATGTAATCTTACTGATATCTTTCCCTTTATCCCGTCCTCGAAGTGTACTTCCTTCTCTTGTGAGTCTTCAACAGAGTAGGCGCTATCAATAGCGGAAATTTATTACAGAACTCAATTAGTCTTTCTCCTCTGTCATTCCTAGGACCAAGTCCACATTCTCCCGTAACCCTTACTCCTGCTCCTTCCCATACAACCGCATTTCAGTTCACCACGACGTTTACATTTTAATCTCCCTTTACATACTGCATTACCCGTTCAATATCCTCATATACTTTCTTTGTCTCTTCATCTTGCACTTGCGAGGTCAGCATGTATACCTGAACTATCGTTACCGGTGTTGGTTTGCTGTCGGTTCTGATGGGAACAAACCTATAACTGAACCGTTCACAGTAACACACTGTCTGCGCTACCTTTCTATTCATAACTAATCCCATTTCTGTTATTTATTTATGCTGCTGTTGATATTGCCCTATACTCATCTGACCAGAAATCCCTATGTTCTTTCCATACCACTTCACTGAACCCCACTATATCCAGATTGAGTCCCTAGCATTCAGATTTTCTAGCTACGCTTCCATGTTCAGACTTCTGGCGTTTCACATCCCAACTCGTAGAACGTTATTCTTTTGTTGGTTATTCAGTTTTTTTTTCTCATGGCCACATCCCCCTTGGCAGTTGCCTCCCAGAGATCCCAATGGGGGACTACTGCAGAATCTTCTGCCAATGAAAAGATCATCACGACACTTTCTCAATTAAAGGCGAAATGTCCTGAGTGCCCTGAACCTTGCAGGAAGTCTTCGGCCACCAATGATGATTATTATTCAAAATGTAAGTGAGGTTGGAACATGGGACCGAGGACGTTTCGATTGCTAATCAAAGACGCTATCCCTAGACCACAGGCATATAGCGAGCGATAACGACCGAAAAGCAATCCATTGGGTACTCTCAAAGTTACTTCCACGTCTGACGATTTCGTGCCATGCATGACGTTATGATTTATAAGGGACGATCAAAAAGTTTCCGTTCGAAGGCTGTACAGCCCAGAGTCGGTATGCCAGTCAGGTAAATCGCCATGAGCATCGAGGCCATCATTTCACCGACGCAACAGGTTGAAGAACTGTTTGGTTAAACATCGTGTCCTGCTGCGTGAAGAATTCCGCAACTATCTGACGCACATCTTCGTCCGACGGGAATCGTCGACTCTTCAAAGCCTTTCTTAAGGGACCGAAGGCGCCATAGCCGCATGGGGAGATACCAGAACTAGAGGGCGTGTGCTCGGATGTCTGCCACTTGACTTGATGGGTGCAGCTGGTCACCCATGTCGACCAGCGGCTTGTGTTTAATACCGTCCGCTATGGGCCTTGCGTCCGCAGCTCGTGGGCTTGCGGTAGCATTCTCGCTTCCCGCGCTTGGGGTCCCGGGTTCGATTCCCGACGGGGTCAGGGATTTTTGCTGCCTCGAGATGACTGGGTGTTGTGTCGTCATCATCATCATTCGTCCCCAGAACGGTCGGAGGAAGGCCATGGCAAACCACCTCCACTAGGACCTTACGTAGTGCAGCGGCGCAGGTCTTCTGCATCGTCCCCTACGCTCCTCGGAATATGGGACCTCATCATCATGGAACTTGCGCACCGTTCCTCAACTGTACTTCCCGACAGACATGCTGCCCCATACACACTAAGTCTACCGGTGTTTGTCTTTCGGCAGCCAAGAAAAGAATAACAGCACATTGGCCCTGTTGGCTCATTTGGTAATATCGTCACCGTAGTTCACGTTTCCTGTATTTACAACACGCACGTCGTAAAGACACGAACGCCACACTAATCCCTTGCCTACACATCGATGTTTGTATAGCCGCATTGGAATCGCACTACGTCGTATACTCGCTGCAGCAATACCCTCAAACATGAACAATTTGATCGCCTCTTATATGTCTGCTAATACGCTCTAAATCCCGTCACAAAAATGGGCTAATATTCTGTGAGATCCTATTTTTCCCCCCAACTGACAACAAAGAACTGTGTCGAATTTCTTTAGGAACAGAAAGAATATTGCATCATCCTGGGTACGGTTGCCAACGGAGTTGAGGATCTTGTAGAGTCTCAGACTGAGCTGAGACTCTCACGATTTCGGTTTGCGAAAGAAGGAAGGAAGAGAGGAGGGAAGAAAGGTTAGGATTTATCGACGAGTCGCTCTCTTTATGGAATCCATACTGACCGCCACACAGAGCACATGACAGAGCACTATGATCCTACAAATGTGCGTAGGACACGTACATAACGCAACCTATTTCGAATAACTGATGTCCCATGTCTCCTTGTAAGACTATTCTGAAACAGTTTAAGCAGGAACGTTCATGAAATTGACCGAAAACGTCAATTTTCCATTTATTTTTTATTTATTAGTAGAACTCATCGACAATAAAAAGATTCATTGATGAAATCGCATCCAAAGTTTCTGAAAAATACGGGCGAATATGCCATTCATCATCTGTGCCACATTAGCTGGTGTGAATATCTACAGGCTCAGAGGGAGAACAACCCCTAAATTCTCAAGGAGAGGCTGTATTCATGGCAAAACCTAGAATCAAAATGACTATCTAAATCCACTCGTATGGAAACGATGCCCTAAAACCACGTTTTCATCTGCTACAGTTGTCAAGATTGCAACTCATGATGCAGTTCTTGTATTTAATGATGTAAACAGAGGGAGGATGAAGGTATTGGAGAGAGTGGATTTTACGATAGGAAATTTCATTGAAGACATCTTGAAGAAATTTGATTTGCAGCGCCTCTTTGCACCTGAAAAGGCAGTTGAAGCCCTGGTAAAGGAACGAATGCAGAAAACAAGAAACCAGAAGAGAAGCTGTTGTATCCTGCCTACTCGTCAAATATGGGGTGCCTGGGAATCTTGATTTCTCGGATCGCTAGGCAACAATTCAAGCAAATCGTATTAATGAAGTTTATTAGAAAAGGAAATGATTACAATACTTAACTTTACGTCCAACAGATATGTCGCAAGCAAAGGGCGACAGGCAAAATAAGAAATCTCTTCAGTATAGACAATGCTACATAGCAGAAGCGAAATGACTATTCTTGAAGCCATTCTTGAACTCGCTGCTGTAGATCTCGTAGAACTGGGTAGACTTCAACTGGGCCGCAGCCAGGCGGCGCGGTGCTTATGTCCTCTTCGTGTCGAGGGCGCTGCCGTCGGTTTGTCGTGCTGGAGAGGGGTCGGTCCACGTGCAATTGGCTGACGTATTTTTCACAGCCCTCTTCACTCTAACGTTCCCTACCGGCGTGCCGGCGCTTGACTTTATGCCAGAACGCAAGCCTTGAAGGACAAGGGGATCCTGAGTACAAATCTGGGGCCTTCTGAAGAGGCAACATAAGGAAAAAACATTAGGTTGAACTTTAAATTGCATTTGACGAAAACTGTGTTTTTTTAAAGTTTATGTGCCTTTCTCTTAGAAACTATGAAGGCTAGAATTATGAAATTTTGTACACTTATTTTTATAAGCCCCATAAGTGTCGTTTTAAGAGTAAATTTTGGAATTCTGTAGGTAAGTTGAGACATGGGGAAAAGAGTTTGCAAGTTTCCGTGAATTTTAGATTATACTTACAGAATTGTAATTAAAATAATTATTAAAATTTTCCAATCGGTATATTCAAAGAACCCTCATGAGAGAAGTTTACTATATGCATTGAGATTAAACAGATAAAAATTTGTAGAAATCTCTTCGATAGTTTCTGAGAAAAAGGTACAGTCGTGGACAAAATGAGCGAGACCCCTCGCTTTTTCGTTGTGCTGATCCGCACAACCTTAAAGTCTACACAGCATAACAGGCAAGCCGACGAAGTGCTACCAACATACTATGCACAGGCGTGAAATTGACAAACTACCCGAACTTTGTCAGACTGTTTTAAATCATGTGTAAGACTATATTAATGCTGATTAGTGTGTTAAACACAACACGTAAATATAAGATATAAATGAAAGAAGAAACACTAATTAGTATGAACTGTACTAATAAAAATGTATTTCAGCTTATCGAGATAACATAACTATTTTAATAAGACAAAGTATCCCAGATCGTTATGAATTAGCAATATATGATGCGCATTCGGCCGCGAAACGGTCTGTGTCAACGTTCAGACCAGTCATACTGGCTTGCCGTTGCTGACCTACCATCAAAGTGTGGAAATTTAGCAATGCGTGAAGATTCATAACGAAATTCAGTTAAAAATCATTCAGAGCCACACATAAGTCAATTCAATTATTGACAGAAGCGGAAAAAGTAGCAGTAAAAAGTATGAAATTCTAGAAGATTTTCATATTTATATCCACAGGGCGCTGGTACAGAATACATGGAGTAATAGAACCAAGAAGACCTGGATTCGAGTCCTGACTGCACCACAAATTTTAATTCACTTCTTCGGCTTCCAACGTTATTGTAGATAAATTAGAGACTTAAATGTTTCTGGGAAAATTTAATTTAAGATTCTAGAATGTGTTTGGCAGCTATGTTGCCGTTTATTTCCTGGGCTGGTGCAGAATTATCCTACTAAATTTACTCGCTAATCACAGTTTTTTGTAATTTCGATGAACATCCCGAATGATTGTCACATAAGCAGTGACTTAAAGGTAGAAAGTTCTTGTTTTTGTGTCTAGAAAGCTGTATGCAACAGAAGCTGCAAATAATTTTGCCATTTTCATTGCGAAATTGCTGGCTTATTCATGTCTGGGATAGTAATAGAGGGCTGTTTGCCTGGGTTGTCTGCTAGCGTAGTGAAAGGTGTTTGCTACTGCAGAGAATGTCTGGTTTGTTTTCGGTTATAATCTCGATGGAGGCAGAGAGACTATCAGTAAAACAATTTTAAGAATTTCTTGCACCCCCAATACGTTTTATTGCTCCCTGTATTCTGTACCAGCGCCCTGTGGATGTAAATATGAAAATCTTGTAGAATTTCGTACTTGTTACTGCCTACTTTTTCCGCTTCTGTCAATAAATGAATTGACTTACGTGTGGCACTGAATGATTTTTAACTGAATTTCGTTATGAATCTTCACTCATTGCTAAATTTCCACACTTTGATGGTAGGTCAGCAACGGCAGTTATGTTATCTCGATAAGCTGAAATTAATTTTTATTAGTACAGTTCATACTAATTAGCGTTTCTTCTTTCATTTATATCTTATATTTACGTATTGTTTTTAACGCACTAATTAGCATTAATATAGACTTACACATGATTGAAAACAGTCCGACAATGTTCGGATAGTTTGTCAATTTCACGCCTGTGCATAGTATGTTGGTAGCACTTCGTTGCCTTGCATGGTATGCTGTGTAGCAGACTTTAAAGCTGTGCGGATCAGCATAACGAAAAGGCGAGGGGTCTCGCCCGTTTTGTCGACGACTGCACATACACCATTCTTAAAAATAAAATTCTTAAATTCCATAAAAAGTTTGTACTTAACAGTAAATGTATAATTTTATGTAAAGCATAGCACAAAATTTCACTGCCGTATCGTCGAAACTGTGGATTTGATGCATTTTTTAAGTAGTGTGTGTTTTTCATGTTGTCCCCCCTTAAAAGACTTTCGCACTGCTGCGTGCGTGGCGCGCATGCGCTGCTGGCTGCCGCTTGCGCCTGCGCGTATGCCGACCAATTGCGTGAGCGCTGTCACGGCCTAGGCAGGACTGGCTGCCTCGGTAATTACGAGCGGGCGATACGTTGCTGCAAATGAAACTGCGCGCCGCCCACGGCGCATGCGCGGTTTTCCCCAGGTCCTTATTAGCGTAGCTCAGCGTGAAGGGAGCCGTTCTTCTCGCCACGGGACAAATACGGCGATGCGTCATATCGCCGGTCACACGCGCGCCGCCCGTCTTTCGCCAAATGCCACTCGCAGGTCCGCTCGCCTCTAGCAGACAAATCATAAGTAACGACCAACTAACCAGGTTGCGCCGGACGTGTAATTATTTCTTGTGTAAATAAACCTAGCAGCCAGTCCTGGCACTATTATCTCTGCTGATCATTAATAGTGAAGGCGCTACGAATATTAACAGGTTTACTACCTGTAACACGATTTAACCCAGCGAGGATGTCGTGCAAAAAGGGTACATCAAGGTGGAAGGTCGTATTGACCCTGTATTTTATGTATAGTTTTAAGTATTTATTGTCACTTCTTAACAAAAGATTGGAATTAAATTTATGAATTATTTATTAATTAAGGGATTTTCATAGAAATAAACACCATTAATAGTACTAATTCTTTATTTTTAAATTTTTGCATAAAGTCTACAAAATAATAATTTTCACATTCAGATTTTTTGATAACTATTTACGAGATACATCTTCTTCGAACACAAAATGAACAATAAAATTTTGACACAATCTGTTAATCATCTCTTGCCATACCACATTGTTGGCAAAATGGAACAATCTGTTTTTGACAAATGTACTTATGACAACCTTCACAAATAAGAGCTGCATTACGATGTATAGTGTAGGGACACTCTTGACATCTTTTTCGTACACCTTGGACTCTGGCAGCCGATACATTTGAAGATTCTCCACTAAACTCTCTGATTCTCTTATGCAAAACGCTTGGCAGATGAGGTACTTCTTGTTGGGCACTCAAGTGTTTACTAACGAGCATACGGTATGGTGTTTTTGTGAAATTATGACGCTTTTGGTTTTTATTGTTATTTGATCGCTGAACAACAGCAGCATTTATTCTGGCCATAGTCAGTATTGGGAAGAAGACAGTCTGAGGCAATTTTTTTGAGTTGTCGGTTACATCATAAGTCACTGACAACTCATCTGCAACGTCAACTCCATCTTACATAGAATTATAAAACATGTCTATCTCTGATTTCTTTTCATATCCCGATTTATCGTCAAAGAAAACAGCTTTGAATAAAATGAAAACGTGGCCGTGTAATTGTCAGCCGAAATATTTCAACGCCTGTTCCGTCTGAAGCCCAAAGGCCAATGGTGTTCGTCTCTCAAATCGGTAAAATCCAGTAATGTACAACAGACCTATAGAAGCCTTCAGCTCGCTTAAGGTCATTTCCTTCATAAAATAGTGATTTTCAACTACTTCACAAGCTGCTTTGCTTTCTGCAATTTGCAAGTTTGCGTATTTTAAGATAATACTAAGCATGAGCATATTTTCATTGCAAAACAGACTCCAGCATTCAAGCTCTGTGTTTGCTAATATTGCCACTGAACTCGCGCCTGATAATATTTTCAGAAAGTGTAAGAACTTGTTGTTGAGGTGGATTTTTGCACCACTTGAATCTACACTCCTGGGAATTGAAATAAGAACACCGTGAATTCATTGTCCCAGGAAGGGGAAACTTTATTGACACATTCCTGGGGTCAGATACATCACATGATCACACTGACAGAACCACAGACACATAGACACAGGCAACAGAGCATGCACAATGTCGGCACTAGTACAGTGTATATCCACCTTTCGCAGCAATGCAGGCTGCTATTCTCCCATGGAGACGGTCGTAGAGATGCTGGATGTAGTCCTGTGGAACGGCTTGCCATGCCATTTCCACCTGGCGCCTCAGTTGGACCAGCGTTCGTGCTGGACGTGCAGACCGCGTGAGACGACGCTTCATCCAGTCCCAAACATGCTCAATGGGGGACAGATCCGGAGATCTTGCTGGCCAGGGTAGTTGACTTACACCTTCTAGAGCACGTTGGGTGGCACGGGATACATGCGGACGTGCATTGTCCTGTTGCAACAGCAAGTTCCCTTGCCGGTCTAAGAATGGTAGAACGATGGGTTCGATGACGGTTTGGATGTACCGTGCACTATTCAGTGTCCCCTCGACGATCACCAGTGGTGTACGGCCAGTGTAGGAGATCGCTCCCCACACCATGATGCCGGGTGTTGGCCCTGTGTGCCTCGGTCGTATGCAGTCCTGATTGTGGCGCTCACCTGCACGGCGCCAAACACGCATACGACCATCATTGGCACCAAGGCAGAAGCGACTCTCATCGCTGAAGGCGACACGTCTCCATTCGTCCCTCCATTCACGCCTGTCGCGACACCACTGGAGGCGGGCTGCACGATGTTGGGGCGTGAGCGGAAGACGGCCTAACGGTGTGCGGGACCGTAGCCCAGCTTCATGGGGACGGTTGCGAATGGTCCTCGCCGAT
Source organism: Schistocerca nitens (assembly GCF_023898315.1). Lineage (NCBI taxonomy): Eukaryota > Metazoa > Arthropoda > Insecta > Orthoptera > Acrididae > Schistocerca > Schistocerca nitens. The sequence goes on along the minus strand of NC_064618.1, from coordinate 789,630,577 downwards.
ACCCCAGGAGCAACAGTGTCCCTAATTTGCTGGGAAGTGGCGGTGCGGTCCCCTACGGCACTGCGTAGGATCCTACGGTCTTGGCGTGCATCCGTGCGTCCCTGCGGTCCGGTCCCAGGTCGACGGGCACGTGCACCTTCCGCCGACCACTGGCGACAACATCGATGTACTGTGGAGACCTCACGCCCCACGTGTTGAGCAATTCGGCGGTACGTCCACCCGGCCTCCCGCATGCCCACTATACGCCCTCGCTCAAAGTCCGTCAACTGCACATACGGTTCACGTCCACGCTGTCGCGGCATGCTACCAGTGTTAAAGACTGCGATGGAGCTCCGTATGCCACGGCAAACTGGCTGACACTGACGGCGGCGGTGCACAAATGCTGCGCAGCTAGCGCCATTCGACGGCCAACTCCGCGGTTCCTGGTGTGTCCGCTGTGCCGTGCGTGTGATCATTGCTTGTACAGCCCTCTCGCAGTGTCCGGAGCAAGTATGGTGGGTCTGACACAGCGGTGTCAATGTGTTCTTTTTTCCATTTCCAGGAGTGTATCTTTACCAAAATAAAATGAGCTGCGTACCTGATTTTCCGATCGCTCGACTAATTATTGTAACACAGCAATGTGGGCAGTATTTGTAGGTCATTTTGTGGTATGTTATCTTCTTTGTCACTGCCTTCACTTGCATCTTGCTCAGTACCACTACTGCCACTGCACTCACTTACACAATCTTCATCTTCACTGCCATCTGTCGTAAAGCCGTTTTCACTGTCTGATGATTCCGCCAGCCAACGACGTATACACTCAGCTTCCCTTTCTTCTTTGTCCATTTTGACTAAAAACACCAAAAAAAAACACGAAACATTCATGAAAAAAGGTAAACTGAAAAATGGCACAGAAATACTAGTTCACGGTTGTGGAATGGTCAAAAATACCTTCTTATCGTTTGCATTCGTTTATCTCTTTCCACGGACGGCCGCTGACTGAGTGCGTGCACGCAATGGGGCAGGGAATTCAATAATTATAGTTAGTGAGAATTTAGACAATGCCCAACTGCTCAATGAAGAACTGCTAAGAAAACGAAATGAGCAGGGCCTTATTGACCCTACCACATCTTCGCCCGGTTAAAGCAGTCGGCATTTGACAGCTAGTGCGCTGGACTGCTCTCGCCAACTGTACACCCGTTGGAGCTGTACTGGCATTGTTGACTCCTACTGTGTTCCCGCTTCCGCTGCGCAGAGCAATGTACCTGCCAGCTCTCGAGTAGGATACTTTTATGGACACAAAAATCGTGTTCGTCTTAAAAAGAAAGAACGTAACACCAGTCCTAATTCAAACTAAGAACAAGTTTTTCACATCCTTACGGACACTACGCCGAGGTGACAGTAGTCATGGGAAAGCGATACGCACATAAAAAGACGGCAGTGGTATCGCGTACACGAGACATAAGAGGGCAGTGCATTGGCGAAGCTGTCATTTGTACACAGGTGATTCGTGTGGAAAGGTTTCCGACGTGATTATGGCCGCGCGACGGAAGTTAGCAGACTCTGCACGCCGAATGGTAGTCGGAGCTAGATGCATGGGATAGCCCATTTGTTTACACGTTAGGGAAGTCAGAATTCCGAGATCCACAGTGTCAAGAAGGTGCCGAGAATACCAAATTGTAGGCTTTACCTCTCATCAGACAATGCAGTGGCCGACGCCCAACACTTGATGTCAGAGAGCAGCGGCGTCTGCGTAAAGTTGTCATTGCTAACACACAAGCAACACTGCGTGAATTCAGAAATCAATAAGGTATGTACGACGAATGTATCCCGTTAGACATCACTGAGAAATTTGGCGTTACTGGGCTATGGCGGCAGACGACCGACGCGAGTGCTTTTGCTAACAGCGCGATATCGCCTGCAGCGCCGCTCTTTGTCTCTTAAACTATACCGGATGGACTCTAGACGACTGGAAAATCGTGGTCTGGTCAGATGAGTTACAACTTCTACTGGTAAAAAAAAAATGGTTCAGATGGCTCTGAGCACTGTGGGACTTAACATCTGAGATCAGTCCCCTATAACTTAGAACTACTTAAACCTAACTAACCTAAGGGCACCACACACATCCATGCCCGAGGCAGGATTCGAACCTGCGACCGTAGAGGTCTCGCGGTTCCAGACTGAAGCTCCTAGAACCGCTCGGCCACTGCGGCCGGCTCTGTTGGTAAGAGTGTGGTGCAGACCACATGAAGCCATGGACCTAAGTTATCCACAAGGCACTGTGCAAGCTGGTGGTGGCTCCACAATGCTGTGCGCTGCGTCGACATGGAGTAGGACTGGGTCTTATGGTCCAAATGAACCGATAATTGACTGGAAATGGTTTTGTTCGCCTACTTGGAGACTATCTGCAGTCATTCATGGACTTTGTGTTCATAAACATGTCACCGGGCCACTGTTATTCACGATTGGCTCGAAGTACATTCTGGAAAATTCGATCGAATGATTTAGCCACCCAAATCTTCCAACATGAATCCCATATTACGTTTATGGGAAATAACCGAGAGGTCAAATCGTGCACAAAATCCTGCACCGGCAACACTTTCGCAATTACGGATGACTATAGAGACAGAATGCCTCATTATTTCTGAAGGAGACTTTCAACAAGTCGTTGAGGTCGTGCGACGTCGAATTGCTGCACAACGCCGGGCAAAAGGACATCCGAGACGACGTTAGAAGGTATTCCTTGACTTTTGTCAGCTTAGTGTGCTTGCAGTGCCTGACAAAAGAATGTGAAGCGCGCGAACGTCATTTTCAGAAGTGAATGTAACTTCGTACACGCACCATGAAACGATTAAAATTTCAATTCTCTATGACGAGTAGGACGGCCACCATACTTGTACGATTTTAGTGCTGTTACTAGGCATTTTGTGACATATACTGAAAATCCAAATAAAGTGGTACACCTGCCTAATATCGTGTAGGGCCCCCGCGAGCACGCAGAAGTTCCGCAGCGCGACGTGGCATGGACTCGACTAACGTCTGAAGTAGTGCTGGAGGGAATTGACACCGTGAGTGCTGCAGGGCTGTCCATAAACCCGTAAGACTACGAGGCGGTGGAGATCTCTTCTGAACAGCACGTTCCAAGAGAGCGCAGATATGCTCAATAAAGTTAATGACTGTGGAGTTTTCTGGCCAGCGGAAGTGTTTAAACTCAGAAGGGCGTTCCTGGAGCCACTCTGTAGCAATTCTGGGCGGCTGAGGTGTCGCATTGTCCTGCTGGAACTGCCCGACTCCGTCGGAATACACAATGGACATGAATGGATGCAGGTGATCAGACAATATGCTTACGTACGTGTCGCATGTCAGAGTCGTATCAGAGGTCCCATATCAATCCAGCTGCACACGCCCCATACCGTTGCAGAGCCACCACCAGCTCCACCCTGCTGTCATGCACGATCAATGGATTCATGAGGTTGTCTCCATACCCATACACTTCCATCCGGTCCATACAATTTGAAACGAGACTCGTCCTACCAGGAAACATGTTTCCAGTCGTCAACAGTCCAATGTCGGTGTTGACGGACCCTGGCGATGCGTAAAGCTTTGTGTCGTGCGGTCATGAAGGGCACACGCGTGGGCCTTCGGCTTCGAAAGCCCATATCGATGATGTTTCGTTAAATGGTTCGGACGCTGACGCTTGTTGATGACCTAGTACTGAAATCTGCAGCAATTTGAGGAATGGTTGCACGTCCTTCATGTTGAACGGTTCTCTTCACTCGTCGTTGGCCACGTTCTCGCAGGACGTTTTTCCACCCGTAGCGATGTCAGAGATTTGATGTTTTACCGGATTCCTGATATTCACGGTACAGTCGTGAAATGGTCGTAGGGGAAAAACACCAATCAATCGGTACCTCGGAGATGCAGTGTCCCATCGCTCGTGCGCCAACTGTAACACCACGTTCAAACTCACTTAAATCTTGATAACCTGCCATTGTAGCAGCAGTAACCGATCGAACAATTGTGGCAGACACGTGTTGTCTTATATAGGCGTTGCTGACCTCAGAGCCATATTCTGCCTGTTTACATATCTCTGTATTTGAATAGGCTTCCCTATAGCAGTTTCTTTGGTGTTTCAGTATATAAGGGGCGTGAACAGCGTCAGGTGTTGAGTGATCACTGTGAAAGACAGGAGATGCTGACTAGACGTATGAGAAAGCATTATCACCATGTAATAAAACAAATGTGATGGCAGTTACATTCGCACTGGTAAGGTAAAATAAATCTCGTAAAGCAGATTTTGTGTGATTGTACGATAGGTAACGAAGGTCAAGTTTAGATAAAATACTGCTTACATAACAGACCATCATTTCGATGAAAGGAGGACTGGAGAAAGGGCAAATTAAAATTTTATATAATATAATTATATCAACGGCGTAACATCGCCGTGACAACATGAGGCATGCAGACGAACTGAGCTGAACGGGCGCCTGCGCCGATAACGAAAACGGGCGCATGCGCATAAGAACATATGCAACGAGAGGCGGCGACATGGGAACAGAATCGCAAACAGTTGAAGAGAAAGTTGGGTAGCGTCTTAACAATCAATTTTGCGTTTGAAAGGTAGAAGAACTTGATACACAATTGTTATTTTATTTTCGAAACAAGGGGATCAAATTGTAAAATGAAAGGACTTACATAGGACTTTGTTAATAAACTTATGTGTGAATCTAAAATACATAAAAAGAGATGATTGAATTTCATACCAATTAACAATTCTAGAGGTGAAGCACTGTGATGAAAGAGCGGAGAATTGTGATTTCGGGGAAGAATGGCAAGTAACTATGTAAAATGAATTAAAACAGGGAATGGACTATATGTGTTATGTTAATCTATTTAAGGAGTCAAAGACTGCTAAAAAGTTGCGATGGCGCACCTCTAGTTGTCAAATGAGGGTGTGCGTTGGGAGACGCTTTTTGCATCTTAATACCTCAACCTCTTCGAGAATACTGAGTCCTTTTCATCCCCAACGAAGAATTTTTAAATTAATTTGCAAATTAGTGATGGTGTGTCTCTCCTGACGCAGACGGTTACTTAAGGCTGACTTGGAGTTAGTTAGATTCAGATGTTCTTTAAATCTCGTGCAGAAGTTTCTGCCCATTGGACCAATGTATCTAATAGGGAGTTGTCGCACTTCATGCGGTATATCACAGTAGCTCTGTATTTTCTGCTGGTAGAGTGTTCTTTGTGCCGAATTTCAACTGTACGTTATGCAGTATAAAAGAATGATGGTTGCATGTTGTTTCGTGTAGTTGTGACCCAATTTTCTCCAAAATCTTACCGAAGCGTAGAATGCGCTGATAAGAAGTGTTGTCCTGCATAAAAGATTCCGCATCAACCAATGTCATTACGCTGTTCTTCGTTTTTTGTTTTAGATCTATTTAACTTTCTCAAAATTTCCTTATTAATGTTGTCGATGAAGTTGTTCTCATAACCAATGGAGAATGCGATGTACAACTCTAGCTTCGTTGGAAACGGGCGCCTTGTACCATCTGCATAGTAATGCCCTAAATGCGGCCATCTTATATGACAGGGGATAGTTAGATGTACTATGAACTACTAAATGTGTGATGGTGGGCTTCTGTAAACGCCGTAATGAATAGTGGATCGTTCTAGGGTACTCATGAGATCGGGAAACGGTATAGCCCCATCGACACTTGTTTAACAAACGGATGTTGTCATGTAAACTGTTTATTTTACCTACAAAATTGCAGCAGTGCCCTTGTACAATAACGGATCTACACCATACGACTCTATTGGCTTCAGCTGAAAATCGTGCCATTACATCCCATGTTAGAACGGACATAAAAATATTTGTCAGGCAGTATGAGAGTGGCAAATCCATTGCCAGCCCTCGCTTTTGAATAAAAGTTTATGGTTCAAAAGTAAAATAATTATAGTCAATAAAATTCTTCTAGGTTTGGGACCGCATTGTCAACTATAAAAGTCCGACGTTTCGGTGACTATTGCAAGACGCCTTCCTCAGGGTGTGTTGTTAACTCCTGAATGGGCGCTAGTTTGATTACTTATATACGAGGTGTGGCTAGAAAAAAACCGGACTAGTACTGGTGAAACAATAAAACGAATGCAATAAGGCTGAAAGTCGCGTGGCCTGTCACGTGACTCTCGCTCCGCCTACTGCTCGAGTTTCATCTGCCTCCTGCACTCAGTCTGCCCGTGGCGTCTGTTTTAAGAAGTTGACGTTTTGTCTGTGCGTCGGAAAATGTTGAGGGTACAGAAAGAACAGCGCGTTAACATCAAATTTTGTTTCAAACTAGGAAAATCTGCAAGTGAAACGTTTGTAATGCTACAACAAGTGTACGGCGATGATTGTTTATCGCGAACACAAGTGTCTGAGTGGTTTAAACGATTTAAAGATGGCCGCGAAGACACCAGTGATGACACTCGCACTGGCAGACCATTGTCAGCAAAAACTGATGCAAACATTGAAAAAATCGGTAAACTTGTTCGACACTTTTCTTGTCAACTCCTGTTAACTCAGACACTGCTCTGATTGTTAAACGGCGATCTTGTCGAACAAGTTTACCGATTTTTTCAATGTTTGCATCAGTTTTTGCTGACAATGGTCTGCCAGTGCGAGTGTCATCACTGGTGTCTTCGCGGCCATCTTTAAATCATTTAAACCACTCAAACACTTGTGTTCGCGATAAACAATCATCGCCGTACACTTGTTGTAACATTACAAACGTTTCACTTGCAGATTTTCCTAGTTTGAAACAAAATTTGATGTTAACACGCTGTTCTTTCTGTACACTCAACATTTTCCGACGCACAGACGAAACGTCAACTACTTAAAACAGACGCCACGGGCAGACTGAGTGCAGGAGGCAGATGAAACTCGAGCAGTAGGCGGAGCGAGAGTCACGTGACAGGCCACGCGACTTTCAGCCTTATTGCATTCGTTTTATTGTTTCACCAGTACTAGTCCGGTTTTTTTCTAGCCACACCTCGTACTATGGAGGAGTGCTGTCACTGGGTATGACGGAGAGGAGGAAGGTTATTAGGTGTTCTTTTATTGGTCTTTGCATTACATGTTGTCATTGGTGGAAATAGGCGTTTTCCATAGGAGTTTCCTTTATTGCTTGCCATTGGTGGAAACTGGCGAACAGGAGGTTGCGCTGCCACTACAACGTAGCGTTGTTAACAAACTGCCCAGTATCGACTAGGGCGCGTCAGCACTCCGTGTACCTTCGCCGCTGTGAAATGCCGCGCGCCTGTTGCTTCGCGGGAGCTGTCCTTCCGCAAAGCTATCGCTGCTGGCAGCCAAGACGCCGGAAGTCGGTACTCGTCTTCTCTATTCACGTTGTCGGGTCGCTTGGCTATTTCTACAGCCCCTCTGATCTTCCTCCTCAAATTAAACGGCTGTTTCGCCAGTACCCAGGCCTCTCGAAATTCGATCTTCTTCCTGCACTGTTCCTCGTGTTCTGCCTCCGCCGATTTGTTGTATTGTTTGAGACGGATACATCTCGAGTGTTCAGATAGCCTTGTGCTTATTGGACGCCCAGTCTCGCCGACATACGCCAGACTACATTCGCAACCGATTTCATAAACTCCGGTGGCGTGTAACCTGTGTATTACACTGCTGGCCACCGTAAATGCAACACCCTGAAGGAAGCATCCGAATCAAGTGAAATTTACACCATGAGTTTGCAGCGATGAGATATGCAACTGATTAGAATTTCAGCGCAGACGCACATCACGCGCGCCTGTGGCGCCACCTCATAGCGCCATTTAAGGCTTGGCGATTTCGACGAGTGTACGTTCGGCACGTGTGTTTACCTTGTGGTTGTTTCACAAGACGATCAGTTATGCCTCGTAGACAACAGCGAACATGTTTTGATCAAGTATCCGAGTTCGACAGAGGAAGGATAGTGGCTTACCGAGATTGTGGATTATCATACAGAGAAATCGCTAGTCGTGTTGGACGAAACCAAACAACTGTAATGCGGATATGTGACCATTGGATGCAGGAGGGTACGACGGACCGACGTGGTCGATCGCATTCACCTCGGTGCACCACTGCACGTGCTGATAGGCAAATTGTGCGCATGGCAGTGACGGGTCGCTCAGTGACATCCCGAACCATAGCACAGCACATTGCGTCTGTAACGCATCATCCAGTGTCTGCGCGTACCATTCGACGCCGTTTACAGCAGAGTGGTCTGTCCGCAAGACGTCCATTGCTTCGTCTACCATTGACGCAGAACCACAGACGTCTCCGCCGCCAGTGGTGTGATGACAGACGGATGTGGACGGCAGAATGGAATGACGTTGTCTTTACTGACGAGGCACGCTTCTGTCTGCAGCACCACGATGGTCGGATTCGAGTGTGGAGACACCGTGGAGAGAGGATGCTGGACAGCTGCATTATGCACCGCCACACTGGTCTTGCACCGGGTATTATGGTATGGGGCGGCATTGGATATTACTCTCGCACGCCTCTAGTACGCATTGCCGGTACTTTAAATAGCCGGCGCTACATATCCGAGGTGCTGGAGCCAGTTGTCCTTCCTTACCTTCAGGGCTCGGCCACAGCCATATTTCAACAGGATAATGCGCGACCACACGTGGCACGCATTGTCCAAAGGTTCTTCGTCAATAACCAGATTGAATTGCTTCCCTGGCCGGCTCGCTCTCCGGATCTTTCGCCGATAGAAAACATGTGGTCCATAGTTGCTCAACGAGTGACCCAGATTACATCCCCAGCTGCTACACCAGATGATCTTTGGCAACGTGTGGAAGCTGCTTGGGCTGCTGTACCCCAGTAACACATCCAACGTCTCTTTGACTCAATGCCGAGACGTGTGCCAGCGGTGATCTCCAACAATGGCGGCTACTCTGGCTACTGATTCTGGCAGGAACCACATGTCACAGACGTCTGTAAACGTAATCATTTGATACTTGGTCAACATGTTATCTACAAAATAAATTTTGTTGTGCTACCTCTTGTCTTTCTTGGTGTTGCATTTACGGTGGCCAGCAGTGTATATACGTTGACACCAGAACGCCTTTTACTTTGTTGTTGCTGCGAAAAATCGGCTTAATACCTGTCCTACGGAAAATTTTTCCGAGACATTCAATAACCCCTTGTACGTATGCTAGCAGGACGGTATTCTGCGCCTCGTTCTGCATTTCCCTGTTGCCCTCCTCCTTCGGCGCCATGGTTCTGTCTATCATCCTCATGTCGTAGCCATTAGCTCCAAAAATGGACCTGAGGTTCTGAAGTTCAGCTTTGAGATTGTGTTCATCGCTGATAGTGTAGGCTCTCTTAGTTAAAGTTTGCAGGCTCGATTTCTTCTGCATAGGATGGTGGCGGGACGATGCATTCAGGTACCTGTCTGTGTTGGTGGGGTGTCTACAAATTCTGTGTCCAAGCTTCCCATCCGGCTTGCGGTAAACTTCCACGTCGAGAAAAGGCAATACCCCGTTCTTTTCCATCTCCATGGCAAAGTGAATTTTGCTTTGTTGCTAATTGAGGTGTTGGTGGAAGTTCTGAAGCTCTACTTCTCCGCATCGCCAGATGACAAAGGTGTCGTCGGCGTATCTTAGCCAGCATTCTTTGCGAAATGGTGCGGACTGGAGTGCTGCTTCTTCGAACGCTTGCATAAAAATGTCCGCTGCGACAGGCGAAAAGGGGAACCCATAGCTACACCGTCCGTCTGCTCATAGAAATCCCCTTTCCACCTGAAATAGGTGGTCGTCAAACAGTGGCGCACTAGCTCGCAGATATCAGGTGTCGTGCGTTTCTCTATGATGTTCATGGTGTCTGTCACTGGTACATTCGTGAATAAAGACTTCATATCGAAACTGACCATCAGATCCATACCCGACGCACGCTTTTCTTTCAAAAGTGGGTGGAGGTCTTGACGTATGAATCTGTGTGGCTCACTAGATGTCTAAGCTTCGGAGCCAATTCTTTTGCTAGTTTGTTGGTCGGTGAGTTGATACTACTCACTATCGGTCGTAAAGGAAAGGCTTCTTTGTGGAACTTTGGTATATTGTTGGTGCCTGTGGAACTAGTGGAATGAGTCTTCGGGCCATGTCGAAATTCATACTATTTTGCTTCAGCAGCGCTTGCGTCGATTTCATTATCTTGGCCGTCGGATCCTCCTTAAGTTTATGGTAAATGGGTTCACTCAGAAGAACCTCCATCCGCTTGTCACAATCTACTGTGTCCAACACTACGGTGGCATTTCCCTTGTCCTCCTATATTACCACTATCTGAGGGTTCTTCTTCAGCTCCTTACTGAGGTTCTGCTTCGGAGGCTTTGCGTGAGCCAAGACTCGTACTGTTTCTAGTCGGATCTTCTCTGCCTCTGGTTGAGGTTGACGACCAACCGAAATCTTCACTGATTCAATAATGTCTTCTTTCGGTACTAGTTCTGGTGCGACTGCATAGTTCATCCCTCTAGCATAATTTTACAGTTCTTTTCCTCTAGGCACGGTTATGTCCCTCCTTTCGAAAATAAAATAACTATTGTTTTTTAAGTTCTTCTATCTTTCACACTTAAAATTACTTATGAACATGCTACCGAACTTTTTGTTCCACTGTTTCACTGTTTACGCTTTTGTTCCCATATCGCCTCTCGCGGCTTACGTCCTTACGCGCATGTGCCCGTTTTCCGTATCGGGGCTTCGGCACCAGTTCAGCTCAGTTCGTCACGACGTGCCTCAGTTGTCACGACCATGTTACGCTATATATATCTGTACCTATATCTATCGATCTATATATATATATATATATATATATATATATATATATATATAATTTTAAATTTCTCTTTCTCGAGTCCTCCTTTTATATACACACATTAACAAAAGTTTTACATTACCTCGGTTCCAAGAGTTCCGGAAGCTGTACAGAAAATTGGAATAGAGATCAACATCATTTCCGCCCTTTTTATTGCACATGAAAACCACACCATGCATGTTGTACCACCATACAGCGAGACCTTCAGAGGTGGTGGTCCAAATTATTGTACACACAGGTACCTTTAATACCCAGTAGCAAGTCTTCTTGCATTGATGCATGCCGGTATTCGTCGTGGCATACTATCCACAAGATCATCAAGGCACTGTTGGTCCAGATTGTCCCACTCCTCAACGGCGATTCGGTGTAGATCGCTCAGAGTAGTTGTTGGGTCATGTCGTCCATAACAACCCTTTTCTATGTATCCCAGGCATGTTCGATAGGGTTCATGTCTGAAGAACATGCTGGCCACTCTAGTCGAGCGATGTCGTTATCCTGAAGGACGTCATTCACAAGATGTGCACGATGGATGCCCGAATTGTCGTCCATGAAGACGAATGCCTCCCCAATATGCTCCAGATATGGTTGCACTATCGGTCGGAGGATGGCATTCGCATATCGTACAGCCGTTACGGCGCCTTCCATGACCACGAGCGGCGTACGTCGGCCCACATAATGCCACCCCAAAACAGCAGGGAACCTCCAACTTGCTGCACTCGTTGGACAGTGTGTCTAAGACGTTCAGTCTGACAGGGTTGCCTCCAAACACGTCTCCAACGATTGTCTGGTTGAAGGCATATGCGACACTCATCAGTGAAGAGAACGTGACGCCAATCCTGAGCGGTCCATTCGGCATGTTGTTGGGCCCATCCGAGACGCCTTGACACTTCCCTTGGTGAGAGCCCTTCCTGGTACAAAGTAACAATGCGGACGCTATCGAACGGTATTGAACGTCTAGGCATGGTTGAACTACAGACGACACAAGCTGTGTACCTCCTTCCTGGTGGAATGACTGGAACTGATCGACTGTCGGACCCCCTCCGTCTAATAGGCGCTGCTCATGCATGGTTGGTTACATCTTTGGACGGTCTTAGTGACATCTCTGAACAGTCAAAGTGACTGTGTCTGTGATACAGTATCCATAGTCAACGTCTATCTTCAAGAGATCTGGTAACCGGGGTGATGCAAAACTTTCATGATCTGCGTTGATGAAGATCTGTTTTCTAAGCAGCATTTTATCTGGACTAGACCTACGTTACCTATCGTACAATCATACAAGCTCTGCTTTATGATATGTATTTTACCTTACCAGTGCGAACGTATCTTTCATCACCTGCACAAATCATTTGTTTCACTCTTTCACATCCACCTGGTCACCACTATATCCTTATTCTTGATATGCTGTATCAGGATGACGTTCCCTGCATTCTGCCATATTTTAAATTGGACTACGGACCTTTTGAAGGTTGAACATTACTATCACAACTGTACAAAGAATGCTGGATCATCTACCTGTTAGTATTTGAAGTATATTAGGAAATAAATACGACTGCACAATTGTCCTATATAGTTTCGTGTAAAGTTCATCTACATTTAACCGAAACAAGGTCGTAAAATAAATGATCCATGAAGATGTGGCTCTAACGCCGAGAAATTAATTGGATCTTAAATAAATATTTATCATACAGCTGAAGCAGTCTTTTCATCATGGAAGCCCCTCGATCCAAATTTTGTTGTGCTTGGCGTGATTCTAGTAGTACGTTGGGTTCATCACATGCTGGAATAAAGTTGCTCTTAACAGTCCAAAGTTCCCCTCGCAGGTGCGTGGTCAGCGCGGCGGATTGCGAAGCGAAAGGGCCAAGGTTCGATTCCCTTCCGGAGACAGAGTGTTGCGTTGTCCTTATGTTAGTATCTTCATAACTGGCGTTACACTATTGAGGTGGCTCGATGGTACGGACTGAAAGCCAATAAACTAAAGGGAAAAAAGATAAATACTTCGATGCATATTACAAAACAGCTCACCGAGGAAAATAGTCAGTTGCGTGTTGCCTACCTAACGGCTTCCAGGGGCGACAAGAACTTTACAGCCAATATTTCATACAATTGTTGATCGAATTTAACAATTTAATATGCCGTCATGATCTAATCATTGCGAGCTATAATCGTTCAAGGTTTAACACAATAACTCGAGTACCACGGTCAGAAACCGTGTATGTTTTTTGAGGCAGCGTAACTGATATCGTGCAAATTATTCTGTTGAATTCTACCAGTATTTGAGAATAACATGACTTAGCGACCTACAAAAAATATTACTTATAATATCAAAACCTTATGTGACTTTTTCTCGTTGACCCTCCCCCCCTCCCCATACATAAAATGATGATGCAGTGAAAAACATCTTCGTTATTCATGCAGTAAAAGTTCAGCGTCAAGCTTGGAGTTTTAATTATTACTTCCTTCTTCCTTACTATTAATTACATTCGTAGGCAGTATACACCTGTAAATTTATATTGCTGTACCACCAATAGTTCTGGAGATTTTATGCATGGGACTTCGATTCTTGAAAGAATCAGGGGTCAGTGTTTACTGATCCGTAATAAACATGTGAAATCAGTTGTAGGGAGGGAGACTGGAGGACATAGATTTCTTGGAAGAATGCAGCGAAAGTGCAGCGCATTTCCAAAGAAAATAAAATACCAGACGCGACATGTTCTGAAGTACTGGTGAAACGCTTGGTATTCATGTTTAGTAGGCATGACACTAGCTGTCAATGGAATTCAGACTCGTTGAGAAGACCTGTGTAGTCCATAGGAAACGTAGAAGCCATACTTAAGGAACTTTAATTTTTACAAGAATACTGACGTTGTTCTCTCGAAATCCTGTCCAATAAATGGATCGAACCCATAGCAGATGACAGTTGTGCATCAGTTCTATTGCCTCTATCGTATCTCTCGCATAGAGACCGTGAGAAGATGTGACAGATTATGGTGGTCTCTCTCCATTCAATAGCGCATGGAGTAACTTTCCAGCGCCTTTGGTGCTCCATTTTCACAAGACCTGTGGAGGGACACAACAATAGGTTTCACCGATGCCTTTGAAATTTCCACTCCTGAGACATATGTGTGGTATCGGCCAACCCTAACGCAATATCAAGTAATGCGCTTGCCTGGAAGACCATAGGCCGAATGTGACTCCGTAGAATCAAAAACTGTCCCAGCACTTTCCAGTTCAGTTCGCATTTTAAGACCAGATTCTGGCTACTGAAGAAGGGACCACTATTAACGGTTTCTGGCCAGGCTTTCTACAGCTATGATTAGTAAAAAACTTTTATTTTGCCTTCCTAGCGTTTGTTTTCATAAATACTAACGTTTAGCATTTTAGCACAAAATAAAAATTTTTGTTACCGTGCTGCCTTACAAGCCAACGGCCTTGTCTCAGTGGTAACACCGGTTCCCATCAGATCACCGAAGTTAGGCACTGTCTGATTTGGCTAGCACTTGGATGGGTCACTGTCCGTCTCTTCCGAGTGCTGTTTGCAAGCTGGGTGCAATCAGCTCTTGTGGGACCAATTGAGAGGGTACTTGACTGAGAAGTAGCAGCTCCAGTTACGAAAACTGACAACAGCAGGGATAGCGGTGTGCTGACCGCATGTACATCCACCTAAGGGCTGAGGATGACACGGTGACCGGTCGGTGCCGTTGGGCCTTCAAGGCCAGTGTTTGTGAACTGAGTGAACTGAGGAAACATGTGCTTTCCAACTTGGTAATTGCCCTCAGTAATTCTAATATGGATGTTCCAGACCAGGAAATGGTATTGTAAACATATCTCTATCCTAACGCTAAAAAATGTCATCTTATTTAAAAAATAAAAAAAAATCCGATAAATATTTTGTTTATGAATAAGATCTTTCAAATCTCATCTTTGTGTTCCAAAGGAAGAATATTTCATTTTATTTAAAAAATAACAATTGTAACTCATTTTTGCCCTTGTTAAGAAGGTACCTCAAATTGTGCCTTCTTATTTTAAAAATGGGGTATTAAATTTTCTTACTTCTAAATATGAAACAACAACTTTATTCCAACAAACAGTTATTGTACAGATTACAAGATTTACCAAATTATTGTAAAGAAAACGTCTGATTGAATTGTTCCAAACTGTGAAATTTTTGTAAAGAAAAAGGCTATTAGAATTTCAGTGCACTATATCTCATTGATTTTTCTGAAAAATATAACAAACATAAACTGAGGCACAAAACTGGAAAAGAGCTTTGTCAGATTTGTAAAGCAAAAAAAATGTAAAACAATATTGTAAACTTAATAAACAATATTAATGGATGTTATTGAAAAATAATGATTATTAAACGATTGATACTCATTTTCAGAAGCTTCTAGTGGATAAATATCAAGGAATTAAACAAAAACGTATCAGAAAAAATTACAGGTTATAAATTTTATATGGTAACGATTTTTTAAAACAACAAAACAAATTAATAGAAATACTACAGCTTCTCACTCTAATAACTTATGGAATTAATAATACTTACAATATCGTAGAACCATAAGAAATTTTTAATCAGATTAAAGAAGGAGTAATTGCCAAATTTAAGGATATTGTGATAGGAAGGGGATTGACTAAAATTAATATCAAATTTTATTGTAGTTTTAAGAAACAAGAAGAAATACAGGAATTTAATTTTATAGCAAGTAATGATATTTTATTAAGAACAATACATTTAGAAGATTATTACCAAAGCTGAACAAATAAAGTATTGATAGAAATTGTAGAAATTAGAAGAAACATTCTGGTTAGAGTTTACATTCTATAAATAATTTAGATTTGTTTGCTGGTAGACACATTACGATTTTTGGTTCTCCTTATTTCGATCTAACAAAAGAAATTGATATTAAAAGTGATGATCAAAAATCTTTCTATATACAATAAAATCAGCTTTATATCTAACAGAAGATCATGCGGAAATGGTTAATAATTATAAAAATATAGGGTTAGAACTAAATGTAACTTCTGAAAAAGAAAAAAAAATTCCCCATGCAGTTAACAGATATTCCAAAATTTGAAAAAGAGTCAAATTTTCTGGCAACATTTGTGCATATGATGAAAAATTTATTGTATACCCATTTTACCAAACGAAAAATAAAAAAGGAAAACTTTAATCTTCTTCTAATTTTATATGAAAATAATTCTCATTAAGATCACAATTAACCAAACATATAAAAAAATTCATGTTTGTGATATATGTTTAAGATTTCTTCATTCACAAGAAAAATTAGATAATCATGCAAGCGATTGTAAAGAAAGTAAAGAAGTACATATAAATACGCCTAAAAAGGCGAAAAAATTAAGATTAAGAGCTATAGTAATTCAATAGAGGTTCCGTTTGCTATTTATGCCGATTCCGAACGTTTTTTTAAAAAAAGATGTTATCATTTGTAAGCACATCCTGAGAAAGCATATATTATTAACTATGAAAAACATCTGCCATTTTCTTTTAGTTGTTATATAAAATTTACTATTAGTGATTATAATCTGCCTGTAAAGTATACTGGTAATAGTGCCTCACAAAAATGTGTTGAAATGTTACAACAGGAATCTTGAGAAAGTACATGAAAAATGTTCCGATAATAATGACTAAACAAGACAAAATTTTTTTAAAAATTCAGATATATGTTTTATTTGTGAAGAAAGATTTACCATTGGAGCAATAAAAGTAAGAGATCATTGTCATTAATGATGAAATATTGAGAAGCTGTGCATGGAGACTGTAATCTTAATTACTGAAATCCTTCATTTATTCCACTTTGCATTCATAATTTAATGAATCCATTAAAGAATTAGCAGTAGATAATAAAGATTTGAACTCAAACCTGAATAAGTAAGAAAAATATATTTCTTTTAGTAAAGTAACCGAAGATGAATTATGTTTAAGATTTCTGGAGATGTTTAAATTTATAGCATCAGGTATCGTTAAATTGTCTTCTATTCTTAAAAAAGAGCAGGAAAATGTCTGAAGATGAAAAATTATTTTTCATGAATAAAAATAGTCTTTATCCACATGAATATATGGATTCCGGAGAAAAATTGAAAGAAACAAAATTACCTAAAGGTATATTTTTATTCAAGACTCCTTAAATCCAACATTTCTAATAAACATTGTAATTGCACAAAATTGATCTGAAAAAAAAACAATAAAAATTCAGAAGAATATGAAAAATTAAGTAATACTTCTGATATTTTAATATTGGTGGTTACTTTCGAAAATTTTAGAGATGGTTATATTAAATCTTACAAACAGTATCCAGCTTGGTATTAAATTGCTCCAGATTCATCTTGGAATGCTATGGTCATAATAACGAAAATTTGAATAGAAGTCTTTAATGATTGTGATATGTTTTATTTATAACCTAAAGTTAATAACAAACATGTGAAAATTTTGATACAAGAAAAGAATCATGTTATTTAGGATTTATGGGTCAAAATGATTTCTATGGTTTTGCCATATCTGTTTATTTATCATCTAAAAATTTCCGGTGGCTAGATCTGGGATCTGGCAGTACTGAAAAAGTACTAGAAACTCCAGACAATTTGTAAATACGAATTTATTTTAGAAAAATTACGCAAGTTACTCAAAGATTCACCTTTAGCATCAGAAGGAGAAAATAAATTGTAACACCATTAAATGGTAAAGAAAAATATGTTTTAGATTATAGAAGTCTTAAACAATGTATAAATCTTGGGTTAAAATTAACAAAGACCATAGTATTTTAGTATTTAATCAATCTGTTTGGTTAAAAAAATACATTGAGTTTAATACAGAAATGAGGAAAAAGGCAGGTACCAGATTTGATAAAAACCTCAAAAATTAGTGCAGACTACCATTTTCAGTAAAATGTTGGAAAATATAAGGAATAGGTAATATGTAAAAATAGTTGTGGATCCAGATAAATGTACAAAATGTTTCAAAGCCAAATTATGAACTCTCACTAGTATTCAGTAGCAGTATATATGAAAAAAACAATGAAATTCGATAAGCATATTTATGTTGAAATGAGTATTTTAGATATTTCTAATATCAAAATGTATGATTTTTATGATAATTATATGGAACTAAAATAGGGAGACAATACAGATTCATGTTTTAGGGTTACTGCTTGTTTTATTTATGAAATAAGAACTAATGAGTTTTATGGTGATATGGATGATAAACGAATTTGATACAATTAATTAGTCAAAAGAAAACATTTACAGAATTTTAAAGGAAAGAAAAAAGTTTTAGGAGAAATGAAAGATGAGAGTAGTGGAACACTTACGTTAGAACCCTATAGTGTAAGATCTAAAATATATACTTATAGAGTAGAGAATAAAGAATATGAAAAAACCTAAAGGAATTCAACTTATAGCAGTTCAAACTGTAATAAAATTTAGCAGTTACAAAAAAATGTTGAAATGATAAACTAAAACAATATAGAAAAATGAATTTAATTAGATCCTTTATACATGAATTATTTACTGTTAAATGTAATGAAGTAATTGTCAGTGTCAACAATGATAATAGACTTACATTAGAAAATGCAATAAATATTTTATGAGATGGACATTATAAAAAAAAGAATTAGTGTTAGATGCAATCTAACCAGTTTTTAATATTTTTTTGTGATAAGATAATTTTTGATGTGTTTTCAAGTATATTCTAGATACAAATTTCCCACAAAAATATTCGCTTTTCACAATACTATATTTTTGAAAGTAGGTGTTGGTACAATCTTTACAATGTTTATTGTCAAAATTGAAATTTTTTCTTCCTTTTTTCGCCGCCTACAGTCATATTTATGAATATATTTTGAATCATTTTAACCTGTTTTTCACAAATTTCACAGATGCTTTTTACTCCAGTTGTGAACAAGCCCTTTCATAAGCTGTAAGCTTTTTTCTATATTCATTTCATTTCTTTTTTATTAATCAACACACTGCATTTTTGAGGTTAAATTTTATTTTGTTATTTTTATTTCATTATTGATTTCTTTTCCTTGTTTGCACAAGGGACATATCACTTTATTTGAACTTTCCTTTAATGTACAAAAATATTTATATTAAAAAGTTTTCTAATATATGGCATCTTTTTACATCTTAAAAATAACAATAAAGATGTTCCTGTGATATCTGCTGGAATGAACAAACCTTGGTCCTATGCAAATCATGTTGCAGATACCTTAGGATATGAACATTCTAGAAAAGCAAAAAATGATACTGTTAAACAAAAATATTGTAAAAGATATGAAAATTTGAATAGCACAAGAACAGTGCTAAGTAAAGAAATTTGTTTCTCATACAAAATTTATCAATGAACCTGGAATTTATTCATTAGTTATGAGTTCGAAAATGTCTTTTGAAGAAAATTTACAGGATTCGGTTTATGAAGGTGTTTTACCATCAATTCACAAATGTGATGAAAATACGACTGGAAAAGAAAGAGAGATTCCTACAGAAAACAAATAGAATACATAAATTATTGTATAGAACGACTTTAAAAAATAAATGAAACTAATGATGAAATCATCAAATTGGGTCTGAAACGAATAAAAAGTATAAGAGAAATAGTTAATGGCCTTCAGAGGTAACATATGAAAGAAACAGAGAAACCATTAGTTTATTGCCTGATTTTGTTCCTCAAATAACTGATTGCAATGTAAGGCCAACTGTTGTTCTTTTAAAATTGAATAATGAGGAATGTGAATAGACTTATTATGTAATTACAACACAAAGAAGAATTTTACAACAACAGTTAAATGTCATTGCGGATAGTCATCATTATTGCAGAGAAATTTTAAGACTGAATTATGATCCTAATTGCCAGTTGTAACAATTATTTTATACTTTTGGTAATTACACAGAATAATGATTGATTAATGATATAATTGGGCTTCAAAATAAATGTGAAACTCCAGCAACTTTTTGTCATATCTAATTTTAAGTAGCATCTAATAAATGAAACTCATTACAGTTATGTGTTGCAAATAACTCAGATTTAAAATATTCAAAAAATACTGACCTTAAATAGCTTTTATTAACTTTTATTCTAATAATAAAATACACTCTACCATATTTAACAAAAAGATACTGGAATGAATGTTGTATTTAAAACTAAACATGTTGGATGATTTGTTTTCAGTAGTTCTTGTTCACAAAAATTTCCTTTCTATTCTGCTTTGTTTAAAGCTCTTAATTTATATATGATTTGATTAGAATGAAAAACATGTTCAGTTTCAAATATTTCTGTTGACTTATCAGCTGTGTAACCTTTCTCAAAGATTCCTTTTCATTTGCTTTCTTACTTATCACCCATTTTGTATCTGGCATTAGTATCTGACAAATTTTTACATAAATAGTTTTCAACAACATATTTTTCTTTTCCTTTACTCACATCTTCTACTTATCTTTTATCATTGAATGTTTTGTGTTATTATGTTAATCAATTAGATTTTTAAGTAAATCGATACATTTAAAGTTGCCACTAAGAGGAAATTTTTTCACTTTTTCCCCTTAAATTTTCTATTAAATATTTTAACAATGGTTGTTTTTAATTGAAAGTTGAACAGTGAAAAATGCTATAGTTTTTTGCAAGTTCTTGAAAACCTTTATTTAATTTCATTTCCATTATCTCTTGGTACTCAATCTCATTTTTTTAAAAATCTGAAGTCTGTAAATTCAACTAAATACTTAGGGATTACAATTACAAATAAAATAAATTGGAATGGCCACACAGATTATATTGTGAGTAGAGCAAACCAAAGACTGTGATTCATTGGCAGAACACTTAGAAGTTGCAACAGGTCTACTAAAGAGACTGCATACACCACACTTGTCCGCCCTATTCTGGGGTATTGCTGTGCATTGTGTGATCCGCATCAGGTGGGACTGATGGAGGACATCGAAAAAGTAAAAAGAAGGGCAGCTCGTTATGTATTATCGCGAAATAAGGGAGACAGTGTCAGAGATATGATAGTTGAATTGGAGTGGCGATCATTAAAACAAAGGCGTTTTTCGTTGTGATGGGATCTTCTCATGAAATTTCCGTCACCAGTTTTCTCCTCAGATTGTGAAAACATTTTGTTGGATCCCACCTACATAGGGAGAAACGATCATCACGATAAAATAAGAGAAATCAGGACTCGCACAGAAAAATTTAAGTGCTCGTTTTTCCCATGTGCCATTCGAGAGTGGAATGGTAGAGAGACAGCTTGCAGGTGGGTCATTGAACACTCTTCTAGGAACTTTATTGGGAATAGCAGAGTAATAACGTATATGTAGATGTAAAATTTGTGTTGGATACAAAATTTGCTTCTCAAAGACATTATGCCTTTTTATCTCTCTTTCAAAATCAGAAACAGATAGTTGAAGATTTATATTGCATGCAGATAAAATAGATCTCTCGGTTTTTACATTACACTGAAATGTGTATTTAAATATTTCATCAGCCCTAGTAAACAGTAATTTTAGTCTCAATTTGTCACACATCTTTTATTAAAGATCGCGTAATTGGATATGTGACTATGATGTGGTGTTAAAACTGCCCTTAAGAACTAATCTCAAAAAGCTTTTTCACACTTTCTTTCTGTAAAGTAGTTATTTAGATTGGTTTTATGAAATTGATCAATCTTTTTGTTAAAATGTGTTCTAGGAACGTAATTATTGAACTGTGTTAGAATACTGTAGTATTCAGTTTTTGTAACAATATTGGCTAGTTTTTGACAAAAGTCTGTTTCAATTGATACTAACTTCTTTTCTAAATATTGTATGGTAACATTTACATAACCCATAATTTGGTCACTCACTTCTACTAATCTTCTATCTTGAAAAGAAACATAAGTCTTATTGCTTTAAAAAGGTTACCTAATTCTTTTTGAAAGTGTTTAATCTCATTTTCTATTTCTTGATATATTTTTATTAATATTTCATTATAATGAATTATATCGTTTATTAACCCTTTTTATACTTGTTAATTTAGATTTGATGTTAGTGAATTTAGTTGTTTATTGACATCTGATTCTTCTTTGTCATTAAGACATGACTGTAATTAATTGTTTATTAACATTTTGTTCCACTTGCTCATTAAGACTTGAGTCTAATGAATTAATCATTAACGCTCCCTGCTCCCTGCCGCCGTTGGATAAGCAGCTGCAGCAGCAAGTCGTATACTCCTAGCTCACTCATTTGTTACATAGTTTAATTCTTAATTTCTTTGCGTGTTCTTGGTACTTGCATTGTTTAATTCATAAATTTCGGGCGTATTATAGGATTTGAGAGTTGTAGCATCGCGTTTTAGTACCTGAATAGTGTAAATTCGCGTAGTCGTTTGTCTTCTGTTTTTGTCTTGAACGGCCAGTGTCGGTTGGTCACAGTCAGTGTGCTCCCTGCCGCCGTTGGATAAGCAGCTGCAGCAGCAAGTCGTATACTCCTAGCTCACTCATTTGTTACATAGTGTAATTCTTAATTTCTTTGCGTGTTTTTGGTACTTGCATTGTTTAATTCATAAATTTCGGGCGTATTATAGTATTTGAGAGTTGTAGCATCGCGTTTTAGTACCTGAATAGTGTAAAATCGCGTAGTCTCCTTCCGCCGCCGAGCAGTGTGTCAGCAGTGCGCAAGTAGCAGGCAATCTTGGATTTTAATAACCGTTTAAATTTTGTGTCGATTTGTTTGCGCTCTCTGTAGATTACTTCAGACATTCTTTGCACAACAGTTTTTAGCATGGATAGGGACTGCAACTGCTGTGTTAGGATGCAGGCTGAGTTGGCATCCCTTCGCTCCCAGCTTCAGGCAGTGTTGGCTTCGGTCACACAGCTTGAGGCTGTTGCCAATGGGCGTCACTGTGGGGTTCCAGATGGGGGTTTGTCGGGACGGCCAGCTCGTCCCACACATCCCCCGATCGGACTACGACTGTGGTTGCCCGGGATACTACCCGCATTGAGGCTGATCCCTCACCTGTGGTAGAGTGGGAGGTCGCCTCAAGGTGTGGCAGGGGCCGAAAGACATTCCGGAGGGCTGAACGGAAGGCCTCTCCAATTTGTCTGACGAACCAGTTTCAGGCTCTGTCTCAGGCTGATACTGATCTTCGGCCTGACATGGCTGCTTGTCCTGTTCCAGAGGTTGCCCTTCAGTCTGCAAGATCCGGGCGCTCACAGAGGGTGGGCTTACTGGTAGTTGGGAGCTCCAACGTCAGGCGCGTAATGGGGCCCCTTAGGGAAATGGCAGCAAGAGAGGGGAAGAAAACCAATGTGCACTCCGTTTGCATACCGGGGGTAGTCATTCCAGATGTGGAAAGGGTCTTTCCGGATGCCATGAAGGGTACAGGGTGCACCCATCTGCAGGTGGTCGCTCATGTCGGTACCAATGATGTGTGTCGCTATGGATCGGAGGAAATCCTCTCTGGCTTCCGGCGGCTATCTGATTTGGTGAAGACTGCCAGTCTCGCTAGCGGGATGAAAACAGAGCTCACCATCTGCAGCATCGTCGACAGGACTGACTGCGGACCTTTGGTACAGAGCCGAGTGGACGGTCTGATCAGAGGCTGAGACGGTTCTGCGACCGTGTGGGCTGCAGATTCCTCGACTTGCGCCATAGGGTGGTGGGGTTTCAGGTTCCGCTGGATAGGTCAGGAGTCCACTACACGCAACAAGCGGCTACACGGGTAGCAGGGGTTGTGTGGCGTGGGATGGGCGGTCTTTTAGGTTAGATGGCCTTGGGCAAGTACAGAAATGGCAACAGCCTCAACGGGTGCGGGACAAAGTCAGGACATGCGGGGACCAAGCAGCAATCGGTATTGTAATTGTCAACTGTCGAAGCTGCGTTGGTAAAGTACCAGAACTTCAAGCGCTGATAGAAAGCACCGAAGCTGAAATCGTTATAGGTACAGAAAGCTGGCTGAAGCCAGAGATAGATTCTGCCGAAATTTTTACTAAGGTACAGACGGTGTTTAGAAAGGATAGATTGCATGCAACCGGTGGTGGAGTGTTCGTCGCTGTTAGTAGTAGTTTATCCTGTAGTGAAGTAGAAGTTGATAGTTCCTGTGAATTATTATGGGTGGAGGTTACACTCAACAACCGAGCTAGGTTAATAATTGGCTCCTTTTACCGACTTCCCGACTCAGCAGCATTAGTGGCAGAACAACTGAGAGAAAATTTGGAATAAATTTCACATAAATTTTCTCAGCATGTTATAGTCTTAGGTGGAGATTTCAGTTTACCAGATATAGACTGGGACACTCAGATGTTTAGGACGGGTGGAAGGGACAGAGCATCGAGTGACATTATACTGAGTGCACTATCCGAAAATTACCTCGAGCAATTAAACAGAGAACCGACTCGTGGAGATAACATCTTGGACCTACTGATAACAAACAGACCCGAACTTTTCGACTCTGTATGTGCAGAACAGGGAATCAGTGATCATAAGGCCGTTGCAGCATCCCTGAATATGGAAGTTAATAGGAATATAAAAAAAAGGGAGGAAGGTTTATCTGTTTAGCAAGAGTAATAGAAGGCAGATTTCAGACTACCTAACAGATCAAAACGAAAATTTCTGTTCCGACACTGACAATGTTGAGTGTTTATGGAAAAAGTTCAAGGCAATCGTAAAATGCGTTTTAGACAGGTACGTGCCGAGTAAAACTGTGAGGGACGGGAAAAACCCACCGTGGTACAACAACAAAGTTAGGAAACTACTGCGAAAGCAAAGAGAGCTTCACTCCAAATTTAAACGCAGCCAAAACCTCTCAGGCAAACAGAACCTAAACGATGTCAAAGTTAGCGTAAGGAGGGCTATGCGTGAAGCGTTCAGTGAATTCGAAAGTAAAATTCTATGTACCGACTTGACAGAAAATCCTAGGAAGTTCTGGTCTTACGTTAAATCAGTAAGTGGCTCGAAACAGCATATCCAGACACTCCGGGATGATGATGGCATTGAAACAGAGGATGACACGTGTAAACCTGAAATACTAAACACCTTTTTCCAAAGCTGTTTCACAGAGGAAGACCGCACTGCAGTTCCTTCTCTAAATCCTCGCACAAACGAAAAAATGGCTGACATCGAAATAAGTGTCCATGGAATAGAAAAGCAACTGGAATCACTCAACAGAGGAAAGTCCACTGGACCTGACGGGATACCAATTCGATTCTACACAGAGTACGCGAAAGAACTTGCCCCCCTTCTAACAGCCGTGTACCGCAAGTCTCTAGAGGAACGGAGGGTTCCAAATGATTGGAAAAGAGCACAGGTAGTCCCAGTCTTCAAGAAGGGTCGTCGAGCAGATGCGCAAAACTATAGACCTATATCTCTGACGTCGATCTGTTATAGAATTTTAGAACATGTTTTTTGCTCTAGTATCATGTCGGTTTTGGAAACCCAGAATCTACTATGTAGGAATCAACATGGGTTCCGGAAACAGCGATCGTGTGAGACCCAACTCGCTTTATTTGTTCATGAGACCCAGAAAATATTAGATACAGGCTCCCAGGTAGATGCTATTTTTCTTGACTTCCGGAAGGCGTTCGATACAGTTCCGCACTGTCGCCTGATAAACAAAGTAAGAGCCTACAGAATATCAGACCAGCTGTGTGGCTGGATTGAAGAGTTTTAGCAAACAGAACACAGCATGTTGTTATCCATGGAAAGACGTCTACAGACGTTAAAGTAACCTCTGGCGCACCACAGGGGAGTGTTATGGGACCATTGCTTTTCACAATATATATAAATGACCTAGAAGATAGTGTCGGACGTTACATGCGACTTTTCGCGGATGATGCTGTAGTATACAGAGAAGTTGCAGCATTAGAAAATTGTAGCGAAATGCAGGAAGATCTGCAGCGGATAGGCACTTGGTGCAGGGAGTGGCAACTGTCCCTTAACATAGACAAATGTAATGTATTGCGAATACATAGAAAGAAGGATCCTTTATTGTATGATTATATGATAGCGGAACAAACACTGGTAGCAGTTACTTCTGTAAAATATCTGGAAGTATGCGTGCGGAACGATTTGAAGTGGAATGATCATATAAAATTAATTGTTGGTAAGGCGGGTACCAGGTTGAGATTCATTGGGAGAGTGCTTAGAAAATTGTAACACCTCTGTTTATTTATCCCGACCTGATCTGATCGAATAGCAGCCCAATAATTATTATTAATGTGACCGTGTACCTAATGGGGCTGGCAATCGGAATTGACTGCTACGGAAGTTGTTACTTTCCAGTTCGTCCTTCTCAATACTGTAATAATGAAATGTCTGGTAACAAGAAAAACACCAACACAGTTTCACTAATTACGAACCTATATTCGTCTCAAAAACACAAAAAGGAGGAGACAGCCACTGCCTTCGTCATACATATCTAATTACGGCTAATCTCAGCACAGGCTTCTTCATTTTCCATTATCATCACACGCTAATCCATCACTGCATCCAACACTGCAATCCAACACTGCAGTCCAAGGTGATGCCGGCGCGGTAGACGCGAAACCAAAATATCGGCACTCGAAATGTCACTGACCACTTCTGTAATGATACTTCTTCACTTTCCCGGTATTATTTCTAGTACAAAGGGGTCTAACCACGGCGATGGCGACTCCCTTCTCCGTTAAAGCCTTGCATTACAACAACTGGCCTCCACACACCTCTACCCACAACATGGCAATGGCTCAACTCCACACTCGCTCTCGCAACACGACACAATCGATTGTTCGCCCTATCGACCTGTGCTGAGTGCAAATTTATAGTAAGGGCCTACAGACCCCTTACAAAATGTAGTCCATCAACAACGGAGGTGGCTTACAAAACACTCGTTCGACCTATACTTGAGTATTGCTCATCAGTGTGGGATCTGTACCAGATCGGGTTGACGGAGGAGATAGAGAAGATCCAAAGAAGAGCGGCGCGTTTCGTCACAGGGTTATTTGGTAACCGTGATAGCGTTACGAAGATGTTTAATAAACTCAAGTGGCAGACTCTGCAAAAGAGGCGCTCTGCATCGCGGTGTAGCTTGCTCGCCAGGTTTTGAGAGGGTGCGTTTCTGGATGAGGTATCGAATATATTTCTTCCCCCTACTTATACCTCCCAAGGAGATCACGAATGTAAAATTAGAGAGATTAGAGCGCGCACGGAGGCTTTCAGACAGTCGTTCTTCCCGCGAACCATATGCGACTGGAACAGGAAAGGGAGGTAATGACAGTGGCACATAAAGTGCCCTCCGCCACACACCGTTGGGTGGCTTGCGGAGTATAAATGTAGATGTAGATGTAGATGCAGATGTATTAAATATTGATTCTGCTTGTTCATTAAGACTTGATACAAATGAATTTAACTGCTTGTTAACATTTGAATCCTCATGTTCCTTAATAGTTGATTCTAATGAATTTAAGTATTTATTAGTATTTGATTCTACTCTCTGACTAAGTTGCTGACTAATGTCGCTAGTGGCCAACGTTAATTCTTCATATTTTATTTTATCCCAAAATTTCTCTATTTATTAAATTTAAATTTTTTTTACATTTGTAAATATATGGTACTAGTTTCAATACAAATAAACAAAGAATGGCAAATAAATTCGTTAAAATTCTGTATTCTTTCATCATTACAACATAAGACGTTTGTACCTAAATAATTTTCTAATTATTTTGGTTTATTTCTAGCATTATGAGATATGTTAATTAAATATTCCACATTTTTTTTGTCTTCAACAAATAACCAATACACCAATACCAATACACCATGAAAGTTTTTAATTTTTAATTCCTTAACAAGTTTTTCTATATCAAAATTTCTTAATGCATTACGATACATGATTATTTCTTCGATTTTTTTACGTTTTTACATTACAATTGTTTTCGTCTCCATTGCTAAATTAGACACTGCTTTTCCTCTAATTCTTTGTCAGTTTTTGTTTATTCTGAACAGATGATAAAATAGAAGATACATCACCAGTCAATCAACTGACTGGTCCTAATGTTGCTAATAAAGTTGGTAGAAATCCTCCTTCATTTTTCATTAAACCAGAACCTTCTTTCTTTTTTATTAGATATTCAACCATTTTTTCACAGCATGAATACCTAATATTATAAGCAGCTCTGTCAGTTATTTATCTCTATTTTTGTTTTGCGTTTCAGTTAAAAATTATCAATACTATTTAATTGTTTATAATTTAGTTTAATTTTAATTAGTTTTGGTTTAGTCATGCCACCAGGTAGGAAAGTATGATCGATGCTGAATTTATGCGTTCCTATTGATACAAAATTTAATAAAGAATTATAAACTCCAATTTTCATGTGCGTCAGAATCCATTCCTAATTTTCGTTGCCATACATTTTTCATCTAATGTTGACATTAATTTTTCACCAAATGCTGAATCCTCAGCACACATTCTTTCTTTTGCAGCTAATTGAAGTTTTTAATCAGTTTCGTGTCTTTTCCCAAATCTTTATTATGCCTATAGACAGTATTATACTTTTTAAAACCTTTGTCTAATATTAATTGCTTTATCACCTCTAGATAATCTTACTTCTAATTTTGTTCCAGGATCACTACAATAATAACCAGGAAGTATTATTTCAAAAATCAATTTATTAGTTAAAGTGTTAAGTAATCTTTTTCATATATTTCAGATCCCCAAAATGCCCAAGGAAGATTACTTGGATGTCTAATCAAATGTGGAATTCCTTTTGGATTGTTAATGGCGAAATCACTCAATTTATTTGTTAACATTTTTGTTAGTCCAACAATTTTAATTTCCAGTTAACTCTTCACCATGAATTATTGCTAATCTGCTATTTTAAACTCTAACATCATTCATCCAAACATTCGATTTTTTTATGAATATTTTTTTACTTTCCTATCATAAAATTTTTCAGATATTTATATCTAATAAATCAGCAAGATTTGTTTCTGTAAAAAATGGAAAATATTTTTCAAAAATTTCTTTTATAAAATTACTGTATTTATCTCTTTTACTTGATTTTATTTTATTTGGATTGTTTTCATTATATAAAGTGCTTGGACTAAAATTCTAGCATAATTTATCACATCATCATGATTAAATTTTTTGCCAAAATCTTCCATTGTAATTTGCTTTTTAGTTGACAGATCCATTAAAGTGTGATCCTGCAAGTGGCGAAGTGTTCGCAAATACAAGGTGGTCGCCTTGAATATATTCTGTAAATTGAATGTTGCTTGTTCGTGCATGTTCCTGCTTCATGAAGATAAGCCTGGATTTCGAAGCTACAGAAAGGAATTATTGTGTGCAGCGTAATGTGCAATCTAGTGTAGTCTACCCACTGTGTTTTTTGTGCCTCGTTGGATAAACACGATGTCGCTGTATCCTCTGTTATTTTCTGTTATGAAGGAAACAAAGTGGTCGTTTATGTATGTGAAGAATTCGTGTTATATCTTAATGTTTAAATAAAGGTAACTATAACAGAAAGAAATACACAAGATAACGCACTGTGGTGTTGTAAACTGGATACATTTTGATGCTTTAAATGAAAAAAATAGGCGCGAACGCCATTCGAACATTGGTTAGTCTGCATATCTGTTCCCTATGGCGTTGTCTCATCTCACAAAGTTAATGGGACAGCTCCAGCCCAGCGCAGAGTTCGTTCTACCTGCTCTTGGCCACGTGGCACGCTGTTACAGATGTGCGAGAGCCTTGTTTTTTAAATCGTATTTATGTTGAACCCTCCTGGTGGGCGTAGGTATTGCTAGATACACTTTTGTCTTGAACTAAGATTAGGAATCACATGCCGACCGCCAAGTGCGGCATTTTTTCTTCTCCCTGTATTTATAAATCGCACGTCTGTTTAATATTTTATCTATGACTTCTAAAGAACTTCGCCCTCTCTGGAATTATTATGTGTAGGAATTCAACATTTCTGGAAATCTTATTTTCGCTCTGTTTTTAGCCATTGCAAATTACTTCCACCTCATTGTTGCAAGTAAAGAAATGCACTGTGAAGAAAATTATTTAATTTGACAATACAGATTTCCAATAAAATCGGTGTGTATCATAGTTTATAGAACGATGAGCCAAAACGTAATGACTCCACATTTAATAGGGTGTTGGTGCACATTACAATGCAATGCAGTAGCGATTCCGTGTGGGATGGATTCCACAAATCCTTGGAGTTTTCCAAAGGTATGTGGCACCGGGTGTTCTACGTTTACATCCACATAGGTACTCCTCAAGTCACCACACTGTGTGTTGCAGAGGGGATCCTGTACCACTACTAGTCATTTCCTTTCGTGTCCCACTCGCAAACACAGCGAGGGGAAAAACGTCTATCTATATGCGTCCATATGAGCCCTAATTTCTCGTGTATTATCTTAGTGGTCCTTATGAGCAATGTTTATTGATGATAGTAGAATAATTCGGCAATCAACTTCAAAAGCCGGGTCTGTAAATTTTCTGAATAGTGTTCCTCGAACAGAACGCCGCCTTCCCTCCAGCGATTCCCATTTGAATTCCTGAACACCTCCGTAGCACTTGTGTGTTGTTAGAACCTACTGCTGACAAATCTAGCAGCCCGGCTCTGAACTGCCTCGATGTCCCCTTCAATACGACTTCGCATGGATCCCAAACACTCAAACAGTATTCAACAATACGTCTCACCAGCGTCCTACTTGCTATCTCCTTTACAGATGAACCACATTTTCCTATAATTCTTCCGATTAAGCGAACTGCACCATTCGCCTTTCCTACTTCAGTCCTCACATACTCATTCTATTTCTTATCGCTTCACAACGTTACGCTCAGATATTTAAACGACATGACCGTGTCAGTCAGTACACTACATATGCTGTCTCCGAATATTATAGGTGTTTTTCCCTGCGTATCCTCATTAACTTACATTTTTCCGCATTTAGAGCTAGGTGCCATTCATCACACCAACTTGATATTTTGTCTAAGCCATCTTGTATGTTCCTACAGTCACTCAAATCGACGCCTTACCTTACACCACAGCATCATCAGCAAAGAAACGCAGATCGCTGCCGACCCCGTCCATGTTCTCCGGAGCACTCGTCCATGCCCGTATTGTACGCTGTAGTGAGATCTGCCACAGATCCTGCTTTACGGAGCACGCAAGACTACGACCTGCATGTACCATGGTGGAACGTGTCATCCAGCACCATATCGCCTATTCGTGGTTTCACCGTTCTTCAGTCTTCCTTAGATGCTCACCACCGTAGCCAGCGAACAGCCGACCATCTTCACTGTCTCTGGCATAGTCGTTCACAGGCACCTATCGTCATAATCTGCCCATCGTCGCTTATGTCCGTGGATTTCTCCATTTCCGGTCCGTGTCGTCGTTAGACTGCATCCCCATTCGTCTCTGTTCCACTTACGTAAGACAGCTATTAATAAATTAACTTCTACAAAATTATTTAGGCTTTCGTGGCCACTTGTTGACAAACTGCCTATTGGCTTCTGTCTCGGGTTCTTCGGCCGACGTTCATCTAATGATTTTTCTGACGTTTCGCCAGCACGAGTGGCTGGCATTGTCAAAGCTTCACCCTCCATTGCCGGTGGTGAACTGGAGCCGAGCTCGCGGGCGCAGGCTATATGTACCTGGCGCGCCAACGTCCGAGGGCTTCTCCGCGGTCATTTCCGGTGCGGTTCTCCTCTTGCTACCTGCGACGGTCGTTCGCTGCAGTACGGGAAGCCAGGATCCGTTTACCTTAAGGCTTTCCTCTTTCTTGTTCAAACTGTTCGCGTGTTTTTGTATTTCTACAAGCCATTAAGAATCTCAACGCCGACAATAGTATATTGGTACTGCCTGCCGATAAGGGGAATGCGACCGTCGTAATGAAGACCGAAGATTATGAGCAAAAGATCCGAGACCTATTAGATCCGACGACGTACCGAAAACTAAGCGCAGATCCGACGCAGCGTATCACACGGAATACGAATCGATTAATCAAGGCGTCTTCTCTGCCGGCGGACATACAGAGAAACCTACGCAACACAGAAGCCCTACCACCTTGGCTGTATGGATTACCCAAGATCCATAAGAACAACGTTCCACTGAGACCGATTGTTAGCGCTCCTGGATCACCGACATATAAACTGGCAAAACACTTGGCCTCTCTGCTCCAGCCACACGTGGGGAAGACCGACACATACATTAAGGACTCAGGACATTTAATTGAGAAGCTGAAGAAACTGAAACTTGCACCAAACGACATCTTGGGCAGCTTTGATGTTGTTTCGTTATTTACGAAAGTGCCACTCAGTGACGCTCTGGAGCACATCGCCGGCCGAAGTGGCCGTGCGGTTAAAGTCACTGCATTCTGGAACCGCAAGACCGCTACGGTCGCAGGTTCGAATCCTGCCTCGGGCATGGATGTTTGTGATGTCCTTAGGTTAGTTAGGTTTAACTAGTTCTAAGTTCTAGGGGACTAATGACCTCAGCAGTTGAGTCCCATAGTGCTCAGAGCCATTTGAACCATTTTTTGAGCACATCGGTTCCATTTTCCCGCAGGACATCAGAAAGCTCTTCCATGCATGTCTCACCACGAGCTATTTCACGTGGAATGGCGATTTCTACGAACAGTTGGAAGGCGTCGCCATGGGTAGTCCTCTCAGTCCAGTGGTGGCCAACTTCTTCATGGAACAATTCGAAGCACAGGCACTGGACTCGGCGACTTGCAAACCTAAGGTGTGGTACAGGTACGTCGATGATACTTTCGTGGTGTGGAGCCATGGTGAAGAACAGCTCAGTGACTTCCTAAGACACTTGAACAGCCTCCATGCCAACATAACATTTACCATGGAAGTAGAAAAGGACAAGAAACTGCCATTTCTAGATGTTCTGGTCACAAGGGACGGCGAAGATCTGGGACACAGCGTGTATCGAAAACCGACTCACACGGACCGATACCTGCACAAACTGTCAAACCACCACCCGAGCCAGAAAAGAGGCATGATTAGTACGCTCGTAACGAGAGCAGGACGAATATGTGAGCCGCAACACCTCAAACGAGAAATGCAACACCTGGAAACTGTCCTGAGGAGCAATGGTTACTCCACAAATTATATTAGAAGTGTAACAGAGCCCAACACTCGGCGAAGTAAGGAACCAGAAAAAGAAATGTCGGGTACGGCCTTTCTGCCATACATTCCCAGAGTGACGGACAGAATCGGCCGTATATTGCGCAAACATGGCGTAAAGACGATTTTCAAACCGACAAGGAAGATCAAAGAGTGTCTTAGATCGGCGAAGGAGAAAAGAGACCCACTTGCAATGTCGGGAATATACCGTATACCATGCACATGCGGAAAAGTTTATGTCGGAATGACTGGACGATCCATTAACACCAGGATCAAAGAGCATAAGCGACATTGCAGGTTGGGGCAGGTGGAGAAATCGGCCGTGGCAGAGCACGCACTGAATGAGACCGACCACGTAATAAAATTCGCCGACACGGAAGTTCTGGCTGTAGAGAAGCATTATCACACGCGCTTATTCAGAGAAGCTGTAGAAATACAAAAACACGCGAACAGTTTGAACAAGAAAGAGGAAAGCCTTAAGGTAAACGGATCCTGGCTTCCCGTACTGCAGCGAACGACCGTCGCAGGTAGCAAGAGGAGAACCGCACCGGAAATGACCGCGGAGAAGCCCTCGGACGTTGGCGCGCCAGGTACATATAGCCTGCGCCCGCGAGCTCGGCTCCAGTTCACCACCGGCAATGGAGGGTGAAGCTTTGACAATGCCAGCCACTCGTGCTGGCGAAACGTCAGAAAAATCATTAGATGAACGTCGGCCGAAGAACCCGAGACAGAAGCCAATAGGCAGTTTGTCAAATTAACTTCTGTTGCCTGTTCAAAAAAATAAAGAAATAAATAAAATTTCATCTATATGCAGTCTGTACTTAGATGTTGACATTACTTCTCCACACAGTCGGTACCCGAATTCAAATGTATCCTGTAACGTGACACCAGCTTCCTTATCGCTTCATCAAAGAATGGTACCTCCTGCCGCTTAAGCCAGTTGTTGATAGTATCTTTGAGCCCATCGCCGGTTTTGAAGTGCCAAGTAAACCGCCAGGCCTTCACCTTTGGGAGGGGAAGAAAGTCGGTTGGTGCCAAGTCGGGACTGTAGAGATGACGATGGAAAATCTCCCAGCCAAAAAGTCTAAATTCTCTCTTCGTTCAATTCGCAGTGTGGGGTCATGCGTTGCGAGGGAGAATGAACCCTTTGGTAATCATCCTGTGCCGTTTGTTTTGGACTAACCTTCGGAGATTTTTAAATGTGTCACAACAAACCTGTGATGTCAGAGTATTCTCTCACGCGCTACTCTAATGAAATCCTGTATGAAAATTCATTTGTTATCCCAAAAACTAACCATAATTTTGCTGTTTGACAGAATTTGCTTGATTGTTTTGGGATTACCTGGAGAATGAGTGGGCATCGACTAGACTGTTAGTTTCAGAGTTCATATGTTGCATGCAGGTCTCGTCCTCAGTCGCGAATCTGTTCATGAATTGCTCTTCCGTCTTCGTGGTACCTATGGAAGCATATCAAGCCCAACCCCATTCTTTAAATTTTGTGAACACTATTATACAGTACCTACAGGGTGTTTCAAAAATGACCGGTATATTTGAAACGGCAATAAAAACTAAACGAGCAGCGATAGAAATACACCGTTTGTTGCAATATGCTTGGGACAACAGTACATTTTCAGGCGGACAAACTTTCCAAATTACAGTAGTTACAATTTTCAACAACAGATGGCGTTGCAAGTGATGTGAAAGATATAGAAGACAACGCAGTCTATGGGTGCGCCATTCTGTACGTCGTCTTTCTGCTGTAAGCGTGTGCTGTTCACAACGTGCAAGTGTGCTGTGGACAACATGGTTTATTCCTTAGAACAGAGGATTTTTCTGGTGTTGGAATTCCACCGCCTAGAACACAGTGTTGTTGCAACAAGACGAAGTTTTCAACGGAGGTTTAATGTAACCAAAGGACCGAAAAGCGATACAATAAAGGATCTGTTTGAAAAATTTCAACGGACTGGGAACGTGACGGATGAACGTGCTGGAAAGGTAGGGCGACCGCGTACGGCAACCACAGAGGGCAACGCGCAGCTAGTGCAGCAGGTGATCCAACAGCGGCCTCGGGTTTCCGTTCGCCGTGTTGCAGCTGCGGTCCAAATGACGCCAACGTCCACGTATCATCTCATGCGCCATAGTTTACACCTCTATCCATACAAAATTAAAACGCGGCAACCCGTCAGCGCCGCTACCATTGCTGCACGAGAGACATTCGCTAACGATATAGTGCACAGGATTGATGACGCCGATATGCGTGTGGGCAGCATTTGGTTTACTGACGAAGCTTATTTTTACCTGGACGGCTTCGTCAATAAACAGAACTGGCGCATATGGGGAACCGAAAAGCCCCATGTTGCAGTCCCATCGTCCCTGCATCCTCAAAAAGTACTGGTCTGGGCCGCCATTTCTTCCAAAGGAATCATTGGCCCATTTTTCAGATCCGAAACGATTACTGCATCTCGCTATCTGGACATTCTTTGTGAATTTGTGGCGGTACAAACTGCCTTAGACGACACTGCGAACACCTCGTGGTTTATGCAAGATGGTGCCCGGCCACATCGCACGGCCGACGTCTTTAATTTCCTGAATGAATATTTCGATGATCGTGTGATTGCTTTGGGCTATCCGAAACATACAGGAGGCGGCGTGGGTTGGCCTCCCTATTCGCCAGACATGAACCCTTGTGACTTCTTTCTGTGGGGACACGTGAAATACCAGGTGTACCGCCAGAATCCAGAAACAATTGAACAGCTGAAGCAGTACATCGCATCTGCATGTGAAGCCATTCCGCCAGACACGTTGTCAAAGGTTTTGGGTAATTTCATTCAGAGACTACGCCATATTATTGCTACGCATGGTGGATATTTGGAAAATATCGTACTATAGAGTTTCCCAGACCGCAGCGCCAGCTGTTGTTGACAATTGTAACTACTGTAATTTCGAAAGTTTGTCTGCCTGAAAATATACTGTTGTCCCAAGCATATTGCAACAAACGGTGTATTTCTATCGCTGCTCGTTTAGTTTGTATTGCCGTTTCAAATATACCGGTCATTTTTGAAACACCCTGTATATACCTACGTGTTGAATGTTACAGATGCTTCTTCTTCAAATCTGATGTGTACCTTCAGAAAAATCAGACATTTTGAAACGATATCCCCCACCACAATTTCGTCAACATGTTGCCCAAGTACACCAGTCATATGTGAATGACTTCCTCTCTCGTTTCTGGAAGAGTAGCTGAACGGTATGGACATGGTCTTGAAAGGAGGTTATAAGATGAACATCAACAAAAGCAAAACTAGAATAATGGAATGTAGCCGAATTAAATAGGGTGATGCTGCGCGAATTAGATTAGGAAATGAGACGCTTAAAGTAGTAGTAGAGGGTGTAAAAGGTAGACTGGCAATGACAAGGAAAGCATTTCTGAAGAAGAGAAATTTGTTAACATCGAGTATAGATTTAAGTGTCATGAAGTCGTTTCTGAAAGTATTTGTATGGAGTGTAGCCATGAATGGAAGTGAAACGTGGACGATAAATAGTTTAGACAAGAAGAGAATAGAAGCTTTCGAAATGTGGTGCTACAGAAGAATGCTGAAGATTAGATGGGTAGATCACATAACTAATGAGGATGTATTGAATAGAATTGAGGAGAAGAGGAGTTTGTGGCACAACTTGACTAGAAGAAGGGACCGGTTGGTAGGACATGTTCTGAGGCATCAAGGGATCACAAGTTTAGCATTGAAGGGCAGCGTGGAGGGTAAAAATCGTAGATGGAGACCAAGAGATGAATACACTAAGCAGATTCAGAAGGATGTAGGTTGCAGTAGGTACTGGGAGATGAAGAACCTTGCACAGGATAGAGTAGGATGGAGAGCTGCATAAAACCAGTCTCTGGACTGAAGACTACAACAACAACTGTGCGACCAGCCTTGAAGTTTCTGCACCACTACCTCAAACACCTTCAGTGGTGGATATATTAATATTTACTAATATGTACTATGTATTTCTACATTTCTTAACATATTTGGTGTTGATTTCAGAATGAAAGTTTTGTTCTGTAGCAAAGTGCACAGTTATTGATACTGCGCAACTGTTTTACTCTTTCCACGTCTCCCAGTAGAAATTGCAATTTGCTTTTTCCAAGTACCTATCTGTCTCGGAAGCTCTGCCATTCACGCAGGAGGCGTATTCAAATGCTCGAGCGCACTCCGTGACTATCTTGAAATATCTGCAAGATTATTTTACTACAGGAAACAAGACAATTCTGCCGAAATACATTCTCCTGGCTCCGGTACTTCTCAAGGCTGTCGTCTCTGCACGCGGCGCCAAATTTACATGAGCGTGAACCCCGCGTAGCCCGGAGCTCGCCAGCCTGTTAGAACGGTACAGCTGGATTGCGACACGGCCGGTGTGAATGAAGTGTGAAGGCCCCTGGACGGGGGCGGGGCGTCCGTGTCGCCCAGCGGCGCGCAGGGCTGTTGACGTCAGCCGCGCTGCCGGAACGAATGGCGGCCGGTCCCAGGGGGGAGCCGACTGCCGCTTGCCGGCCTGCGACGGTCTCTGCTGGTCCGTTCCGTATGTGTGTCGCTAAGGGTGTCTCGCCAACATTACGCCACTACAGTCGCACTGATTTCTCCTTGTTCCGCAAAAGTCGTTGCAGGTATTTTCCCCACCCTTCTTCTTTCCTGAAACGAGGATCGCATGTTGCCTTTTTTTTTTTTTATAAAAAACCTCTTTTTAAAGCTGTAGATGTGTGATTGCAGCCAACACAATGACAATTAACTGGTCTACTCTTAAACCTACCGAACTATCAGTTTAATAAGTCACAGCTGCAAAATACTAACGCGAATTCTTTACAGACGAATGGAAAAACTAGTAGAAGCGGACCTCGGGGAAGATCAGTTTGGCTTCCGTAGAAATGTTGGAACACGTGAGGCAATACTAACCTTACGACTTATCTTAGAAGAAAGATTAAGAAAAGGCAAACCTACGTTTCTAGCATTTGTAGACTTAGAGAGAAAGCTTTTGACAACGTTAACTGGAATACTCTCTTTCAAATTCTGAAGGTGGCAGGGGTAAAATACAGGGAGCGAAAGGCTATTTACAATTTGTACAGAAACCAGATGGCAGTTATAAGAGTCGAGGGGCATGAAAGGGAAGCAGTGGTTGGGAAAGGAGTGAGACAGGGTTGTAGCCTCTCCCCGATGTTATTCAATCTGTATATTGAGCAAGCAGTAAAGGAAACAAAAGAAAAATTCGGAGTAGGTATTAAAATTCATGGAGAAGAAGTAAAAACTTTGAGGTTCGCCGATGACATTGTAATTCTGTCAGAGACAGCGAAGGACTTGGAAGAGCAGTTGAACGGAATGGACAGTGTCTTGAAAGGAGGATATAAGATGAATATCAACAAAAGCAAAACGAGGATAATGGAATGTAGTCAAATTAAATCGGGTGATGCTGAGGGGATTAGATTAGGAAATGAGACAATTAAAGTAGTAAAGGAGTTTTGCTATTTAGGGAGCAAAATAACTGATGATGTTCGAAGTAGAGAGGATATAAAATGTAGACTGGCAATGGCAAGGAAAGCGTTTCTGAAGAAGAGAAATTTGTTAACATCGAGTATAGATTTAAGTGTCAGGAAGTCGTTTCTGAAAGTATTTGTATGGAGTGTAGCCATGTATGGAAGTGAAACATGGACGATAACTAGTTTGGACAAGAAGAGAATAGAAGCTTTCGAAATGTGGTGCTACAGAAGAATGCTGAAGATTAGATGGGTAGATCACATAACTAATGAGGAGGTACTGAATAGGATTGGGGAGAAGAGAAGTTTGTGGCACAACTTGACTAGAAGAATGGATCGGTTGGTAGGACATGTTTTGAGGCATCAAGGGATCACAAATTTAGCATTGGAGGGCAGCGTGGAGGGTAAAAATCGTAGAGGGAGACCAAGAGATGAATACACTAAGCAGATTCAGAAGGATGTAGGTTGCAGTAGGTACTGGGAGATGAAGAAGCTTGCACATGATAGAGCAGCATGGAGAGCTGCATCAAACCAGTCTCAGGACTGAAGACCACAACAACAACATTAAATTCATTCGAGATTCAGGTGATAGGAATACTAAAAGAACATGACGAACGGACACGTCATAACATACTGGCATGTGGCAACAATTGGTATCAGGTAGCTACTATACTGCTGTGTATGCAGCAGGGTACATCAAATCGCAGATCCGGTGTTGTTCTATGCCTTTTCATCAGAGCGAGCGTTTTCGTTGTTTACGTCAATTACAGAGAGAACGTTTCAATGATTTGTGATTGACGTTGACTTCAAGCACTACACGATGTAGCACTTACACTCAGTGTGTACTATTTATGTTTTTAGAATGTTACGTGTTCGTTTTGATGTATTTCATTTAAACATGATATGACTGCATATTGGTTAGTACACTCCACTGCCGCCTAGTGCTAATGACTCTATGTGTAATTACACTTAGACCTCGAGCTACCAGGATTGTACGGTGTTATACAATTTGGATATATGTTAATGTCTGTTAGGCCGGCCGGAGTGGCCGAACGGTTCTAGGCGCTTCAGTCTGGAACCGCGCGACCGCTACGGTCGTAGGTTCGAATCCTGCCTCGGGCATGGATGTGTGTGATGTCCTTAGGTTAGTTAGGTTTAACTAGTTCTAAGTTCTAGGGGGACTGATGACCTCAGATGTTACGTCCCATAGTGCTCAGAGCCATTTGAACCACTTTTTAATGTCTGTTACCTACATTTTGTATGCATATCACTACATTGCAATTTTCGGGTCTCTGCTATTCGTCCCCTACATTCTTTACGTCTTTGTTATACTACACCAAGACGTCGAGCACCTAGACATCGTGCTGTACTGTTTATGACTCATAATATTATGAACTGTGTATGTAAGTCAATTGATTCCATTTATTACCACATACCGTTACATTACGACATGTATTTTATCATATGTTTAGTATTCTTATCAACTAAATCTCGAATGAATTTTGTCGAACAAACTTGATGTCGATATATTTTATACATTTTCTACACTTCACAATCTACCCTCTCCTTCTTTGTTTTTGTTTTTGCTACTGTCCACTATGTTAAAGTCTTTTCTGAAGATTGGAAAGGAGCAAGATTTACAATAAACTTTTTACTTATCTTTCCTTGTGCAGTTGGCTCCAGTTCTTAATGTCTAGGGGCCTGATTCTTGAAGCTGGAATTCTCGCATTTTAGGTTCTCATGGTTCAATTGATCTAAATAATTTTGAAGAATGTCGTTGCAGAATTTTTGTTTTTACGTTAATTTAGTGTTTCACATTTTACTATATCACACTGTCTTTCAGATTTTCGCATTAACAAAGCCAAAATTACATTGTTCGCCTAAAATACAAAAAATACCTCACCCTACGGTAATAACAGTATCGCAAAGGGTTTACAGTTTTTCCTGACAAATGGATTTCTATAAGGTTCAATTATTATTTCATAAATGAATCCAGAAATGAACATAATAAACAGTACTAGATTGCATAATTCATAATAGAAATTACGGGTGTTCCAAATAATTCTAGCACACTGGACTCACATTCGGGAGGACGACGGTTCAATCCCGCGTCCGGCCATCCTGATTTGGGTTTTCCGTGATTTCCCTAAATCGCTCCAGGCAAATGCCGGGATGGTTCCTTTGAAAGGGCACGGCCGACTTCCTTCCCCGTCCTTCCCTAATTCCATGAGACCGATGACCTCACTGTTTTGTCTTTTCCCCCCAAACAACCCAAACCCCTAAATAATTCGTAATTTCAAATGTTTGTAAAAAAAGAAAATTAACTGTACGTTAAGAGGTAGTGCAAATCGATTGTAACAGCGAAAATAAAGTAATTCCTTTTCATAAATTTTAGCTTGAAATATAACATATTGTGTATAAAATTATATGAAATTTTTCAGAAAGCACCTAATATAATATTGACCTGTCCAGAATTCGAAAAACATTACTGCTATCGGCTACTACTGTTGAGGAAAAGTAATGCTAGAGGAGGATGTCCCGTAACAATCTACATACATACATACATACATTGCATGGTGCATTCTATTATGACTTGGGCATCGGAGTTAACAGTGGAACAGTTGAATGTTCCCTATCGGTACCTACATTGTCACTAAAGTACAGCTAGACGTCGAGCATTGGTTTACGTGGTAACTACGTAATTTTCCTGCATTGCTGTTGGTGGTATACAGTTTGTTTATTTTAACTGAAGACATTAAAATATCTCGAAAACTACACATCGGACCAGTTATAATTCAAATTTGTTTCTCTCGGTGAGGGACCTCCAATGATAACACGCTCGACCTCCCACCCAAGCGCGTGCAGCGTGGCACGGGGAAACTTTTAAATCTTTAATTGGAATCCCCATTTTTGATTGCAGATAACGATTCTGTGGCAAAATCTACATACGTTTTGTCATAAGCATTCCTTCGATTCACCACAGATGGCACCACAGTCGGAGGAATAGAAGTGGGTAGATGCTACTCATTCGCCTTCCAGTGGCACATGCGACCCCAACTCCACGCTGCGAGGGTACGACAGGCCAGTATTTCATAACATTTAATTGGAAACCCCATTCGCCAAGTTGTATTCCTCCGACATAGCGAACAGCGACTACTCGACGCGCCACTGTGGCCGTGGATCGAGGCAAACGCTAAACGTAGTACCATCAACTTCAATCCGATTTTCAAATGACGGTGCACAGGACAGAAGCATTTCTGGAGGAATGTCAACTAAGGTGTTTTTGATGCGGTCGACCATGTCTTCACGGCCTGTTGGCACTTGATGGTGCGCCTTATCTTTTAAATATCCCCACAGAAAAAAATTCGGAGACATAGAAGGCCAATTAATTGGGCTCTCTCTGCCGATCCACCGACATGGTTATCTCGTTCTTCAGTTGCGTAGTACTCTAGGCAACCTACGTGCTGAAACTGCAAACGTTGTCGACGTCCAGAGCAACATCCTGCAATAGTACCGGTAATTCATGTTCCAAAAAGTTCGATATTTGTATTCACTCAGGGTGCTGTCGATAAAATACGGACCAATGACTTCGTTCCCCCTGATGCCACATCACACGTTAACCGACCAAGGGCGTCCGTAACCAGTGGGGATTGTTTACACTCCAGTAACGCATGTTATGCCGGTTAACGCTAGCATGGTTTTGTGAATGTAGACTCATTGGAAAATAGCACCACGGGAAAGAACGTGGGGTCGTTTGCATTTGTTGACGTGCGCATTCACAAAACACTATCTGGTTACGGAAATCGCAGCCATGAAGTCCTCGATGCAGTGAGACGTGGTGGGGATCACACTTATGACGATGCAGTATTGTGACAATACTACCTACGAACATACCGGAAACACCGTGTAATTTCCGGGCGCTTATCCGTGTGGTGTTGTGCACCGCCGCTAGTACAGCTATTTCACTAGCTTCTTCTCTAAAATGTTAGCTTCGTTTCCTTTTACCGATCTGTACGCTGCCATCAGACATAAAGGCATTCACAACCATGTAAAAGAATGACAGAGAGCAAGCTTTTTCTGGAAAAAGCTCGGCATACAACAGAAACCCCAACATTTATCCTACATTCTTCGTAAATAAAGGTCATTTGACGTTTTTCTTCTGTGGTTGCAACATTCATCGCCCACTTCACAACTGTACTCTAAATGACGGCAAGGTGTGCAGGCAATAAACACTGCGCAAGCATTATAGTGTTTAGAGCCGTTATCTGTTGTATGTCTTCACGATACGTGAGCTCCGGTCGCAGTGTATTGTCTGTAACGGTACTTCGTTGTTCGCCACGGTGTCGCGTCGAGTAGTCCCCTATTCGATATGTCGGAGGAATACAACATGGCGAATAGGGTTTCGAATGAGAGGTTACGAAAAGCTGGCCTGTCCTACCCTCGCAGCATGGAGGCGGGGTCGCACGTGCCATTGGGTATTCAAGAGCCATTGAGTAGCATGTCGTGAATTACGATTGTGTACCTATTTCCATTCCTCCGATTACTACGCTATCTGTGGCGAAACGAAGAAAATGTTTCAGACAAAACGTATGTACATGATGTAGAATCGTAATGTGCAATAAAATTTGAAAATTTCGAAGTGGTCCCCCGCAATCCACTTGAGGAGTTGGGTGGCCGGTCGAGTGTGATATTGTTAAAATGGTTCAAATGGCTCTCAGCACTATGGGACTTAACTTCTGAGGTCATCAGTCCCCTAGAACTAAGAACTACTTAAACCTAACAAACCTAAGGACATCACACACATCCATGCCACAGGCAGGATTCGAACCTGCGGTCGTAGCGGTCGCGCGGATCCAGACTGCAGCGCCTAGAACCTCTCGGCCACGTCGGCCGGCTTGATATTGTTAGATGTCGCCCTCCGAGAAAGGCAAATTGAAATTACAACTTTTTTTGATACGATGTGTTGTTTTCGCGATATTTCAATATCTTCAGTTACAATGAACACCCTGCACAATAAAGAGATTTGCACATAGTGGTTTAAGAATGCACCAGTCAACTGTCAACTGTCCTTGTGCTGCCTGCAGTACTATGACATATACTTTGTTTGATGTTCCTGTGTTCTTTTTATTTACACTTTAAGTGAACGCCTGTAAGATATGTTATCGACCTATTTTCTACATAAGTGGCTTGATTACATATTTATTAAGTCATATAATGACATAAACTTTCTGTTATGTTTCTATACGATTTTATGAAAAAATTAAAAATGTTTTTAAAACTTCAAAATTTTAAACAAGATCAATTTGTAATGTACTCTGGCTTCGATTACTTCTTGTTATACGAGGGTTGGAACTTTAGTGGCAACTATTTATTTATAGCTCGTACAAAATAGATACGTGTTTCAAAGTTTTACTGACCTTCAGAGTAGTCACCAATATTGTGTACAACGCGTTGCCAGCGGCCTGGAAGTCGTAGGATACTCTTATCAGTGCCAGCTGTGGTGACAGTTCGAGCGGCGCCGTCTATTGCCCGACGAATTTGTAGCAGTTCTGAAGCGAATGCTGTGAAGTGTTTCCTTCAGTTTAGAAATCGAGTTGAACTCACGAGGTCTGAAATCAGGGGAGCGTTGTTGATGGTATAGCACTTAGCAGCCCCATCAGTCAAACAAATCAGTAACAGCTTGCACTGTACGTTCTTGACCATTGTCCTGCAAAATGATGGTCAGGTCCTGTTGAAAGTGTCATCACTTCTGTCTCTAAGCTGGTCGTAGGCTGTGTTCCAAAAATGAACCGCATAGAGACAGAAGTGATGACACTTTCTGCAGGACCTGACCATCGTATTTATGACCAAAGAATCGGACTCCAATGACTGATGCGGTCCTTCCTTCCTCTGTCGAAAGGGGACTGTTTTCTGTCCAAACAAGATCTCGGCAGTACATTTCAACTACACATTGACCTCAGCACCTTTCAAAATTGAGCGTAATGCAAACAATGACCCACTTACAAGAGAAACTTTGTAGATAAGGAGGCGAAATGGCGGAGCATAGCTGGCTGAATTATTGAAATGCAGGAAGCTAATGTGCTGAAAGTAACTGGTAAAAGAATTTCTATAAAAGTCCTTCGCCTTGTCATATTCAATATATCTTGAAATATTCAAAGTTGCAACTGCTGATATTGTTCGAAAATAT
The DNA here is from genome assembly GCF_023898315.1 of Schistocerca nitens. Classification (NCBI taxonomy): domain Eukaryota; kingdom Metazoa; phylum Arthropoda; class Insecta; order Orthoptera; family Acrididae; genus Schistocerca; species Schistocerca nitens. The sequence goes on along the minus strand of NC_064618.1, from coordinate 789,585,957 downwards.
TATGGTCTGCCCATTTATGGAATGAATCAATACTTTTCCCAGTATTAGCTTAGCTGCACTGTCCAGTAACTTTAACGTGACCGCCTGTCACCTGAATAACTACCTTCTTCGGCCCTCTGTGAGATATGCAGGCAGAGAGTCTAGGAGGTCCTGGAAAGTACCAGTACCGTCAGGGATATGGAGGCACGCCGGCTCCAGTATCGTGGCCAGCTGCGCCAGGCTTCTCCACTGAAGATCCGTGGCGCGAACCCCCCCCCTATCCAGCTGGTCACACAGATTCTCGATTGGGATTAAATCTGGAGAGTCTAGTGCGCAGGGCAGTAGGGTAAACTCGTCCAGGTGCTCGTCGAACCAAGCACGTACACTGCGAGTTGTGTGACACGTTGTTCTGACCCGCTCGCAGATGCCATCATGTCGAGGAAAATCGAATTGCATGTAGGGATGGTGTAAAGTCGCAGCTATCTGCAAGGCTGCAGAGTTTTTCAGTAAGTTTTATTCCGTTAGATCAAGCTATATTGGAGGCTGGCAATGAAGCCCCGGCCATTGTGTAGTCGGCTGCTGGCGTCATAATGCCATCTGTCACTGTGTGCGGACCGTGAGGACTGCTCTGAGTGTGAGCGCACTAAGATCACTTATTCATCTCACCTAAGAAACTAAATAACTATGATAAATATGATCTGTTTGTTTTCAAATTTGTTATAGGTACTTTTATAATTTAGAAGAACAGTGTGTAAAATTTTCATGCGGATAACTTTAATAGTTTTGAAAATATAAAAAACCTATTAAAAAGTACTTAACCGACACTTAGTAAAGTAAATTCAGATAGGAATCATGACAGTTTAAGTTTCTTTGTCATTTGAAAATACTAACAGCACTCTCAGTGCGTACAAGCTATTTTTAAAGAATTTTAATTCTAAACTTTTAATAATTTTGCTTTCGTAAGGAAAATAATAGTTCAAAAGTTGATATTTATGTTTTGTGTTAGGGTGGGAGTAGATGAGAGTGAATGTGAATGTGTATGTGGGCACATATGTAAAATTTCAATTTTATAATGTATTGCACCATCCGTAACTAGCAAGTGTTATGTAACCAGGATGTCCTGAAAACGGTGAATCCCCCTAACTGATCGATGACGTACGTCTAGGACTGTTTGCTTTTGTAATAAGCATAGTTTTGTTTTAATTTTCGTTTGGTTTGGTTTGGTAGAAAATTTGGTGAAATTTTGCAGTATGAAATGACGTAGATGCATCTGCGAATGGTGACTGGAGTAAAGCGGTTTGCTCGCGAAAGTGATCCTGAACGGTTAATCTGATTGGATGATCGTTTTGATCAACGAATGAGAGAAAAGTCTTTCCCGCGTAATTGAATGAGTTATATGCCCTGTGAAAGACGGCATTCAGGCAGTCGTGGACTCGCTGTCGGACGAGAAGGTCATGCTAAATGTGTCCGAAAAAATTATCTGTAAGATGAAGAAATGACGGTTAAATCGCACTTGGTTTATATCGCCGTGCTAGCAGATGCAATTACGGACATTTAGGTGAAGTTTTGAGAGATTTTGGAATGTTGGTTGCAGAATAAACCGCGTGCGAAACTATCTGCCCTTGCGAATATTCTGCGTGACATGTTCCGTATGAATGTACAGAACATTTTGGCGAGCATCTTCTTTCGAAGATTCCACCGAAAGAGACCGAATGTGAACTCGTTTTGTAACAGCCTGTGTGAATCTCGTAATATTTCGGGTTGGACATTTCTGGCTGTCTTACGTGTGATAAAAGCTGCACGATCTAGTAGTGGATGTACTACCAACGTAAATGTGGGCTTGGTGACACCATAAATGAAAAGTACGTAATAAAACATCAGTATCTACAAACATTTTCAATGAAGGGAGGAAGCACCCAATTTACCGTTATTTAGAGAGATTTACAGGTTTAACTTGTTACTTGAGTTACGCGGACTTTGTAATCGTAAGTACGGACGGTGGTTTTCTTCAACGCTGCTTTTATCATCGTCTACATAGTACCTACGAAAGCAGAGCTACGGGTGGTGAATAGACGCTATAGTGAGGTAGGTGGATATCAATAATTAAATCACAACGCAGCGCATCAACCACGCCCCGCGTAAATGGATGCGGTCCCAAGGATAGGAGCACACTTGCGTTGATCCAGTGTGCCTTCCAGAATGACGAGATCACACAGGGAATGCCGCGAAAACGTTCCTCAGAGCATAACGCTCCCTCCTCTGGCCGGGACACTTTCGACGATTGGTGCAGCGTCCTTGGTTTCAAACGTTTCACGCCGTTTACATCAACGAGCATCTGTCGAATGGAGATTAAAACGTAATTCATCTGAAAAGGCCACCTATCGCCATTCGGTGGACGTGCAAATTCCAGCCCTCGTAACCGGTAATAGCAGCCGGCATGAGTGCATGAAACAGGCGCCTGCTATGGAGGCCCATAAGCAGCAAAGTTCGCCAAATGGTCGTTGCAGAGACACTGTTGGTAGCCCCGTGGTTCATCTGGACTGTTAGTTGACCAGCAGTTGCAAATCTTTTCGCCCGTACACATCTCCGCAGCCGTCGTTAATCCCTGTTACCTATGGCCAGCGGTACTCCAGTCTCCTCGACGCAGGTTTTGTACAACCCCATTTTGCCATGAACGGTGTACTTTAACCGGAGCGGCACGCGAACAGTTTACAAACTTAGCAGTTTCGGAAATGGTTCCACCCTTAGCCGGAGAGCCAATGATGATGCCCTCTTCGACGCCAGATAAATCGCTCCGTTTCCGCATTACGACAACGACTCCGTTTTATTTCAGGTCTCGCCAACACATTTGACATACTTTCCACTGCTAGTGTTGCCGCCTGCCGCCTATCAGTGGTCATAGCACGTTGACGTCGAGCATAGGTGGTGGTCACATCAATGTGACTGGATCGTGTATTTCAGTATCACTGAATACGCTCCGGCACCTCATGTTACTGTTCTATCTATACGAATGCGTAATAGAATTCAGCGGATGTTGGTCATGCAGCGAGTTTGCATACGTGTAGAAATGCACAGTGACTATCTTCAAGTACACTACTCGCCATTAAAATTGCTACACCAAGAAGAAACGCTGATTATAAACGGGTATTCATTGGACAAATATATTATACTAGAACTGACATGTGATAACGTTTTCACGCAATTTGGGTACATAGATCCTGAGAAATCAGTACCCAGAACAACCACCTCTGGCCGTAATAACGGCGCTGATACGCCAGGGCATTGAGTCAAACTGAGCTTGGATGTCGTGTACAGGTACAGCTGCCCATGCAGCTTCAACACGATACCACAGTTCATCAAGAGTAGTGGATGGCGTATTGTTTGACGACCCAGTTGCTCGGCCACCATTGACCAGTCGTTTTCAATTGGTGAGAGATCTGGAGAATGTGCTAGCCAGAGCAGCAGTCGAACATTTTCTGTATCCAGAGAGTCCCGTACAGGACCTGCAACATGCGGTCGTGCACTATATTGCTGAAATGTAGGGTTTCGCAGGGATCGAATCAAGGGTAGAGCCACGGTTCCTAACACATCTGAAATGTGACGTCCACTGTTCAAAGCACCGTCAATGCGAACAAGAGGTGACCGAGACGTGTAACCAATGGCACCCCATACCATTATGCCGGGTGATACGCCAGTATGGCGATGACGAATACACGCTTCCAATGTGCGTTCACCGCGATGTCGACAAACACGAATGCGACCATCATGATGCTGTAAACAGAACTTGGATTCATCCGAAAAAATGACGTTTTGCCATTCGTGCACCCAGGTTCGTCGTCGAGTACACCATCGCAGGCGCTCCTGTCTGTGATGCAGCGTCAAGAGTAACCGCAGCCATGGTCTTCGAGCTGATAGTCCATTCGGCTGCAAAAGTCGTCGAACTGTTCGTGCAGATGGTTGTTGTCTTGCAAACGTCCCCATCTGTTGACTCAAGGAGCGAGACGTGGCTGCACAATCCGTTACAGCCATGCGGATAAGATGCCTGTCATCTCGACTCCTAGTGATACGAGGCCGTTGGGATCCAGCACGGCTTCGGTATTACCCTCCGGAACCCACCGATTCCATATTGTGCTAACAGTCATTGGATCTCGACCAACGTGAGCAACAATGTCGCGATACGATAAACCGCAATCGCGTTAGTCTACAATCCGACCTTTATCAAAGTCTGAAACGTGATGGTACGCATTTCTCCTCCTTACACGAGGCATCACAACAGTGTTTCACCAGGCAATGCCGGTCACTGCTGTTTGTGTATGAGAAATCGGTTGGAAACTTTCCTCATGTCAGCACGTTGTAGGTGTCGCCACCGGCGCCAGCCTTGTGTGAATGCTCTGAAAAGCTAATCTTTTGCATATCACAGCATCGTCTTCCTGTCGGTTAAATTTCGCGTCTGTAGCACGTCATCTTCGTGGTGTAGCAATTTTAATAACCAGTGGTATACATAGTAATGTAGTGCTAACTCTTCCAGATTAAACAGTATATTGATGAGATACTTGTCCTGGCTTTGCAATTCTGCAAAATGTAACACAAAATTCATAAATTAAAATTTTGATTCTACATGCCAAGTTTACTGCATATATCCTGCAGGAAACTGACAACACTTGCAATCCTGAATCCCTAAATCGATGATCTTTCGCTCTGTTCTCGGATGTAGTGCAAATATTCAACGCATGTGACAACCAGAAGAGCAGGTTGTCTTTCTGAAAACTTGACATTTGATGCCTTGTTCAGAGAAATACGGTGTCATATAAGCAGCATGTGCCTCCATGACATTCAGTGGCAAAGTAACTGCCGGCACGTAATTTATCACCTCAGATACTAAGTATTATGTGTAAAAATGTAATTTGCTATAGACTAAGTAGACAGTACCATTGCACTTTTTGTTATCAACTTGCATAGTCCATACGTAATTTCGATCATTAGTAGTAGCATGTCCGAAGAAATGGTGTCAACTTTGTAGAGGATATGTTTCCACTATTTAGGCATGTGGCATTTACCAACCGTAAGTATTTAAAGGGCTTGGCTAATATAGTGTCTAATTTTTCGATTTCTATGCCACCTTGTAGTGTTATTTTTCAGGAATATGAAAATAATGAGTGAGGTATAACTGAGAAAAAAGTAGAATGAATTTTCTGGCCCGTTTATGCATCTTCGTATCACACTCTACTTTTGAAATTCCCATTCCTCGTTTTAGCACTAGTTTTTAAACAGTTCGTTTTGTTTTTCTGTAGAAGTTTATAACATCTGACGTGCATGCGAGTACAAAACAGGAAAGTATTTTCTTTGTTTACTAAAAGCATATAAAGCCCGTTTTAGGCTGTATTGTGCTTGATTAAAATCACGCTATTAGCTAATTTCGGCAATGCGCCATTATCAAGCACGTCTGCTATGTGATATATTACATATCGTGATAATCACATCCTTTTATGTCACACACATAAAACCAGACGTCGTACTCCATCGTAACATACTCAAGTGCTGCAGCGTGACAACTCCCGAAATTAGCTAATACCACGATTTTAATAAAGCACATTACAGCCTACAACAGACTTTGTATTCTTTCAGTAAACGCTTAGAAGCTTTGGGTCCCACAGAAACAAAATTTTTATTTATTTCTGTCCTAGTGACACGAGTTATCACGGAACACACTTCGTTTCTTGCCAAACTGCAACTTGATAGCTACGAAGTGCGAGAATCTTCGGCCAGACACAGATAGAACTACAGTTCGACTTTCAGTTCAGAAAGACGCTACTGGTTCTAGCAGATAAGAAGGATCTTAGACTGAGTTTATAGAGTACAAAGGTATCAAATAAGTTTAAATGTACAACATAGGAACTGTTTATTGAATTCTTTCATTTTACAGCCTTTGCGCGCACAAAAGTATCAGTGCTGCGATTAACGTACCGACATTTCATTTGATTCTTCACTGTTCAATTCTATTCAAAACGACTGATGTCACCTCAAATGCAACTGCGCTATCTCCAAATCTTCTATTATTCCAGCAAAATCACGCAAACACTTTCAGACAACGGATAGTCTCATGTTCTTGAGTACCCTCCGTCGATGGCTTGTGGAGCACAGACATACACTATGTGATCAAAAGTATCCGGACACTCCCAACAAGATATTAGGTGCATTGTGCTGCCACCTACTGCCAGGTACTTCCTATCAGCGACCTCAGTAGTCATTAGACATCGTGAGAGAGCAGAATAGGCCGCTCCGCGGAACTCACGGACTTCGAACGTGGTCAGGTGATTTGGTGTTACTTGTGTCATACGTCTGTACGCGAGATTTCCATACTCCTCAACATCTCTAGGTCCACTGTTTCCGATGTGATAGTGATGTGGAAACGTCAAGGGACACGTGCAGCACAAAAGAGTACATGCCGACCTAGTCTGCAGACTGACAGAGACTGCAGACAGTTGAAGAGGGTCGTAATGTGTAATAGGCAGACATCTATCCAGACCATCACACAGGAATTCCAAACTGCATCAGGATCCACTGCAAGTACTATGACAGTTAGACGGGAGGTGAGAAAACTTGGATTTCATGGTGGAGCAGCTGCTCGTAAGCCACAAATCACGCCTGTAAATGCCAAATGACGTCTCGCTTGGTGTAAGGAGCGTAAACATTGGACGATTGAACAGTGGAAAAACGTTGTGTGGAGTGACGAATCGCAATACACAACGTGGCGATACGATGGCAACGTGTGGGTATGGTGAATGCCCGGTGAGCGTCATCTTCCAGCGTGTGTAGTGCCAACAATAAAATTCGGAGGTGGTGGTGTTATGGTGTGGTGGTGTTTTTCATGGAGGTGGCTTGCACCCCTTGTTATTCTGCGTGGCATTATCACAACACAGGCCTCCATTGATGTTTTAAGCACCTTCTTGCTTCCCACTGTTGAAGAGCAGTTCCGGGATGGCGATTGCATCTTTCAACACGATCGAGCACCTGTTTATAGAGCACGGCCTATGACAGAGTGGTTACACGACAATAACATCCATGTAATGGACTGGCCTGCCCAGAGTCCTGACCTGAATCCTGCAGAACTCCTCTGGGATGTTTTGGAACTCCGACTTCGTGCCAGGACTCACCGACCGACATTGATACCTCAATGTAGCACTCCGTGAAGAATGGACTGCCATTCCCCAAGAAACCTTGCGGCACCTGACTGAACGTATGGCTACGAGAGTGGGAGGTGTCATCAAGGCTAAGGGTTGTAACGTCCCCTTCTGAACAATTATACATGACTGTGCTTAAACTGACACACAATATTTTTAGCGCAACGCAATCTGACTTTCAATAATCCCTACAAAAGAATGGCGCTGACTAACATTAACCTATACCTTTCACAAATGACTTACCTCACAAAAATCTTCGTTACTCGAACTACTGCAATACAGCGAGCGCCACTACTGCCAGCTAAATAAAAGATTCAAACTACTGAAGGCACTAACTACTGATTGGCATAGTTAGCAAATGAAAGATTTTGATAGAGAACAAACAATGTATTTACCTTAATAGTGTTCAAAAGTCATAATATATATAGCAGTTCATGACATCCATTCTTACAAATGTACTGTTTCTGATGGACACACGTCCAGATCATCCGCTCTCAAAAATCCGCCATATCACTTCCCCACATCCACCACTGCTGGCGGCTCACCTCCAACTGCGCAACGCAACGCGCTGTTAACAGCCAACAGCCCAACACTACAATAGCGAATGTTACAACAATGCTACCCAGCCACAGACTGCACACAGCACAGCCAGTGATTTTCATACAGAGCGCTAGGTGGCGTTACCAATATAAAAACCTAAACAGCCTACTTACACAGCCCCCATGCTCCCAACAAAAATTTTTACAAATTGTTTTGGGCAGTGGCCAATACATATTTGAAAAAAAAAGTTCATAATTACAATAGCAAAGTTATCAAATGCACACACTTATTGATACAATTTTGGTCAAAAGCTAAAATTTTCTCACAGTCCAAAAAGACAGTCCTGATCATTCATTACAGTAAAAGTGCAGTGTTTTCTTTTTTCAAAGTCTGAGCAGTAAAAGAAAATGCACACAGAAGTAATGGATTTCTATGCAGTCTTGAAGAAGTAGTGTTGTCCTTCCAACAGAAAGATAATGCTGACTCTTGACATGCAGACAGGTAATGGTCCACAACAGAGCAAACCCACAGCAGAGTCAGTCGAAGTTTTGAAGAATATTGGTAGGTAGGTCATCGCAGAACAGACCCACTGTAGTCCTGGTAGAGTTTACGGTATTGGTGGGCCACCAGAGGTGCAGACCCACTGCAGTCCTTGTAGAGATAATGGTATTGGTGGGCCATCAAAGATGCAGACCCACTGTAGTCCTTGTAGAGATAATGGTATTGGTGGGCCATCAAAGATGCAGACCCACTGTAGTCCTTGTAGAGACGGCCAGCAGTCATCTGTTGCAACTGTGCAGGTGCACAATCACCATCGAAGAGTCTTGCGGACAATATAGCAAGTCCATAAACCACCACTTGTGCACTCACAAAGTTTTAGGAATTGTCCTTAGAACCAGCAATGCTGTTAATCTGTCCCTTGCTGAATTATCAACACACGTGCGAGCACTAACAGTCCTCTTTTTTTTCACATATTGTGCATATACTGTGACCAACAGAAATGTGTGCAGTGAAATGAATGCTTACAAGTTACTTAATTTGATGAAATGGTGTCAATTACAAGTTTATAACATGAGAATAAAATAACAAAGGTACAAAATATATCATTAAAGAAAATAACAATATAGATAACATTTGTAGTAATACGGGCTTTAGAAAAGAATCGAACTAACATATACATCAGTGTTACAGGAATTATGACATAAGTAAATACATAAAAGATCAGAATAACTTTTGAAACATCAACTTCACACATGAGCATTAAAACAAAACAGAATAAATAATGTCTAAACATCTTTACAAAGTAAATAACATAGTATTAATGCAAATTATATTTGAGGAAACAGTATTCCTCATCATAGTGAACGTAACTGAGTATTAGAAAAATTCTACAACATAAATCTTATTAGCTAAACACATAAAGACAGGAAAAAGACAAATACACAAGGGTACATAAACACATAGCAGAATAATGCAAAAGGAAAGACAGGGTTCGTTTTCAGTGTAACATTTGGTACTGCAGTCCAACCCAAAACTTCATTCCATAGATTTTTCCTCTTATTTCAACATTTGTTTCAACAAAAAAAGTCCTATCCAAGCATGCTTTCTGTATTTATATGTTCACATATTTCTTACCTCATTATTTATTTCCAAGAAAATCCTACCTAAACCTGTTGTCCCTAAACCATAATTTTTGTTCATATCCTCTTTCAAAATCCTTTTTTGACCAAACCATTTTCTTATAGCTTCTCAATGCATTTCATCCAATTCATCACAACTCGTTCTCATATATAACCTACCATATCTTAAGGTAACTTAAATCTACTGAGCTCAGATATATATACTAAGGGACAAGGCAATGCAGCAGTACAAAACAATTAACACAAACAGCAATGACAAAAAATGCAAATTGGCAAAGCAAGCAGCAGTATATCTAAATTAGCAGAGCAATTGCAACATTACAACGAATATGAGCCAATGTGCAGCAACAAGAAAAATAAATCAGTAGTAAAATTGGTTTAACAGAGTAATACAAATTGAAATTCAGTAGCACTATGCCTGGCAAACAGCAGCAGCAAATGCAATAACTAATATCTAAACATGACCAAGCTCAAGCAGAAAAAATAGTACACTAAAGACAACAATGCAGATAATGGAAATGTCTATTCACATCTTAATGTCTATGTCATTAAAGTGGTGCACCACAACTTATTCTACAAAAGAAATTACCAAGTACTTGAAAAGAAAATTATTTATGCAATTCCTGTGAAGGGTAATGTCTTTTTGTGCTCCTTCGTTTTTTTGAAGTAGGTCATAAAGTTATTATTTACTGGATCTGTAGGCATAAAATATTTATATTAGTACATCTATAAAATTTTATTTTAACCAATGCTGCAGTGGAACTAGATACTAGATATTAAACAAAATGAGCAATCTCTCAACTACAAAGACAACAGATGTAAAATGTTTCTCATCATTTCATTAGGCATTTTAGTAAATATCATAAATTACGAGCTCCACAGTGTAATCATATGTTTTCAGTTTTGAGCGTGTCGTATTTGCGATGCTTTCTACAAAGAAATGTCAATAGCGAGGATAATGGCCTCCTTTTTTCTCCACCTGTGCCTCTGAAAGGCACACACTAATGGCTTTTTTTTCCAGGTGACTGTCGCTCAGCTGGGTCTCCACAGCACATTACGTCAAGGTCATCTACCTTCTTTACTGAAATATTTACGGCAGCAGTTTCCACTACAATGACAGTCTCATACAAAATAAAAAAATTGAAAGGTTAGAAATTTACATTAGAAGTGTGTAGAAACAAAATCTCATATATAACAGTGTCCAAAAAGTTTTGTCAGCATTGTGGTAACTAACATTCATGTATGTACACACATTTCATAACTCTTAAAGTACGATTCATGGTTTCCAACATGTTTTTCGCAAATCAGAGTCCTTAACCACTACTCATTATTCCTTACCTTATTACACATTTACATATTCATCAACACATCTTCAATATTTCCTTATAATAAATACATAGCATAATCAAATTCCTCATATAGCATCAGCTTATTGATCATAAACATACCTCAACAGCATAATACACATCGTTGTCGTAAGAATAACATCGTAACACCCCAGTCAAATCTCAAAATCGTCGTAGCTTTCTGCAATAATTTCAAAACCTAAGGAAAATTCTCTGATCATTTCAATAGTGTCATCTACCTCAAACGTACTTTAAAAATCATGATCCCATACCAAATACATCATTCAAAGCTTTCATAGTATCACAATGGTTCCGAAAAAATATGAACAGTTCACAAAGCAGAGACAAAATACAGTTTCATAAGTGTGAAGTTATCCAACAGTGTAATTGTGTAAACATGTGTCACTGATGTAGTAAAAAAAAATGTTTGTCTCTCAGTTAAATGATCAGATAGCTGTGTAATTTATGTGTTAGAGAAATATGGTACCGATGTGTAAAGTTGTATAAGCAAATACCATATTAGCTAGGGCTCCTTGTGCTTGCCAAACACATGGTAAACAATGTATGCGCGTACCCCCTGTACCTCCTGAGGATTAATGAAATTATACCCTCAGGTGTTACAGATTACAGAAATGGAATGAAATGTATCACGGAAAACTTTCTTTGTAATTAAAAAATCTTTAAAAATAAATGTTTTAAGTACAAGATTAATCACTCAAATGCGTGTCCTGTAGCGCTAAATGCGCGTCTTGCTGTAAGATAATTCTGTGGAAGTGTCGTAGTTATCGTCCTCTGTAAGCAAAGTTCTGCTGAAGTCAATGTACTTACCTCATCATAAACAAAAGTGAAATGCTTTGCGTATAGATATCGTAGTTATTATGTACCTTACCGTGATCAAGAAAGTACTATAATGTAATGTATTGTTGTGCTACGGAAAAGGCTGTCTCATTGTAGCTACACCACAAAAGTTACTACTAAAACATGTCTTACTTTCCAGAATAATACATAAAAACTGTGCAGATATAAAACAGAAACACCGCAAAAGCAACAATGTAAATTGTGTCACACATTAGTAGCGTCGTGATAAAATCGTGTAGCTGTCATCTTTAATCTCACAGAAAGTACTTCAAATAAAGAATGTCTTTTCAACTAAACCAAAATGTTGCATTAAAATCTTATTAGCAGTATATGTTCGAAGTAAGTAAGCCTTATAGTCGTTACGTAATCGTGCAATTAACAAGAAAGAATGTACACACACACAATAACACCGTGTCCTCTGTTCACTATAACAATGCATTCGTAATTTCTGTTTAAATAAGTTCTCTTGGTTCTTGACTGGATATTTAACTTCAAAAATTGTTGCATGTTAACAGATTCTAAGTCTGACAAAGCATACTAGTTTCAACTTCAACGCAATTATCATGTGGTATACGTCGGATTCTGCAAGGTCCATTGTAAATCAGAAAAATTTGTGACTTAAGTGTTTCTTCTTATGTTACAATGAATGAGTTTTAATGAGAACTTTCTGACCAATATATAATTTCTTTGCATTTGCTTTACCATGTAGTTTTCTCCTTTTGTCTGCTGCAGACATTATATTTTTAATAGCCAAATCAATTATGTCTTTGTGTCGAAGTTTATGTGTATTCGGAAAAGGTATAAGCTCTCTGAATCTGTTCGGAGGTTCTTCATTCTTCAGTACAAGAATAGGTGGTAAAGCAGTGGAGTCACGAGGCATTTCATTCAGCACGTTTTGAAATAAGTGTAAATATCTGTCCCAATGCTGATGCTTTCTGTGACAATAAAGTCTGCAAAGTTCAATGATTTCTTTCATAATCCGTTCAGACGGGTTACAATGTGGTGAGTACAATGAAATAAAAACAGGTTTGATTTTATGATTCCGAAGCATGCGTGACCAAACAGCAGACCTGAATTGTGGTCCGTTATCTGAAATGATTTTACTAACTTGTCCAACTTCACGTAAGAAATTTTTAACAAAGGCGTTGGATACAGACCGTCCAGTGGCTTTACGTAATATGTAACTTCCACACATCCACCACTGCTGGCGGCTCACCTCCAACTGCGCAACGCTACGCGCTGTTAACAGCCAACAGCCCAACACTACAATAGCGACTATTTCAACAATGCTACCCAGCTACAGACTGCACACAGCACAGCCAGTGATTTTCATACAGAGCGCTAGGTGGCGTTACCAATATAAAAACCTAAACAGCCTACTTACGGGGTGGGCCAACACCATACTGAATTCCAACGTTGCCGATGGAGAGCGCCACTTGTAAGTCATTTTCAGCCAGGTGTCCGGATACTTTTGATCACATAGCGTATAAGTAAGTGACTTCGAAAGGGGTGTAAATAACGTTTTTTGTGTTTGTGAATGTAACCTCTGTTCCTACCTGTATCGTCTTTCAAGTATGAATTTAACTCCTGTAGTTCGCTTTTACATTCCGTAAGGATGGTGTGGATGAAAAAGTTCATGCTGCGGCAGAAGTGCAGAGTGCTGCAAATGAGAAAGTAGACACCCTGATAATTTTTAGCAAGCGTAGCTATTTGCATTATACAACGAAAGCGAGGCAAAATTCATCAAATACAAAAGTTGATTAGCGAAAGAGAAGGCACCACCACACCAATGTAAAAGTGGAAGACTCAAGCACTTAAAACTGAGGATTAGTTATCGAAACTTGTTGTGGTTGGCAGGATAAAAGTGACTGATTACAGGAATGATAGTCAGAGCGAATTCGAATACTGACATGATTTCTCTCGACTACTTACTGATAGATACAGTGAAGGAAGAAGCTTAGACCAGATAATCACAATTTCGACGTACGAGGGAAATGTAACGAGAATAGCAGAGATGTAAGAAGGAAGAAACTCGACGCATTTAAAATGGTTTACCACAAATACATACTAGGATACAGGTCAATATACTAGATGTGAAATCCCCCTTGAGGCGTGCCGGATGCTTCGTAATTTCGTATTTAATCCTGTAGCTGACAGCGCAGAACTTCGTTATACACCATCGGAAGTCAAGAAACAGGGGGATGCCGAAACGCGATTCCTTTCATATTAACCCTACAAAAACGTATGTCACAAAATTTCGTAAAGTGCGTATTGTCGATTGAAAGTAGATGTCACAGAAAGGCAATTTGGCAATAGTGTTGTAATATATAACACAAATACCTTCACAAAAAGTGTGTAGCTGCTCTGCCCAGTTAGAGTATGAGTACAGGATGGAGGCCCAATTAAGAATAATAACAATAAGGGATATAAAAGAAAAAAAATTAGAGCACTAGGTAGAGTTTTGCGTTTGAATAATCGAGTTAAAGAGTTCGATTCCGCATCTAACAGCAAATATTTATGGTTTCTAATTTTAGACTAAATGATACGGTACCTTGTCTCGTGACTGTTCTTCACGAATTACAGCAAATCTCATACAAAATACACGTAATTCTTTAATACCAATACAGGAATGAGAGCAAAAACATTTTTATTGTTTCATTATTAAAGAATCGTAATCATGATGGGGAGCTAATAAATAGGATATAAACTTAAAAACTTTTAGGTGTCCATGTAGCTGAGGATTTAAACTGGGAGAAGTATATTTTGGAAATGCTGAAACAATTTATTTCAGACACATCTGTACTTAGAATCACTGCGAATCTTGGGCAGACACAAATCAGTAAGGTGACATATTCGTATTTTGCATATTTTCATTTAGTAATAATGTCATATGTAATAATATTCGGGGGAAACTCATTCTTAAGAACGAAATTCTTCATTGTTCAAAAATGTGCTGTAGAAATAATAATGTGCTGCTCTCCCACGATCATCTTGCTGATGTCTATTTAAAGAGTTAGGCATATTGACTACTGCTTCACAGTAGATTTATTCCCCTCATAAAGTCTGCAGTTCAAAAGGAACAATAATTCACATAATTACAATACCAGAAGAAAAAGTGACATTCATTGCTCTACACTACGGCTTTATTTAGCACAAAAAAGATTGCACAGTCTTTCAACCAAAACTTATGCTCAGTTGTCCTGTGATATGAAATTTCTGACAAGTAACAAAGTAGAATTTGAAAGCAGACTGAAAAAGTGTCTCCTTGATAATCCTTCTGTTCCATAAAAGAATTTCTGTTATTGTAATACGTAAAATTTGATGAGTAGGAAATATTAGCTCACATCAAAAATACTTAAAAAATAAAAATAAAAAGATATAAATGAAAGTCTTGCAGATGGTTAGCATACAGCCATATTTACAAGTTAATGTGTGATGTGACTGTAAAACGACTCGTTTCATATCATTAAGATTTATCGTACAAATGATCCACAAGACATGAAAGGAACGAACGAACGAATGTTACCCCTTCCACCAGAGTAAAATGAAATGAAGTCCAGCCCTCTGCTTCGCCACCTACATCTACTACATCTACATGAATACTCTGTAATTCACACTTAAGTGCCTTGCAGAGCGTTCTTCGAATCACCTTCAGACTATTTCTCTACCGTTCCACTCTCTAACAGCACGTGGGAAAATATTATCACTTTATCTTTCTGTAGGGGTTTGATTTCTCTTATTTTATTACGATGATCGTTTTCCCTATATAGGTTGGCAACAGTAAAATCCAGATTGAATTGAAATTTCGAGTAAAAATTTCGCCGCAGTGAAAAACGTCTTTGTTTTAATGATTGCCATCCCAACTCACTTAACATATCCGTGAGACTGCCTCCCCTATTTCGCGACAATACAAAACGAGCTGCACTTCTCTGGACTTTTTCGTTGTCCTGGTCAATTCCTGCTTGTTTTATTCTAGGTAGCTCCATTGCAAGCACGCAAATCACAAGCCAAATTTTCTAAGTATGCTGACGAAAAAAAAGATTCGCAAACACAAAAATTAATTTGTGTATAATAATGAAATTTCTGGAATACATTTATCTATGTAACATATTTAAGCGATTAACTTTGCATGATCACAGGCTAATGTAAGCGCGAGATAAACCATTGGAAATGGGAAACGCTGGTACATTAATAACCGGTGTAAGCGCCAGAATGTTGAATGCCAGCTTACAGACGTTGATGCATTGTGTTGTAGAGGTGTCGGATGTCGGTTTGTGTGATGGAGTTCCATGCCTCTTGCATTTCGTCAATCAATGCGAGTACGGGTACGCTATTTGTGGATAAAGCTAGAGTTGTCCTCCAAAGCTGTCTCATATTTGCTCGACTGGAGACAGATCTGGTGATAAAGCAGGCCAAAGTGACATGTCGACACTCTGTAGAGCATGTTGGGTTACAAGAGCTGTACGTGAGCGAGCGTTATCCTGTTGGAAAATACCCCCTGAATGCTATTCATGAGCAGCAATACAAAAGGTCGAATTACAAGACTGGCGCACAGATTTGCAGTTACTGTGCGTGGGATAGCCACCAGAGTGCTCCTGATGTCACACGAAATCGTGCTTCTGACCATAACTCCAGGTGTAGGTTCGTTGTGTCTACACGCAGACAATTTAGTTGCGGGCAGTCAGCTGGCCTCCTCCTAACCAGCACACCCCATAGATGGCACCGAGGTAGAAACAGATTTCATCAGAAAACACAAAAGACCTCTACCTCCAGTGAGCTGTCGTTTTCCACCACTGAAGTCGCAAATGATGGTGTTGGGGATCAATGGAATGCACGCTACGGGGAGTCTGGCTCGGAGGTGTCCTTGAAGTAACCGATTTGTGACAGTTCCATTAAGTTTCGGGTGTGCAACCGCAGGAGTTCTCCTTCTTCTTCTAATATTTCGGCTGTATAACGTTCAGTCATCTTCACAGTGACCAGCAAGACTGCTGCTCCAGTACTCGCTTCGTCCCTTTATACTTGTATACCGCGCAACTGCGCATGCGGCCATAGATGCAAATGCGCCAGAGACGTTGATCGGCGGCAGAGACGTGCACAATGCGAGAGTTACATCTATGACTCCGCAGACGATCTGTGTTGGCATGTCGATATATCATTGTGAGCTGCACTGTGACGACGTCTTTGCGAGTTTATTACAGCAAGTACCGTATTCCATGATTTATCAAGATTGAGATCACTATCTCTATTAATTAAATTCGTCGTCAAGTGAATTTCAATTGCCTCCTTTACTATCGAGTCCCAAAAAGATGATGTAGTTGCCAAAATTTCGACGTTGTCATACAACATACTGTGACCAGTGTCAATACAGTGCTCTGCCACTGCCGACTTGTTAGGTAGTAAAAGTCGTGTGTACCTCCGGTGTTCTGTACATCTTTCTTGAACAGTACGAGTTGTTTGTCCACTGTAAGAAAGAACACGTTCGCATGGAATTTTGTAAACTCCAGATTTTCGGAGCAGCAAATCATCTTTGACGGAGCCCATGAGTGCAGCTGTCTTGGGTGGAGGACGAAAAATCAATTTTACTTTGTGTCTGCTGAGAATCCGTCCTATTTGTGATGAGAGGCTACCAACATATGGCACGAAGGCCATCGATTTAAAGGTTTTTTCGTCTTCTTCTGCTTTCTTTGTGGCCTCTTTCGGTTTCATTTTCAGTGTCTTCTGTATTTCCTGTGGGGAGTACCCATTGTCTTCAAACACTCTTTGTAAGTGGGAAAGTTCATCTTGCAGACAGCTTTCGTAAGAAATGCGCTCTGTGGGTCAAAGTTCGGAAAACACTCATTGTCTGGGCAGGATGGTGGCAGCTATTTGCACGTAAATACAAATCCGTGTGCGTCGGCTTCCGATACACTTCATGCCCCAAAGTGCCATCCTCTCTGCGCCGAACCAGAACATCCAAGAAAGGAAGGCATCTCTCCTTTTCAATTCCATTGTGAACTTTATTAGATCGTGGAGGGAGTTCAGATGTCTTAAGAAGTCTTGCAAGCTATCTTCACCATGGGGCCAAACTACAAAGGTCTCATCAACATACTTCCAGAATACCGTGGGTTTCAAGTCAGCAGATTCAAGCGCCTTTTCCTCGAAGTCTTCCATAAATAAATTGGCCACCAGAGTGGATAAGGGACTACCCATGGCGACTCCGTCTGTCTGTTCAAAAAATTCGTTGTTACTTTGTAACAGTTCTTTATATCATTGCGGTGCCACTGCTGCTCAGCTGCAGATGCAGTACGATGCGCCGAAGCCATGCGCCGAACGTTATGGTCTTCCCTTTTGTTAGTCCATGTGGCCGACTGGAGGCTGGGCCCATGCGACAGTACATTCTCGTGATCGCCCCACTACCAGCTGCACTCTAGTTACATTGCTGTCAAGTCTTTCTGCATTATCGCAGAAGGAACTTCTCGTAGTCCTATTACACTACCTCGCTCAAGCTCAGTGAGGTGTTGACAATGGCGTCCTTGTTGCCTTAAAGGCATTCTTGACTGACATCAACTCACCACGTCCAGTCTCAAATGTAACTGACGCTCAAGACCGTTACAGCGTGTATTTAAAGCAAACCTGATTTGCATCCACTTATGCCAAGTATGTGAAATTTGAATATAACTCATTTTTCAGTTGCAGAAACACGCCTACTAACTTTCGTTTACGTTACACAATCCCTTCTTGGTGCTTCATTTCTTTTCTGTCAGTGTATGTGGCAAGCACTGTGACACGTACTTTATTTTTAAGTACTCAAAACTTTTTATGAGTATTTACGACATGTCTAACCAATAAGTACGACGTTCAACGTTAAGAAAATCTATAGTTGCAAGACATGTATCGTTTAAGAAACAAGGTGTACTATAGCTGTATTGGGAAGAACAAAGTTAAAAATAAAATAAAAATTACACCTGGATCAGGAATCGAATTCTTGTGCTCCACTAACGGAGCAACGCAAGTACACGGTACCCATAAAGATATTTGAGGTACATCTGATTACACTGTTGCCAAACTGCCTTTCTTTGAATTCCATTTTCTTCCAAAAAATGCACGAGACAAAATTTTGTTGCAGTTAGTTTTGTAGAGTTAGTATGCAAAGAACTGCTCTGTTGTGTCTGAATAAGCAAATTTTCGTTCGCTCTGTAGACTTATTTCTTTATTTATTTAACCTGACCTGTTTAGGGCCATCAGGCCCTCTGTTACATCGGACCAGTGTTTGACACATGTAGTATCTATTACAGCATAGTTTCCGACGAACTACAATGGAAATGAAATGAGCGTATGGCATCTCTGGCTGGGAGGCCGCATATGGGGAAGTTGGCCGCCAAGTGCAAGTCTTATGTCAGTCGACGCCACATTGGGAGACTTGCACGCCGGTAATGAGGATGAAATGATGATTAGGACAGCACAACACCCAGTCACTGAGCGGAGAAAATCTCCAACCCGGCAGGAATCGAACCCGGGCCCGCTTCCATGTCAGGCGAGCACGTTGCCACCCAGCTAAGCAGGAGGACGACGAACTACAAATTGAATATGACAGCTACTATTAAAATGATTTAAGTGTATGGGGTAGCATTGTGAGTAAATTATACTGACTGTGAACTAAATACTGGCGTTACTTGTATTTCTGCAGCTGGAGTCACTAAAGACCATGGCAGATATAAGAAGGATTTATAGTTCTACAAAATAGATGTTTTCTGATATAGCGAATTCTGGGAAAAGGAAACTTAAGGAGACTACACCAGCTAAGAATACTGGGAAATGAGCAAGATCAGGTTGGAATGGGGGACGTACAAGGGAAACGGGTGCGTACAGGGACAATGGTGATCTTATTGTTGCTTTAATAAACATCTCATTACCTGTCTTCTGAAGCTGGAGAAGTTATTAGGTTCTCGAATATATTGCGGTAGATTGTTCCAGAGTCGGGTTCCTGCTAGTGAGGACTTCGAGAAGGTGGTTGAACGATGGAGTGGGACAGAAAGAATTTTGCCCTGATGGGAACGGGTATTTCAGCAGTGCTGTTCAGACAAAAGCTTTAAGGCTGAGTAGAGATATAAGGGACAGTGTACGTTGATAATACAGTAGAGAAGACGGAGGTTATAAAAATCTCTGCGCCTGTTTGCATGCAGCGAAGATAGCTGTGCATCGGATGGTTAAATGCGATCGTCGTACATCACAAATATAACGAACAGAGGTAATCATAATCGCCGGCCGCTGTGACCGAGTGGTTCTCGGCGCTTCAATCCGGAACCGCGCTGCTGCTACGGTCGCAGGTTCGAATCCTGCCTCGGGCATGGAAGTGTGTGATATCCTTAGGTTAGTTCGGTTTAAGTAGTTCTAAATCTAGGGGACTGATGACCTCAGGTGATAAGTCCCATAGTGCTTAAAGCCATTTGAACCACTCATAATCATTTCCAGGAGCGAGGAGCTCTCCTGAGAAAGTCCTTCCAGGAGAGTATTGCTGTAATCAATAATTGGAAGTATAAGTGTTTGTACAAGCTCCTTTTTCAGCTCAAGAGGGAAGAGCTTTTTATATTTCTGTGGGGCATGGGGAGATTCTGAAACTTCCTAGCAGATTAAACTTTGTGCCGGAATGAGACTCGAACTCGAGGAGAGATTCTGATACTTTCTTGCGCGTTACAGTTAAGTGCGCAGTCCAATTTAGAGTTTCATCTATTATAACTGCAAGACTTTTTGCTGAAGATGAGAAGTTGATATTTCTTCCATTTAGGGTTAAAGATGGTACAGATGCCCGACTTTCGGGCTGATGGGTCTAGAATGACCCACCAGTACCGCTTGGGTTGAGCTTTAACCCTATATCCTGCGCCCAGTTTGATAGTACACATAGGTCGGTATTGAGCTTCTCGATAGTTGTCTTCAGAATTTTTGGTTTTGCACGTAGATACAACTGGAGCTCATCAGCGTACATGCGGTATTTTCAGTAGGACATAACTGACGACGCATCATTTAGTGCAATGAAAAGAATGTAGGACCTAATACCGAACCCTGGGGGACGCCTGATACTGCCTGCCTCCATTGTGACCTTATGGTTCCGGACATGACACCCGTTTTGATAATGCTGCCTTGTCTGTCTCAGAGACGATCAGAGAAATCTGAGCTTCCCAAGATCGCTGTTCGCAGAATCCGTGTCAGCTCCCAACGAGGAGAGATTCGCTCCCCGAAGAGTTGAGGAAGAGAACAAGAAGATGGTTGTTGTACCTCATTTAATATGGTAACTGATAATGAAGTGGATAAAAAGTTGAGTAAGCTTGTTCTGAATGGTCCATGGGAGTTACGCGCCGTTACTGCAGGCCACCTACGTGGAGAGCCTTTTGTGGTCACTGATGTTCACCCGCTGCTGGAGAAACTCTTTTTGTGCCGGGCGCTAATGATGATATCCGCGAAGCGGCCATCCAGCGAGCCATCTGGTCGCTGCGCCACTCCGTGACGTAACGCCCCGTGGGCCGAGCGTTTTTATCTTTAACAACGTATGTCTGTAATTACTGCCCCCTGACGTGCCATTAATCATCTCGCTAAGCGACAGTCGGCGATAAGTCCGGCCGATTGCGGAATTAATGCTGGTGGCGCGGCCGCGGTGACCGGCCGCGGGTACGAAGCCGCCCAGATAAAGCCCCGGCGTACCTCGGGAGCGCTGTTCTCTTAATAAGACACGCCGCAGATATGCAAAGCAGACATCGGTGAGCGCGCGCTGGCCGCGATGAAAAATACCCGCGAGCGAACAAAAAGGCTTTAAAAATCCGCGTCCGCTCGTTAGCGTGTGCGTATCTGCGCGGGCCGGGCGGAAGGAGGCAAAGTTGAACAAAGTGGACGCGTGACCCGTTGGACGGATAACTATTAGTTTTAATTGTGACTTGTGATCGGGACTTAAGAAGCTGAAGTGCGTGTCAGCGCTCTTTTTTTGGAGTGCTGTTACCTTACAATGGAAATTGCAGCCAAATTACGGCCCGTGTTTGCGCCGTGTCCACCGTCTCAATAGTAAACATCCCTGCTAGGGCCTGAGCAGTCTGGAGGTGTTCAGCAATTACGTCCGAATGCGAAGATTTACCTCGAGTACTGCAGTGCTGCCTTGAAGATCTGATCTCGGTACAGTCGTACTACAAACATGCACTTCCTGTTAGCACAATACGTGGTATTCAAAACGATCTATACACATCGCAAGTGATTGTACAATATATTTGTATTGAGCCAAGTTATTACATGAATTATATGCATACAAACAGCAACTCAAGACGTCTTTTGTGTCATTTCACAGTGTGTGAATCGTTAGTCACACAGCACACGTCCAGTCTATAGTACAATTCGGCCCATACTCGCCTCAAAAGTGTATGCATTGCGTCAGTTGTCAGTCACAACTGCCCTGATACGTCCTTGTAAGTCAGAGACGTTGTGGAGAAGCGGAGATGTGAAAGCAGTGGCCTTGATACAACTCTGCAGATAAAACTCAAATGTTGTCAGGCCTGGTGAACGTGGGAGCTATGCCAGCTGATGCACGACCCATCCTTCGTCATGGTAACTCAGTACCCAATTCACGAATAGCATTGTGCAAGACTTGTAAAAACGAAATTATCGCTGTCCTTTTGAAACTGCAATATTGTCCATTGATCGTCGTCTATGTAAAGAGGAAGCGCCCATACACTTATTGCCTCGACAAAGCACAAGGCACTTTAACCTTCGGTGATTCCCGGACACCTTTGACAACAATGTGAGGCTTATCTACTCCCTAAACTGGTGTACTGCACTGTTCGCGGTGAAGTGTAGCCTCGCCGCTCAAGACAAACCTGCGAGTGAAAATGTTCTCTTCCGTTAAATACTACATATGAAGGGCTTATTTCAATAGTGGTACAAGTCCATTACCTCCACTTCTCTGTCTATAATGCTTCTGAAATTAATGAGCCAAACAAACAGAAAGAAAGGTTCATCTCTAGCAAGAAGCCATGTGCTTGAATATTTCTGGTATCTCAACTGCAGATTTTCAGCCCTCATTTAACTTTAGGACTCTGTATCTCAATATGAACAAAAGTGGAATTGTACCACTATTGAAATAAGCTCTTCATATCAAAGCAAAACTCTTTCCGATAACGTTTGTCGCCGTGTGTAATGACTAGGAGAAACAGGATCCGATATGGTTTCATTTTCAGGCGTTTTCTCAGCCCTCTCCAAAATACGAGGGCTGTCCGGAAAGTAAGTTACGATCGGTCGCGAAATGGAAACGACTATGAAAATCCGATAAAGCTTTGCAAAGATGTGTTGGGCAGTGTCTCTAGTATGGCTCTAGGTAGAATTATGTCGCTCTTTCCATTCCTGAGCTCTCTGTGAGCGCGTAAAGATGTTATAGAAAATAGTGTCTCCCGCCAAGTACGAGGGCCTGGTGAGAATTTTCCCCTGAAACTATGCAACCAACATTACATAACTGTCGTGCGGTTTCTTCTTCAAGACAATTCTCAGCCTCATTCTGCAGGGCAATGAAGATGTTCCTGCATCGTTTCAATTGGAAATGTTTGGTTACCCACAATACAGCCCGTAACTGTCTCCCATTGAGTTTCATCTCTGCTCAAACGAACCGCTGGCTATGAAGACAACATTTTGGCACAGACAACGAGCTTTAGGCCAGCGTAAAGAATTGGCGGAAAGCACTGGCGGCTGCCTTCTATGATGAGGGTATTGGAAAGTTGGTACAACGCTACGACGAATGTCTGAGTCAGAACGGCGACTACGTAGAGCAGTAGCTGAAAGGTGTAGCTAACTGTTACAAATGAAACATTTCTGATTTTCACTTTGGTTATCGTTTCGCGATCAATCGTAACTTACTTTCTGGACAGCCCTCGTATTTGGTTGTGGAATTCCTAGCTCGCGACTGGCAAGAGTCGTTCACTTTTTTTTCCACTTCTGAGGAATGTCTCCCTGATTCGTTCCACCTGTTCCTCCGATGCTGATGGACGCCAACAACATTTGCCTAAGCAAAGATATACTGTAGCCGTTCCTAAATGAATTGTCTGGTAGGTGTAGCCTTGTTAAATACGGTCTTCAATTTTCGACGCTTTGCAATTGCAGACTCGTTCTTGTAGTAGGAGTCCATCAGGCTATATACCTTCTCTGTGGTCTAGCAGCCATTGTTAGAGATCACTGGAAAAAACACCCCTAGTTGCTACTTCCACACGTATGAACGTGTAATACCTTACCTCAATCCAAACATTTTTACAATGACTTGAAAGTGTGTAGATAATTTTGAGTAACCCTGCATATTTACGAGATTTGCTGGGGAGGAAGGAAAGTAATGTTCTACAATTCGTCGAAATTGTTTGCCAGAAATTATTTATTGTAAACTTTTACTGTTATTATATTTACAATTCCTTCTTCCAGTTACACGTGTCGCCAGAGCAAGAAAGCAATCGTTCTCATCTACGATATGCAACAGGAGTGGTCTTCTCTTTTTGATACAGTGTACACGTTACAGTACTGATAACCGCTGTTTTCTGTGATTTGTCAAAAACAGTTTTGGTGCTGCGCAATTATTCTTCTTGAGAAGCTGAAATATTTTGGCATCAGGAACCCTGTAAGTAACGGATGTTCATCCCATTTAACTAACAGGAAGCGGAGTGCCGCTTTAAGATAGCCAGAGGATGTACGAAACAAAACAAAAGAATAGCACGAGCGTAAATCGTTAAATAAATCGGAATATTCTAAATTATTACTGTTTCTATTGATAAGAAACTGAGCCAACCTCTATAACTTTTGCGTTATGGATAGTATCAGATTTTGGATACGAAAATGCCCAAAGGAGACTTACTTCCCTATTTTCGTTCCCTAATTGGCTTATGACATTTTAAGATGAACATGCTATTTGGATTTTTGTAAGTTATTCATGTGCTTGTCAGACAGAACAGGTCATGTTAGTGTTAAACAATCTTTGGTCTTGTGTCACAATCTTTGCCTCTGCGCCCCTTGATGCATTCTTAGTTGAAGTGTGGCAGGTATCGGACTTATTCAGTAGTGCTGTCTTGACTTGTGATTGTATCTGTTGGATGAAGAAAGATTTATTGTAAAGGATTGTACATAATGAAAGGCGAAAAGAATATAAATTTTGAATAATGTTTTATTTCTTTTTATTTTTTGAAGAGAGGAAGTTTGAGGTAAGACTGCAGCACTGCACAGATAGTTTGTCGGAATAATTATCGTCAGCAAGTTGACTCCGTTCACTTGCTCAGAGATGATAGACCATCCCACTTCACTGAGTCATGCATTAACATATAAACTGATTAAGCTGTTTGGTTTTTATATAAATTCTCTGTTAACATTGTACCGTTTTTAAATCATTGTTCGCTTTAAGTATGGTATTGTTCAGACCAATAGTATGTGTGAGGATCACGCGAAGTTTTACTCTGTTTTTTAAAATACATACTTCATTCTAAAATCGTGGTCCTGGAACACAGTTTCATAGGAATAGTTACTCTCCTCATTCCACTGTTTAAAAAAGGTTTATCAATACGCATTAACACATTGCACCACATGGTATGCAACAGTTTGGGTATTTTTTGGAAACTTTATTTAATAATAGAAATCTACCTTAGCCGCTGCCTGCTTGCGGTTTTCTGTTGTGCTTTCCAGAAATATGCAACAATGTTGTCAAGACGCGAGGTAAATGGAAATTTTGATTAGGGCCAAATAATTGTTTTACTTCAGTAGCGTATTTAATATAAAGACAAGTTGTATTCAGATCCGTTACAGATCAATTCAAATTAGGTTCTGTTTAGTCAAAGGTTAGCATGCGAGCTTAAGTTAGATAACAGTTTGTGGGTACATAGTTTTGGTAATACGTAGGCTCTTTATAGAGTGGGAGGTAAATTTGGGCTAAATTTAATAGCGAAACACACAGTGGGGAACTTATAACATCATATTTTGAGGTTCATTGCTGCAGAATAAGGCTTGGCCGCGCAGGCGCATGTAACACTTTGCGGCAGTTTTAGCTCTGCAACAGGTTTCATCCTCTTTGTAAAGCACAAAGGAAGGAAGACAATCCTTCACAATCTTTGAAGACTTGCCAATATATCAGCTAGTTTACATTATTCTTAGACTAAGGATAAGAAATCAAATACCGAACAGCAAAAAGTCTGAGTATAGACTCAGATCATGTTAAGTGGCAGACAAATGGAAACAAGAAAGATTGCAGAAAGTAAGTAAACTACATATTACTTCAAAAGTATTCGTCATAGATGTTAATACATTTATCCAACTGTGAGACGAATTCGTTGATGCCTTCATTGAAAAATGTTTGCGGTTGGCTAAAGAACGATGATTGTACCCAGCGGCAGCCACGAATATCTATCTTCAGGGCTCCAAAGATATGAAAATCGCATTGGGAGAGATCGGGACTGTATGGAGGATGTGTAAGGGCTTCCCAGCAAAACTTCTGCAGCATCATCGAAACAATGGTGGCAACATGTGGGTGGGCGCTATCCTGCACTAGAGCGATGCCGTCCGTCAACATTCCCGGGCATTTGGACCTGATGGCGCGCCATTTTTGCGAAGTGTCCATGTGACGCTGCGCGTTAATTGTGGTGCCATGTTCCAGAAAATCAGGGAGCAGCGGGCCTTTGCAGTCAGAGAAGAAGCTCATCATGACTTTCCCGTAGCTTTGGATTTTTTCGGTTTGGCTGAATCCGTATACTTCGGTTGTTGGCTCTGATGATTCCTCTCCGCTGCAAAATGATGACACCGTGTTTCATCTCCCACGACCACGCGGGACGGGATAAGATATTCTTCATCGTGATACTATTCCAGGTACTACAGTGATGTCGACATTCTGTGCAACTGGTGCTCCCCCGTCAGGCTGCGGGGAATCAACTGCGCACAGATTTTCTGAAACTACAGATGCTCTGTCGTGATGGTGTGAGCTGTACTGTGACTGATGCGCAACAGGAGCCGAATGTCTTCCAGTGTCTGCCGTCGGTCGTTTCTGACGGCAGCATCCGCCGCAGAACAGGCAGGAGTAATGACACCAACGCAGCAGTGACGGAAGGGATATTGACAAGATGAGTATGTCCTGGATGACCGCTGTCTTTCAGTGACACCGGATCTTCTCGAAATCGTTTATTCCACGCAAAAACACGCACACAACGTACTACACTGCTCAATTCGAATACTATCGTAAAACATAGTCTACGATACTAGAGGTCTCACTGAACTAGGTACTTCATGTGAAACGTCCCCTTAGAACAATTATACGAGACTGTGCTTAAACTGACACACAATATTTTTTAGCGCAACGCAATCTGACTTTCAAAAATCCCTACAAAAGAATGGCCCTGACTATAACATTAACCTATACCTTTCACAAATCACTTACCTCACAAAAATCTTCGTTACTCGAACTACTGCAATACAGCGAGCGCCACTACTGCCAGCTAAATAAAAGATTCAAACTACGGAAGGCACTAACTACTGATAGGCATAGTTAGCAAATGAAAGATTTTGATAGAGAACAAACAATGTATTTACCTTAATAGTCATCAAAAGTCATAATATATATAGGAGTTCATAACATCCATTCTTACAAATATCAAAACTCCGCCATTTCTCTCCCCACATCCACCACTGCTGGCAGCTCACCTCCAACTGCGCAACGCTACGCGCTGTTAACGTCCAGCTGCCGCTGCCCAACACTACAATGGCAGACAACAATGCAAACTAGCCACAGACTGCACACAGCACAGCCAGTGATTTTCATACAGAGCGCTACGTAACGTTGCCAATAAGAAAACATAAACAGCCTACTTACACATGCATCGTCCAGTTACAGCCCACATACTCGACGGTGTTTACTGCTGGCTTTGTGGCCACTTTCCAGTCACGTAAACATACCGCTGCTGCAGTGACACATCGCGAGCAGTCCTGTATCAACAATAGCTGCATTCACTTTGTGTTCAGCACTGCAGGAACATGCCACGTAGGGACATACAACACTCTGATGGATTCAGGATAGTAGCTTTACTTTCAGCAGATGTTGTCGATCGGTTACATGTCACATAAAGTGGTGTGTCCAAGATGTGGAGACAGTAAAAAGAGAGGGGAAATGTGAACGATAGACCTCGCAGTGGTCATCCTCGTATGACAATTCAGGATCGTTTCCTCCAACTGTCGGTCGTCTCGCAGGCGCCCAACATCAACTATCAGAAACATTGGAAATGGCAACAGGGATTCGTATCTCAGACCAAACTGTGCAGAAGATGGCATCAGGATGGAGTCTTCTTTCCAGAAGACCAATGAGAAGTTTTGCACTGAACCAACGACGCACTCGAAGGACCTGGGCTCTAGCACATATCAACACTGGGCCATTCCAGAATGTTCCAGGCTGTAGCACATAGAACCGCTCGGCCACCAGCGGCAATGATGGTGGGTCGGCGGACCACTCTAATTCCCTTTTTTTGTGTCACGAGTCTTCTGACTGGTTTGATGCAGCTCCCCGACCAATCCATCTCCTGTGACAACCTTTTCATCTCAGAGTAGTACTTGCAACCTAGGTCCTCAATTATATGCTGGATGTATTCCAATCTCTGTCTTCGTCTGCAATCTTTACGCTCCACAGTTCCCTCTAGTACTATGGAAGTCATTCCCTGAGGTCTTATCGTGTCCCTTCTCCTTGTCAGTATTTTCCACACATTATTTTCCTCTCCGATTCTCCTCAGAACCTTCTCATTCTTACCTTATCAGTCCACCTAATTTTGAACATTCGTCAGTAGCACCACATCTCAAATGCTTCGATTCTCTTCTGTTCCGGTATTCACACAGTCCATGCCTCACTACCGCACAATGCTGCGCTCCAAACATAAATTCTCAGAAATTTCGTCCTCAAATTAAAGCCTATGTTTGATACTAGTAGACTTCTCTTAGCCAGGAATGCCCTCCTTGCTCAGTCCATCATGGGTTATTTTGCTTCCTAGGTAGCAGAATTCCTTAAATTCATCTACCGGGTGATCAAAAAGTCAGTATAAATTTGAAAACTGAGTAAATCACGGAATAATGTAGATAGAGAGGTACAAATTGACACACATGCTTGGAATGACATGGGTTTTATTGGAACCAATAAATTACAAAAGTTCAAGAAATGTCCGACAGATGGCGCTTCATCTGATCAGAATAGCAATAATTAGCATAACCATGTAAGACAAAGCAAAGATGGTGTTCTTCACAGGAAATGCTCAATATGTCCACCATCATTCCTCAACAATAGCTGTAGTCGAGGAATAATGTTGTGAACAGCACTGTAAAGCATGTCTGGAGTTATGGTGAGGCACTGGTGTCGGATGTTGTCTTTCAGCATCCCTAGAGATGTCGGTCGATCACGATACACTTGCGACTTCAGGTAACCCCAAAGCCAATAATCGCACGGACTGAGGTCTGGGGACCTGAGAGGCCAAGCAGGCCAACAGTCTCCATTTCTTCCTGAACCGTCTCAGTAGCATTACGCCTTGTGCTCGGTCGGCCACTACGGGGTCTATCATCTAAACAGCCCGTGGCTTCGAACTTCGAAATCATTATCGCCACAGCTGCATTTGTCAACGAACCTTTACCCATTCGAATCCCCTTCCTATGGAGATAGGATCGTAACGCTGAACTAGCACATTCCACATTCTGATAATACAGCTTCACTAAAAGCGCATTTTCAGGTAACGTCAACATGCTGCGACTGCTGGCGCATCTGATTCTCTCTCTCATTACAGCTCCTTTTATACACGTTTGTCATGCGCAGTCACTGACATTTTGCTCTCCAGCGCCATCTGTCGGACATTTTGTGAACTTTGTTTTTTTTCTGTTCTAATAAAACCCCATGTCATTCCAAGTATGTGTGTCAATTTTTACCTCTATATCTACATTATTCCGTGGTTTATTAAGTTTTCAAATTTATACTGACTTTTTGATCACCCGGTACTTCAGGACCATCAGTTCTGATGTTAAATTTCTCGCTGTCTCACATCTCCTACTTCTCATTACTTTCGCCTTCTTCGATTTACTTTGTACTTTCTTCTTTCATCGATCAGCTGAAGTATTTCTTCTGTTACCCATGATTTCTTCGTAGTTACCTGCTTTGTATCTACATTTTTCTTTCAAACTTCTGTGATTACCCTTTTTAGAGATATCCATTCCTCTTCAGCTGTACTGCCTACTGAGCTAGTACGCATTGCTTTATCTATAGCCTCAGAGAACTTCAAGTGTATGTCGTCATTCCTTAGTACCTTCGTGTCCCACTTCTTTGCTTATTGATCCTTCCTGTGTAATCTCTTAAACTTCACCCTACTCTTAATCACTACTATATTGTGATTTGAGTTTCTATCTGTTCCTTCTTACAATCCATTATCTGATTTCGGAATCTTTCTCTGACCATGATATACTCTAGTTGAAATCTTCCCGTATCACCCGCCCTTTCCCGAGTACAACTCCTCCTCCTGTGATTCTTGAACAGAGTAATCGCTATTACTAACTGAAGTTTATTACAGAACTCAATTAGTCTGTCTCCACTCTCATTTCTTGTCTTAAGCCCATATTCACCTGTAATCTTTTCTTCTGCTCCTTCTCCTACAACTCCATTCTAACCCCCCATAACTATTAGATTTTCGTCTACTTTTACGTACTGTATTACCCTTTCAATATCCTCATATACTTCCTCCGTCTCTTAATCTTCAGCTTGCGTTGTCGGCATTTATACCCGAAGTATGTTGTCGGTGTTGGTTTGCTGTCGATTCTGATAAGAATAAACCCATCGCTGAAATGTTCACAAGATGGTCGCTCTCCAGCATACAACCGCACCGCTGCTCTAATAGTTTGGGGACATTTGCTATAGACAATATTCACTTTTCACTTTCCCTTGGCTAGAAAAGTCCCTTAGATCTCTTCAACGCCTTGCTCCCCATTGGAAATCACTGGTGTAGTTCAGTAGTTAGTTTCATATTCCATGTATCAGTTGTACAACGAATCATAATTATGTGGAACGAGTCATTTTATATTCATATTACACATTCCTACGTAAATATGGCTACATGCAGACAATTTAGAAGCTTTTTTTCAGTTTATTTTCGCATTTAACGGACATTCAGTATCATTAGTTACGTGATCGAAATTTTTGGTGGCAGCGTCATGCAATCTACTTTATACTAAAGGCAGCGTTAATGGTGAATAACGAATGCAATTTTTTCTTCTGGTATTGTAATTGTGTACACCATTCTCCTTTTTGAACCGAAGTGCGCAACTTTAGCGAACCTCGTCAGAGAATACGTGTTCTGTGAAGAAGTGGTCAGAACGCCTAGGTCATTAAACAGATGTCTACGAGATGATAGTGAGTGAGCACCACTATTACTCCTTCAGCACATTTTTGGCCAACGAAAACCCTATTCCTTAAATATCAGTTACCTCAGAACATTATTGCATATATATATATATATATATATATATATATATATATATACAGGGTGAGTAACCTAACGTTACCGCTTGTTGTATTTCGTAAACCACATCAAATACTGACGAACCGATTTCACAGACCGAACGTGAGGAGAGGGGCTAGTGTAATTGTTTAATACAAACCATACAAAAATGCACGGAAGTATGTTTTTTAACACAAACCTACGTTTTTTTAAATGGAACCACGTTAGTTTTGTTAGCACATCTGAACATATAAACAAATACGTAATCAGTGCCGTTTGTTGCATTGTAAAATGTTAATTACATCCAGAGATATTGTAACCTAAAGTTGACGCTTGAAATCTCCGACGTTCAGTTGCGTGTTGTAACAAACACTGGCCAAGGTCGGCGAGCAGCATCTGCAGGGACATGTTTACGATGACGCCCGTGTTTACGAGTGTGGCTGTAGTGCACTGTTGTGGTTTGGTCTTGCTGTCGCAGTGTCCGCATGTAGCGCTTGCTGCTATTGTTATTCTGCATTCGTCTCCGCACACAGACCAACTGTAGTACACCGTGTTACCAGACGTCTGTGATAGTGTAGTGTTGAAGGAACTGTGACCATGGTGTATTCGAACTCTGAAAAGGCGGAGATGATACTCATCTATGGCGAGTGTCGACGAAATGCAGCTGAAGCCTGCAGGGTGTATGCAGAACGGTACCCGAACAGAGAGCATCCAACGTGCCGCACATTGCAAAACATCTACCGCCAACTGTATGCAACAGGTATGGTCGTAGCACGCAAACGGGTCCATAACAGGTCCGTCACAGGAGAAGCGGGTGCAGTTGGTGTGTTAGCTGCTGTTGTCATGAACCCACACATGAGTACACGGGACATTGCGAGAGCCGGTGGACTGAGTCAAAGTAGTGTCATGCGCATACTTCATTGTCACCGCTTTCACCCGTATCATGTGTCGCTACATCAGCAATTACATGGTGATGACTTTAATCATCGAGTGCAATTCTGTCAATGGGCATTAACAGAGAATGCGTTGCAGTTCTACCTGTTTACAGATGAAGCGGGTTTCACAAACCACGGGGCAGTGAATCTACGGAACATGCATTACTGGTCCGTGGAAAATCCTCGCTGCCTCAGACAGGTAGAACGACAGCGACCGTGGACTGTAAATGTATGGTGCGGAATCATTGGCGACCATCTCATTGGTCCTCACTTCATTGCAGGGGTCCAAACATCTGCAACGTACATCGCGTTTCTACAGAATGATCTGCCAACGTTGCTCGAAAATGTCCCACTGGAAACGCGTCGACGTATGTGGTATCAGCATGATGGTGCACCTGCACATTCCGCAATTAAAACTAGGTTGACCCTTGACAGGATGTTCGACGGGTGTTTCATAGGACGTGGAGGACGCATAAATTTGCCAGCCCGTTCTCCTGATCTTACACATCTGGACTTCTTTCTGTGGGGTACGTTAAAGAAGAATGTGTACCGTGATGTGCCTACAACCCCAGAGGATATGGAACAACATATTGTGGCAGCCTGCGGCGACATTACACCAGATGTACTGCGGCGTGTACGACATTCATTACGCCAGAGACTGCAATTGTGTGCAGCAAATGATGGCCACCACATTGAACATCTATTGGCGTGACATGTCGGGACACACTCTATTCCACTCCGTAATTGAAAACGGAAACCACGTGTGTATGTGTACCTCACTCCTCATGGTAATGTACATGTGCGTCAGTAAAAAAGACCAATAAAAAGGTGTTAGCATATGGACGTAATATGCCGTTCCAGTCTCTTCTGTACCTAAGGTCCATCACCGTTCCCTTTGGATCCCTACATAATTTGGTGCTCTCCGATACACACGATCGAACAGCGGAGGAGTGGTACTCAAGCGTCAACTTTAGGTTACAATATCTCCGGATGTAATTAACATTTTACAATGCAACAAACGGCACTGATTATGTATTTGTTTAAATGTTCAGATGTGCTAACGAAACTAACGGGGTTGCATTTAAAAAAAACGTAGGTTTGTGTTAAAAAACATACTTCCGTGCATTTTTGTCTGGTTTGTATTAACCAATTACACTAGCCCCTCTCCTCACGTTCGGTCTGTGGAATCGATTCGTCAGTATTTGATGTGGTTTACGAAATATATCCAGCGGTAATGTTAGGTGACTCTTCCTATATATATATATATATATATATATATATATATATATATATATATATATATATATATATATATATATGCATTAAACTGTGGACCTAGAAACGTCGGAGAGGCTTCGTCCCGCCTTAGGCCTCAGTGGTTCACAACCCCACAACAGGCCACAGCAGTCCACCCACCCCACCGCCGCCCTGCACCGAACCCAGGGTTATTGTGCGGTTCGGTCCCCAGTGGACCCCCCCCCCTTCCCCCCTCCCCCTCCGGGAACATCTCATATCAGAAGAGTGTAACCCCAAATGTTTGCATAATAGAATAATTATGGTGTACGCATACGTGGTAATGGTGTTTGTGCAGCAATTGTCGACACAATGTAACTGAGGCGAAATAAGGGGAATCAGCCCGCATTCGCCGAGGTAGATGGAAAACCATCATAAAAACCATTCACAAGCTTGTCGGCACACCGGACCTCGATACTAATCCGCCGAGCGGATTCTTGCTAGGGACCACACGCCTTCCTGCTCGGAAAGCAGCTCGTCAGACCGCGCGGCTAGCCGGGCGGGCACATTATTGCATACAATGTTACTAAATGAAAATAATTAAAGTTGGTTCACTTACAGATCTGTCTCTCTACAAGACTTGCAATGATTTGAAATGCAAATGTGTCTGAAGTGAGTGATTTTAGGTTTTAAAAAATCTTTTTTTCTTCAGTTTTAATTTTCATCTGTAAGAAAATGTAAATTATTGAATTTTTCGCAGTAGTTATTATTTCCTCGCTACGTATTAACACTTATCATTATTACTGATGTAGTACCTCTAAGCTAAATTCTGTATGTAGCCTTTTTGAAATTGTGTGTGAGTGTATTTGCAGAAAAGCATTCAAGAACCCTTTCAAGAACATGAATGTATTTTGGATTGATTATAATACAAGTGTCATCTGCAAACAGAGCTCATTCTGCCTGGTGTACACTAAAATGAAGGTAGTTTAAATACATGAGAAACAATAGTTGACCTTAGATTTTACCTTGTGGAATCCCACAAGCGATTTCTCCCCAGGCAGAACAATCTCCTCAGCTTAAATTAATTGCATTATTAAGTAAAGCTTTATATATTCTTTTGGTTAGCTCGGATATTATCCACTGGTTGGGTACATAATGAATTCCATGAACACCGCACTTTGTCTAGGAGGATATTATGATTCTACCAGTCAAACGCTTTGGATAGATCACAGAAAATATCAGCTGGTGCTAGTTTGTGATTTAATGCTTGTAAAACTTTATGAGTGCACGTGTAAATGGCATTTTAAGAAGAGCAACTATTTTGAAATGCAAACTGTTGTTTTTAAGGGTGTTACTGTTGCTCAGTTAGAATGCTATTCCAGAGCACGTTTTGTAAAAAGAAGTTTGCGATAGTGTTGTTAGTGAAACGTTTCCGATACGTATTGACATCTCCCCTCTCACCTTTCTCATAGAAGGATTTGACAAGGCATATTTAAAATAAATTTTCTGTCGGCACTAGGCAGAACATGATAATAATATTAGAAAGGAAACACTTCTTAATGTTCAGTAATATTACATTTATTATGTTACGAACAGGCTTTCGGCATCTTTAACCATCCTCAGGTGACAGCTGAAAGTCGGAAAGACGGATAAAATAACGTGCGACTAACGGACGAGTACAACAAAAATGACATGTGGAGTGATTGTATAGGAAAATATTACACTTTTTTGGTCATGCAGAAATAGTTACATTAACTAAAAAAGGAAACAAAGTTCTTCATGTGGAGATACATTTGACAACAGATGAAAAATAAAGCTGTGCTTACTGTTTCTATCAAGTATTTGTAACTAAAACTTAATGTAAAACAGGGGGAAAAAGAAAACTGAGTTTGGGCAGGTCATAGTAAGTTATGTTCTGTGTCATATGCTTCTTGTTTTCCAGAATTTCCAGCAGGATCCCATTTCTACTTTTCTTAACAGGATATAAAAACTCACGTTCTAGATTATTTGAGCGGTTTTCTATTAGAAGACAATGGGCAGAAGTTGAATCTTTCTTTCTTAATATCTAGGATTTGTCATGTTCAGATAACCTAATTGCCTCTGCCTTACTGAACAGGCTATACTTTTCCACAGTGTTTGCATGTACTTTTACACACACACTAATCTGTGCCAAGGATTGCAGTTTGTCTTTACTGTCGAACATAAATCTTGATGTTTTGATGATATTACAAAATGCTGGCCTGTAGTCTTTTTTGCGAGGATCTCTGAAATTCTGCAATAATGAGGTACTGGACCAGTTTTGGCAACTACTGACTTTCTCCTATAGGCCAGCGAACAGAATTGGTGTAATCTTATGCGTTTTAATTTATCAATCAGATTTTAATCTTTCTGGGAAAACGACCTCAGATAGTGGTGCATTACATACGCGATATGGCTATGATATAACGGGATTAGTGCTGTAAGGCATTTTATTTCAAAGACATACGTGTTTAGTTAGTGTCATCCTCAATGTAATGCCTCCTCTAAAGGTGCTAAGCTCCATGCGAATTTTCCGTTGATGGGAACAGTGCTGGAAGGCTTACTCTGTGTGCTCCCTGATGACACATGCAGTTTTTTCTTTCACTGTTTCAAAGGACTGAAATCTTGTTCTTACTAATGCAAATTTGACCTTGGGAAACAGATAAAAGTCACATGGTGCTGGGTCAGCCGAATTAGGTGGGTGGTCTCCCACTGAGATGCCGTACTTCGCTAGAAACCTCTTAACAGACATACAGTATGAGCCGGTAAGTAATTCTCAGGCAAAACCCATGACCTATTCCGCAATTCGAGTGTTTTTTTTTTAATTTTCTCATGGCGTTGAGCAACAACCTCAAGGTTAAGAGTTTTACCTTCATGAACCCAGTGGAGATACACCATTTCATGAATATCGCAAAAAAAGAAAAATCGTCATAGCTTTGAATCTTGATTTCCTCATTCGAGTTTTTTCGCAGTCGGTGAAATTGGGGACGTTCCACTACATGGATAGGCATTATCTTCTGTATGATAAGTCGAAAACCAAGATTCATCACGTGTTGTCGCGCGTTTCAAAAAATTACATCATTTGCAGTCGTATACAAAGTGTCAGTACAAACATTTTGACGATCTTGTTCTTGTTCAGGCGTGAGAATTTTCGGCACAAGTTACGCAGACACTTTTCTCATGTTAAGTAGTTCATGTAAAAATTGTGTTACATATCCTTTGTTAATTCATACAGAGTTAGCAATCGATCGAACACTCAACTGACCGTCAGATCGACTCTGGGTACTTACTTTTATAGTATTTTCATCCATTTTTGACGTTGAAAGGTGTCCTGGGCGTGAGTCATCTTCAGCATCTTGTAGGCCATCTTGGAGCTCTAGAGCCGCTCAAAAACTCGCGTGCGTGATAAGCAGTCTTCGCCATACACCTCTTTTACTAACAGATAGGCTTCAGTAGCAGTTTTTCCAAGTTTCGTGCGAAACTTCAGGACAAGTTGTTGCTTTATTATGACACTATTTTTCCGGCAAAACACAATAATTTTAGACACACGAAGGCTACGGCCACATTGAAATGTCTACAGACACCAGAAACGCTGCATTCGATTGAGAAGCCATCACGCTTAACAGCCATTGGTAGTTCATCTTTGGGGCATGCGCACTTACTCAGCGACAGCGTCAGATCCATTATTTTGTAGCCAGGAAGTGCAGCACTTATTAAATGGGAACGAGTCTCTAGTGCTCTGTTCGAGGCACGGTAAAATCCAGATGAGCTTCGGTTTTTTGGGAGATTACACAATATTCTTAATTTCACAAGAAGTGGGTGAGAAATCCATATGATGGAATTTTCCGTGCGTTGCTTCTTGAATATATTGATCTCATTTTTATCTTGAAATATCTACCTTATATTTTTTCTGCACTTAAAAAGCGACTAGTAAGCACACCAGATATTTGATACTGATCGTTTGTCGCCCTTCAGCGTGATATTATCCAGTTCTGTGACCTGTGGCAGTCAAACGAAAATAATCATCGTAGAGCCAACCTTTGTTATTGCCACCTGTTGACAGTAGCTTCTGCAAAGTGTAGGTAGACCTGTCCGTCACGGGAAGCGGGCGGTGTCCAGTGCAGGCCTGCCGTTACGGCGCGCGCAGCAAGTAGCCGATCCCCGTCAGGTGGGCGGTGGGCGGTGGGGGTCGCTCAGCTCGCCTTGACCCCACCAGCCGCGGGTCGCGGCGCCATTCACAACGGGCCATTCTGCTGGTTCTGCCGCTGCTTCACCCACTGGTCGGGCCGACCGATGGAAGCACTGCACGGCCAGCTTCAACTCGCTTACGTTACGAGTGCTTCGCTCAGTAATCAGAAATAGTTCAAATGGCTCTAAGCACTGTGGGACTTAATATCTGAGGTCTTCACTCTCCTAGACTTAGAAACTATTTAAACGCAACTAACCTAAGGACATCACACACATCCATGCAGGCGCGCGGATCTAGACTGAAGCTCCGCAGCGGCCGACACAGTAACCAGAGGAAACGTTTTCTGAACACAGGTGAATCCAAAAATTTCATCCTCCTTTTTAATACCGCGTTGGGCGACATTTGGAACGCCAGATCGCAGAAGCTTTGCGTGACACCAGTTCGACAGGTAATGGTATGTTTCCAGAGCTTTGTGGCACCAAATGTTCATTCACAGATCATGCAGTTCCTGTAAATTATGGACCCATGATTTGTGGACGAGGAGCTGGTGTCGAATGGCGTCCCAGATGTGTTCAGATCCGGTGAATTTGGTGGTTAAGACACAAAAGTGAACTGATTATTAAGCTCCTCAAACCACAGTAGCACGATTGCAGCATTTTAACACCGACATTCATTCTGTTGGGAGATTCCACCGCCATTGTGGCAGACATCGAGCAGGAAGGGAAGCAGGTCGTCCAAATTAATGTTCACATAGTCCACAGTTGTCATGGTGGCAGCCCAGGTGAATGAGCACTACAGCACAATACTGCCCCGACAGGTCTGCATCCGTGGCGCGATGCATATTTCGACCACCCGTTCGCCTGGTTGAGGATTTACCTGGTGTAACAAGAAACAAGGTTCACCCTACCTGATGACTGGTTTCCATTGATCCGCATTCGAATTTCGATGATCCAGTGCCCATTGCAATCGCAATTGATGATGTCGTTAGGCCAATACGGGCACATGTAGGGGTCCTCTGCTGAGTGTCCCATGTTCAGCAGTGTGCATTGAACGATGTGTTCCGTAACGTGCCTATACCATCATTCTACTCTGTCGTGAAACCTACCACAGACTGTCACCTATAGTGCTTTACTAAACAAGCGAACGTCGGACCTCCACGTTTTTTGATGAGATGTAGATGTCAAACATCTTGCTGCCTATTAGTGGTTTCACCTTGCTTCAACTACTTTCCACACATGATAACGACAGTAACACCAGCCGACCACCTTCGCAGTCTTCTAGATGCTCCTTTCTGGAGAAAAGGTCATAGCAGCCTGCCCTTTGTAAAAGCCGTTTATATCAGTGGGTTTCCCCTTTAGCGGCTCCCATCGTCAGTAGAATGATTCCCTTCTTGTCTCTGCCCTGCTTGTATACTTTCCTTACCATGTAACGAGTCCAGAGTTCCTCCAGGGAGCTTCAGTCTCGCGATGGCCAGTGGTCAGAGAGTTTGGATCGTCTGTGTACTTTCTAGACCACGTGCGTGCCCATTTGAAACTCCTGCTGACGGCCGCAGCGCGGGAAAACCGTGTCGTTGGAGCAAAGAGCTGGTCCGCTGTAGCCGCTGGTGGCGCTGCCGCGCCAGCTGGAGTCCGCTGGTGCGACAGGCGCTGGAGGTCGATAGTCCTGTTTCGTGGTCAGCGAGCGAGAGGTCAACATCCCCTGCGAGGACTGAGCTCGCGCGAGGCAGCCTGGTATGTCGCGAGATTACGCTATTTGGGTTTCAGCGGCTGCACTGGTGGCCTTCGAGCATTTTTGGGTCGATACCAGTCTTAGAAGAAAGATTAAGAAAAGGCAAACCTACGTTTCTAGCATTTGTAGACTTAGAGAAAGCTTTTGACAATGTTAACTGGAATACTCTCTTTCAAATTCTGAAGGTGTCAGGGGTAAAATACAGGGAGCGAAAGGCTGTTTACAATTTGTACAGAAACCAGATGGCAGTTATAAGAGTCGAGGGGCATGAAAGGGAAGCAGTGGTTGGGAAAGGAGTGAGACAGGGTTGTAGCCTCTCCCCGATGTTATTCAATCTGTATATTGAGCAAGCAGTAAAGGAAACAAAAGAAAAATTCGGAGTAGGTATTAAAATTCATGGAGAAGAAGTAAAAACTTTGAGGTTCGCCGATGACATTGTAATTCTGTCAGAGACAGCAAAGGACTTGGAAGAGCAGTTGAACGGAATGGACAGTGTCTTGAAAGGAGGATATAAGATGAACATCAACAAAAACAAAACGAGGATAATGGAATGTAGTCAAATTAAATCGGGTGATGCTGAGGGGATTAGATTAGGAAATGAGACACTTAAAGTAGTGAAGGAGTTTTGCTATTTAGGGAGTAAAATAACTGATGATGGTCGAAGTAGAGAGGATATAAAATGTAGACTGGCAATGGCAAGGAAATCGTTTCTGAAGAAGAGAAATTTGTTAACATCGAGTATAGATTTAAGTGTCAGGAAGTCGTTTCTGAAAGTATTTGTATGGAGTGTAGCCATGTATGGAAGTGAAACATGGACGATAACCAGTTTGGACAAGAAGAGAATAAAAGCTTTCGAAATGTGGTGCTACAGAAGAATGCTGAAGATAGGGTGGGTAGATCACGTAACTAATGAGGAGTTATTGAATAGGATTGGGGAGAAGAGAAGTTTGTGGCACAACTTGACTAGAAGAAGGGATCGGTTGGTAGGACATGTTTTGAGGCATCAAGGAATCACAAATTTAGCATTGGAGGGCAGCGTGGAGGGTAAAAATCGTAGAGGGAGACCAAGAGATGAATACACTAAGCAGATTCAGAAGGATGTAGGTTGCAGTAAGTACTGGGAGATGAAGAAGCTTGCACAGGATAGAGTAGCATGGAGAGCTGCATCAAACCAGTCTCAGGACTGAAGACCACAACAACAACAACAACCAGTCTTAGATGCTATGAGGGGGATTCTGAAGAATAGGAGGACATCTGAATATCCAGTGGCCGTAAATCCTGATGGTTCGTTCTGTGGTAAGACTGGATCAGACTCAAATGGTGTTATGTGGACATCTATATATTTCTGTTCTCTCTCATTCTTTCACTAACTACTGGTTTTCTGACCTATTGTGAAATCTGTTGCACTGGTAACCAGTGAGGCGTATTAGTTGCAGAGACTTTCGCAGCCGAGGAGCAGCTTGCAAAATGTTCTTGTGTGTAGTTAAATACGCAACTTATGCTTTGTGCACAAATGGCCGTTCACCGGCGGATTTCAGTTCTGTGTTTATCTGAGCTGCTGATTCTTCATTATAGGGGAGGACATTCTGTAAATTGCTTATTGGCCTGCTGAATAATCGAGCGTAACGTCATTTACTCGTATGTACCACATGTCTTTGTGCTCTTCCCTTTGGTATTAAATTATCGTTTGTGTAATCTACTGTGGGCCAATGGTATTAACTACTCTTTGGACACTCTTGGCAGTGGACTGTTTGTTTTTTAAACTGTGGTATTAACCACTACCTGCTTTAAGCACAGGTTAACTTTAGATATGAACCCTGTAGCTTGTTGAAATCGTAATTGAAGGTGAAGATTAACCACCATATGCGTTTTGGAACTATAACTTGTGTAGGTTGCGATACATGTGCAGGGAGCTTCTTTAATCATTTAACGATATTAATTTGAGAATACTGTAGCTGCAGCTTGACCAGCCAAAATGTGTCAGACTTGTGTTACGAAAATTGTAAATTTGTAAGGCAAATTTCCTATTTTCATATTTGAGCTTACATGAAATGTCTCAGTGTTAAATTGTATTAAGTGGGTGTTCTGACATTTTGTGGGATAATTGTATGTTCATAGTTGCGAACTGTTTAACCACCCTCCTGGAATGGAGATTTGGGTTATTTGGAG
Organism: Schistocerca nitens; assembly: GCF_023898315.1. Taxonomy (NCBI): domain Eukaryota; kingdom Metazoa; phylum Arthropoda; class Insecta; order Orthoptera; family Acrididae; genus Schistocerca; species Schistocerca nitens. The sequence continues at coordinate 789,544,672 of NC_064618.1, read as the reverse complement.
AAATAAATGATTTTAAAGTCTCTCAACCCAGCACCATCTCTCCAAAAATCCCAGTTTTGCCACATCATTTTTGTCCGCTACACAACAGAGCAAGTAATTGGAGGAATCTTGCTGCACAAGGGACCGTAGAGTGTATTACACTCGGAAGGTACTGTATTGCATTAGCATCACTACAGTTTAAACATCTACTTGCTTAATATCTTATTTCACGGATTGGAAGTGTTCTTTTACAGTAATAATTGAAACCTCTTATATGTCGCTCTGGTAGCCCGCACAGAACTAGAAATTCCTAATAATTGTCTATGACAGGATTCATTTTAATCAAAAATGGAGGGCAAAAAAACTGTAGAACATTCCACTGCTTGAAAAGCTCATTACTACTACAGCGTAGTTATTGTTACAGTACTCGTTGTTATTTACGAGGGTTGGAACTTTAATAGTCGGCCGCGGTGGTCTCGCGGTTCTAGGCGCGCAGTCCGGAACCGCGCGACTGCTACGGTCGCAGGTTCGAATCCTGCCTCGGGTACGGATCTGTGTGGTGTCCTTAGGTTAGTTAGGTTTAAGTAGTTCTACGTTCTAGGGGACTGATGACCACAGCTGTTAAGTCCCATAGTGCTCAGAGCCATTGAACCATTGGAACTTTAATAGCGGCAACTATTTATTTACAGCTCGTACAAACTAGATACGTGTTTCAAAGTTTTAGAAATCGACTTGAATTCACGAGGGTTTAAGTCAGGGGTGCGCAGTAGGTGGTATAGCACTTAGCAACCCCATCAGTGAAGCAAAATGATGGTCAGGTCCTGCAGAAAGTGTCATCACTTCTGTCTCATGCTGGTCATCGGTTGTGTTCCAAAAATGGACAGCGTAGAGAAGTAATGACACTTTCTGCAGGACCTGACCAGCATTTTGTAGGACAATGCTCAAGCATGTACAGTGCAAGCTGTTACTGATTTGTTTGACTGATGGGGCTGCTAAGTGCTACACCACCTACTGCACTCCCCTGACTTAAGCCCTCGTGAGTTCAACTCGATTTCTAAACTGAAGGAAACATTTCACGGCATTCGCTTCAGAACTGCTACAAATTCGTCAGGCAATAGACCGCGCCTCTCGAATTGTCAGCACAACTGGCACTGCTAACAAGGGAACCTCCACATTGTACCCCCCTCAGATTTAGTTATAAGTTGGCACAGTGGATAGGCCTTGATAAACTGAACACAGATCAATTGAGAAAACAGGAAGAAGTTGTGTGGAACTGTGAAAAAATAAGCAAAATATACGAACTGAGTAGTCCATGGGTCGCATAAGCAACATAATGGACAATATGAGCTTAGGAGCGCCGTGATCCCGTGATAGCGTGAGCAGCTGCAGAACGAGAGGTGCTTGGTTCAAGTCTTCCCTCGACTGAAAATTTTACTTTCTTTATTTTTGCATAGTTATTATCTGTCCGTTCGTTCATTGACATCTCTGTTCACTGTAATAAGTTTAGTGTCTGTGTTTTGCGACCGCATCGCAAAACCGTGCGATTAGTAGACGAAAGGACGTGCCTCTCCAATGGGAACCGAAAACATTTGATCGCAAGGTTATAGGTCAACCGATTCCTCCACAGGAAAACACATCTGATATATTCTATACGGCACTGGTGACGGTATGTGCGTCACATGACAGGAATATGTTCTCGACCCACCTAACTTGTACACTTGGCGAATGGGTAAAAAGATTCTTCTACCTTGCTCGATTTAGGTTTTCTTGTGGATGTGATAATCACTCCCAAAAAGTGATGAAAACATAAGAGTTTGTCACATAAACTGAAAATAAAAAATTTAAGTTTTCACTCGAGGGAAGGTTTGAACCTAGGGCTTTTCGTTTCGCAGCTGCTCACGTTACCACGAGACCACGGCGCTCCTGCGTTCCCATCGCTCTTAATGTTGCCTATCTTCCCTTGAACTACTCAGTTTGTATATTTTGCTTATTTTTTCACAGTTCCACACAACTTCTTCCTGTTTTCGCAATTGATCTGTGTTCAGTTTTTCAAGGCCTATCCACTGTGCCAACTTATAACTAAATCTGGGGGGGGGGGGGGGGGGTGCGATGGGGAGGTTCCCCTGTAAGAGTATCCTACGACTTCACATCACTGGCAACGGGTGATACACAATTCTGGTGACTACTTTGAAGGTCAGTAAAACTTTGAAACACGCATCTATTTTGTACGAGCTGTCAATAAATAGTTGCCACAATTAAAGTTCCAAACCTCGTATAAGTGGGACGTGCTTGCACATACGGACCCACAGAAAATGTGAGTTATAGCATTAAGAAAAGGCTGAATCCCAATGCTGGCTCTACTATTGTCGAATAACACCAAGGGGTCACCAAGCTTAACATCTCTGACAACAGACAGATCAATATCAGTTGCGTCACAAGTCCTCATCTCACAAGACACTGAGAAAGGTCTCGGAATTTAATTCAGGACATAGATGTAATGTCTGGTGATCACCAACTGGGCGCACGACGTCTCCTACCCTTTCAAGGCAAATACAGACGGTGAACTTTAGTTTACAGCCAGGTTTCGAGCGTGCTACTTCCGTGACCTGCGCTACAAGCACCTAACGTTAGTCTTCCTCACCACCAGGTATGCGTGATCGTTACAGTTTAGCTTCGGACTCTATCTTTAGCTACCTGTTCCAGTGATTTGGCTGGCTGCTGTAGTCGAGCAGTTCTAGGCGCTTCAGTCCGGAACCGCGCTGCTACGTCGCAGGTTCGAATCCTGCCTCGGGCATGGTTTTTGTGTGATGTCCTTAGGTTATAAGGTTTAAGTAGCCGTAAGTCTAGGGACTGATGAGCTCAGATGTTAAGTCCCAAAGTGCTTAGAGCCAATTGGATCAGTGATTTGTCAGCAATTTTGTAATCAAAAGACATACGATATTTTCGCCTATTTGCACGCGCTGTAATACGTTTATTTATGCTGAGTGAACCAAATGTTGGCCACCTCCACGTCTTCCACCATTTTGCAGTAATGTTCTAAAAGTTTAACTCATATTATACATGGTGTGATAAACTGCTTTTACAGATTTCGATGCTGTTGGAGTTCATCAAATGCGATCGCATTTCATCAGAAAGTATTTGTCACAAACTCTTGATTTTATTCTAGAGTTTGCTCTTACTGATAGTTGACATGGTAAAAAAATTGGAATATTTACATGGGGTTCGATGAACAATTAATTCTATTGAGTTAAAGATCTTCTATATTTGTGTAAGGACAGTTATTATCGGTCCACAGCTAATAATAATATTTCAGGAAATAAACCGTGCTATGATTCTACGACAATCAGTTATAAAATCCTCATATTCATCATACAGACTTGACAGTTGTAAAACAGAAGACCTACATTATATCAACCATTTGTAGTCTAACCAAAAGCTGTGACGATATCGTCCGTCATACGCAAGAGTCAGATTGCTTGGGATATGAGTGCCTGTTACTTAATTTTTTATTTTGTTGACATATGACATGTGCTTATTTTTATGTTATATAATTCTGTTGAACTCACAGCTTTTTAACAATCGACGATCGATACCTGATCGTTTGCTTCTGACCGAAACATCTTTGTTTCTGTAACATAATTTTTCGTCCATTAAAATTTTGTTCTGATGTAACTTAACATAGTTTCATAACTTGAAATTATTTGTGTCTTTTTCTGTCAATCATTTCAGTTCTATTTACTTTATCTGTTATCTTTATTTGTTTTAACTTTTTTCGCCTTTGATTTCCTTTTTAGAAATTATGTCAAGCATTACTAGAGTTTATCGACAGTCAGAAGTAACATTGTATTTGCAATGAGATAACAGGTTTCGCAGGGATGGCTTCCAGGAGCTAATTCCACCAAGCCCAATACGAAAGCATTGGCCAAATGTTTTTCTTGTTTTCAAGAAACAGACTTTTGAAAGAACTTAGAAGAAGACTTCTTTAACTTAGAAGAAGAAACCCTCTTCCGTATTTTCAATCACCACGACAAAATTCAGATAAGTACTGATTTGAACGCTAAACACGCCATGTGGAACAATCGGCAAAACAACGATAAGGGCGAGAAGCTACACGACCTAGAGTATCGACTCCAAGTAGTTACCATAGGCCCAGACAGGCCTGCGAACCACCAACCAGATGTCTTGGACATCGAAATTAGTAAAGGCTTGGGCACAGGTACGCACCCCCAGACTGCAACAAACCGAACTTCAGACCATAATCCCACCATTCGGGAACCTTGCTGCTGGAAGACCCCGCAAACAGCAAGATGGCTGAATAATAATGTCAGACCCACAATAGACATCAATCCACCAGAGAAAATCGATGAAGCCGTCTCAACGCAAAATTAGGAAATAGAAAAAGGGCAGAAAAATGCATCAACTGTCAAAGCATTTGACGTATCCACGACAGAAGTGCCCCAGCCAATGATACAAGAAGTCAAATTCTTAGAGAACAAGGCCATGAAGAGACGGAAAAACGTCGAACCCCAGCAGACAGAAGCGAAATGCAGCTTTCACGAGAGCAACCGAAAATAACAATGGAGAGCCGAACGCTGGGAGGAACAACAGTCAAAATCAAGAAATGACTAGAAACTGATCCACAACTTTCTAAACTCAATATCAAAGAAGACGACGATCCTTGGTGATCCGAACTTAACATAAGAGGCTCCACGAAATGCAGAAATCTATGCTCGAACATTTGAAGAATACAAGAACTTGCTAACGAAGCACACGTCCTAAGTAAAGTAAAATAAATGAAGGACAACCTACGAAATGACAGCTTTGAACATACCACATCATGAGATTCGAAGAAAATTATAAAGAATTTAGAGATCTATTTAGGACCGAGATTTAACCGAATTACTAACGAGCAACTCTTCGTCTACCCAGAGGACCAACAGTGCTATTGACAAGAATATATAACAGCTGCCTACAACACCCATACTTCTCAACGGCACGAAAACGTCAAAAATAACACCTATTCCAAGAAAAAGAAAATATCCAAAACATCCCAACAAATATGGACCAAAAAGTCAACTGGCGACTATATCAAAAGTGTTGCAACGCACCACACTTATCGAAGACAAAGTAATTAGACCGGAGCAGTTCACCTTTCAAGAAAAACTACCGCCAGAACTTCAGCTGCTTCGTATAACAGAGTTCAATACGCACAATATTAACAGATCCCAGTATGTGGCTGCCATTTCTCTGGATGTGGCAATAGCCTGTGACAATGTTTGGGAAGAAAAACTGATAGTGAAGCTGAACAATACGATCAAGCTCCCGCTGTGCTACATCAATATATTAGACAACTATTTAACCAACAGAGATTGTTTCAAATGGCTCTGAGCACTATGGGACTTAACTGCTGAGGTCATCAGTCCCCTAGAACTTAGAACTACTTAAACCTAACTAACCTAAGGACATTACACACATCCATGCCCGAGGCAAGATTCGAACCTGCGACCGTAGCGGCGGCGCGGTTCCAGACTGTAGCGCCTAGAACCGCTCGACCACTCCGGCTGGCCAACAGAGATTCTACGTTCAGACCGATGGTAAACGATCCGAAACAAGATACTTCCTACAAGGCATGCCGCAGGGATCGCGTTACAGCGCTGCCAACCACACTATTGGCGCAGTTCTCCGACGATACCGCGCTTCTCACATCTAGCAGATGCATGGATACTGTAATACAGGGTGATTCAAAAAGAATACCACAACTTTAGGAATTTAAAACTGTGCAACGACAAAAGGCAGAGCTAAGCACTATCTGTCGGCGAATTAAGGGAGCTATAAAGTTTCATTTAGTTGTACATTTGTTCGCTTGAGGCGCTGTTAACTAGGCGTCAGCGTCAGTTGATGCTAAGATGGCGACCGCTCGACAGAAAGCTTTTTGTGTTATTGAGTACGGCAGAAGTGAATCGACGACAGTTGTTCAGCGTGCATTTCGAACGAAGTATGGTGTTAAACCTCCTGATAGGAGGTGTATTAAACGTTGGTATAAACAGTTTACAGAGGATGGGTGTTTGTGTAAAGGGAAAAGTTCTGGACGGCCGAGAACGAGTGATGAAAATGTAGCACGCCTCCAAGAAGCCCTGATCTTACCCCCTGCGATTTTTTCTTATGAGGGTATGTTAAGGATATGGTGTTTTGGCCACCTCTCCCAGCCACCATTGATGATTTGAAACGAGAAATAACAGCAGCTATCCAAACTGTTACGCCTGATATGCTACAGAGAGTGTGGAACGAGTTGAAGTATCGGGTTGATATTGCTCGAGTGTCTGGAGGGGGCCATATTGAACATCTCTGAACTTGTTTTTGAGTGAAAAAAAACCTTTTTAAATTCTCTTTGTAATGATGTATAACAGAAGGTTATATTATGTTTCTTTCATTAAATACACATTTTTAAAGTTGTGGTATTCTTTTTGAATCACCCTGTATAACGGCCTCAGGACAAAATTGATGTACTAGCACCGTGGCTGGCGGGCAACAAAATGCAAGTCAATGCTGCCAAAGCCATCTTATTTACAAGAAGACGCCCGATCTTAGACACGAAACTGAACCCGCTCATTGAGGGTATTACCTGGATGAATAGCATCAAATATCTAGGGGGCAATCATTGAAAAGAAACTTCCTTTCAAGGTACATACACTCGTGAAGGAAACAGAGACGCCTAATACAATACACATGCTGTTTCCTCTGCTCAAAAGCAGGAATCTAAACTAGCGAACAAAACACGAGTGTAGGCTATTCCAGGCAATAATACAACCTACGCTTCTGTATGGTTGCTTCTCATGGGACCCTACAGGCAAGTCCCATATTGAAGTCCTGCAACGTCTACAAAATAGATGTTTAAGACTGATTTTAAATGGTCCTAGGTGAACACGAACCATCGGACTTCACGAGGAATTACACATTCAAACGTCTCACAATAAATCAAGGATCGAACTCAGAGGTTAACTGATGAGGTAGATTCCTTACGAGCAGTATCAAGACTCTTGGATGACGTTGGAACAACATAATTAGCAGCATGGTGTAAGTTTGTAGACAAGTCTGGAGGTGTGAAGGTCCATTTTCGAGCCCAAAGAACTCTCAAAGATGCACTAAATAAATGATCCAAAAATGCATTCCTGAAAGTCCAGCCTTCAAGAATGGAGCACTTTGGCTCACACAACACTCACACACACAACTCGGATGTGTTATACCTTGATTGAATTTCGGACTGATTTGTAAGTAGCTTTGAGCGATGAACGAGTCCATCTAATTAATGTCTTTTGTATCCGTATTAAAAACCACATGACAGGTGTAATGATTTACTGGTAATGAATTGAATTAGACTATAATAGTTCATTGATGATCTACACTTACAGTGAGCAACTCTCATGACTGAACAATTATCAGACAATTTTTCTGCTTGCATAAAAAAGGTAACGTCTGCTAGCTCTGAAAGACCACTGTTCGGAAAGAACATTCTGTAATTAGACTTCGAAAAAGAAAGAGTGTTGAGACTCTTAGTCCATAATAGTATTTCCTTTCCTGGTATCAATCTTCATAACGAAGCTGATGTGACGCAGAAGTTGTAGTTTTCAGGTGAGTTACCTGAAAGGAGCCTGCAGTAGAAAGTCTTCAGGCTACACTGTTTTTTTAGTGTTTTTCAGGTGTCTCTCACAGCTGTATGTATTGCCACTGTAGACTGGAAGCAAAGATAATGTCAAGTTTGGACAATTAGGAGTCCATGAACATTACTAGAAAAAAGAATTGGACCAAAGGAAATCCATATATATAATTGTTTTTGATCCATTTCTTCAATGTATCACTCACGGTGAGTTTCATCGTCGCGCAATAAAGAGAAAGAAACAAACACCATGATGTTGCATTCTACAGGCAGTCATGATAGTGATCTACACTACACGTTACCATTAATCTGCCATGTAAGCTACTGAGGGCAAAGAAGACTTCCACAGTCCACGTCTTAAAAACGATCATAGAGTTTTCATAGATACGTTTGTCAAATGACGGACAATACCACGCATGTGCAGAATTACTCATAGTTTATCTTTTCATAAGGCTCGAAAGATTTTAAAAACTCTCTGAAAGCAGGTTCCGCTATCTACTGTATTCTGCATGTTCTGTTATCTCCTTTAGTGTGAAGACATTATCGGTATAGTTACTTCTCTTTTGGAAACCTAACTGCCCCTCACGTACGTTTCTTCCAATTACAGTTTCGAACCTCCACATTAGAATTCTGACAATTGTCAAGTAGACTGCCGTGCTTCATTATGGTTGATTCGTCTGCAATTTAAGCATTTTTTCCTCTGTTTTGAGCACTTGAAAAGAAAGATCCTACTCTGAGTACAAGATCAGATTAAATTTGTGATGCCATCTGAACAAGATGAATTTAAACTCAAGAATTTATGCAACGGACATCCACAGTTAAAAACTTTGTGTTGAGTAAAAAACCTGTTGAAGCTATATGATTGCTTTATTTGAAAAGCACGACCGATCTCGCACCATTCTGCATCAGTCTATCGTGGGCTGCGACATGATTTTACAAGGGAGTGAATTTTTATGAATGGGGGGGGGGGGAGGGGCGGAAGTTTAATATCAGTTGTACCATAGTGTCATGCTTTAACTGACGTTACCTAACGATGTAACTAACGTTATGAAACCGGTCGTGCTTTTTAAACAAAGAAACCATACAACTGCTGTGGTGTTTTTTACTCAACAAGCTGAATTTAGACTTCATAGAGACTGCCGTTAGTGAGTGCCCCCCCTTCACTACGTACATAGAAAAAGAAACTCAGGACTGGGGTTATTTTCGTTGACCTGTCAGCAGCTTATAACAGAGTGTGGCACAAGGGCCTAGTACAGAAATTTCTGAAAAAGTATCTCGTAAAACTCCAGATAATCTCTTAAGCAACATGTTGACAAATCAGTGGTATAAAGTACTCTAAGGTGAAAAGAAGAGCAAACGACATGTACTCGTCGATGGGTTGCCTCAAGGTTCCGTTACTGTTCCAGTGTTGTTGAATCTCTACACAGCAGACATGGCGAACTTGACCTGCGGGGAATTTCAATACCCAGATGACCTAACAGTTTTATAGCAGAGTGAAGATGTTTCTGGATATGAAGAACGCCTAAAAAACAGCCTCACTAAGCTCTACGATTATTTAAGATATGGAGACTTAGACCTAATGTTTCTAAAACTGAACTGTGTCTTCTATCATCCGCAAAGATCGGCCAATAATTTTGACCTCTTGCCAAAGTTAGATACAAGGACAAAAAAGAAATGACCATGGTCTTACATTACACAGAAGGCAGACATATCATAAACAGCTTTCTAACACAGCTACGGAAATACAAACACGAAAATACCTGGTGAGAAAGCTGGCGTAGGTAGTACATGGGGAGCAAATACTTGAGTGTTCTGTGGAGGATTTCTTGCATTTGTATACTCTGCAATATTGTACTCCAGTTTGGCTCCGCAGAGCCCATTTGAAGACAACTGAAGTTTATTTGACTTCAACTATGAGAACCATTAGTAGCACGGTCAGATCTACACTTACATGCTCGTTGCTGTTACTGTCGAATATGTGTCCACCTCACCTTAGTCGGAAGCCAACTCTCTACAAATTTTACCAGCGAGTTCTCAAAATGAATCAATCCCTCTTCGCAAAGATTTGCTCTCGCTGCCTAGGAAACGCCTCAGTCAAGAAGACCAGCATATGAGAAGTAATCGGAATGCTCTCAACCGCGATGCTGAGTGTCAAACCATGGAAACCCATCCCACGAACTTATTGACAACCAAGTGTTAAAGTTCCAGCCTTTCGTCATCCTAGGGAGAAGTGGCTGCAGCTTAACAGACACCGGTCTGCAGAAGGTATGTGCAAACTTTGCATGTGGGGCTTTTGTGCTGACAGTATGTGCGACTGTGAGGAAATTCAATGTGCCATATTGCAAATGAGTGCCTTGATAGACGTTTTGCTGGTGGGACCAAGGATATACATAAAGCACGCGAAGAGGGACTCCGCTAAATTGAGTATTCCGGTACCTGTATGTAGTCTGGAGGGTTTAACGTTTATATAGTGTAAAGAGTTGAATATTTGTAGTTTTTTCTTTTTATGTGCTGTGGATTTGTTGCTGTAATTGATGCATACGATACTGAAAAATGGGTATTGCTATGGCAGTTTTCCAACTTCAACGAATACTTTTCTTAGCCATCACCGATTTAATAAATCTAATACCCTTCTTATTCCTTCACAGGGGAAGCTTTCACTTCATATCTGAAGTTTTGTTGAGAAAATTTCTCATGTACAGACGTGAATAAAAGGGTATAGATTGGTAAGTGGAACAATTTCTTGAAACTGCTTCGAAGCAGATGGAATGCTGAGAAGCCAAGTTAACGAACTCACAAGGTGATCAAGTGCACAGTTTGGTCACCAATAAGGGCTGTTTATAACCTCACCACAACCATCTGCGTGTTTTGCTAAATACAAAGCATTTTAAAGATATATTTTCAGTTTACATAACACAATTCCATCTAAATGAATGAAGATGGAAGCTTGTGGTGAATTTTAACTTACAAACAGAAAATAAAAGTTAGTTAACACCAGTTACTAATCGCCGATTATTGTGGTTTCCTGTTGGGGTTTCTGATGCAGCTAACTACCTCGCTCGCTTGTTCAGTACAGAATGTGCGCAGAGTCAAGATGGCGACTACACAGCAATAAAAGGCGCTTTTGGATTCTGCGTTTCCGCAGCTGTAATTCAATTACAACTGTGCGGCGTGACCTTCGTCGAGTGGGCAGCAATTGCACTTCCTACAGCTCAAGGCATTCGACGACAGCAGTAGCGGTTTCAACACAGTGGTTGTTTATGTAAGACGAAACACACAAGTCACCCCCTGTAGCGTCCGCGCAGAGAAGATGGTAATGTTATATGCAATATACAGTTAATGTTATGTTAGGTTAATTGTGAATAATACTTACAAAATACATTTAAAAATACTGAAAGAGATATTCCTTGAACTTTTTATACGTTTTTGAGGTAACACTGAAATAACATTCTTGGTGTTACTGAAGACTGCTGAAACGGTGTTCTCTACAACACATGTGACTGCGTGGAGATAAGTATTTGGTAGTGTTACTTTTTTGGGTGTCTATCTTTCATGGCATTATTATATGCGTACAGCTGCATAATTAAAATTAGGTAGGATATGCATCTTTAACATTTAAGAAGACAAGAATGGTCAGTGCATTCATATACTGACTAACCGCTACTGAATAACAGAAGAAAGTTCATTTTTACCTTATATTTTTCTGTATATCTTTCAATAAATTGTCCAACAAAATCAGTACATCAGAGACTGTGCGTCTGACCTAAGGTCTAATGCAAAAATGAGGAGTACAGCGTAATGGCGAGTGTCGTGCCGTTCGCTCCGGTGCCTAAACGAGATCTATGAAGAAAAAGTCAAAGATAGTTGAACACCGTGTACCATAACAGATGATGAACGTAAGTCCTAGCAGTGATTCATCAAATCTCTCTGTTTTCTGTCTCTAACATCGTGTCTCTGGTAATAGACAAAAATTTAATTTATGTAGTTTTGATATTACCACAGTCTATGGTGCTACACGCCGTGTACTCATTCAAGAGGGAAATGGACAGACTTTTGTGCGTAGTGGACAGAAGTCTTCTCGTCATATCAGCCGAGTGTTGAGCATTTTCGTGTACCTCTTGCGGTGTCGTTTGTGTTTCATGCGATACAGGACTTAAATTGCTACGACACTCGCCATTACGCTGTACTCCTCATTTTTGCATTAGACCTTAGGTCAGACGCACAGTCTCTGATGTACTGATTTTGTTGGACAATTTATTGAAAGATATACAGAAAAATATAAGGTAAAAATGAACTTTCTTCTCGTCATATCAGCCGAGTGTTGAGCATTTTCGTGTACCTCTTGCGGTGTCGTTTGTGTTTCATGCGATACAGGACTTAAATTGCTACGAGATCTTAATAATTTTGATAGATAACAACGTATACAGTTTAGTGTATTCACTCTGGGCGTGCAGATGGAACATGACAAAGTCCTTCCGTGTTTAATGTTCAGTGATAAGTCTACGATCTAATTCAGGGAAAAGGGAACTGTCACAACCTGTGAACATGGGGAAAACAGTAGCTACATTAGTCAAGCACGAGAGAGATACTCAGTTCCCTGAGAAAATATTTACAGCTCATTGTGCTTTAGAGAAAACATACTTACGGGAGTCGCTACCTGGATACGTCGTAGATTTTTTTTCAGAATTGCAAGAGCAGGCCCAAAATTTAATTTTTCGACAAGATGAAGTTCCATAGCACAGGAATATGCAGTTCTCAATAATAACAAGATGACTCAACAATGGATCGGTCGTGAGGATCTCGCATTCCGACAATAGCCTTTAAGGTCACCTGAGCTCACGTATGTACTTTCCTTTTTTTGCAGAGTTTGCGAAACACCCCGCCAATAAGCCTCTCCATCGAACAAATCTGGTTTAATTGCGGCGGAGGATAGCAACAGCACTGAATGTGTAACAACTTCTGGCGTGTTCGAAAGAGTGTGGGACCGAGTTTGACTCGTTTCTTTATTTTTCGTGGGGCCAATGGAGGTCACATTGGGACATTTATGAAAGTTAAATGAAAAATTCGATCCGAATAATACTGTAGAAAGCACTCAAAATTTGTATGTGGAAATATGTAAAAGATACATACTCTTCTAAAATTGAATGGTTCCTATGAAAATCGTTTCCTAGTGTGTAAGTTAAAACCCGTCCGCTGCTCGTGGTCTCGCGGTAGCGTTCTCGCTTCCCGAGCACGGGGTCCCGGGTTCGATTCCCGGCGGGGTCAGGGATTTTTCCTGCCTCGAGATGACTGGGTGTTGTTGTGTCGTCTTCATCATCATCATTCATCCCCATCCCGGTCGGAGGAAGGCAATGGCAAACCACTTCCACTACGACCTTGCCTAGTAAAGCGGTGCGGGTCTCCCGCACCGTTCCCCTAGGCTCTGCAATGAAGCATGGGACTTCATTTCCATTTTCCCGAGTTAAAACCCACCACAACTTTCTAAGTCTCTGTCGGTCCATTATGACCTGGGGGACAGCGGCTGCTAGGTATTTCTTGATTCAAGAAACTTTATCAACAACTGTATGTTTTGGTTTATTTTGTTTTATATCTCAAATGATACCAGTTTCGGCAACTCAGTATTGCCGTCTTCAGGCCCCATACGCTATAATCGTATTAACAATCATATCGAATGGTGCCGTAAAACTGGAATCGTAAATCCGATCGTTATGCAACAGATTCCTGTGAACGGGTGACACTGAATGAGACTACATAGAGTCCTCAATTAGTGTCACCCGTTCACAGGAACGTGTTGCATGACGATCCGATTTACGATTCCAGTTTTTTGGCACCATTCGATATGAAAAATGGTTCAAATGGCTCTGAGCACTATGGGACTTAACTTCTGACGTCATCAATCCCCGAGAACTTAGAACTACTTAAACCTAACTAACCTAAGGACATCACACACATCCATGCCCGAAGCAGGATTCGAATCTGCGACCGTAGCGGTCGCGCGGTTCCAGACTGCAGCGCCTAGAACCGCTCGGCCACCCCGGCCGGCCCATTCGATATGATTGTTAATACGATAATAGCGTATGGGGCCTGAAGATGGCAATATTGAGTTGCCGAAAGTGGTACCCTTTGAGATATAAAATAAAATAAACTAAAACATACGGCTGTTGGTAAAATTTTTTGAATCAAGAAACAACTTTCTATGTTCGTTCATGCAGAAGATATAGTCTTGTAAAATTTGATAAATTTTTTTGACGTCATTAACAATGTGTTTTGCGTAAGCTGGATCAAGTATCCAAAACAGAATTACACACCTGGAAATTGAAATAAGAACACCGTGAATTCATTGTCCCAGGAAGGGGAAACTTTATTGACACATTCCTGGGGTCAGATACATCACATGATCACACTTACAGAACCACAGGCACATAGACACAGGCAACAGAGCATGCACAATGTCGGCACTAGTACAGTGTATATCCACCTTTCGCAGCAATGCAGGCTGCTATTCTCCCATGGAGACGATCGTAGAGATGCTGGATGTAGCCCTGTGGAACGGCTTGCCATGCCATTTCCACCTGGCGCCTCAGTTGGACCAGCGTTCGTGCTGGACGTGCAGACCGCGTGAGACGACGCTTCATCCAGTCCCAAACATGCTCAATGGGGGACAGATCCGGAGATCTTGCTGGCCAGGGTAGTTGACTTACACCTTCTAGAGCACGTTGGGTGGCACGGGATACATGCGGACGTGCATTGTCCTGTTGGAACAGCAAGTTCCCTTGCCGGTCTAGGAATGGTAGAACGATGGGTTCGATGACGGTTTGGATGTACCGTGCACTATTCAGTGTCCCCTCGACGATCACCAGTGGTGTACGGCCAGTGTAGGAGATCGCTCCCCACACCATGATGCCGGGTGTTGGCCCTGTGTGCCTCGGTCGTATGCAGTCCTGATTGTGGCGCTCACCTGCACGGCGCCAAACACGCATACGACCATCATTGGCACCAAGGCAGAAGCGACTCTCATCGCTGAAGACGACACGTCTCCATTCGTCCCTCCATTCACGCCTGTCGCGACACCACTGGAGGCGGGCTGCACGATGTTGGGGCGTGAGCGGAAGACGGCCTAACGGTGTGCGGGACCGTAGCCCAGCTTCATGGAGACGGTTGCGAATGGTCCTCGCCGATACCCCAGGAGCAACAGTGTCCCTAATTTGCTGCGAAGTGGCGGTGCGGTCCCCTACGGCACTGCGTAGGATCCTACGGTCTTGGCGTGCATCCGTGCGTCGCTGCGGTCCGGTCCCAGGTCGACGGGCACGTGCACCTTCCGCCGACCACTGGCGACAACATCGATGTACTGTGGAGACCTCACGCCCCACGTGTTGAGCAATTCGGCGGTACGTCCACCCGGCCTCCCGCATGCCCACTATACGCCCTCGCTCAAAGTCCGTCAACTGCATATACGGTTCACGTCCACGCTGTCGCGGCATGCTACCAGTGTTAAAGACTGCGATGGAGCTCCGTATGCCACGGCAAACTGGCTGACACTGACGGCGGCGGTGCACAAATGCTGCGCAGCTAGCGCCATTCGACGGGCAACACCGCGGTTCCTGGTGTGTCCGCTGTGCCGTGCGTGTGATCATTGCTTGTACAGCCCTCTCGCAGTGTCCGGAGCAAGTATGGTGGGTCTGACACACCGGTGTCAATGTGTTCTTTTTTCCATTTCCAGGAGTGTATATCTAAATAAGGCAACACTGTGCACAATGACTGCTGCCATATGTTTCAACTATTTATCGATTCATAGTAAATGATTATTTCTGCACGGAAAGTGTGGTTCATACCTTCCAAACGACGTAAGACAATTTCACAAGACGCAATATAAATATTATAAAAAAATTATCGGTCACTGTTTCGAAAAGGTGGTTATAGAGACACGAATGCGCGAATTCTTCATAAGTTGCCGAAAATGTAAAAAATACTGCTATGCGTAGGTCAGTGCAAACATTGCGAAAACTTCAATATATATTTAGGACCAGACGGTGTGAACCCGTTCATTAACTGTGTTTTATTTTACGGGTACTGTGTCCGCTGCGTTTCAAACAACTAGAGGTAGAGCTTTACGACATACAATTAAGATGCCAAATGCAGAAAATGTTAGTCTTCCAGTGTCGACAAGAGAGGCTGAGACTTACTTTAATAACAACATGTGTATTCTATTAATGCAACACCGAGATTGTCCAGAGACAGACATGGAGTACGCATTAGTTGCGCTGGGAGAGAGAAGACGACATCAGCATAAATCATGAGATTCTATGCCCATGTAGAGACTCGAAAGCAATTACATTCTTCCTTACGGCGGGCACAATAATAGGGCGAACAGGTTTTGCAGTTAATCAAGCCTGTTTGCATGTTATTCCACGCCTTGCAAGGGCCTCTAGCTTAATAGAACACGCAACAAGCCGAGTGAAACGCTTCGCATTTTCCGTTGATAATTTCCTTGAGGTGTTGATCACTGAAGTTATAAGGTTAGGAATTCCTGTAGCGTATTTCTCAGAACCAATTATCTTTACAGCATCCCCGTGCTATGGATGCGTTCAGATGTACTTCGATAAAAATTTGAAATTGTTGAGTGTCCATTTATCATGGACATTAATTCACATACATATGCAGCCTTTCTTATGGAAGGGACACTTCAAAATGCACTTCATGGTGCACTATCGATTTCTCTAGACTCACAAAAAAGTACATTTTGCGAACGAAAGCACAGAAGTCGAGGGTAGCAGGAAGGACAGTTTTTACACAGATAATACGTTGTGCATTGTGGGCTGTTTTGAGGTTTAATTATTGTTAATTAACTGCTTCAAATAATTCGACCTATTTACTCACAATACAATACTTCAGATATAATCATGTCCTTATTTTTAGCTTGTTCCTTGAAGGTTTACTGTAATCGATTTATTATATTCATAACAAATACTGTGTAAATATGAAACACCATGAAGGAATCACTGAAACTGAAGGAAATTTCCTCTTGTATACTGCGAGGGCTCACACTTCTGCAGAGGAGGTAATCAACTGATCGATCGTGAAATCAACTGAAGAAAGTCTACTGATAGCTCCGTCTAATGGAAAGGCAACTTCATTAAGAAGATCGTACGTTGTAGTGTGAGGTTCTTCCCCCCAGTACAAATCCTCTGACACAAGCCTACCGTTATAAAACTAACAGAACGAAAAATGCTCCTGTCATCCGTAAGGCTTTACATGCTCGAACAAAAAGTATATCACGCGGTTTGATACAAGCATTATTTTGCACGTTCAAAGATTTTTCTATGATTGTTAAGCCGCTGGTGAATAAAATCAGCAAAACTATAATCGTCTGTAATCTCGAGTTTGTTAAATTATGTCCAAATGCAGCGCTTAAAATGCGACACATTTATATGAAATACAGTTTCATATACAAAGGAGTGATTTTCCGCTGTAAAATCGGAACGATTAAAGATTTTCGCAAACACTTCTTATAATTACTGTTAAAATACATTTTTTATCATCTCTAGCAATTTAAACTGTCCCAACACGCGCGATTCGAGTAAAAGAGGTATGTAGTGGCAACGGACAAAGTTTTCACAAAAAAACAGGACGATCATTAATTATATATATTTGCCTACTTTCTTGCAAAATTTGAACCGATTCGCACAGGTATGAAACATAGAAGTGGCGCGCGAAAGAAAATTCACAAAAACGTTTTTTTCACGTAATGTCCAAACAATACAAGATTTTTGTGAGAGAGTTAAGCGAGCCAAATCTGAACCATCGTCTCGCTCCAGTACGGAGTTATTTAAGGGTGACGTGCTTTTGCACGTGAAATCTCAACTGTGAACATAAAATGGTGCCATTATCTGAGCATGAATTTCAATCCAATTAAAATCTTTTGGAAAAAAAAAGGATTTGTCGATGCGCACAATTTGCCTGGAGATTAGCTCCTAATCGTCGTTCAGTCGTTCAAACCATGCCTCATACACAGTAATATAGCTACAGTAAGACAGATGTTAGATGTTGGAATGGCTATACAGAAGACCTCTGGTCTGTGCCACGCCAAAAACTATTCGCCCCATAATCCATGCTCAAATATGGACTGAACACCAAGACTTTCCCCAAGCCGCCGTTCTGCACGCTGATTTTCATCCATATTTGTTACTGAGCTTCCGCACTATAACTATAACTAGAATAATTTTCGTTGATAACAGCTCATCCAAACCAAACCTCTCTTAAAAGGAAACCTACAGTTCAGGATGATCTGCCAGCACAAGGACGTTTTGCGGTACTATAACAACCAAACGTTAGTTGACCAGTAACGTGTCACGAGGGAGCCCTGGGTCTCCGTTTTTCGATTATAACTCCAGCTTGTATTCACGTCTGCACAACAAGCTTTCTGATATTAATTTTTTTTTTAGGATACAGTATGGTCTACAGGGCCGCCTCATTTGTGGGAGAATAGGATGAAACAGGAAAAATTCATTCCGATATTTTTTTCCACAAGTCGTCTTAACAATTACTGATTTTTCTTTCCTCACTCAGAAAACCAGTGATATTTAACCTGATGCCCATATGAACTCTGTGAACCACTAACCTTTAAGGGATCATTCGAAGTAGAAATTAAAAGTTTTCTGCATAATACATTTTGTGGTTACTTGCAGATAATCAGAGTAAAAATATCTTTCACCCACTTACACTTAAAAGTTCACTTCGTCTTTAAAAAGAACAAATATTGTTTTCGAAAAACGGATCCCCGCGAACTATTTTGAAACCAGAGATACGATTCCTCACTTTTATCACTTTTCCCAGTTTGATTTTTTTTTTCAATACTAGCAGCCATTTGTGCATATTTCCTTCAAAAAGTATGTTAGAAAAGAAAATTGCTTCGTAGGCACACTAGGAATATTGATAAAGAAATGATCATTTGTTTTGTCTTCACAACTTCGACTGGATTTATTTACCACCAGAGACTATTTTGATTAAGTAGAAATTGATTTGTTAATGAACAGAAAGAGACTGTTTACCCCTTTATCGGTATTAACATATTACTCATTTATTTTCATTGTATAATCATAATCGCGAAAGGCTATTTACAATTTGTATAGAAACCAGATGGCAGTTATAAGAGTCGAGGGGCATGAAAGGGAAGCAGTGGTTGGGAAAGGTGTGAGACAGGGTTGTAGCCTCTCCCCGATGTTATTCAATCTGTATATTGAGCAAGCAGTAAAGGAAACAAAAGAAAAATTCGGAGTAGGTATTAAAATCCATGGAGAAGAGATAAAAACTTTGAGGTTCGCCGATGACATTGTAATTCTGTCAGAGACAGCAAAGGACTTGGAAGAGCAGTTGAACGGAATGGACAGTGTCTTGAAAGGAGGGTATAAGATGAACATCAACAAAAGCAAAACGAGGATAATGGAATGTAGTGAAATTAAATCGGGTGATGCTGAGGGAATTAGATTAGGAAATGAGACACTTAAAGTAGTAAAGGAGTTTTGATATTTAGGGAGTAAAATAACTGATGATGGTCGAAATAGAGAGGATATAAAATGTAGACTGGCAATGGCAAGGAAATCGTTTCTGAAGAAGAGAAATTTGTTAACATCGAGTATAGATTTAAGTGTCAGGAAGTCGTTTCTGAAAGTATTTGTATGGAGTGTAGCCATGTATGGAAGTGAAACATGAACGATAACTAGTTTGGACAAGAAGAGAATAGAAGATTTCGAAATGTGGTGCTACAGAAGAATGCTGAAGATAAGGTGGGTAGATCACGTAACTAATGAGGAGGTATTGAATAGGATTGGGGAGAAGAGAAGTTTGTGGCACAACTTGACTAGAAGAAGGGATCGGTTGGTAGGACATGTTTTGAGGCATCAAGGGATCACAAATTTAGCATTGGAGGGCAGCGTGGAGGGTAAAAATCGTAGAGGGAGACCAAGAGATGAATACACCAAGCAGATTCAGAAGGATGTAGGTTGCAGTAGTTACTGGGAGATGAAGAAGCTTGCACAGGATAGAGTAGCATGGAGAGCTGCATCAAACCAGTCTCAGGACTGAAGACCACAGCAGCATCATAATCGCCGCGGTAGAGGCGGTACGTTTCAAGGTTATAGTTACGGTGGACGGTGGTCGACAGGTTGAGAACTGAATTCGATGACATGATATTCCCGTGCCGCGTGAACAGCCGACAGCGCTTGCCAGATCTCCGCGGACGTACATGCAAGAAAAGAAATAAAAACACTTCGTAGTTTTCCGTTAAATAACTATAACTTTGATACACACATTAATTTAACAAAATACTGTACGATATATCGTGAGGGCGGCAGAGTACGCAGTACTACGGCGCGAGTTCTGCAAAACTACACTAGGCAAAGGACTTACCGAAACGGTGTTCCATAAATAACTTGAAGTAAGTTCACCGCAAGGTCACTATGTAAAATTGTCCAACGTTTCGGCCACTGTCGCAAATGGTCTTCCACAGGGTGTTCTGCTTACTGCTGAATGAGGAAAACAAGGTTCAAATGGCTCCGAGCACTATGGGACTTAACATCTATGGTAATCAGTCACCTAGAACTCAGAACTACTTAAACATAACTAACCTAAGGACAGCACACAACACCCGGTCATCACGAGGCACAGAAAATCCCTAACCCCGCCGGGAACCCGGGCGTGGGAAGCGAGAACGCTACCGCACAATCTACGACAGGAAAACAAGGGTATCTGAAAGTGAAAGATACATTTGTCTAAGGCAACACACCAAGTCAGCGGTGACAAAACAACAGCACAGTGCGACAAAAAGATAATATGTCTAGAAGATCGCGTACTAACCAAAGTGCCATTTGCTTTGAGGAGGAAGATTAGAGAGGCGATGGAAACAGCCAAGTGATCCGCCATCGTGAATGGAGAGAAGATGAATACAGACTTCCAGTGTCTTCGGTGTCAATAGAAGCGGCGCTACAAAACAGCCCTGGTACAGCAACCCACACAGGTCCACGGGAGACCACTGCGGCCGCAGGTATACACAGTACACGCACGCCCCAGTCGGCACTAGACAGCAAGTAAACAGCGCTACGTCACACCCGCCGCCCGTTTCCTCATTCGCCTAGTCCACTAGTGGCAAGCAATGAAGCAAACGACAAACCTTGACTTCTGTTTTCAACAATAACAAGAAATATAACAAAAAACAACAGAGAATGTGTCACATCCCTCCTCCTCACCCTCAGTAACCTATCAGATCATAATAACTGCCTCTTTCACTAGTGCATAGGAAGCTCGGAAATTCCCGTTACAAACTTCTAGGACTCGTAGAGGGGAGTGAGAACATAATATGTTGAATAGGAATCCATGTCCGTAAACGTACCATTCTACGACGGTTTCAATTCAGCTGTTTAGCTCATCCATTTTTGCTTGAGGAACTGAATTAGGCGTGACGCAGTACAGTTATGAGTTAACATTTCGAAAGGAAACATAACGAAACACATATTTGTCACTTAAGTTCATTTGATTAAATCAGCACTTAAACCTTACGTGTTTACATTATTCCCAAACAAAGAAGAAGCCAGCATACTGTAACCACAGAACAGTATGTAACCTCCCCCTCTCTTATCGACCTTAATGACAGTGAAAAATTAAACCGCGTGTACCTAATGGACATTTGGGAAAAGCAATCGTCACCGAAGTTAATCTGTCGGTAAAGAGGGAGGAAAGGGTTACATCTAAATGTAAGGAAAAATGCAAATGAAACTGGTGGAAATTAATTTTGAAAAGGGCTAAAGTTAATAAAGAAAGTAAATGTGCGGCCGTTACGTTAACAATTAACTAGCGGTAATTAGATATTTGAGATTTGGGGGAAATTACGGTCGCCAGTCCTAAGGACAATTACTATAGTAACTGAAAAAGAAAGGTAATTACACATATAATTAGCACTAGAAGCGTGGCAACTGAAGGTTGACACGTGTAGTGTGAAAACTGAAAGTTTGTCAGAAGTAATAAATTTCGCTGCACTCTGACTTAATTTAGCAAAAGAATTAATAAAACCGGAAAATTGAAAGTTAATTTAGTGACTGAAATTAATAAGAAGCTTTCTTTCTTAAGCACATCGAAATTCAGTAAAATACGGTTAGTCTTGGACTACCTCAACAATCATTTCAAAAGCTACTTGAATCTACGCAATTTAGAAATAAGAGATTTAGCTTTGAACTTGAATTAAATGATTCTGAACAATTAACAATAGTAAAATTTAGTACGTACCAAGCTGAGCTGCAGTCACAGGTAAGCTAAAATACGGTAACAAAACTCGCACTCTTAATTTGTGCTTGTGTAATCTAAATATTGTAGCCAGCTATGAATACTAAAACTGAACTTTGAAATTAAAGCAGTGAAATGGAATGATTGTACTTTAATGCTGGCGTCTGAATTTCAACGACACTCGGGTTCATTTCGGAAAAGGAAGGGACCCTGCTTGGTAATGCAATTGGGACAATGAGCAACAAAGGTTCATGCTAAGTTGCTGTAACTTTGCGAGGCAAATGGAACAGTTTGAAAAGCTGAGGTCTGCCATACAGTTCTGAAACTTAACGTGCTTTTAGTCTTCCTTGTTGGTTGATTGAAGGTTTGATGTCGTCGATCGAGGAGGTGGCGACAGTCACTCATTGTCGGCTGTCGCTGTTGCAGAAGCTGGATGCTGGCGCGCCATCTTCTCGACACGGTCACCAGACGAAACGGGCTCTTGATGTGCGCCAGCTAATGCTTCCCGTCCGCGACACCATGTCAGAAACTATCATCGCAAGTCGAGCGCAATTACATGCTGTCAAACCCCGAAAGCGCGGCAACTCGCAAGAGCGTCACACAACACACCTGCTCCACTCGCTACTCCAGCCAGACTCTCCCATGCTCTGCCCGCGCTCCACGCGGCAGAGTTAACACTACCAAAAATCCTAAACACTTTGGTTCTCCACACGACCATCGATGTATTCGTTCGATAGTATAGTTTTCCCTAGGCCAGACCCAGCGTATAAACACAAATAATCTTTACACAACAAATCAATTATACATCGACATAAATGCATATATATATATATATATGTATATATATATATATATATATATATATATATATATATATATACAAATAGTAAAAGAATTACAACATATAAAGGCACAGAAATGTCATATATTCAGGTAACAAAATAAGGAAAAAATTTACAGTACAATAGATGGAAATAGGAGGATATGCATTTCCGGCGTTACAAGTACTGATGCATCGTAACAGCGGCTCGGTATGGGAACCACCAATGTTGTTGCAGACACTGTACTTACGAAGTACCTCCATCCCACCTGATGTCTTTTCAGTTTCTAATGCAGCGGCCTGAGCTCGTGCCAGCAGATCTTTCTCTGTCTCTAAAAAATGGTTCAAATGACTCTAAGCACTATAGGACTTAACATCAGAGGTCATCATTCCCCTGGACTTAGAACTACTTAAGGGGAGGTTTACTATCTGTGGCCCGAAAAAAGCATGTTCTTTGAGAATTTGTTTCTCAGGATGTGTTACAGATATCAATGTCAACTTTGGCCATAATGTTTATTGATATTTCCTCCACAAATTGAACTTTTTCAACCGGAAATGTCGAAGAACAAAGGCGGAAGTGCCGTCGTAACGAAACAAAATTTCGATGTAACCTCTACCCGCGATACGTCACAGGTCAGCCGGCTCGTCTGAAATCAAAATTGAGTTGACAGTAGAGAAGTATATAATATTCTTCAGGAGTTGTACCTCGCTTAAGTTATTTGGACCATGGGAAACAAAATGGCGGCCATTTGAAAAAATAGGGTTTTTTCTTCGATTTTTCGACTTCGTCGGCCAGGTAAAAATATTTATAGTTGGTGGATCGGAATAAAAGTGGTACAACTGCTAGACACTCCCCTCTACAAGTCCTAGAAGTTTGTACTGGGAATTTCTGAACACCCTGTTTAAGAACTATTTTCTCATTAAGCAGTAAGGAAAACACACCATTTGCCACAGTTGCCGAATCGTTGGACAATTTTATATATCGATAACGCGTTCACATGCTTTGAAGGGTGTTATGGACAGTGACAACCGCCGCGGAAACCTAGGCCTACAACTCTAAATAAATGACATTCATCATCACCGACGATAAAAAAAAAAAAAAAACAAAAAAAAACAAAAAAAAAAGAGACATTCAATATTGCAAACTGTTAAATTAATTTGAGCACACAGAATATTCTTCTGTTTAATTAATTAAAATTCCTTTCTGCTGATTAGAACAATTGTTCATGGAAGTACTCGTATTAATTGTAATCGCGCTCTGGATGTGATGAATAAAATCCGTTTAGTGGTTAATTTCTTTCTGCTATGCACACTACGCAGATCCAGACAGAAAATACGTGTGATACGTTAATTACTTTCCATTTCACTAAAAAATTACTACACCAGCACTAGAAAACGCAGATTAACAACACATAAACCTGTTAAAAATTCAGTGAGCTCATACAGTCATAAGGAATAAAAGAGAAAAGCTTAAGTTCTTATGTCCCATAAATGACGCGCTAATTAGAGTCAATGCACAAGGTCCAATTGTGTTCTTCGCAAAAGAACCATCTAAGGACTCGCTGAAAGCAATTTAGGGAGATTTGTAAATTAATAAACCTGGACTCTTCTCCAGAATGCGGGTAAGTTTCTCAACCACTGTGCCCACTCCCTCTACCATTTTCGCACGTCTTAATAGCGACGTCACTTCAAAAATACAACAGTGTACATTTTGTGTCAAGTTGAGTAGGGGAAACAAAGCTGTAGCAAACCTTCCGTACTGTACTGATACACACTACCTGAAAAAAAAAATGAAATAAAAAGATGAAGCACCAGACACATGGTCGGACCTCAGCGTATCTTCTTGCAGGTGTTCAACACCGGCGCGTATGTAAATCATTAGAGTTGCATTTCTGTGTGACAAGTAGAACGGCCTCCAGAGTGCTTTAGTGTTGTTCGTATTTGTTGCTATTACCGGGCATAGCACGGTATATAAGGAACATGAAGAGTGTCAGACGATGAGTGATCACTGTGAAGAACATGGAGTTGTCGAGTACTCGTATTGTACAGCAATATTGGCACCTGATACAGTGTTTGAAAAAGGCGACATTGTGCGTCTCCATTTGGCCGGTTGCTCGAATCGCACAGTGTTCAGATTTGTGGGGATTTCCGGATGTGACTCGACGTTGGACTGCGTGGCAACGCTAAGGCAGGCTTACCCGTTGTCGAGGCTCAAGACGATCACGTCTGACCACCGCCAGGGGGGGGGGGGGGGGGCGCCGTATTGTGCACCAAGCATACCGTAACCCAGGGCCGGCCAGAAATTCTGCACGCGTGCGGTGCTCCTGCACATGTGCAACTTACGGGTCGCAGCGTGCACGCCGCAGCCGTCAGCGTTCATGTAGTGCATGTTTCTACGACAGATGTCGCTTTATCCACTTGCTGGGATACTCTGTACCGACGAATTCTAGTGCTCTTTCCACAGCTTGCAAGCCAACCATGGGAAGGTATTTCGCGTGTTAAACGTTACTGTCACTGCTCATTGAGACGTCTACTTTTATGTTAACAGTTTAACCCAGTAAGACCAGCAATACAGTTAACAACCGCGGGTTTTTATTAAGGCAGCTTGACTGACGGCACGTAAATACGTGTAATGTTTTTGAGCTAGTATTTAAGAAAGAGAGCACTTAGTGACTTCCAGCGAACCTTATTCATGATTTCAAATAACATTAAACTAATGCAAGGTCTTCTATAACTAATTCTCGGTGCCCTGAGTTACACCCACATAATTTCTGTCTCACTGATCTTTGAATAGAATGATAACCTGTTATTTCAGTACCATTATTGCTATATCTTTCATCAGTTCCGTCTGAAATCTGCATAATAACCGACAATTAGATGAATATTATGTTTTATCGACTTCAGCTGAGCGTAGCCTTTCACACATTAATAAAAACCCCTAAATGTAAGTATACATTGGAACAATCGGTTTAATGACCAATTTTCCTTATAATAATGTAACATGGAGCAGAATGAGGCAATCATGCACAATTAGTTAACAGTAATTTTTAATTATGAAAGGAATAAATCCGAACACGTTTATCACTGGTCATGAGAAATGATATAGCTAAAATCGTGCGCAAAAGCACGGCTCATTGACAAACGCAAGCAGCTGCGAAGATTTTCATCACTTATGCTTCATCGAAACCTTGATTTATTCATTTTCATCACCGAGAAAAATCTTTCACAAACAAGCTCTTGCTTGTACCACATAAACAGGGAAGTGAAGCCGCCGCCGTTCATTTAGGACACACGTCTAATAACAGATGTCGCTGTTGCTCGCTGTCGCACACGTGCGCACATGTGCAGCACTTCCGCACGTCTGCACACTGTGCAGCGTTTGGCCGGCCCTGCCGTAACCCCTTCTCACTTGCGCCTGCCATCCGAGAACAATAGAGAACATGTGAACATTTTGTCACATCCCGCACCAATCGTCCGAGACCAGCGGCAGCCGGACAAGCGAATCACCGTCCCATGCGTAGACTGCCGTTAATACCACAACACACGGCTGCGTTTGAGTGTAGCCGTGACCGGGAGGCATGAACTGTTGATAAATTAAGTCGCATTTTGTTCACTGGTGAATCGCTGTCCTACACTACGCAGGATGATCGGTCGGCGACTATGGCTGTGACCTGGGGTGTAATTTTTCCAGTTCTTTGGAGAGACACAGCCGTGTTACTCTTGGCGTCACGTTATAGGGAGTCATTGGCTACTTCAGGTCACGGCTGGTGGTGACTGAGTGAATTCTGATAGCACAACGGTACATCACGGACATTCTGCGTCCTCAAGTGTTACCTCTCATGCTACTGTTTCAGTTTTTGTTATGTCATGTTCCGTAGATCATTTTCCCGATTATTTTATCGATATGATGTGGAAAAAGTCAGATTACAAGATATATATACACATGAATAGTGCTAATGTTAATATTATTGAAATTTTTAGTTCTACTCATGCAACTACATTTAGAGGTAGGCCGGCCGGTGTGGCCGTGCGGTTCTAAGCGCGTCAGTTTGGAACCGCGTGACCGCTACGGTCGCAGGTTCGAATCCTGCCTCGGGCATGGATGTGTGTGATGTCCTTAGGTTAGTTAGGTTTAAGTAGTTCTAAGTTCTAGGGGACTGATGACCTCAGTAGTTAAGTCCCATAGTGCTCAGAGCCATTTAGAGGTAGAATTTTGTTTACCATTTCTGAAACAGAAACTCGTACGTGGAGTAGAAGGCGTTGTCCAAAAGAAATGATTTTAAGCTAGATTTAAAACTTGATCTGCTACCTGCCAGACACTTTTGTCGTTGGGCAAATGATCAAAGATTTTTGTTGCTGAATAATGTACTCCTTTTTGAGCAACTGACAGCTTCATTAACGGATAGGAAAGGTCATTTTCCCCTCTACTGTTGTACGTATGCCGGCCGGAGTGGCCGTGCGGTTCTAGGCGCTACAGTCTGGAGCCCAGCGACCGCTACAGTCGCAGGTTCGAATCCTGCCTCGGGAATGGATGTGTGTGATGTCTTTAGGTTAGTTAGGTTTAATTAGTTCTAAGTTCTAGGCGACTGATGACTCCAGAAGTTAAGTCGCATAGTGTTCAGAGCCATTTGAACCATTTTTGTTGTACGTATGAACATCACTGTTCCTCGCGAATTGAGATGGATTATTTGTAACGAATTTCATTAGCGAATATATGTACTCTGATGGTGCAGTTAAATTATTCTCACTGCTCTCTTTTTTGCAATCAATACTTCATATCTAAGTGGTGAGTTACCTCAGAAAACTATTCCATAAGACATTATTGAGAGGAAATATGCAAAGTACGTTAGGAGGCTGATCTGTTTATTATCAAGACTAGCAATTATACGAAGAGTGAAAGAAGCTGAACTTAGTTGTTTGAGAAGCTCAGTAATATGCTTCTTCCAGTTCAAGTTGTCATCAATGTGAACACGCAAAAGTTGGAGAAATCTGCCCTGTTAACTGAGCCCTGTTCATATGCTACATCAATTGTCGGTATGACTCTATTCGGTGTACAGAACTGGATATAGTGAGTTTTTTCAAAATTAAGGGAGAGTCCATTTTCTGAGAATCACTTAATAATTCTTTGAAAGACGTCCTTAACGATAACTTCAGCCGCTTTTTCTGGAATGGGATTTATTGTAACACTCAGTCATCTGCAAAAAGTGCTAGTTCCGCTAGCTGAACGTTAAGTGGGAGGTCATTCACATGAATAAGGAACAGCAGAGGACCTAAAATTGAACCCTGCGGGACTCCCTTTGCGATAACTCCCCATTCACTATAATTTACCACCCTCACAACATTATTTGCGCTACTCAGCACAACGTTTTGCTTTCTGTTCATTAAGTACGATTCAAACCAGCTGTGTGTATAACCTTCACTTCCATAAAAGCTGAGTTTTTCTAAGACCCAATCTATCTCCAGATACTGTAGTCCCATTTTTGACATACAAATGCTCCTGTATAGATGGCATGTGTACTTATGAGCTGTCAGAGTGATGTTCGGGTATTCCCGTGACCAGCAAGATCCCCAGTTATGTTCCCGATAGAACACACGTGGAACCAGCTAGAGGGGCAAGTCCGTCCCAGTGTCGGTATTCAGGTTATCAAGGACCAGTTACAAGACTTGTGGGCCAGCTAGACTCAAGAGAGAATACAACGGCTTTACGACACGCTTCCCAACCGAATAAGTGCATGCCTCCTGGTCGGCCGGGGTGCAACGTCATACTGGTAAGCTGATATATACATAGGGCGGAACCCCTCCTCCACGCCCACACCGGCATGATGACCAACACAAAAGGTCTGCTGGCATCTCTGCATAGTGGTTAGTTTACACTAGAGGTCTTTGCAGGATGTGGATACTGCGATGTTTGCGTACATCTGGTTATGGCTCAAATGGCTCTGAGCAGTATGGGACTCAACTTCTGAGGTCATTTGTCCCCTAGAACTTAGAACTAGTTAAACCTAACTAACCTAAGGACATCACACACATCAATGCCCGAGGCAGGATTCGAACCTGCGACCGTAGCGGTCTCGCGGTTCCAGACTGCAGCGCCTAGAACCGCGCGGCCACTTCGGCCGGCACATCTGGTTATGATTATTCACTAACACGCGCTCATCAGGAGATAGATTGGGTCGAAAGTTGAACGAAGCGTAGCGGTTTGAAGGGCAGAGGGAAAAAAGTTCCAAGGCAAAAGCCAAAGGGAAAAAAAAAAAACCTCTGCGATAGTCGTGTAGGGTTGTGAGAGCAGTAACGGAATGAAACTTCCTGGCAGATTAAAACTGTGTACCGGATCCAGACTCGAAATCGGGACCTTTGCCTTTCGCAGGCAAGTGCTCTACCATCTGAGCTACCCAAGCACGACTCACGGCCCGTCCTCACTGTTTTACTTCCGCCAGTACCTCGTCTCCTACCTTCCAAACATTACAGAAGCTCTCGTGTGAACCTGGTACAGGCAGAAGTAAAGCTGTGAGGACGGGGCGTGAGTCGTGCTTGGGTAGCTCAGTTAGTAGAACACTTGCCCGCGAAAGGCAAAGGTCCCGAGTTCGAGTCTGGATCCGGTACACAGTTTTAATCTGCCAGGAAGTTTCATATTAGCCCACACTCCGCTGCAGAGTGAAAATCTCATTCCAGGAACGGAATGCTTGCTATCTGCGACATATCATATAAGCGTTAGGTAAGTTAGTGGTGGGTGTCGTGCAGGCGGATACCTTTGCCTGTCATCGTCAGACGTTGTCACTCGGCGGCTGCAGCTGCGTACCGGAGTCGTCTTCTTGGCCAGCGCCAGCATACCTGCAACTATTGTAGTGTTAATCATCGGTTAGTGTCCGGTAGTTCATATGCCGGATGTGCAGTGTAGGGTTTGGCTGTTTGTTTGTGTGTTAATCTGAGAGCTTCTAGTCTTCCCTCTGTTGGTCGGCTGTGACAGCAGGTGGCATATCCAGTCAGTATTGCTGATGTGCAGAGTCTCACTGATGACGTCGCTCGTGTGTGTGTTGTAAGTAGGCTGTTTAGGTTTTTTTATTGGTAACGCCACCTCTGTATGAAAATCACTGGCTGTGCTGTGTGCAGTCTGTGGCTGCTTTGCATTGTTGTAATACTCGCCATTGTAGTGTTAGGCAGCTGGCTGTGAACAGCGCGTAGCGTTGCGCAGTTGGAGGTGAGCCGCCAGCAGTGGTGGATGTGGGGAGAGAGATGGCGGAGTTTTGAAATTTGTCATGAACTGCTATATATATTATGACTATTGAGGTAAATACATTGGTTGTTCTCTATCAAAATCTTTCATTTGCTAACTATGCCTATCAGTAGTTAGTGCCTTCAGTACTTTGAATCTTTTATTTAGCTGGCAGTAGTGGCGCTCGCTGTATTGCAGTAGCTTGAGTAGCGAAGATTTTTGTGAGGTAAGTGATTTGTGAAAGGTATAGTTTAATGTTAGTCAGGGCCCATTCTTTTGTAGGGATTTTTAAAAGTCAGATTGCGTTGCGCTAACAAAAATATTGTGTGGGAGAGATCTGTAGTACAACTACAAGTTCGGGCGTTCCGTGAGCTCAGGGACGTCCGCGGCGCTTCCGCCGTGCTATGGACTCAACGAAGATGACAGTACCGACAGTTTCGTGAGCCGCAGCCACTGGAATTGGAGCAGACGAGCCTCAATTATCCTCAGGGGGGTACACACTTACTTTGTGTACCATGTGTTTGGCAAGCACAAGGAGCCCTAGCTAATATGGTATTTGCTTATACAACTTTACACATCGGTACCATATTTCTCTAACACATAAATTACACAGCTACCTGATCATTTAACAGAGAAAGAAACATTTTTTTTACTACGTCAGTGACAGATGTTTACGTAATTACACAGTTGGATAACTTCACACTTACAGAATTGTATGTTGTTTGTACTTTGTGAACTGTTCATATTTTTTTGGAACCATTGTGATACTATGAGAGCTTTGAATGATATATTTGGTATGGGATCACGATTTTTAAAGTATGTTTGAGGTAGATGACACTATTGAAATGAGCAGAGAATTTTTTTTAGGTTTTGACATTATTGCAGAAAGCTAGGACGTTTTTGAGAATTGACTGAGATGTTATGATGTTATTATTACGATGACTATGTGTATTATGCTGTTGCGGTATGTTTATGATCGATAAGCTGATGCTATATGAGTTATTTGAGTATGCTACGTATCTGCTATCATAAAATATTGAAGAAGTGTCGACGAATAAGGTAAGGAATAATGAGTAGTGGTTAGGGACTCACTCTGGTTTGTGAAACAGGTTATTGGAAACCAAGAATGGTACTTTAAGAGTTATGAAATGTATGTAAATGCGTGAATGTATTACAATGCCGACGAAAACTTTTTGGACACTGTTATATCAATAGGATTTTGTTTCTACAGATTTGTAACGCAAATTCTTGACCTGTGAAATATTTTTATACGAGACTGCCACTGTAGCGGAAACTGTTGTCGTAAATATTTCGGTAAGAAAGGTAAGTGACCTTGACGTAATGCGTCTTGAGTGGCCACCTGTGCCAGCCACCTGGAGAAACAGCCATTAGGTGAAAAAAAAAGAGGCCATTAACCTCGCTATTGACATTCCTTTGTAGAAAGCATCGCAAATGCGACACGCTCATTACTTGGAAACATATGATTACTCATATTTTGTGCTACTTACTGAAATGCTTATGAATTGATGGGAAATATTCGTACAACTGCACACCTGATTAGGACAAGTGTCTTTCTACGAGAGTTGAGAGAATTTCTACTAACTTATGAAATGTCGCATGACTATTGAATCGTATTTTTATGCTTTGCTTTTCATAGTTGCTTATTTCATTTGATATCTAGTTTCCAGCTGTGTTGCAGCATTGCTTTTATAAAATAAAATGCATTTGCTAATGTGAACACTTTCTGTTAACAGATCTATTAAATAATAATTTTGTAATTCACATTCTTAAAAAAAAGGAGCTCTTGGAATGGAAAGAACAATAAGAAGGGACTAATAACAGTAACTGCATATATAATTTTCTTTTCGAGTACTTGGTAATTTTTGTAGAATTAGTTTTTGTGGTGCACCACTTTAATTACTTAGACATTAAGATGTGAATAGACATTTCCCT
The DNA here is from genome assembly GCF_023898315.1 of Schistocerca nitens. Taxonomy (NCBI): domain Eukaryota; kingdom Metazoa; phylum Arthropoda; class Insecta; order Orthoptera; family Acrididae; genus Schistocerca; species Schistocerca nitens. The sequence continues at coordinate 789,512,782 of NC_064618.1, read as the reverse complement.
TGTCTGCGTTGTTATCTTTAGTGTACTATTTTTTCTGCTTGAGCTATGTCATGTTTAGGTATATTTCATTTTCTGCTTCTGCTTGCCAGGCATAGTGCTATTAAATTTCACTTTGCATTACTCTGTTAATCTAGTTATGCTACTGATTTATTTTTCTTGTTACTGCACGTTGGCTCATATTAGTTGTCATGTTGCTTCGCTTGGTAATTTAGATTTACTGTAGCTTGTTTTGACAATTTCCATTTTTTTTCATTGCTGTTTGTATTAATCGTTTTATGTGCTGCTGCATTGCCTCGTCCCTTAGTTTAGCATCTGAGCTCAGTAGATTTAAGTTAGCTTAAGAGGGGGTAGCCTATAAGAGAATGAGTTGCGATGAATTTGAAGAAATGCACTGAGAGGCTATACGAGAAAAGTACAGAAAACAGGTATAGATTGGACTTTTGGAAATAATGAAGAACGGAGGGAGATCTCCGAAAAGTAAAGAAAGTTTTGTTTGCAAAATACTGCAGTAAAACAATCCCTGTCCTTTCCTTGTACTATTCCGCTATATGTTTGTGTACCCTTGGGTATTTATGTTTTTCCTGTATTTATGTGTTTATCTGATAAGACTTATGTCGTAGAATTTTTCTAATACTAAGCTACATTCACTATGATGAGGAATACTGTTATCCTCAAATATAATTGGCATTAATAATATGTTATTTACCTTGTAAATATGCTTAGACATTATTTATTCTGTTTTGTTTTAATGCTCATGTGTAAAGTTGATGTTTCAAAAGTTATTCTGATCTTTTATGTATTTACTTATGTCATAATTCCTGTAACACTGTTGTATATGTTATTTTGATTCTTTTGTAAAGCCTGTACTACAAATGTTATCTGTATTGTTATGTTCTTTAATGATGTATTTTGTACCTTTGTAATTGTTTTCTTATGTTATAAAATTGTAAGTGACACCAGTTCATCAAATTAAGTAACTTGTAAGTTACATTTCACTGCACACATTTCTGTTGGTCATAGTATATGGACAATATGTGAGAAGTAGGGACTGATAGTGTTTGCACGTGTGTTAATGATTCAGCAAGGGACTGGATAACAGCATTGCTGGTTCTAAGGACAATTCCAAAAAACTTTGTGAGTGCACAAGTGGTGGTTATGGACTTGCTATATTATCTACAAGACTCTTCAATGGTGATTGTGCACCTGCACAGTCACAACAGATGGCTGCTGGCCATCTCTACCAGGGCTACAGTGGGTCTGCATCTTTGATGGCCCACCAATTTCTACAAGGACTGCAGTGGGTCTGCACCTCTGGTGGCCCACCAGTACCGTAATCTCTACCAGGACTACAGTGGGTCTGCTCTGTGATGACCTAACTACCAATATTCTTCAAAACGTCGACTGACTCTGCTGTGGGTTTACTCTGTTGTGGCCCATTACCTGTCTGCATGTCGAGTCAGCACTGTCTTTCCGTTGGAAGGACAACACTACTTCTTCAAGACTGCATGGAAATCCACTACGTCTGTGTGCATTGTCTTTTACTGCTCAGACTTTGAGAAAAACACGGCAATTTTAGTGTGATCAACGATCAGGACTGTCTTTATGGACTGTGAGAAAATTTTAGCTTTTGACGAACATTGTATCAATAAGTGTGTGCATTAGATTTCTTTGTTATTGTAATTGTGAAAAAAATTTTAACAAATATGTATTGGCCAGTGCCCAAAAAAATTTGTAAAATTTTTTGTGGGTAGCATGGGGGCTATGTAAGTAGGCTGTTTAGGTTTTTTTATTGGTAACGCCACCTCTGTATGAAAATCACTGGCTGTGCTGTGTGCAGTCTGTGGCTGATTTGCATTGTTGTAATACTCGCCATTGTAGTGTTAGGCAGCTGGCTGTGAATAGCGCGTAGCGTTGCGCAGTTGGAGGTGAGCCGCCAACAGTGGTGGATGTGGGGAGAGAGATGGCGGAGTTTTGAAATTTGTCATGAACTGCTATATATATTATGACTATTGAGGTAAATACATTGGTTGTTCTCTATCAAAATCTTTCATTTGCTAACTATGCCTATCAGTAGTTAGTGCCTTCAGTACTTTGAATCTTTTATTTAGCTGGCAGTAGTGGCGCTCGCTGTATTGCAGTAGCTTGAGTAGCGAAGATTTTTGTGAGGTAAGTGATTTGTGAAAGGTATAGTTTAATGTTAGTCAGGGCCCATTCTTTTGTAGGGATTTTTGAAAGTCAGATTGCGTTGCGCTAACAAAAATATTGTGTGTCAGTTTAAGCACAGTCCTGTAAAATTGTTATAAGGGGACGTTTCAGTGTCTTAGCTCACCATACGTGGTTATGCCTTAGCTAGCAGTCTCTTCGGTCGCCTATGCTTCCACCTATAGTTGTGATCATAATTCCGCAGAGTAAGGATCAAAGGACTGTTCGAGTGTCTCGAGGGCCTGTATAGTCGTGTGGTGAGTTTTTTGAATACTTCCTTGAGGGTTTCAAGAAGGTATTCATTGTGAAGATGTGCGGTGCGAGTGTAGCTTGAAGCGTTACTAATGATACGTAGTACTTTGTTCTGTATGACCTGCAGGCGGCGCAGGCGTGTAGGAGCTGCATATCCCCAGACAGGAGCTGCGTACGCCGTCAGAGGTGTGGTCACTGTCATGTATATGAACTTCGATACCTCCTGCTTAGTGTACTTGTATTGGGTAGAGCTGTTTGAGCATCACGTGCGCACTGTTCCCATCAGTTCCACAATTATTGAACTATATGAAAAAAAACGTCAATTAGTTACAAGCTACGGCGTGCATACATTTTGTTCAACATCTAAACGCCACTACAGATGTTCGAACGCAGATTATGACATGTTCGATATGCCTGCCATCATTGCCGACGATCTGGTGCAGACGAATAGCGAAATTCTGCATGACCCTCTGAAGTGTCGGAACATCGATGCTATCGATGACCTCCTCAGTCGCTGTTTTCAGCTCAGCTATGATTGTGGGGTTATTGCAGTACACCTTGCCTTTAATATAGCCCACATAAAGGAGTAGCATGTGTTCAGATCCGGAGAATATGGCGGCTTATCGAGGTCCATGCCAGTGGCCTCTGCGTACCCCAGAGCCAGAATGCGGTCCCCAGAGTGTTCCTCCAGGACATCAAACAATCTCCTGCTTCGATGGGATTGAGCTCCGTCTTGCCTGAAGCACATCTTGTCGAAATCAGGCTCACTTTTCCTAATGAGGATGAAATGAACTACCAAAGCCTTCACGTACCGTTTGGTAGTCACCTTGTCATTAAGGAGTATCGCACCTATTATTCTGCGACTGGACATTGCACACCACACAGTCATCCGTTGAGGGTGAAGAGACTTCTCGATCTCAGTTCCCAAATGAACCAGTTTTGCGTATTGACGAACCAAAAAAAAAAAAAAAAGAAAAAATTGCTCTGAGCACTATGGGACTTAACATCTATGGTCATCAGTCCCCTAGAACTTAGAACTACTTAAACATAACTAACCTAAGGACAGCACACAACACCCAGCCATCACGAGGCAGAGAAAATCCCTGACCCCGCCGGGAATCGAACCCGGGAACCCGTGCGTATTGACGAACCCATCCAAATGAAAGTCGGCTTCGTCGCTAAACCAACCCATGCATACGCATACTAATTCCCATCATGTCCCACGGCCAATCGTGCAGTTTGAACATCCTAACTCTAACCGTTAATAAACTACGATGATTTTATTTCATATAGTTCAATAACTGTCACACGGTATGTGGTCCCCTCATGTAAGTTTGCGGTACAGTCAGACGCCGAGGTACCTAACTTTCTGTCGGAAACATATTGGGCTTGAAGTGTTTGTTACCTTTGTATGTGTTGTTGTTTGCGCAGTAATTTTGGTCTGCGTGTGAACAGAACTGCTTCGCACTTGTCGACGTTTACTTTAATACGCCATCGTTCGAACCAAGGCTTGGCAGTTCTGAGTGCTGCTTGTAATCGTGATTTTATGCTCGACGGTCTCCAATCTTGCCCAAGGATGGCTGTGTCGTCCGCTAAGATGGCTCACGTCGTGTTTTATGTTGTTGGGAGATCATTTTTAATGTAGAGGTTGAACAAGATGCGCCCCACTCTGCTTTCATGGGGCATTCCAGCTTGAATATCCTGTTGAAATATCCGTTGGTGAGATATGAGTGTATGAGACGTAGGAGCTCGTCGGGGAAACCAGCATCGTTTAGTTTTCGTATGAGACCGTTTTTCCGGGGATGGACGAAAAATTTTTCGATGTCGAGGAACGCAGTCCCCACGGCTTTGATCGTGTTGTAGCGGAGGAGTTGTGTTGTTGAGGGGTGATTCCTACAGCCAATTTGCTCCAGTATTAGTATGTCGTTGGCGATGTAGTGCCTGGTGATGCGTTTTAGAATTACTTTCTCGACAATCTTGCTGAGGAGCTCAGTAGACTGATGGATCAGTAATTTCGTTGGAGGGAGTCGTCTTTTCCAGGCTTCCTGAACATCAGGAACTTAGTCGACCTCCAAAAGTCAGGGAAATGTTGATGCTGTAAGATGGCATTCGTTATGCGTGCAAGGTGTTCTACGGCCCTGTCCGTAAACTCCTGGAAGACACGGTTTTGAATGCTATCGGGATCAGGGGCTTTCCTAGAATTGGTATACTTGATAGCCCATGTGATTTCGTTTGTGCTAGTACGTCTGATTTTGTTGCGCGTGTAACCTCCTGGTCCGTTTCAGCGTGAGTACTGGGTCTGAAGAAATTATATCCGGCATGAAAGACGCTGTAAGTACTCTGGTCATAAGCTTGCCTTCTCCTCCGCTGAGTATGCAGGGCGTCTGGGCCTCGTAGAGTAGGAACGTTATGCTTCTCCCTAGTGAAGTATCTGGCTTTCTTCCACACGCCCGGACGTGTGGCATCTAGCCCTGCGAGTTTCTGCCCTCACTGTTCGTTTCTAAATGTTTGTATTTTCTTCCGTATTAGTCCCTGGAGTCTGTTGACGCGCAGTTTATGGAAAGGACGCCTGGTACGCTGCCAGTATTTCCAGAGGCGGTTCCTCATTGAGATTTCCTGGGCAGGGCTGCCGAAGTGTTGTTGTTGTGTTACATGTGGGATGGGGTCAGACATTGCGTCTTAGACAGCAGTAGTGAGAACCCCCACTGCCCCATCAATTTGTTGCGTGTTGCTAATTTCTGGAGCGTCCGGAATACGGCTATCACGCGACCCTTGTACAGAGTCCAAGGATCAGTATCCTATGTGGTTCCGTGTCCTGCAAGTTTCTTATGAGTGAAGTATTACAGGCATGTGGTCGGAGTCAAGATCGTTTTCAACCGTAAGGTAGAGTGTGCATGTGATGCCCATGATGATGGCTACACATGTCTAACACGGCTGGTCTGAGTCATGGCTGTGCGGACACGTACGTGGGGATGTCCGGCTCTAGTATAATGTAGTTTCTAGTTTCTTGCCGTTGGAGATACGATTTCATGAATTCCACTCGGGATGTTTCGCATATAAATCTATGTTCTTAGAAGAGTTGTAAAACGATCCTAGTTCCTTCTGTTTTTGTCTAGACATTGTAATCACTGAAATAATATCACACAGCCTTTCAACCAGAGACTATAGTGTCGTTTCCTCCTCCCTTTCAGCGTCTTTCGCTTTCTTGGTTAGGTGGTGTGTTTACTACCGTTTACTTAGATTTCTAAAACTTGAATAACTCAAATTGCGGAATACTTTTATACAGATTTAGACAACTACGTAGGACCTTTGATTTCCCATTTGCGCCGTGTGAAGTTCAGGATGTCACAGTATGATAAGCAGTAAAACGTTTTTATAAGAATCTGAACTTTCCGTTGTCCTCGATAGAACATCAGTGTAACAGAGAAAATACGTTCCTGACATAATATAAAAGTGAGGAAAATGTTTCCTTTTTAATACTGGAAGTTTTAACTGACTGTTTAGCTATAGCCATTGTTGCGCTTAATTTTTTATGCACTGAAACAGTCGTTTCGTTCTACGCCTCTTCATCTCTTCTATATTCAGAAGTGATTCTTTTAAAATTAATATTTTTTAAAGCAAAACAATTTTTCTTAATGTGTAATAGCAGTTTCTTCCAATCTTAATTATGAAACAACCTTATTTATGAAACTCGTTCATTTTAGGAAACTAGTTCACTGATAATCGTTCCTTATTGGAAATAGTTTATTTTTACTCCTTCAAAGTCCCTTTTTTTATCTGAGTGTGCATGCTACATGGATTTAAGTTAAACTTCCAGATAAAATATCAAGTATGCACGAGTATTACTTATGCACGATAAATTTGTTGATTATCTTATGTAGACAGATTGTTTAATTCGATTCCATGAGCCGAATGCCCTCTCAGAAGCAACCACATTAGTCGGCTGACGTGAAGAGCCAGTGATCGCAAGACAAGTAGAGAGAGACTAGAGTAGACTGGACGGATGTACGAATTGCGAAACCTCTTTATGACACAGAGCAGACCACCCCAGTCCTCACTCACTTCCGAGGCATCATAGTAAGTACAATGTCTTCGTTTTCAGTTGATTAGCAGAAAATAATATATACTTACGTGGGAGTTACTAGCATGAGATAACTAGAAGTAAACTGTCATCTGTCATTATAGTTTTCTTTTGCAATGTACGGGTGTGTAAATTAACGATGCGTGAAAGTGTCATTGCCTATGTGGGAAGTAAAGATTTCTTTGGAAAAATCACGACCTATAGCACAGCTTGTTGCACAACTTGCAGTTAGTTGAGTTGGAAATGAGCGTGCAGCTGCAACATTCGTCACACACTTCTGCGCGATGTATTGTGGGCTTCTGGATGCTGACGAACTGATAGGGCTGGACTTCGTTGAAAAGCAGCTGCTAGTGTTGCAGTGCTTTATGGGGTACAAACCGTTCGTGTTCTACCAGCTGGCGACTTATTTGTTGCTCTGAACTGCTGAATCATCTCGTAATCGATGTAAAAATTTTGCAGAAACAAACGCTGCGTTGGTAAGACACTGTCACCACACTTGAAAAACGTTTCACTAGCGAACGCACGATGTTTGTTTGATCAACGGTTCATGCAGACTGGTAATTAAGCCTGCTATTCGTACCATTAGAAAGAACAGGGCAGGCATCTTTCTATTCTTGTGAATTACGTATCTTCAGTGTTTTTGTTGGGACACATGTAGGTCCTGTGATTTTTTGAATTGAGTTTTTTAAATTAAAAACCGAACTACTTTAGCCATTTCTTGTGAGAAATGCAGGATTGGCGCTTATCTCACGTATTGTCGACACAGTTTAGCGTGTTTAAAGAACAAATGAAGTCTAGTATTGGTAGTTGATGTGGTTTGCTGTTATTACCGTGAACTAAGCTGTTATGCTGAAATGTAAATGCACTTTTCTTTCAACATGAAGGAAAAATATCCTTTCCTCAAAGAGACAAAGCTTGGATATGATGTTCACCGTAAAATTTGCAATGCCACATTTCCCATTGCATAGGATGGGAATTGTTCAGCATGATAAATCAGATGGACATGAACTGGTTTTTGTCGCTACTGTTGCAGCATTGTTCCTATGACTCAGGTATTTAAAAGTATACAACATTGGCAGCTTAAACATGCTTTATTCAAGACGTATCATTACATTCAGGATCACAGAGATTTTATATAAATTATAACAACAAAAGATATAACATTATCGCTGAAGGCTGCTTGGTACTTCACCGTAATCTCTATAAGACATTTCGTTGTAGAATATAGTATGAACCACACATGTCTGCGTTATGATATTTATCACGATAGCATGGGTAAATAGTAAAAGTGAAATTTGTGAAATTCCAGGAAATGGAGAGAGGCTACATTGGCTGTAACTAAGGGAACTTTTGCATATCATATCGGTCGGCGTAATCATACTTGAAGTTCCATGGATTGCACAACAAATATAATTTAAAAATCTTGTTATGTCAAGTTTAGTTGAAAACGAATCAAAGATAAAACCATTGTTAATAATGTATTTACTCTTGGTGCAAAAAATTTCTTAGGCTAGATGTTGATCTTGTGAACTTTGTAAGTTTATCCATTGATACTAAAAATCACAAATCAACAAAATTTCTTCTGCGAGTAGTTAAATATTTCAGTCCAGAAAGTGGGATGTACAAAAAAATAATGGAATTTAGTTCTACTGAAAGTGAAACCTTTAAATTAATGTCCGATAATTATTTAAAAAACTTTCTAATATAACACGTTTTCAGAAAGGAATTAAAATATAAAATAATTTCTCTTATCCTCATATAGATTCCTAGCCCCAAACAAATAGTCCTAAAAATTTGTGCTTGTGAATTTTTGATAGCTGTGACAATATTTATGAAATTTAAAATGAAAAACATGGGGTGCATGAAATAAGTAACTGACACATCAGTAGGTGAGCTAAGTCAATAACAATTTTATTGAACTGCAAACGATGTGATCTGTTGCTTGATTTTTCAGTGACCCTTACTCCATACACTCCCTACCATCATCTGCTGCATGCAACCCCACGTTTTCCGTTTCAAACTTCAGAAGTATTGTCATAGCATGGAAAATTCTCAAGCACAAATTTTTAGGACCATCTGTATGGTGTTAGGAGTCTGTATGGGGTTGGGAGAAATTGTTTTATTCTTTTTAGTCCAATTTAAAAAAAATTGGTATATTAAAAATTCGTTTTTATTGAAGTAATTATATTCTGCTTTTGAGTCCTGTGTGTACGAAATTTTTCAGTTGATTTCAAACATATTGATGAGATTACAATAGAGACATGTGGTAAATTTAATGTCTATTTCATTTTTTCTTCACCTGAGACAATCGGTACATTGCTTTCTCCAACTCATATCTCGCGAAAAGCCCCTGAATGTAAAAATTAGAGAGATCCATGCTCCCACGGAGGCTTAGCAGTAATCGTTCTTACGGAGAAATATTCGAGACTGGAACAAGAAAAGGGGAAAATAGTAGTGGTATATAAAATACCCTCCACCATACAAGAAAGCAAGTTAATACGTCACTGTCATCTATTTCTGAGCTATGTCGAAAAATTCAAGTCTCTCGATTAACGGGAAATTAATTTAAAATTAACTACAAAATTTGTTCTGAACAGAGAAAAAAATGTATCATGCGCCGCACTCCAGACAAGGAAGCGAGTTAATCTTGCACTGACATCCACTTCTCCACCATGTTGAAAGTTTCAGGTCTCTAGTTCATCGGGCAGTTAATTTGAAATCAACTGCAAAATTTGTACCGAACAGGCGGACAGACAGGAAAACAGAGTACCCTCCTCCACAAACCAGCATGAGAGCTAGTTAATATTGCATTGTTATCTAGTTCTGAGCTGTTTCGAAAGCTTCAAGTCTCTAAGCTCAATGGAAGTTACCTTAAAATCAATTGAAAAATTTGTGTCGAACAGACAGACAAGAATGCGAGTTAATAAAAACGTATTAAAAATATGATGTCGGTTCTGTATTATCACTGCCTAGAATCAAAGTCTGTATGTTTACCTGCTGCCAAACGAACATTATATTTGATGGAGTAAACAGAAGTGGTAGAGAAAATGTTTATGCTAAATTACAAACAAGCCTTGGTAGGAGTTATCTTATAGGTGTGTGTTGCATTACACCTTTCATCCCCAGGAGTGTCGAAACAGACGCTGGAAAGATTCCCGTTGATATAGAGTATATCATTTCTAAAATTTACAAGGATGGTTCTAATGGCGCTGAGCACTATGGGACTTAACAGCTGAGGTCATGAGTCCCCTAGAACTTAGAACTACTTTAACCCAGCTAACCTAAGGACATCACACACATCCATGGCTGGGGCAGGATTCGAACCTGCGACCGTAGCAGTCGCGCGGTTCCAGACTGAAGCGCCTAGAACCACTCGGTAACTCCGGCCGGCTGACAAGGATGTTCCGTATTTATACTGTAGTGATAGAAAGACTCAAAGAGTTCTGTGATTAAGTGAATGTCAGTTCCCATCAATCGCTGGATTACGGCAGTACAACATGGTTGGGGTTGTTTCCTGCTCTTGAAATAATTTTGAATGTAATCGTGCACTAAATCATTTTACCTCTCTGAATCAGGTTCTCTTTTATCTTTGCAAACAGTTTTTAACAAAGAGGAACCTGAATTATGGCTGTGATTTGCTCATAGTCAGGTCAATGTTTGTGAAAGAAGCATTCGAGAAATCAAAAAGCAGAATGTCTGCCTTGCAGGGACAGTATCTTATTAGGGCTTACTCATAAAAAAGACACACTAAAAATTGGATAGGTGCGACTACAAATTACTCAGAATACCGTGGAAAAATAATTATGTATATGTATGGTTCATTAAGCCCGGAAGTGAACAATCTCAACAAGTTTTGCTTGTTATCGATACCGATACTAGCAAGATATTATTCCCGGGGATTCCAAGACCGTATCAAAGTCTCTACAGTAGCTCCTCAGACAGTTGAGACATACCGGTACAAAAAGAAGCGAGTAGGGGACTTTGGATTATATATTTAGAGAGAGAATCCATATAAACAAAAATCAGTTGCCGCATATATGAAAGATCATCACTTGAGAATGGCCCGAGCGATTTGGCTGATTTTTTTATGTTAGTAATTTTCAACACAAGGTTCGCATGAAAGAAAATTTTTGGGAAGTCCACCGGAAAATTCGGATAGTAGTCTTTGTATGAAAATCTCAATAATAGAAATGTGACGGTCAGTTTGACAGTTCTGCTGTCACATGTGTTCATAACATCAGAAACTTTGACGTTACATTGACAGTTCTGCTGTTGCGTTTTCGAAAGAACAATAAATTCCCTGTTGAATATTGATGTTTCGCAAAAAATAAAACAAGGTCGGGTAGGTAATAATCATGTTACGGTCTGAACCAACCGAAACTACGGAGTGGAACAAGACTCTCTATTAAGAAGCTGATGAACAACGTGATTGAAGTAAAGATAAACATGGGAAAATTTATAGGCGAGGATATTCTGATTCCAATAATACCAGTGACTCAAACCGACTTGCCGTTTCAATTGAAGCGTGTCCAGTTCCCGTCTCGCCTTGCATTCGCAATGACGATTAACAAATCCCAAGGCCAGTCGTTGAAAAAGAGTGGAATAAACCTTGAATTGCCATGTTTTTCCAAATGGCAGTTGTACGTGGCATGCTCGAGTGTCGGTAAACAATGGGCGCCATTCGTTTTCTGTCCGGGCGGCAAGGCAAAAATATCTTTCATGACTAACCGTTACGACGTCCGCATTAAAAGCACCAGTAGATCATTATAAAAGCAACGAATTCCGATTTCATTCATTTGAATAAATTCATAAGCTTACTGAAATTATTTATACAATCCATCTTTTCTCGCCCAACTGTCTTACTAACTGGGACATCACACAGTTCACACCGCTAGAGATAGAGACATATTACACACATCAAAAGTAGTTTTGCATCACCTCGGTTCCGAGAGTTCCGGAACCTGTACAGAAAATTGCAATAGAGAACAACATCAACATCATTTCCTCCCTTTTTATTGCTCATGAAAACCACACATTGCATGTTCTACCACCATTCAGCGAGACCTTCAGATGTGGTGGTCCAGATTGCTGTGCACACCGGTACCTCGAATACCCAGCAGCACGTCCTCTTGCATGATGCATGCCCGTATCCGTCGTGGTTTACTATCCACATGTTCGTTAAGGCACTGTTGGTCCACTTTGTCCCACTCCTCAACGGCGATTCGGCGTAGACCCCTCAGAGTGACTAGTGGGTCACGTCGTCCATAAGCAGCCCTTTTCAATCTCTTCCGGGCATGTTCGATGAGGTTCATATCTGGAGAACATGCTGGCCACTCTAGTCCAGCGATGTCGTTATCCTGACGGAAGTCATTCACAAGATTTGCACGATGGGGCGCGAACTGTCGCCCATGAAGACGAATACCTGGCCAATATGCTGCCGATATGGTTGCACGATCGGTTGGAGGATAGTATTCACGACGGCGCTTTCCATGACCACCAGCGGCGTACGTCGGCCCCACATAATGCCATCCGAAAACAGCAGAGAAACTCCACCTTGCTACACTCACTGGACAGTGTGTCTAAGGCGTTCAGTCTGACCGAGTCTCCTCCGAACACGTCTCCGACGACTGTCTGGCTGAAGGCATATGCGGCATTCACTGATGAGGGGAACGTGATGCCAATCTTGAGAGGTTCATTCGGCATGTTGTTGGGCCCATCTGTACCGCTCTGCATGGTGTCGTGGTTCCAAAGATGGACCTCGCCTTGGACGTCGGGAGTGAAGTTGCGCATCATGCAGCCTATTGCATATAGTTTGAGTCGTAACACGACGTCCTGTGGCTGCACGAAAAGCATTATTCAAGAGCGTGGCGTTGCTGCCAGTGTTCCTCCGAACCATGATCCGTAGGTAGCGGTCATCCACTGCAGTAGTAGCCGTTGGGCGGCCTGAGCGAGGCATGTCATCGACAGTTCCTGTCTCTCTGCATCTCCTCCATGTCCGAACAACATCGCTTTTTTTTTTCACTCCGAGACACCTGGACACTTCGGTTATTGAGAGCCCTTCCTGGCACAAAGTAACACTGCAGACGCTATCGAACCGCAGTACTGACCGTCTAGGCGTGGTTGAATTACAGACAAAGCGTGCCGTGTACCGCCTTCCTGGTGGGATGACTGGAACTGATCGGCTGTCGGACCCTCTCCGTCTAATGGGCGCTGCTCATGCATGGTTGTTTACATCTTTGGGCGGGTTTAGTGACATCTCTGAGCAGTCAAAAGGACTGTGTCTGTGATAAAATATCAATATCCACAGTCAACGTATATCTTCAGGTGTTCTGGTATCCGGGTTGATTCAAAATTTTTATTGATGTGTGTGTATTGTAAACGCTGTGTTAAGCCGGCTGCGAGAAAGAACATGCTAATCTGTACTGTGCAAATGTGCGGTTTTGTTTCCCTTTTCGCAGCAATTTTTAACAGGGAACAGAAAATCTGTGTTTATAGCTAACCTTACAATTTACCTGTTTCTAGATGAAAATCATGTGAAATACTGCCATTAAAGCTACTGCCCTCACTGATCAGCAGCGGGAATGATTCCTCTCATACCCTGTTTACGAATTATTCCTACCAATTCACCATTCATTTTGATTTCTATTCCTGATGAAGGCTCCATTTGCGATATCAATGAATAAGGTCAGAGAGAGGGGAGATGAGGATATGGACAGAGAAGGGGGGAGGCAATGGACATAAAGAAAGGTAAGGAGGATATGGACAGAGAGATGAGGGAAATCGATAGAGAGAGTGTGAGATAGGAGGTATACGAGAACGGGGGAGGGAAGGTGATGGGCAGAGATACGGGAGAGGAGGAGGAGATGGACAGAGATGTAGAAGAACAGGGATAGAGAGAGGGGGGAGAAGGAGACTGGGGCATATATCCAATTCCCATACATATTTAGCAACTGCGAAGCATTGCCGGGTTGGCTAGTGTTTAATAAAACATTTTTAATTGCTTATTAAAACATGAGTACAACTTAAATTTTATGTTTGCATGCAGCAATGTTAGTCTACTATACTTTTGACGTATGATGAATGCACTCTATGCTAAAATGACAAAAGAATTTTCTTTTCGTGGTATAATTACAGTTTAACAAGTTTCAGGGTCTTCACTTTACTTGTATTGTGAAACCTTTCTTCTTGCCGAATTTCATGATACTAGATCAATGGGAATTGCCCTATTGTTTTTCACGAGTGGGTTCGAGCCACTTTGCGTGTTATGAATGGCAGATCCTTCAGATTGCATTGGCTTAGAAGCTTAAATCCTTTACGCCGCCAAGGAACCATAGATTTCTGTATGTGACATAAATCTGTACTAGATACGCCAACGTGTTCCAAAGGAAAAGGGGTCTTAAAAGACAGACGGATAAAAAACGACAAGAAATATTTTCTCGTATGATATAAAGTAACAACTTTCATATTTTTACCGTTAGTTGTACTGTGAAAACCTGCTTCTTGCCAAATTTCATGATTCTAGATTAACAGGGATCACCCTATATGTTTTGATGAGTAACTTTTCGAGTATCAAAATATGTCACATAATTGGCCATATTATTTGACTATGTGGACTTAGAAACCTACAATTTTTACGCAGCCAAGTGAGCATATGTGACATAAATTTGAACTTGATAGGCCAAACTTACAGAGAGAAAGGCTCTTCAGAGACGGCTAGACGAACAGACAAACGGATAAATAATGAAAATTTTTTTTCGTATTATATAATCACAAATTAACAAATTTCGGATTTTTTTTCCTTTACTTGTACTGCGAAACCTTGCTTCTCACCAAATTTCAGGATTCTAAGTCAACAAGAAGCACACTATAGGTTTTGGTGAGTGAGTTTTCGAGTATCGAAATATATGACATAAATGGCCGTATCTTTTGACAGTAGCGATTTAAGATTTTCCACCCCCAGGGAACTACATAAATCTGAACTTGATACGTTGACCGTTCCTGAGAAAAACGGTTCTTAACTGTCTGACAGACAGACAGACAGACGGACGGATAACAAAGCTTATAAGGGTCCCGTTTTTGTAAACTGAAGCACGGAACCCTAAAAATTAGAAACAGAATATTTTTTGGAGTTTTATGATTAAATCTATGCTGAAGGAATTTTAAGACGGTGGTCAAGCTGCTCACAGGAGGTTTTATTGCAATGTTCATCATTACACAAATGTAGATTTGAATACTTGGTTTCCTGGATGAAACAGTTTCCAGATTATAATTCACTTTGTTGGACCAATTTGAAAAAGGAGCTACGTTCGCTTTGTTGGAGCAATTTGAAAAAGGAACTACAACGGAGTGATGTAAGATTAAGTATACCACTGATTCAGAAAGCAAGCAGTGTAGAAACTGATAGTGCAGAATTCTTTGGTGGATTTTATATTGTCCAAACAACTGTAGTTGAAAAATTAAGTTACTGGAATGAAGTAGTGCAAATAAATGGGTTGGAATATTTAAAGGGTTAAAGGAAAAATGCATAAAAGTAATGAAAAATGCATAAAAGTAAGGGAAAATGCTTAAAAGTAAAAGTAATACATAAAATTGTAGAGGCTCCTCTGTGCTTTCTACAGTCAAATGCAGAAATTGAACTTGAATCTTTATTGGTTACGTGAGAAAACACATGGTTTGGATAGTGCAATTGCCAGTGCGACTCTTCTCAAATATAATCAAAAAATTTGATGTGCAGACTTGTACAGTAGATCGTTACGCAATAAACAGTTGTGTGAGCAACTGACTCAGTTGAAAAACACAAAACAAATTCTAGTAATATGAAGGATCTGTTACCGCACTTCACTTAAGGGTAGTCATCAACACTGCTCCCATGCAAAGTGTATGTAGTCAGTATCATCTTTCCGCCATCATGCTGTTCTGTTAACACAGTATATTAGAAATTATTGACCTGTTGATCGCAGCCGTTTTGTGTTTCCCATATTTTCGTGGTAAAAGGTGGTAAGCTTAATTGTAATGCTGTAAAGCGCATTAAGCGCTCTCTAGGAAGCCGTTTTCAACAGTGGCACTCAATGTAAAACAGTTTGTTGTTTCTGCCGCACCCTGTATGTTTGTGTACACCTTTTTTTCAGCTGGTCTAAAATGCAAGTGTTCTAACAGCGTGGAAGACGAGATGAGTTGGGCTCAGTACTCCTCTAGCAGAGCGTCAGCCGTGAACTTTAGCTCTCAGTGAGCGGCGTCTCGCATTCACGTCCTCCCACATGCGTTCTTCAGCTGTCTTCTTCCTTCTTGACGCCCTTAATGTAGTACTCTTGAAATGCTTTTAATATCTTGACCTGATGCTTCCTGGTGTCAGAGCTGCTTTCGAATTCCTTGCGATAATGATGTATATATCAAACTACAAAGCGTAGCGAGTGGTGCAAATTTTCACCTGTCCAACGTACATAACCTTTCTCAATTTCAAATCTTTTCACGAAGACAATAATTCTTCATTTTGCCTGGTGAGTACAAAATAGTTCATCATTATAACTAATTCACTTTTTGCTCAGGAAAGACCGCCACACTTGAAAAATGTCTCACTTTCATCCCCAAAAAATTTGTTATTAACATTACTGGTGGATTTCAAGAAATGAGTTAAACATTTTGTCCCACATTAAGATCGTTATGCAACAAGAGTGGGACATTTTCAGAGAAGCGTACACCTTGAGTCGCATGGAATTTCCGACCTTGGACTTTGCGACCAGTGACGTCAACGTAGTGTTTCCGACCACAAATATTTTATCCGTGGCTGTTCAGGCTGTCAAAGGAAGCCGCAACAGTGAGATAGGAAATGCCACAGTGCAAAACTGATTGCTGTTAGCCGTGGATTTTCCGATCGTTTCGTAGTTCCATCCAGGTTTAGAACTGGTTATGTACATAGCACATTAGCGTGTTTACATTTTTTATTTATCTTTTTACAAGAGGCAGTCAGTTACAAATGAGACTGATGGAACAAAGTAAGTCCTCTTCTCTTCCTTTCTGCAGTCCTTGGATTAGGTAATGGTGTATGTTCCGATTTCAAAACTTATCTGAACATCGTTCCGTTGGTCTTACCGGATACCTTGTCCACCTTAGGCCTATAGTACAATACTCTTCTCGGGATCGTCTCCTTCGACATTCTATCGACATGCTTTCTCTAATCATTTCTATAGCCTACAATTTTTTCTTCCAAAGAGTTTATTCCTAGTTCTCCCCTTATTTTTTTCATTTGCAGTTTTATCTCAAAGAGTTCATCCTTTTACGGCTATTAAGAATCTCATTTCGGCAGCATGTAACTTGTTTTCATCATCTTTTGTCAACGTCCGTGTTTCAGATGTATAGAGAAAACCAGGCGTAGCAATTACTTGGCAGAAATTCATTCGTGTTTCTTTTCTGGTTTTAGTTTTTAGGCTTCTATTTATTGTACCGCATTTATGCTGGAAAATGAGTAATTTCTTTTTAAAATCGTAATTTTTTTACAATCCTTTTCATATTAGTAACTGACATATGTTCCCAAGTAACTGAAACAGGTAACTTGTTCTAATAAAGTGTCAATGATTACAATTTTGGTTCGAACAGTATATTTACTTCTGAAGGCAACTGTTTTTCTCTTATTTATAGAAAATTCAAAATTATAATTTTCACATAACTTCTGTAACGTATATACTGCTCTCTGCAGCTGGCCTTCAGTTTTGCTTATAATAACTTGACCGTCAGAAAATGGCGTAGTCTTAAGCGTAAATTTTGGTGCAATATAAATCCCTCTGTTAATTTTACGCATCCATTCTGTAATCGTATCGTCAATGCTTAGGTAATTCGGATACCCTCTTTGAGTCGTAATTTCCAATAATATTCCTTTATTTACTCGGCCGAATGATTTTTTTGTAATCAGTAAAAGCAATAGGAATTTAAACTGATATTCTCTCCGCTTTCCTGTTATCTGCATAACTCTGAAAATGACGCCCGTACAGGGTCTCCCATTTCTGAAAGCATTTTGTTCTTCAAGTAATTAAAGTCTGCGATGGCTCATACTCTTTCACTTAATATTCTTGGATGTATTTAAGCTCATACTATTTTACTTAACATTATTTCATATATTTTATATTCTGTGTTCAAAACACTTATTCCCCGTCATTTTCACACCTGTTTCTATTTCCTTTTTAGGTATAGGCATAACTTCGGCATCCGATCAGGATCTTGGAAAATGACATCCATTCTGATACCTATTACTTTCGGAAATCTCTGATTTAGCATTGTGTGCCCGTATCTCTATAGTTCTGCATTTACTCTATCTTCTCTTATATTCTTTCTATTCTTGATTTCCTTCAATGTTCTTTCTGGTTTCTCTAAGGTAATGAGATCTACTTTTCCACAAACAGGATCATCGTTTTATTCTTCTTTTTCAAGTGAGTTATTAGACAACAAATCTCTATATTGTTGTATCCCTTGCTCTTCTTCGATAACATTTATATTTGCTACATTTCTTTCTTGACTCTTTGCATGCTTAAACACTTTATAGACCATCATTTTCCTTCGACGTATATCATCTTCAATGGTGCTTATGACTTTGTTTCGAGACCCTTCGTGAACTCGCGCTAGAATATTTTTCGCTTCATTTACTTTTTTCCTATACAGGGTGTCCCATTTACCTTGACCACCCTAAATAACTGTTTGTCCGCATGAAAATTACAAAATGTTTCAAGCAAATGTTGTTTAGCCGTCAGGGGGACATCAATCAACATGATTGCCTTCGTTGTAGCTTTGTTTTCTATAAAGATATGAACAGAAGTAGGACTTTTTTAAATGGCACCCTGTATTTTTTAACACAACATTGACGTTGACGCTCCCAGCGCTTAGGGAAGGTACTCGGGGTAATGTAACACATCGACGAGCTGAAGTTGGCAGAGGACAAATGTAAATATAAGCAGAATGCACACCCGTCATTCCGTCAACCATTGCAGTTGAAGAGTTGTGTAAGTTGAATGTACACCAACGAAGAGAAGGTAGAAATGCTACTCATCTATGGTGAATGTGAGTTAGCAGAACAGTAACTGCAATACTGTTTTCTTATGTACAGGTACATTCGGTACAATAGTTTAGTCCTTTTAAATACTGTTGTAGAGCGTAGGCATAAAGTAAAGGCCTGCCCTTTCTACACACTGCATCGACATAACATTTCTTTTATTGTTGTTGTTGTTGTTGTTGTTGAAGGTAGGCGAAATGCCACACAGGCAGCGGAACTATACAGAGAGCGATATCCTGACAAGAACCCACCTTCCCGACGAATGTTTCCTCGTCTTGTTGTGACGCTTCAGGAAACCGGAAGTTTCAACGCACGACAACGCAATCGTCGTAGCACTCGCACAGATGAAGCTGCCGAAGTTACTGTTCTCGTTTCCATTGCTATGAATCCACATGTGACCACACGACAGCTTGAACACAAGATTGGCATTCCTAAAATCAGTGTACATCGCATTCTTACACGTCACCGGTTCCATCCTTACCATTTACTCCTATATCAAGAATTTCGTGGGAATGATTTCTATAATCGTGTACAGTTCTGTCAGTGAACACAGCAGCAAATCCTCACCAACCCGGACTTCTTCTCCAATGTTCTATTTACCGATGATTGTTCCTTCTCAAACAAAGGACAGATAAATACAAGGAACATGCATTAATGGTCCATCGACAATCCACAATGGCTTAGACGGATGGAACATCAGCGTCAATAGAGAGTTAACGTCTGGTGTGGGAAGCTTGGTACTACAATTATTGGCCCTTATTTCATGAATGGTAGTCTAAACGGCACAGCGTATGCCAACTTCCTCAAACGAATTCTTCGTCCTCTTCTGGATGAAATGCCGCTAAGAACCAGAATGCTTATGTGGCATCAACACCATGGATGTCCAGCACATAATGCCATGCGTGCCCATCGTGTTCTGAACCGGAGGTACCCTGCCAGATGGATTGATCGAGGAGTAACAGTTACTGGGCTTGCTAGGTCTCCTGATTTAAATCCTCTGGACGTTTTTCTTTTGGGATGCATTAAAGACGTTGTCTATCGCGATATTCCAACAACTCCAGAGGACACGCAGGAACGTATCGTGCTTGTTTGTAATTCTCTTCAGCAGACAACACTGGAAGCAGGAAATAATTCTTTCATTCAACGAGTGCGCCAGTGTATCGGTGTCCAGGGTCACCACTTTGAGCACCTATGAATGTTCTACACCTGGGCAATGGTACAGGAGAGTCAAAGTCAATTTTGTGTTATGTTTTTACTTTGTTTTCATTTGTTTTCTGATAACTCCAGTAAGTGGACAAGTTTGTGATCCCGGGCTCAAAGTCAGTGTTGTGTTATGTAATTAATAACGTTGTGTTTCAGTGAATGGTACACTGTGGTAATTTTTGAATAGGTCTTCAGGAGAGGAGACGAATTACCGAATAAAAAATACGGGGTGCCACTTAAAGTCATACCGCTGTTCATATCTTCGTAAAAAACAAAGCTACAACAAAGGCAATCATGCTGATTGATGTCCGCCCCCGGTAGCTGAGTGGTCAGCGCGACAGACTGTCAATCCTAATGGCCCGGGTTCGATTCCCGGCTGTGCCGGAGATTTTCTCCGCACAGGGATTGGGTGTTGTGTTGTCCTAATCATCA
The DNA here is from genome assembly GCF_023898315.1 of Schistocerca nitens. Classification (NCBI taxonomy): domain Eukaryota; kingdom Metazoa; phylum Arthropoda; class Insecta; order Orthoptera; family Acrididae; genus Schistocerca; species Schistocerca nitens. The sequence continues at coordinate 789,492,575 of NC_064618.1, read as the reverse complement.
TCATTTCATCCCCATCAACGCACAAGTCGACGAAGTGGCGTCAAATCGAAAGACTTGCACCAGGCGAACAGTCTACCCGACGGGAGGCCCTAGTCACACGACAATTTATTTTCATTTTTTTTATGCTGACTGATGTCCCCCTGACGGCTAAAGAACATTTGCTTGAAACATTTTATAATTTGCATCTGGACAAACAGTTATTTAGAGTGGTCAGGATAAATGTGACACCCTGTTTGTAGATGACATAATTTCTTGTCACTTATCGTGTTTGTAATTTCTTCATTCCATATTCTTAATCTTTTTTCTTCCCATACTTTCCATTTTACCCAACACTTATTTAGCTATAATTCTTACAGCTTATGTTATGTTATCCCATTCCTCGTTCATAGCTTGACTAATATCTTGATCTTGTAGATAAGCATATAACCTTCTTTGATATAAAGTTTTTGCACTCTCACCTTGTAAAATGTATATTTTAAACAAATATTCATTCTATATACCTAACATCGTACCAGTTTGGGGGCAATCTAGATAAATATGAGAACAGAAGTAAAAAACTTGAAACAGCAGCTATCGCTTTTGTAGAGCATGAATTTAGATTACCGGTTTCAGCGAATTGGGTCACCATCTTCGGATATGTAAAGCACAGCCCGAGGTGTAAGCACAATTTGACTATAAAAAATCAGGGGTGACACGGCTACAAAACATTTTACACAAAATAGAGATATGTAACGTATGTCATGCACTACACTTCAAATAATCTTGTCCATTTACGCAATATATATATTACAACGTAAAAAAGACATTTCAAGAGCATGCAAGGCGTGGAATGCCGGTATGTCATAAGTAAAAGTACCATTACATAAAACATCATGCATAGTGCACAGAGTGTACATGCTGATGTTCGCTTAGCAGCTGAATGAAGACTGATACTCAGGAGTAAACATTATAGCTACTATGATCAATCGTAAGGTGGTCTGTACTATTAACGAACAGAAATATATCGTATCGTATAAATCATTATATTATACAACAATTAACTTTATTCCCACTGCTTTTCGATCTCAAAGAAGTTCATCCTGTGACTGCATTTCGTTCTTGGTTTGTTTTACTAAAGGACAAATGCTGTTTTCTCATCTTTAACTCTCTCCTTTCTTAGCTTCCTCCTGAACAGATGGACTAAAAGGTGGCGTCATGTACTAATGTACTGACTGAGTAAAATTATGTTTTTATGAATGTTTACTTTAATTACTTTTTATTGTTTAACTTATTCCTTGTCTTCATCTCATTTTATAAAATACCTCTCGGCAAATATTCGTTGTCGGTCGTCTGAATACGGTGATGCAATGGATCATCCGCCTTTGTTGCAGACTTAAGTGCTTATTGCATGTTCCAAAAACGAACCTATCTTTATTCAGTAGCCAGAAACAGAAGTCCGATCCCGTTTTTTGAACGTAATTTTATTACACGGTCAATTATGATTCAAAAACCTTTAGTTGTCTTTCCACAGTCATGCATGATCGTTTTAAAGATGGTCAACAGGCGTCACTGTTTTTAATTTCTTCTATCACCAATATAATAGCACTTTCTCTCTTTTGCTTACCTTATTCCTTACAACCAACACTTAAAAAATTAACATTCAAAGAAAAGGCGATAGTAAATAGCGAGACCGCAACAGAACTTACAATCAGCTGACAATGTATGGTTTTTATGTTGCATAAACATCTTACTGGAAACTTTTAATAAAAAATAATCAAATGGAAGGAAAATTAATAACTTAATTCCGAGGAAAGACGTTTCCATGTATAAAGTCTTCTATAGGAAACATTATTGGGAACGCCATAGCATCACTATTTGAGTTAAGGGCAACTTGCAGGGTGTGACTTTAAATATTCATTTCGCATACAACATGTAACAGTGAAATATTTGTCCATAAAAGTAAATAACAAAATTTCCTTTGTTAATTTCTACCATTGTTAATACACAATATTCCATACCTATGGGCTGTCTTTGTAATGTTTTACATATAATCGCAAATGCTGCATTGCCTTGTCGTATGAGTATCTACGCAGATAAAGTTCGAAGCTAAATATTATTATCAAGTAAATGTTTCTTTAGATTGTAATTATTCAAAATTTTTGCGAATACATTTTCGGTTTATGTTAATGTTATGGCAAAAGTAGGAAAGAATGCAAAAATGGAAAAACAACAAAATGGCAGCATGGAATATACCCCTGAACAAAGGGAATTGGCTAGCACGGAAGCTGAGAATTCATGCAGTTCAGAGCACAATCTTGGATCACGCCCTGAGGGTGAAATTAATGTTTGAACTGAAAATCTTTTCTCTGAGGTTGATATTGACAGAGACAGTTCTTTCCAAAATGTATCGGTGCAGCCTTATGACGTTACACGTGAAGTATATAATAGCAGACAAATACAGTCTATATAACCTATAGGGAGCCTTCTGACTGCAAACTGCTGTTATTTACATAGCGTAGGGTAAAACTGTGACATTTGTAAAAATAGCGATAATTGGCAATCAATAACTCCATTTATGTTTTTTCTAGTGTTTAACATGGTGCCTTACCTTTGTCCCTCCTAAAATGTGATTGACAACTATTTAAAAATGTGGAAATGTATACTATGAAGATGTGTTGTGAGTAGCACTAATCTGTTAAATTCGGAGTATTCGCCTTCTTAGCTAACTCTTATTTTTCTGGTATTCTAAGGCTAGATAGAGTAGTTTTATGACATCACATTTTTAGACCTAACTTCTAAAATGTTAAGTGTTATTAGACATTGAAATCTAATGTTGGTGTACATACCTTGGAATTTTGGGCAGTAATCACACAAATATGTGTATATGTGGAAATTAACTCATGCTTTCTTTCACGTTGCAGAGATTTTTTAAGACATTGTGCTATCAGATAGAATATTTCAAGTATTAACCTCAACTAGCAATGCAAACATGGCAATTTTCGCACTACTGCTCTATTCTCCAAACATGTTAGAATATTTTTAACATCTTCGATGCGGAAAATAATTAATTTACCACTCCTCATGCTTTTCTAACAGTGCAGCATTCTATTCGTGGCAGCACAAAATCGTGATCTAAGGATCGGACTTCCCTCAACTTTCCACGTAAACATCGTATTTTTCGCGAGTCCGAAATTCTTTGCGGATATTTCAGAATTTTTGCAACATCTTAGATATGGAATATGATTAATTTACGGGTATGTTGCGTTTTTAACTGCTATATTGATACACGTCATTAATTAATACTTCAACGAAACTCTAGATACTTGGTGTAATCATTGAATTTTTTGTGCTGGAGACGTATTTTACATTTTAGAATGTTGCAACATCTTAGCTGTGAAAAATAATTAATTTACGACTCAGCTGTATATTTTACTACAGAGATATATGTTGGTAACAATAAGGAATACTTATTTGTGGTACAACCAACGACCTAACAAGGATTTTTAACAGTGGAGTCATTAACTGGTGTGAAACAATGATCGAACTAAGGTCGATTTCTCAGTGCAGCCTATTGCTGGTGACAGGAGGAACTGGGATGTGAAACTGGATTTGCTATTATATCGTGTTTTTTTGGCTTAGTGTGATGGTAATTAAGGTAAAACCCATGTTTAATAAATATGAATTCATAATTCATTATTTATGCCTTACAACCAATTGTTGGCTTTTAATTGTTTATACATAAATGTCGATTTTTGAGTGTAGCCACCTGCTGGTGACAGGAGGAACTGGAACATTAAATATCAGTTGATTTTATTTATGTTTTCAGATCTTTTGGGAAAGTGTATCAGGTAAAAAACTCAGTTTCAACAAATAAAAATTCCTATTTTAGTTCTTACATTTTACAAGCATATGTTGGATTTTAATTATTTATAGGGGCTATGCTGTTTACTCATCCCATTATTACATGGCAAATGAGGACTGGTGAGTCAGTCCTTAAACGAAGTCAGTCATGCAAAGATAATTGCAGAGTGAGGGGTTGGTTGGAGCGGAGTGCACTTAATGCAAAATTTGCAGAACTGCAGGGCCCTCCTCTCCTCTCCTTGACCTGAACATATGGCAGGATATCATGATTTCTGGAATGACTTGGGAGATATGGAAGTGCTGATGCTGCTGTCAGCAAAATATGATATGCACAATAGTGTCAGCTGTAATATGACTCCACAGATAAGAAAGTTCAGATGCTGATGTCAGCACTTTTCTGCCTAGAACTCTCCTTGCCATACTGCTTCCTTCCCTACCTCCTGTTAACGAAAGAACATTGCATGCAATGAACATTTGTAGTTAACCACCTCACAAGTGGCCACTGCTCACACTAGCACACAAAGATGACAACTGCAAATTTCCTCAAGCTGGAAGAACCCAGCCTATTACATGTCGAATGGCCTGTAAAATCACATGACTCCAACCCTACAACAAATTTGTGGGACATTTTGGAATTGTGGGTAAAACGCTGATATCAGCATCAGGGCAATTTTGTGGAATCAAATCCTCAGTGAGTTGCTTATCCTGCATACGACATACTTGTACAACCTTATTGACTCCCTTCTTGGTAGAATCCAGCCAGTTATAGTGTCCAAGGGCGAAATTGCATTGTATTATATGATACCTGTAATTATTTCCTTAAGGGTGACTAATTTTTTGTCTTATGAGCTTAATTTATGATATGTTAAAAGTCTGAACTGGAGTCAAACGCAAAATGGCCGCCGTCCGTTTGGGAGCAGCGACCGAGGAACTGATCCATCACAGCACCTTGAAGTTCGCCCCAAATCGTCAGCTTCTCACTGACCCCTGCCCCCTCGTCCACCACCCCCCCCCCCCTACACCTGGCCCGCCTATGTTTTCCTAGTGACACGTTGCAGCCTTTTGGTGGTGTGTGAGGAGTACAGTGGCTTATCAGTTGGTGAAGGACTGGTCACCATAGCAAAGTGACCTGCTATAGAACCAGTACAGAATACAATTTTGTCACGTGTGACCAAGACAATGTAAGCTCTACCTGAAAGGTATCATTATGATTTTATTAAACCTCCAAACTGAAAGCTGATTAAGTAACGCTGGATTTGTTATGTTAACGCAATCCATTAATGATATCAAATAATTACATTTAAATGTGACATTTGCAGTTAATAATGGACAAAAGTAAGAAGTTGGCTAGGATTTGGATTCGCAGCCGCCATTAGATCTAAAAACTCTTTTATCAGTTTATCAGTAAGTGTTTTTATAGGTTTTTCTTTTTTAGATCGAATATTGGCCGAAAGCGAACATGAATTTTAACGTATTAATATGTCGCCAAGACAATCACTTCCATAATTTAATTAAAAGTATCAGCTACATAATCGCTACTGAACTTCATCAAAATTGCTTTTCTGCCACATACGTAATATTCGGTTATGGGATACAGATACTCATTACAAAACTCAATTACAAAATAAGTTCAATCTATCTACTACACAATAACATTAAAAGTAAATCAATAATATTCAATTTGTGTCATTTATTATGCCGGGGTTATTTCGCTGGCTGTTAGTTATTGCTTTGAAACAAACATAACATAACAGGCAGACATTTAAAGGAGTGCTGCAGCGCATTTTGTTTACCATACAGTGCTTGCCAGTAAGCTTGCTTCAAGGTTATGGCGCCGTGCGCATGTCAGCAAGATTCACAAGCGACAGACATGAAGATGGTCAACGGTCTATGTGCGTCCAGCTACGGCGAAGTTTAGTGCTGGGGTTGTAAGAGTGTTCACAGATTGTTACTGTCTTTTCCCCTTCCTACGCCCTCCATTTTTAAATTTACTGGCGATCGATCACGATTTTGTCATGCTACAGACCTCTATGTCTTTAATAATAATAATGACTATATGAAATGTTTTAATGCAATAATAATTGGTTTGTTTGTGCTATCACTAATTTGTGCATCGCTTTAGATAACATACAAGAAATTGCATTTGTACGAAAATTTGAGAGGACTATCAGTGTTGTGTACATAGTTCCGCGTAGTCAGCGCATACACAACTTTCCCAATAGAGCGCGCCCTGCTAAGCACAACAGCGCAGGCGCAGCGCACGTCCGTCTGTGCACTACGAGATGGCGCTGCCATAGAGACGGACCAAATTCTGCTTCCGCCGATCCGTGTATTAATACGTAACGCAGCCAATGAGATTGCTGCTAACGTAGGACCTTTTCTCCTCGCGGATCACACTCGCGCAGTGATACCTGAATGCTCAAGGTATTATAACGAAAGTACAGACCTCCGATTAGTCAGTCTGCATCAGTCTGCATTAGTCTGTACGAGTCTGCATTTATCTGCACCTGTCTGTACCAGTCTACATTAGTCTGTACCAGTCTATAGTCAAGTTTCAGTCTGTGCCAAATAAGATTATCATATTCCTGTACATAGCCATGAAGATAAATGTATAGACACTTTGTCAAGTATCAGAGATATGTGAGAATAAGATTAACGTACCAAGACCAAAGGAACTTCAGATTGTCAATTGTGAATAGCATCCAGAATCAAGTTAAGTAAGGTTTATGATTGTTATTATTTTAATAAATGTGTGTGAAAATTAATCAAGTTCTGTTTAAAGTTGGTCACCGTCAATCTGCTACTCTAAGCGTGCCAGTGGCATTTCTATCGTCTGACCTAACGGCAAAAGATAAACACGCCACGATAAGACCACGAGACATATTGCTGACACTCGCCTACTTCGCTAGAGCGACAAGTCAAATAATCTGATGGTGTGTGTACCGAAGGTCTTACAGTACGCACACCACACTTAGTAAATTTCGAACTATAACAGCAACAAACTCTAATAATTTTACTAAATTTAGAACTATAACAGCAACAAACTCTAATAATTTTGACGTCATAATTTACTCTATACAAAATCGAGTAGCTTGCGAGCACAGAGTCAAGATGGCATAAAATGTTTCAATAGACATTTGGTGTCATCTTGAGGTTTTTTTAAAGTATTTTTGTTGTATAATGTGTTCATTTTATGCTTAACCCCACGCACAAGATGTCATGTGGATAAAACTCGGCACATCATAAAAGGTTTCTGATCGTTAAAATATTTAAAAATATGTATTCTTAAATATTTTAGCGATGACAAACCTTTTATAACGTGCTGATTCTTATCCACTTAACACCTTGTGCGTGAGTTTAAGCATAAAATGAACATGTTTTACAAGAAAAAGAGTTTGAAGGGCTGAAGAAGACAGCAAATGCCTCTTGAAACCGGCTGTCTTAGATGAAGAAATATATTTTATGAGATCTTGGCTACTGAATGGTTTTGTACGATTAAAACAGATCGCTCTTCAGCACTCTCAAAGCGAGAAATTCAAAGGACATGTTCGCAGTTTAAAGGCTCGCTGCTGTAACTTGGCTTTTAATTTGAACCTACTTTAATTTTACTTTACTTTTCGGTCGCCTGTCGTGATATCCGCCGTGGTACACGGGACTCTGATCAGGGCGACCGGAAGCGCCGCAGAGCCGGCGCTGGTGGACACTGCGACACGGTGACGGTGGCCCCAACGTGCCGCCCCTAGTGTTTGCCCACCGCCCACGCACGCCGCCCGCCGAGCAGCCAGCGCCGCCCACGCCTCTCGCTGACGGCATCCGCGACCGCGCGCTTTGTTTGAGGACCCGCTGCCGCCGCCGCTCGTCCACTTGCTAAAAGAGTTGGCGCCACTACCTGGAGGGACGGTGTTTCCTCACTTCCTCCGCCTCCGCCTGAGAGAGGTAACAGAACGACATTACAGAAGCCTATAGTGTAACGCAGAAAGTAAGAAATGAAGTAGGAACTGCAAGCTGACCCTCAACATATTAGGTTGGTGCATAAGTTCGTAGCGTTTTCCCATATGTTTAATAAAGACAACAGATATACATAACAGAGAATTTAGTCGTCAATAATATATTCTCCTTCACTATTAACAACAAATTTGTCAACGCTTGGGTAGCTTCTCGATTCCACGACTGTAGAAATAAAGTGGTTATGAGGTGAAGAAATCGTGGAACCACGTCCGGAGCGTATTTTCATCCAAAGAGGAAGTTCCTTGAAATTTGCTGGCTAGAGAAAGACAAGGTGAAAATCTGAGGGGGCAAGATCAGGTAAATAAGGTGAGTGCGGAATGACTTCCAAATACAACACCCGTCGACTTTGCCATTCTGCTTGCTAAGATGACACGTCAAAATTTTTCTTCAAACGCTGTACAGTGGTTCGACTCATACCTTACATCCCGCCAGCAGTGTGTAATGGTAGGTACTAAAAGGTCGCAGTGGAAGGATGTTGTATCACGGGTCCCACAAAGATAAGTATTGGGCCCATTATTTTTCTCATTATAAGTTAATGATGTGTCAACTATTCTCTCCCACTGCAGAAACCATCTATACTTTGATGACCCTCAGGAATATCTCAGTGTAAGTTCAGCAAACCTGCACACAGTCATCGATCATGTTAATGCTGACTTACTTGCTTCATCAGAATGGTCGTAGAACTTAGGTCTGAAACTAAACGCTTCCAAAACGCAAGCAATCTTAGTCGCCCACAAAAGACTTATTACAACACAGCACAGAGGATCTCTACCATGCTTAATTTTAAATGGCACCGAAATAACCTTTTCTCCTTCTGCAAAGAACTTGGGTGTAATCCTGGACCACCACTTAGACTGCACTGAACACACTACTGCAGTCTGCAAGAAAGTTTCTGCATCCCTTCATTGTCTACAGAAATATAAAAATGTACTTTCATTCGAGCTTAAGAAGAAGCTCATAGAATCTCTAACACTCCCTATTCTCGGCTATGGCGATGCTATTCTTCAAGGACTTTCGAACGAAAACCCTCGCAGGCTTGACCTGGCGATGAATGCTTGTGTACGATATATTTGTGAAGTTCGTTATTACGATCATATCACTCCAGCCTATGAACAATTATCGTGGCTACGTGCTGATAAACGTAGAGACTACCATACTTAATGTTTACTCCATCGTCTTCTCAATCATCAGACTCCCTCTTACTTATCTTCAGCCATTACATTACTATCTGAACAACACAGCAGAAATATTCGTTCTCATCAAAGTAAGATCCCCTCAGTACCACCACACAACACCGTCATGTTTTCTAAATCATTTTCTGTATCCGGAACCCGACTTTGGAACAATCTTCCTCATAATATCACAGAAATTAAATCACTCCCAGGCTTCAAAAAGCAGCTAATTGCTCACCTTCTCTCGCAACAGCTATCTCTCGCACATACTAGACTGCAGCACACACTCTTCAATCCCCCCTTCCCCTACAACTTTTCCCTTCTCCTCACTTACTGAGTTATCTACTTAAATCAAGTCCTTTCCTAACCCCCACTATTACTATCATTCCAATTTTCTTGTTCTTCATCCTTTCTTTTTTCTGACAATAGTAAATATGATTTAAGTTGTTCTAAACTAGTCTATATTATTTTAATGCACTTTATTTTATTATTACTGTTATTATTGCCATTTATCCTTACTTTAATTATTGTCAACTATTATTATTATTATTATTATGCTTATTATCATCTCTAAGATTGTTATCATTTTCATGAATGTTTTGGTAATGTATCTGTATGTGTTGTTCCTGGTCATAAGTAAGAGAGGGCCTTAAGGCCCTAATCTGGTCAGGCTAAATAAACAAATAAGTAAATAAAATAAATAAAGTGTTTGTTGTCAGTCTAGAAGAACGCTGGTGGTTGTTATCGTGGAGTAGCACCACTTCATTCACTCTACCTGTTCGTTGCTCTCGGACTGCGTCTGCAAGACATCTGAGTTGTTGACAACAAGTGTCAGTGGTAACGATTACATCTCGGGAAAGCAACCCATACACCACACTGTCGCTGTTCCACCAGGTACACGACACTATCTTTTGTGGATGCGCGGAGGCCTTTATATGGGGAGTTGCTGCCTTGTTTGGGATAAACCACTCCTTCCGTTTCCTTATGTTAAAATAAAGACACTATTTCCAGTTAGCAGAGGTGCACATGTGGTCGCTCACTTATTTTTTTGTTTTTGGTTTAGAGCATGCGTTACCCGTACACCCGAGTTTTGAACCTTTCCCATTGCACAAAAATGTCGCACGACGGTGGAACGATAACAATTCTTCACATCTGGCAATTAGCGATTACACTGACGTGAATATTGTCGATTAATCCGTTTGAACGATCTTCATCAAGCCCCGAAGGTCTTTCTGAACGTGGAGAATCAGTTATGTCAAAACGATCGTCCTTAAAAGGAGAAAACAATTTTATTGCCGTGCTCTGTCCAATGTCGGAAATGTTTCTGGCTGCTTTCGCTACTGTCGTACCTCTACTGAACGCAAACAGAAGAATAGTTTGGAAATGTTCCGATTTCTCAACTTGGCACTCCATTTTATAGCGTCCACAGCTCCACTCACTGTCTCAAAGCAACAATATGTAAACTAAAATAGGAACAGTAAACTACAAATGCAAAATGACAATCGCTAAATAAACCCATGGCAACCTGTAAACTCATATACAAAACAGAAACGCTATGAACTTATTGACCGGCCTAATACATACACTACTGGCCATTAAAATTGCTACACCAAGAAGAAATGCAGATGAAAAACGAGTATTCATAGGACAAATATTTTATACTAGAACTGACATGTGATTACATTTTCACGCAATTTGGGTGCATAGATACTGAGAAATCAGTACCCAGAACAACCACCTCTGGCCGTAATAACGGCCTTGATACGCCTGGGCATTGAGTCAAACAAAGCTTGGATGGCGTGCACAGGTACAACTGCCCATTCAGCTTCAACACGATACCACTGCTCATCAAGAGTAGTGACTGGCATATTGTGACGAGCCAGTTACTCGGCCACCATTGACCAGACGTTTTCAATTGGTGAGAGATCTGGAGAATGTGCTAGCCAGGGCAGCAGTCGAACATTTCCTGTATCCAGAAAGGCCCGTACAGGACCTACAACATGCAGTCGTGCATTATCCTGCTGAAGTGTAGGGTTTCGCAGGGATCGAATAACGGGTAGAGCCACGAGTCGTAACACATCTGAAATATAACGTCCACTGTTCAAAGTGCCGTCAACGCGAACAAGAGGCGACCGAGACGTGTAACCAATGGCACCCCATACCACCACGCCGGGTGATACGCCAGTATGGCGATGACGAATACACGCTTCCAATGTGCGTTCACCGCGATGTCGCCAAACACGGACGCGACTATCATGATGCTGTAAACAGAACCTGGATTCGTCCGAAAAAATGAAGTTTTTTCATTCGTGCACCCAGGTTCGTCGTTGAGTACACCATCGCAGGCGCTCCTGTCTGTGATGCAGCATCAAGGGTAACCGCTGCCATGGTCTCCGAGCTGATAGTCCATGCTGCTGCAAACGTCGTCGAACTGTTCTTGCAAACGTCACCATCTGTTGACTCAGGGATCCAGACGTGGCTGCACGTTCCGTTACAGCCATGCGGATAAGATGCCTGTCATCTCAACTGCTAGTGATACGAGGCCGTTGGGATCCAGCGCGGCGTTCCGTATTACCCTCCTGAACCCACCGATTCCGTATTCTGCTAACAGTCATTGGATCTCGACCAACGCGAGCAGCAATGTCGCGATACGATAAACCGCAATCGCGATAGGCTACAATACGACCTTTATCAAAGTCGGAAACGTGATGGTACGCATTTCTCCTCCTTACACGAGGCATCACAACAACGTTTCACCAGGCAACGCCGGTCAACTGCTGTTTGTGTATGAGAAATCGGTTGGAAACTTTCCTCATGCCAGCACGTTGTAGGTGTCGCCACAGGCGCCAACCTTGTGTGAAAGCTATGTAAAGCTAATCATTTGCATATCACAGCTTCTTCTTCTTGTCGGTTAAATTTCGCGTCTGTAGCACGTTATTTTCGTGGTGTAGCAATTTTAATGGCCAGTAGTGTAGTATTGTAATATGTAATTAGGACATTGGGTATTTTTCGACCTCGGTGGTAGCGCCCTCACCCAGGCGACCCAAAATGCTGCCAAACATACCGCACTTCATTCCATTCTTCAGTACTTACAGTTATTACATCATGGGAAATGGGAGTGAGGTTGTAGTCGTGAGCTCTACCTAAGTTGAGGGAGCCCTATCTCCTGCAAACTAATTAAATAAAGAATATGCAAATTGAACTGAACAATATATTATTGACACTTATTTGAATTTCGTGTCATGAGATCCTTCCTCTCTAGTACAGACTGAATTTTTTTCCGCCAGTTTCCAGATAGGGAAGATGAGGGAAGAAGTTGTGGAGGGGAGGGGAAGGCTGAGAGATTTCCGAGGAGGGGGAAAAGAGGCTCAAAACTGAACTGGGCAGGGGTGACAAAAACGTGTCCCTTCCCCCACCAGAGGGGTGGGTGTGGAGGAGGGGGAGGGATGGAAGGTTTCTCAGAAGGATAGACTAAAGGATAGATTATCCTGAGGGGTGATAAACTAGTTAGAATAACAAGAGGTGCCCCCAGGGAGTACCGAATCAATTAGCATAACAATAGGTTATGATCACAAATCAATCAGCTATCACAATTTAATTAGTTGATATATCAGTTTGATATCAAAAGTGTACTAGAACCTTCTTTGTCCCAGTTTTCATGTGTACCTGTGTGGTAAAAAGCATGGTCGTGCTCCTTCAGCCAGGTTCAAAAAATGAATGCAAGGCTCATCTGCAGCAATAATTTTCCTGAAAACTCCTCCCCCAGTTCGTTGAAGCGCTGCAACAGATTGGATGCAGTTGTTTCCCTTGGCTCTTTATTTGGGTTGGTCAACATTTTCGGCATCCAGCGTACACAAATATTGAAGTAGTCCAATATTTCAATATTGGCCATCATGCTGCCTTTGGCTGTGGATAACTGGCGACGCATTTCATTTGCTGTTATTCGGCGGCCGTCACGGGTGGTTTGGTCGACACGTTAGGTGTTCCGTGTAGTCATTGCGATTCCTGGTCGCTCTGTGTTTGCATCAGCTAACTTTGTTTGCCCTGCAGATTCTTTACAGCGATGAACTTTGTTTATTGTTGCTGACGTCCACCATAATGGTTCCATACACTTTCTTCAGCCTTTTATTAATACGACTGCGCGTTTCCCTTTCTGCAGTCCGAAATTAAATTACAGAACGCTTCTTGTATGTGTGTCGCTGTCGGCCATTTTCTAAACTCATACAGTGCTGCCACTGTTGATGTAATACGCTGTTGACTGATGACCTCAGAAGTTAACTCCCGTAGTGCTCAGAGCCATTTGAAAAATGGCTCTGAGCACTATGGGACTCAACTGCTGTGGTCATTAGTCCCCTAGAACTTAGAACTACTTAAACCTAACTAACCTAAGGACATCACACACATCCATGCCCGAGGCAGGATTCAAACCTGCGACCGGAGCAGTCGCACGGTTCCGGACTGCGCGCCTAGAACCGCGAGACCACCGCGGCCGGCAGAGCCATTTGAGCCAATACGCTGTTACTGGAGTGAGCTGTAAAGGAAGTCTGCGGAAATGCGCCAGATTCGTGACTACTAATTTATCAACTTTGTGGAACAGAAAAGAAAAGGATGCCTTACTTTCGACTGGTCTTCATATATAGAGGTATCACATCGCCTACTTCTCTCAAATAGCTGAGAGAACTGACAAACGAAACTTTCCCATCGTATCGGATGAATCACCACCAAAAGCGTGACACACCATCACTCCATAAGACACAGTGTAGGGGTCAGGGATTCAACACTAGAGAAGTACCGACGGTATGGTGGTCAGGAGATGTACGACAGAGCTCTCCAACCCTCTCCGGTCAACTGTTTTTTTTTTTTTAGTTGTATCTTTCGACTGCTGCCTTCCAACTGTTGCAGGCCCTGTGCTAATCTTTCCTTTTCTACGAAACTACTTAAGAAGTTACTTCATATGTTATGGTCTTTGCCTGCCTCAGCTGTTTATTACCTCTACTGCTGCTTTGAACCTAAAAGTATTATTCTGGGATGCCATCAAAGATATCTCTTCTTCCGATAAGGATCTTGTTAATTTCATATTTTATTTGCTCACTAAATTTTTAAGATCCTTCGATGGCACCATATTTCAAATACCTCCAGTTTCTTCTACTCTGGATTTTTGATGGCTCTCGTTTCACCTCCATACAGTGATGTGCTCCAGACGTACATTTTTAGGAAGCTGTTCCTCATTTTCAAATCAGTATCTCATATCAGTAGAGAACTTTTCATGATTAAGCTCTTCTTCGCCTGTATTAGCCAGTTTGTGATTTCTTCCTTGACAAACTGCCTATTGGCTTCTGTCTCGGGTTCTTCGGCCGACGTTCATCTAATGATTTTTCTGACGTTTCGCCAGCACGAGTGGCTGGCATTGTCAAAGCTTCACCCTCCATTGCCGGTGGTGAACTGGAGCCGAGCTCGCGGGCACAGACTATATGTAACTGGCGCGCCAACGTCCGAGGGCTTCTCCGCGGTCATTTACGGTGCGGTTCTTCTCTTGCTACCTGCGACGGTCGTTCGCTGCAGTACGGGAAGCCAGGATCCGTTTACCTTAAGGCTTTCCTCTTTCTTGTTCAAACTGTTCGCGTGTTTTTGTATTTCTACAGCTTCTCTGAATAAGCGCGTGTGATAATGCTTCTCTACAGCCAGAACTTCCGTGTCGGCGAATTTTATTACGTGGTCGGTCTCATTCAGTGCGTGCTCTGCCACGGCCGATTTCTCCACCTGCCCCAACCTGCAATGTCGCTTATGCTCTTTGATCCTGGTGTTGATGGATCGTCCAGTCATTCCGACATAAACTTTTCCGCATGTGCATGGTATACGGTATATTCCCGACATTGCAAGTGGGTCTCTTTTCTCCTTCGCCGATCTAAGACACTCTTTGATCTTCCTTGTCGGTTTGAAAATCGTCTTTACGCCATGTTTGCGCAATATACGGCCGATTCTGTCCGTCACTCTGGGAATGTATGGCAGAAAGGCCGTACCCGACATTTCTTTTTCTGGTTCCTTACTTCGCCGAGTGTTTGGCTCTGTTACACTTCTAATATAATTTGTGGAGTGCCCGTTGCTCCTCAGGGCAGTTTCCAGGTGTTGCATTTCTCGTTTGAGGTGTTGCGGCTCACATATTCGTCCTGCTCTCGTTACGAGCGTACTAATCATGCCTCTTTTCTGGCTCGGGTGGTGGTTTGAAAGTTTGTGCAGGTATCGGTCCGTGTGTGTCGGTTTTCGATACACGCCGTGTCCCAGGTTTTCGCCGTCCCTTGTGACCAGCACATCTAGAAATGGCAGTTTCTTGTCCTTTTCTACTTCCATGGTAAATGTTATGTTGGCATGGAGGCTGTTCAAGTGTCTTAGGAACTCACCGAGCTGTTCTTCGGCATGGGTGCACACCACGAAAGTATCATCGACGTTTCTGTACCACACCTTAGGTTTGCAAGTCGCCGAGTCCAGTGCGTGTGCTTCGAATTGTTCCATGAAGAAGTTGGCCACCACTGGACTGAGAGGACTACCCATCGCGACGCATTCCAGCTGTTCGTAGAAATCACCATTCCACGTGAAATAGCTCGTGGTGAGACATGCATGGAAGAGCTTTCTGATGTCCTGCGGGAAAATGGAACCGATGTGCTCAAAAAATGGTTCAAATGGCTCTGAGCACTATGGAACTCAACTGCTGAGGTCGTTAGTCCCCTAGAACTTAGAACTAGTTAAACCTAACTAACCTAAGGACATCACAAACATCCATGCCCGAGGCAGGATTCGAACCTGCGACCGTAGCGGTCTTGCGGTTCCAGAATGCAGTGACTTTAACCGCACGGCCACTTCGGCCGGCGATGTGCTCCAGAGCGTCACTGAGTGGCACTTTCGTAAATAACGAAACAACATCAAAGCTGCCCAAGATGTCGTTTGGTGCAAGTTTCAGTTTCTTCAGCTTCTCAATTAAATGTCCTGAGTCCTTAATGTATGTGTCGGTCTTCCCCACGTATGGCTGGAGCAGAGAGGCCAAGTGTTTTGCCAGTTTATATGTCGGTGATCCAGGAGCGCTAACAATCGGTCTCAGTGGAACGTTGTTCTTATGGATCTTGGGTAATCCATACAGCCAAGGTGGTAGGGCTTCTGTGTTGCGTAGGTTTCTCTGTATGTCCGCCGGCAGAGAAGACGCCTTGATTAATCGATTCGTATTCCGTGTGATACGCTGCGTCGGATCTGCGCTTAGTTTTCGGTACGTCGTCGGATCTAATAGGTCTCGGATCTTTTGCTCATAATCTTCGGTCTTCATTACGACGGTCGCATTCCCCTTATCGGCAGGCAGTACCAATATACTATTGTCGGCGTTGAGATTCTTAATGGCTTGTAGAAATACAAAAACACGCGAACAGTTTGAACAAGAAAGAGGAAAGCCTTAAGGTAAACGGATCCTGGCTTCCCGTACTGCAGCGAACGACCGTCGCAGGTAGCAAGAGGAGAACCGCACCGGAAATGACCGCGGAGAAGCCCTCGGACATTGGCGCGCCAGTTACATATAGTCTGCGCCCGCGAGCTCGGCTCCAGTTCACCACCGGCAATGGAGGGTGAAGCTTTGACAATGCCAGCCACTCGTGCTGGCGAAACGTCAGAAAAATCATTAGATGAACGTCGGCCGAAGAACCCGAGACAGAAGCCAATAGGCAGTTTGTCAACAAGTGGCCACGAAAGCCTTAACAATTTTGTATTTCTTCCTTGATTCAGCTATCCTGTGTTACTTCTTCCACTGATATGTCGTTGCGATTTTGATATAAAGCAAGGGTGTATTTCATAAGAAGTATGTTCCTTACTCCTTTCAATAGGTCTTCGAAGTCTTCCTTATGAGCGGCCAGACACTCCATCTTATCAATGGGCTGCGCCATTTCTTTTGTCAGCTCGAACAGAGTGGTAAGGCCATAAACATCTACCTGCAACAAACAAAAAATTTATTATGTAAGTTTGTTTTCCTGAGTGATAATTTAACTTCACAACTACTCCCCCTGTAAGATGCATAGGAACAAAAGCAAAACAAAGGAATGAAATGCAATAGAATTTAATCAGGCAATGCTGAGGGAATGAGGCAAGGTAATGAGACACTAAAGGCAGTAGATAACTTCTGTTTGGGTAGTAAAATAGTTAACGGTGGCCAAGTAGAGACGATGTAACATGTAAACTGACAATGACAAGAAAAACGTTTCTGAAGAAGAGAAGCTTGTTAACATCGAATAGAAATTTGAGTGTTGGGAAGTCTTTCGTGACAGTATTTATTTCAAGTGCAGCCTTGTATTGAAGTGAAACGAGGACTGTAGACAGTGTAGATGACAAGTGAATTGACGCTTTTGAAAGTAGGCAGTACAGAAGAATGCTGGAGGTTGGATGGGTAGGTTGAATAGCAAATATAGAAGAAGCACTGAACTGAATGGGGTGTAATGGCACAACTGGTCTAAGAAAAAGACACTGACAGACAGGGAAGACTCTGGGGCATCAAGGAACAGTCACTTTGATTACGGAGGTCAGTAGACAACTCTGAACGATGGTGTGAGCAGTGAGTTGTGGGGTGGGAAAACAGACCTTCCCGTCACTCCCTTCTGCCCAGCGGCTGTCAATGGTCTGCGTTACCGGTCGACCGAAAAATAATGGTTTACAGGCAGACTTCATTGTTCACCCTGTTGCTTGCCGTTTACAGATTCCATTTTCATTTAGTTTTTGTGTACAGCAAAAGGGGGAAAATTCTAGTGAAACGTCCACGTGCCTCCTCACTGTAAGGAAGAAACTGACGAGGAAACCCTGAAGAAAGAAAATGTGTTTCATGACGAAAAAGCACATTCAGCTAATTGCATACTGATACCAGTGTTAACAAATTGTATATACAGCAGCTGTCGATACCACGGACACACCAATGAATTTGACGAATATTATTTCGGAAATATCAGTACACTGAAATTGTTAGTCCACTCTCATTAAACCAGTAACGGTTATAATGTTGATGTAATTGTATCTAACGGGTGTTCAAAAAGTCAGTATAAATTTGAAAACTTTATAAACCACGGAATAATGTAGATAGAGAGGTAATAAATTGACACACGTGCTTGGAATGACATGGGGTTTTATTAGAACCTAAAAAAACCGGAGTTCACAAAAATGTCCGACAGATGGCGCTGGACAGCAAAACGTCAGTGACTACGCATGACAATCGTGTATAAAAGGAGCTGTAATGAGAGAGAGAATCAGATGCGCCAGCAGTCGCAGCATGTTGACGGTACCTGAAAAGGCGCTTTTAGTGAAGCTGTATTATCAGAATGGGGAATGTGCTAGTTCAGCGTTACGATCCTATCGCCATACGAAGGGGATTCGAACGGGTAAAGGTCCGTTGACAAATATAGCTGTGGCGAGAATGATTTCGAAGTTCGAAGCCACGGGTTGTTTAGACGATTGACCCCGTTGTGGCCTACCGAGCACAAGGCGTAATGCTGCTGAGACAGTTCAGGAAGAAATGGACACCGTAGCGGGTTCGTCTACGCACGGGGAAGTCAGCGCTCGTGCAGTCGCACGTCGCACCGGCATTCCATACACTACTGTTTGGTTGGCACTTAGGCGTACCCTCCGATGCTATCCGTACAAAATCCATCGGCATCATGAACTGTTACCAGGCGATTTAGTGAAGAGGAGGGCATTTTCAGTGTGGGCGTTTCAAAAGATGGCGGACGATGCAAATTGGTTGAGTAACATGTTGTGGATCGATGAAGCTCATTTCACGCTCCGAGGGTCTGTCAACGCCCACAGCTGCAGAATTTGGGCTACCGAAAATCCTAGAACCGTCGTGGAAACTCCATTGCACGACGGAAAAGTCACGGTATGGGTTGGATTTACCACATCTTCTTCGAGGAAACGCGTGATTCTGGTTTTGTAACTGCTACCGTGACGGGTGAGAGGTACGCCGATATGTTACAGAATCGCATCATCCCCAGCATGGCTGATAAACACTTGCTGGAACGTACGATGTTTATGCAGGATGGCGCTCACCCCATATTGCTAGACGCGTGAAAGATCTCTTGCGCGCGTCGTTTGGTGATGATCGTGTGCTCAGCCGCCGTTTCGTCATGCTTGGCCTCCCAGGTCCCCACACCTCAGTCTGTGCGATTATTGGCTTTGGGGTTACTTGAAGTCGCAAGTGTATCGTGATCGACCGACACCTCTAGGGATGCTGAAAGACAACATCCGACGCCAATGCCTCACCATAACTCAGGACATGTTTTACAGTGCTGTTCACAACATTATTCCTCGACTACAGCTATAGTTGAGGAATGATGGTGGACATATTGAGCACTTCCTGTAAAGAACATCATCTTTGCTTTGTCTTACTTTGTTGCGCTAATTATTGCTATTCTGATCAGATGAAGCGCCATCTGTCGCATATTTTTGAACTTCTGCACTTTTTTGGTTCTAATAAAACCCCATGTCATTCCAAGAATGTGTGTCAATTTGTACCTTTCTATCTACATTATTCCGTGATTTATTCAGTTTTCAAATTTATACTTATCCCTTATTCGGGCAGGTAGGTTAGAAAATTTAAAAAGGGAAATGGATAGATTAAAGTTAGATATAGTGGGAATTAGTGAAGTTCGGTGGCAGGAGGAACAAGACTTTTGGTCTGGTGATTACAGGGTTATAAATACAAAATCAAATAGGGGTAATGCAGGAGTAGGTTTAATAATGAATAAAAAAATAGGAGTGCGGGTTAGCTACTACAAACAGCATAGTGAACGCATTATTGTGGCCAAGATAGACACAAAGCCCATGCCTACTACAGTAATACAAGTTTATATGCCAACTAGCTCTGCAGATGATGAAGAAATAGATGAAATGTATGATGAGATAAAAGAAATTATTCAGGTAGTGAAGGGAGACGAAAATTTAATAGTCGTGGGTGACTGGAATTCGTCAGTAGGAAAAGGGAGAGAAGGAAACATAGTAGGTGAAGATGGATTGGGGGGTAGAAATGAAAGAGGAAGCCGCCTTGTAGAATTTTGCACAGAGCATAACTTAATCATAGCTAACTATTGGTTCAAGAATCATAAAAGGAGGTTGCATACCTGGAAGAATCCTAGAGATACTAAAAGGTATCAGATAGATTATATAATGGTAAGACAGAGATTTAGGAACCAGGTTTTAAATTGTAAGACATTTCCAGGGGCAGATGTGGATTCTGACCACAATCTATTGGTTATGAACTGCAGATTGAAACTGAAGAAACCGCAAAAAGGTGGGAATTTAAGGAGATGGGACCTGGATAAACTGAAAGAACCAGAGGTTGTACAGAGCATAAGGGAACAATTGAAAGGGATGGGGGAAAGAAGTACAGTAGAAGAAGAATGGGTAGCTCTGAGGGATGAAGTAGTGAAGGCAGCAGACGATCAAGTAGGTAAAAAGACGAGGGCTAGTAGAAACCCTTGGGCAACAGAAGAAATATTGAATTTAATTGATGAAAGGAGAAAATATAAAAATGCAGTAAATGAAGCAGGCAAAAAGGAATACAAACGTCTCAATAATGAGATCGACAGGAAGTGCAAAATGGCTAAGCAGGGATGGCTAGAGGACAAATGTAAGGACGTAGAGGCTTGTCTCACTAGGGGTAAGATAGATACTGCCTACAGGAAAATTAAAGAGACCTTTGGAGAGAAGAGAACCACTTGTATGAATATCAAGAGCTCAGATGGCAACCCAGTTCTAAACAAAGAAGGGAAGGCAGAAAGGTGGAAGGAGTATATAGAGGGTCTATACAAGGGCGATGTACTTGAGGACAATATTATGGAAATGGAAGAGGATGTAGATGAAGACGAAATGGGAGATAAGATACTGCGTGAAGAGTTTGACAGAGCACTGAAAGACCTGAGTCGAAACAAGGCCCCGGGATTAGACAACATTCCATTAGAACTACTGATGACCTTGGGAGAGCCAGTCCTGACAAACTCTACCATCTGGTGAGCAAGATGTATGAGACAGGCGAAATACCCTCAGACTTCAAGAAGAATATAAAAATTCCAATCCCAAAGAAAGCAGGTGTTGACAGATGTGAAAATTACCGAACTATCAGTTTAATAAGCCACGGCTGCAAAATACTAACACGAATTCTTTACAGACGAATTGAAAAACTTGTAGAAGCCGACCTTGGGGAAGATCAGTTTGGATTCCGAAGAAATGTTGGAACACGTGAGGCAGTACTGACCCTACGACGTATCTTAGAAAATAGATTAAGGAAAGGCAAACCTACGTTTCTAGCATTTGTAGACTTAGAGGAAGCTTTTGACAATGTTAACTGGAATACTGTCTTTCAAATTCTGAAGGTGGCAGGGGTAAAATACAGGGAGCGAAAGGCTATTTACAATTTGTATAGAAACCAGATGGCAGTTATAAGAGTCGAGGGGCATGAAAGGGAAGCAGTGGTTGGGAAAGGAGTGAGACAGGGTTGTAGCCTCTCCCTGACGTTATTCAATCTGTATATTGAGGAAGCAGTAAAGGAAACAAAAGAAAAATTCGGAGTAGGTATAAAAATTAATGGAGAAGAAGTAAAAACTTTGAGGTTCGCCGATGACATTGTAATTTTGTCAGAGGCAGCAAAGGACTTGGAAGAACAGTTGAACGGAATGGACAGTGTCATGAAAGGAGGATATAAGATGAACATCAACAAAAGCAAAACGAGGATAATGGAATGTAGTCAAATTAAATCGGGTGATGCTGAGGGAATTAGATTAGGAAATGAGACACTTAAAGGAGTTTTGCTATTTGGGGAGAAAAATAACTAATGATGATCGAAGTAGAGAGGATATAAAATGTAGACTGGCAATGGGAAGGAAATAGTTTCTGAAGAAGAGAAATTTCTTAACATCGAGTATAGATTTAAGTGTCAGGAAGTCGTTTCTGAAAGTATTTATATGGAGTGTAGCCATGTATGGAAGTGAAACATGGACGATAACTAGTTTGGACAAGAAGAGAATAGAAGCTTTCGAAATGTGGTGCTACAGAAGAATGCTGAAGATAAGGTGGGTAGACCACGTAACTAATGAGGAGTTATTGAATAGGATTGGGGAGAAGAGAAGTTTGTGGCACAACTTGACTAGAAGAAGGGATCGGTTGGTAGGACATGTTTTGAGGCATCAAGGAATCACAAATTTAGCATTGGAGGGCAGCGTGAAGGGTAAAAATCGTAGAGGGAGACCAAGAGATGAATACACTAAGCAGATTCAGAAGGATGTAGGTTGCAGTAAGTACTGGGAGATGAAGAAGCTTGCACAGGATAGAGTAGCATGGAGAGCTGCATCAAACCAGTCTCAGGACTGAAGACCACAACAACAACAACAACTGACTTTTTGGTCACCCGGTATGAAAATGTTTTTAGAATAACACGTAGTATTCCATTGCAGAGCACTCCACAGTGCACACCCGATTCGCTGCTACACTCCCGTCTGTCGCATTCTTCTCGACAGTGAACTGTAAACGTGACTCTCTCTCTCTCTCTCTCTCTCTCTCTCTCTCTCTCTGTGTGTGTGTGTGTGTATGTGCGTGTATGTGTGTTGGGGTTGGGGTAAAAATTGTAGAGGGTGACCAAGGCTTGACTACAATAATCACGTTCAAGGGGAGTTAGGAGGTAGTACTTATGCAGAGGTGAAGGGAGTTACACAAGACTAGCATGAAGAGATGTATCAAACCAGTCTTCAGAATCAAGAGCACAACAACAACAACAGTAACAGTCAGAAAAAGTGGCCTCAGCATTGATCCCTGTGGCACACTAGCGGTGGTTATTCCTCAATTGAAAAATGCAGCCAGAATTTTGTGGCACCGCTGTATCAGAGGAAACATGTGTAAATCGGCTCCGTAACTGCTGAGTGTGTCACACAGTGGCAGGTAGCAGGCGGCAGGCTGCGCGTGCAGGATGTGTTTGCACATGCGCGGCGCGGCGCGGCGCACAGCGGAGCCCGTGCCAGCGGGCCGTGCGCCAGAGAACGGCGGCAGCTGCCCAGTGACTCAGACATCAGCGCAGAGACGGCCGCATGCCCGCCACTGACTCACCGTTCCGACGCCCGCACAGCGCTGTCCAGGCACCGGTATCCTCTGCTAGCAGGCCTCCTTGACACCAACAAACTTTCGTCTTTATTCTTGAGTACAGTCCGCCCGTCTGGAACCTTCAGGGAGGGATAGTAGAGGAAGTAGTGTACAACGACCTATCCTGGATTTGTATTAGGGGTGTATTTTGCTGTTACTACTACAGGCTGCTATAAATCTATAGCTTTATTCAGCTAGCCACCCTACCGTACCATTAACGTCCCCCCCCCCCCATCCTTCCCTGTTCCATTAGCGAATGGTGGGCGCGAAGAACGGTTGTCGATAAGACAACGTGTAAACTCCAATATCTCTGTTTTTATTGTGCTGAACATTTCTGCAGAAATATTAAGGAGTATTCTGTCTAACTCTTCTTGAAACGTACGCTTTTGGAATGCCAACTGTAATTCTCTCCACCACGAACGATGCCTCTCATGTAGCACCTGCCATTGGAGTTCGTTATCTCCGTAACACTCTCGCACTGACCAATTGATATTCCGTGACCGAGTGAATTGATAACTTTTATCAAAATTGGTTTGTAGCTGGTTTGACTAATAAAAATTGTACACTGGTAGTTCCATAATGTATTACTCCGCAAGGGTTACGTTTTTTGAGCCGGCCGGAGTGGCCGAGCGGTTCTAGGCGCTACAGTCTGGAACCGCGCGACCGCTGCGGTCGTAGGTTCGAATCCTGCCTCGGGCATGGATGTGTGTGATGTCCTTAGGTTAGTTAGGTTGAAGTAGTTCTAAGTTGTAGGGGACTGATGACCTCAGAAGTTAAGTCCCATAGTGCTCAGAGCCATTTGAACCATTTGGGTTTTTAGATGACGAAACTGCTTGCGGACAATCCTACTTGTTGCTAACAGAAGCTTAGATGGTAGCTGGGAAGCTGTACGCCCTTCATCAAGGTATTCTTTGCGTAGTTGACGGAGGAGTCGATAAAATTTTAATATGTACCGGCACGATGAGTGCCCTATAGCCTCTTATTGGGGCGTCCTAATCGAAACTCCCTAGGCACATGGTCTCAGTCCAGCTTGAGTTGAGTTATCTATGGTCTCTATGGTCTCAGTCCAGCTTGAGTTGAGTTATCTATGGTCTCTATGGTCTCAGTCGAGCTTCAGTTGAGTTATCTACAATTGGCAGCGGGATATTTTGTCATGAGGGGCGTTGAATAACTAATGGAACACTTTTTTCCTTGTTAGTTTCGGTTAAAAAATGCGGAATTTATTGTGGGAAATCTTGGAATATTCGCGCTTCAGCCCCTATAGTATCATGGAGTTCCGATGGTTGGCGGCGCTATACGTACTTTTTTTTGGCGGAAACCGACAGCATGACAGATACTCATACCCGCTTGCAGAATGTCTACGGAGACCTGGTAGTGAAAAAAAGCACGATGAGTCGTTGGGCGAGGCGGCTGTCATCATCGCAACAAGGTCGCGGAAATCTGGAGATGTCTTGCTTGCCGGCTGGCCGCACATAGCTGTGACACCTGCAGTGTCCGCACGTGTTTTATTGTGATCCATCAGTTTCCTCCAATGAGGGTGTCCTGATTCGAGGAGATCGACGGATCACAATCAAAGACCTCGCTGCACAACTGGACGTATTTGTTGGTGGTGCTGACACACTCATCCACCAGTTGGGGTGCTCAAAGGCTTGTATCCTGTGGGCTCCTCATCGGCTAACAGAAAACCCTAAAGAGCAACGAAGGGCAATCTGTGCGGAATTGCTTGCGAGTTACAAAGCTGATCGTGATAATTTTTTGTCGAACTTCGTCAAAGGCGATGAAAGATTGGTTGACACTTCGAACTGGGAACAAAAAGGCCAAGTATGGAGTGGCGCCACACCTCGTCTTCTGCGAAGAAAACTTTCAAAGCCACAGCCTGAGCCGGTAACGTCTGGGACTCTCAATGGGTTATCCTGTTTCATGTCCTCTCTCGTAGTGCAACACTGAACTCTGAAGTGTACTGTGCTACCCTCAGGAAATTGAAGAAATAACTTGAGCGTGCTCGCCGCTACAAAAATGGAAACGGTCTCTCCATGAAGTGTATCTACCTCATTGCGAGGACATTGTTTATATACTAATACAATATAGTTATCTAAAAACAATTACATTGTATAATATTTTAAAAAGACAGGATAATTATCTCTTACAGTAGCTCTTACTTACACAAAAAAGGTCCGTAGCTAAATGTATTTGCCATTTCGGCTGTCTTTATAAAAGAGAACTTCAGAACTTGAGCTCGATCTTTTGTTTGAGTACGTATCTATAGGGTGGTCAGAAACAGTCTGAAAAGTTTGTAGGAGTATTGCGAGGTAGGTTTTGCTGAAAAGTAATTCTTAACAAAACATTTCGATACCTTGAGCCGTTGTTTGGTTATTTAGCATTCAAGTTAGCCAATCAGGTCTTTGCACGCGCAGATTCAAGCGGCACGCCAGATACAACTATTATTAGTTTAGTGTGTGTGTGTGTGTGTGTGTGTGTGTGTGTGTGTGTGTGTGTGTGTGTGTGTGGAGCTTATGGGCGCCCGCTCTGTTCTTCAGTTTTAGAAAACCAAACGAAGAACACGTTTGGTGACACCGTCTCTGGAAGGCCGCTTGAATTTGTGCCCGCAATGGCCTGAATGATTAATTTCAGTGCTAATAAATTGGGAAACGAGGGCAACATATCGATTTTTTCTTAACAATTATTTCTCAGCACAATCTACGCTGAAACATCCTTACAAGCTTTTCAGACTGTTTGTGACCACCCGTATACAGAGTTACCAGTACCTCCAGAGTTACTCATGGTGACTGTACTAAAAATATAAGACATGCAGAAAATAAACACACATCAGTGGATAGATCGTCTCTCATAGTTTCTAACGCATATAACAAGTGCGCAATAGGAGCAACGTTTGTGCCGTGGAAAATGTCAATAAGGGCTTAAGAGCACTTACGTGCATTTCATTGCTGCCCGGGAAGGCGCAACGACGACAGCCCGCTTTGCAAATCTGTTCATTTGGTTGCCTGCCTCAATGCGCGAACTAAATCGTTGCGACAAAATGGAGTGAATGAATCGTCTACATTTTCAGACACGCCTGTCCCCTAGTAGTGCGCTCTGAAACTACGCCAAATCGAAAATAGGAGCTTCGCTTTTTCCACTGACATGTGACATTTTTTCTGAATGTCTTGTAGTTTTCGTGTATTCGCCTTGCGAATCCCTTGAGGTACTTGGAAATAACCTTTTCTATTGTAAACATTAATGGCCGTATAACACTCTCTTGGAGTACGCCCAATATTACCTTTCGCCTGTCGCCCCATTAGGAACGACGCATTGAGTTGTACTAGCAAGTTCTGAATCTAGTCAGAAATCTAATACCGTACTCGGCAGGTTCGGTATTTTTCTCACCATGTGCTTATCCGGAACTGAACCGAATGCCTCCCTGCAGCCAAGGAATACGGTATCAACCTGGCCGCCATCGTCTACGGTGCTCAGAATCTCATGAACAGACACTTCAAGCGAAGATTTACAAAATCTCTATTAC